>NC_089505.1:171645424-172271337 GCF_036850995.1 Saccopteryx leptura
CTCTGGTTGCAACGGAGGACGCCCCAGTATGGGCAGAGCATCGCCCCCTGGGCTGGGTTACGCTGGGTGGATCTTCGGTTGGGACATGTGGAGTCTGTCTGACTGCCTCCCGTTTCCAACTTCAGAAAAATACTAAAATAAAGAAATAAATAAATAAATAAATAAATATCAATAAATAATTGCTTCAATAAAAATTAAGGTTTATTTATTTATTTTATTTTTTAATTTTTGTACAGAAGCCCCTAATATTCTTTGGTAATCTTTCTCTCTCTCTCTTTAAATTTAAGGGAGAGGCGAGGAGATAGAGAGAGGGAGAGAAAGACTCCTGCCTTGCATCTCCAATCAGGGCCCACACAGAGGACCCCTGTCTGGGCTGATGCTACATGCCCAGTTCTGGGGCATTATGCTACATCCAACTGAGCTATTTTAAGCACCTAAGGCAAGATGGCTCCAGGGAATCTATCCTCCGCATGCCTGGGACACAAAGTGCTCAAATCAATTAAGCATGGCTAGCAGGAAGGGGAAGAAGAGGAAAGGAAAGAAGGGAGGTGGTGGAGAAGCAGATGGTCACTTCTCCTGTGTGGCTGACATGGGACTAGAAACCCGAAGACTTTCACACAATTGCTGTTCCACTGAATCGACCAGCCAGGGCAGTAATCATATTTAAACTTATCTCAGATGAAACCTACCATACGACACACTACTTTAAATTGAGTCCGAGGCCCTGGCCAGTTGGCCTCAGCGGTAGAGCGTCGGCCTGGCGTGCGAGGGAACCCGGGTTCGATTCCCGGCCAGGGCACATAGGAGAAGCGCCCATTTGCTTCTCCACCCCCAACCCCCTCCTTCCTCTCTGTCTCTCTCTTCCCCTCCCGCAGCAAAGGCTCCATTGGAGCAAAGATGGCCCGGGCGCTGGGGATGGCTCCTTGGCCCCTGCCCCAGGCACTAGAGTGGCTCTGGTCGCGGCAGAGCGACGCCCCGGAGGGGCAGAGCATCGACCCCTGGTGTGCGTGCTGGGTGGATCCCGGTCGGGCGCATGCGGGAGTCTGTCTGACTGTTTCTCCCCGTTTCCAGCTTCAGAAAAATACAAAAAAAATAAATAAACAAAATAAATTGAATCACAGTGTTATACTATTATAACATAAACAGACTTTTATAATATATTTACTAAAATTTCTAGTCTGTAGCATAAATACAATTATCTTCACTGCACCTTGAAGAATGCTACAGATAATAGTCTGGCTCCCAAAATAAATATCACTGTAATTCTTAAATGGCATTTGTTTTTAGTTCTTTTATTGTGTGTGTGTGTGTGTGTGTGTGACAATGACAGGAAGAGAGACAGAGAGAGGGACAGATAGGGACAGAGAGACAGAAGGGAGAGAGATGAGAAGCATCAATTCTTCTTTGCATCACCTTGGTTGTTCATTGATTGCTTTCTCATATGTGCCTTGACTGGGGGGCTACAGCAGACAGAGTGACCCTTTACTCAACCCAGCGACCTTGGGCTTAAGCCAGTGACCTTGGGTTCAAGCAGGTGAGCTGTGCTCAAACTAGCTGAGCCTGTGCTCAAGCCAGAGACCTTGGGGTTTTGAACCTGAATCCTCCGCACTCCAGTCTGATGCTTTATCCATTATGCCTCTGCTTGGTCCGGCTAGAGTTTTTAGTCTCTTGAACCTCTTTTTTTTAGTTGATTTATATCTTCATTCATCTTCTCCATTTCTTATTAAATCCTTCTTCAAGTAGTTATTTTGAATCTGTAAAAGGGAGTTGTCTTTTGAAAAGTCCAGATAATCATCACTTTGTATTTAACAACAGTAACAGCTCAGCACATGTTCTATTTCTCTACTAATTTAGATCCTCTTTTTTGATGCATTTGATCAAAAATTTCCAAATATTTAATCTGATAGTGGGAGTATCCATGGTTTGTACCTTCCTAAGGTCCCGCAGCATGATCTCACTGAGAGTGTAGGAGAATTGGGCTGGAATAAGCCAGACAGTTATCCCGGAAATCTTTTCCAGTCCAAAGGATTCTCTTCGGGAAAGATGGAATTTTAATTGTAATTTTTTTTCTTGGTTCCATGAAAAGAAGATGACTACATATATGTAACACATACTGGGAACTTCTGATTCTCTATAGAACACTGGTTATCAAACCCTGGTTGGGACCAGAATGCTTGTAGCCTTGGCCAGATAGCTTAGTTGGTTAGACCATTGACCCTAAACACAAAAGGTGTTTATTTTATCCCTGGTCAGGGCACACACAAGGACAGATTGATGTTCCTCTTGTCTCTTTCTCTCTCTCTTCTTTCTTCATTCTCAAAAATCAATAAAAATAAACATTTAAAAAAAAGAATGCATTGTACTCTGGTTGTAAAGAGTAAATCATTCTTGGCATGTTCGGATCTGGAAACTAATGTAGCAAATTTAGAACATCAGCATCCCATATATTTTTTCTTTATTTTAAGTAAGAGGAGGGGAGATAGTGAGACAAACTCCCACATGTGTCCTGACCATGATCCACCCAGCAACCCCTGTCTAGGGCTGATGCTCAAATCAACCAAACTATTTTTAATACCTGAGGCTGATGAGCTCAGACCAACTGAGCTATCCTCTGTGCTCAGGGCTGATGTTTGAACTAATTGATCCACAGGCTGAAGGAAAGGAAGATGGAAAAAAGAGGGTGAGGAAGGGGAATAGAAGCAGATGGTCGCTTCTCCAGTGTGCCCTGAATGGGAATCGAACCCTGGATGTCCATATGCCAGACCAATGCTCTATCCACTGAGACAACAAGCCAGGGATAATCCCATATTTCATATCGTGTACAATCTTATATTTTCAACCAGATGGATATATGTTAACACATTGTGGACAGATAATGAGAATTCCCGTGTTTTCTGTTCTAAGGTTTGTGGCTAATCACGAGAATTCTTGGCTTTGCATTTGCCAGTTTTGTTTAGTTCCACTTCATATTACACAGTGTTTTACAAAGTATCATACTTTAAAAATATATTAGCTTTTAAGAACATATAAAAATAAATAACTTCAAAATGCAATTGGTATTTAATTATAAAGTGTGTCTTTAACATTTAAGTAAAATAGATTTTGTACTCATTCAGGAGAAAATTATCTGGCTACTGGGTGAAGCTACAGTAATAACTACTGGCCCCTCAATGTGTTTAAGCTCTTTGGATGGCTGTAGCTAACATCCTAAGGGAGACACAGGTCTAAGGTCTCGACTCACGTGGGGGCACAGGGGACACCTACAGATCAACTCAAACAACGAGTTCAAGGGCTGGAGACAAGTTATTTGTACCCTGTAAATTCTAATACTAGAGAAGATGCTGAGTTTTTTAGATTTAGGGAATTAGAATGATCAGATTAATATGACAATTCACTGAGTCATATACCTTTGGATTTCCTTCAGGGTTTCTGACTAAAGTTTTTCTCTTCCCTTCATGAGGAAGCAAGTTCTTGTCCTTTAGGCTTTGCCACAAACCCACATGGACTTACCTTCAGCTTGTGCTCTAGCACCCTTTCCTGTTCTCGCAGGAGGTTTTTGTATTCGTTCTCCATCTTATTCTTCATTTGGACTAAGTTTTCCTTGCAGCTCTTGTCTTAAGCCCCAATATTTCCTGCTATTGCTTTAGTTTCTGTCTTAGCAGCTCCTTTTCCTTCTCAGCTTCCAAATTCTTGACACGCTCAGCTGTTTCCCACGGGCTTTACAAAGGAAACAATATCAGTAATGCTGAGCTGTACTTTCCTGTGCACAGGGACTAAAATGACTTTAAAATGGTAAAGAGAAATCTCTGTTTCAGAATGTGATGAAAAGGTAATAATTGGCTGAATAAGCTACCAAAATTGACCCAGTTATCTTTGGTTTAACATAGAGTTGTTGGACAGAAAGACAGAAATCACCTTGTTTCAGGAAAGTTTTGCTCTCACACCTGTTACAGGGCACTGCAGGAGCCTCCCCTCCCTGTGGTCAGAGCCCTGCCCTGTACCTGCTAGAGCCTTCTTCCCAGCAGTGAGGGCTGTGTCTGCCTGCAGGATGGATTCCTTTGTTGCAGCCTGTGACTGCAGGAAGCTCTGGAGAACTTCATTTGCCTGGTAGAAAAAGGAGGGAATCAAGACTCTTGTTCAGTAAAAGTACAAATTTGACCCTGTAAATCCTTCATTCTTCTTAGGATCCCACAGTAATTCCCTTCTTTCATGGCCACAACAGAATGTCCAACTTTTTTAGTTAGAATAAAACCCTCTATAAAAACCTCTCTTCTAGCTCTCCAACTTCCTGTCCTCACGATGCCACCACCACACACCCAAGTTAGAGGGAACCACATTTAGGTGTAGTTCAGAAACACTCATCCTCCATTCCTGCAATATCCTGATTGGATGCTCCTCTACCTTTTCTTTATTCAGATAGCATTTATTGATCCTTCAAGTTGTAGCTTCTACCTCCCTTCCCAGGAAGGTTTGCTGAACTTCCTTCTGAGATTTGAAAGGATGCCGGGTACATAGACCTGCCCTACCAGCACTTTTATTTACTGGCTATATGATCTTATGCAACTTATTAGCTTCTCAGTGCATCACATTTCTCAATTGTAAAATGGGGATGACAGCAGCACCTCAGTTCATATTATTCTAATAATTAAATTGATAATCCAAACACAGCACCTAAGCTGATACCTGTAACAGAAACTGAGTGCTCAATATATGTTAGCCATCATCATCATCATCATCATCATCATCACTATCATGTATAGTTGTATGATAACCATATCCCTTCATAGGCAACTGATTAAATATATGTCCTCTTTTGGTAAGATCATATGCTTTTTGAGAATGTTGTTTAATTATACTTAGCACAAAACAATAACACTATTTGTTATTTTATTTCTTTGATAGTAAGTCATAGAGAGGGACAGATAGGGACAGGCAGACAGGAAGGGAGAGATAAGAAGCATCAATTCTTTGTTGTAGCTTTTTAATTTTTCATTGACTGCTTTCTCATATGTGCCTTGACTGGGGGGCTATAACAGAGTGAGAGACCCCTTGCTCAAGCCAGCAACCTTGCACTCAAGCTGAATGAGTACACACTCAAGTAGGCAACTTTGGAGTTTCGAACCTTGGTCCTCTGTGACTCAGTCTGATGCCTTATCCACTGAGCCACTGCCTGGTGAGGCAACACTGTTTATTAAATAAAATAAATGTTCTCTTTCACCTAGGTTTCTGGTAATAAATCCTATATTCAGGAAGAAATATTTCTGATACATTTCAAAGTGTCTAACTAATGGTAAATATAAAAGCTAAAAATGTAGGGCTCATCACGCTCTGCATTCTCTCCACAAATGGGTGCGGGTGTAGTCTTAGACCTTGAAAAGAAACAACAGAGGCTCTCTTAACCTGATTGGCTGTCTTCCCTTCTCTTTTTATTTCTCACCTTCACTCCTTTCCTGGGCATCTTGTTAAAAGACCGGTCAATCTCATTCATTGGCTGTCTAAGTAGAGATTTGTATCCTCCAGGCACATAGAAAGGCCCTCTTGAAATACTTTCCATCTAGGGCTCTGAGAGCTGCTTAAGCTGAGCCTGGCAATGTTTTCCCAATGCTCTTCATTCTGCAGCAAGAAATCTTCCTTCTTCTATTCTATGGTTTCCTGTAAAAGGAATGTGGAGAATCCCAAAAGAAGAAGGCTGTTAAATGGTAAGGTCCAACTGTGATCATCGTGGAAAAAGCAGTCTGACTTGGGATCAATATACCAAAGTGAGTAAACACTGTGATCATCTCCTCCCAACATTACATCAAATTTACCACTAAATTATAGAACAACCATCATTGAGAACCATCTTTTGAGTAGCTGAAAAGAAGTCCTATAACCAAGGTTAGAAAGAAGAAGCCACAATAGCAGTGGTAGGAGGGACAGAGATGTGGAACCACAACAGTGACGTAGTAATTAAGAATGCGGAGGGATATCTTAGGTGCGGAGTTCTTCGCTGTGGAATGACAGGTTCCACCCATTATGGAACCCCTAACCCAAGGAACCAGTGCCTAGAGGAGGAATTCGTACAATATTTGGCTATGAAAACCTGGAGGGATTGTGAATGAATGAGAAGGAAGGCTTCTGGACACCCAAGTGTTCCTCTTGCAGGGCCTGTGAAAGGACTTATTTTCTTACAAACTCACTTATTTTAACCTTATAGGTGTAGCAGCTGCTTTAAGTGTCCAGGGATATATAGGGAGGAATTAAGCTGATTAGCTTCCAGGCCAAAGCGGAGGGGGAAAGATCAGAAAGGCTCTCTCTAAGGGGCAAGAGCCATTTCTTCTTTGATGAGATCTCACCCACCCATACTCATCCTGCAGGCATAGATGGGCACTATATTTGAGTTTTAATAACCTTGCTAACACAGACACTCCCCCAGCCAGTTTGTTACGGAACTGATTGCTTCCAGCAGTTATTCCACACAAGTAAACTGTCTTAGCTCACACAGTGCACTTTCTCAAAATCTTTGAAAGACCCACACCTCCCTAAAAAAAGGCATTGGCTGGCCTTGGCGTACCCTTTACTTTTTTGCTAAGCAGCGCCAAGTCTGTCTTAAGCAGGTTACTGGTCTCAATTTTCATTGTAAATCCCATCAGGTGGCAAGCCTGGGAATAAGCTATGGCCAGTGGATGACTAAAAGTTAATTTTAACTATGCAGCCACAAGCCTAGCACACTGGTAGCATAGCCGTCAGCTCACACCATGATGCCCACCAAGAGAATATCAGGCTTGGACGACTAAGGGTAATGGTCCTGGTCACAGCATAGCCTCTACCGAAGATCCTTCAAGCCAGTACATGTGAGGCAGACCAACCACAAGTAGATTTTGTAACTTCCATCAGTGTAACCCTATGCCGATATAACAAAATGGCAGTTGCCCTTGGCCTGCATTAGAACTTTTGCCTAGAGGAGACTTCAGAACTAACGACACCTGGGTAGTCCAGCCCAGACCACACCATACACCACGCCAGCCAGCTCCACAAAAGACAGATTCTGAAGGGTGTAAGACTTGGCTCACACCAGAAGCCTGCTGAAGAGACTCATGTGTTGTGAAGATCATTATTCACAAAGACAGCTTTGACCCCTGTATGTCACAGATGGCCACTTATAGTTAGTAGATCTGGAGGGTCAATTCCGGATCCACTGGATTATGCTAACCTAGCAATCAAGGGCTCAAATTGTAAAAAGAGAGACACGACAACCCTCAAAAGTACAGTCCTTAAGAACAGCCGAAACCATGTGGTGCAGGGAGACTGTACTACTATAACTAGTCCTCGAAAGAAACGTATGACATAACGGCCTACTCTGCCGAAGGACTGAGAAACATAGCTGACCTTTTCTAGATGAGATAGAGAACAGATCACAGAGGGTCAGCACAAATGAAAAGGATAGAGAAACATTTCTCTAGAAGAAAAAGAACTAAATGATAAGAAGACAAGCCAACCTACCAGATGCAGAGTTGAAAGCAGTCGTTATAAGGATGCTTGGTGGAATGATTATAAAGCATAAATACATGAACTCAGTGAGAAATTACACAAAAATATAGGAAAGTCAATAATAATTTAAAAATGCAGAAATGAAGAATATCAGCAGAATGAAATAAAAACTTAGATTAGATTAAATAGAGATCAAGTCAGTAATCTGGAGAAAAGGTAGCAGAAAATTCCCATTTGGAACAGCAAAAAAAAATTAAAAAGTGAAGATAAGTTTATGGCAGTGATGTTTCAACTGCTAGTTGGCGAGACCACACTGCCCATGCCGGCACACCACACTGCCGTCCTTCCAAAAAAATGTTATGCCAGTCTGTGAAAAAGTTAACCACCATGATGTTGTATGAAGATTATAGACCCAGTTATTATAGATTCTCTAATGTTTCACTACAACAGAAGAGTGGTTAACTATTTGCAGATTGGCACAAAATTTCTGGCTGACTGAAACTGGTTTGTGGACTGGGCAGTTAAAAAACACTGCTTTAGAGGTCCTAAGAGATTAAACTCAAGCATACCAATATTTGCATCATAGGAGTATTAGAGAGGTAAAAGAGCCTGGAATTGAATACCCATTTAAATAAGTAAGAGACTGAAATCATCCTTAGCCTGGTGAAGAGAAGACAGACATATAAGTCCTAGGAAGTGAAGAGGAGTCCCAAACAAGATGAACCAAATAGTCCTGGCACTAATGTACATAAGAAATAATTAAAATGCACAAGGTAAGAAACAAAAAGATACTCTTAAAAATAGCCAGAAAAGCCTGGTCAGCTGGCTCAGTGGTAGAGCATCACCCAGCGTGTGGAAGTCCTGGGTTCAAGTTCCAGCCAGAGCACACCAGGAGAAGGCGCCCATCTACTTCTCCACCCTTCCCCTTCTCTTTCTCTGTCGTCTCTCTTTCCCTCCCGCAGCCAAGGCTCCATTGGAGCAAAGTTGAGCCCGGGCACTGAGGGACAACTCCATGGCCTCCACCTCAGGAGCTAGAATGGCTCTGGCCTCAAAGGAGCAAATGCCCCAGAGTGGGGCAGAGCATTGCCCCCTTGTGGGGCATATCGGGTGGATCCCAGTCCAGGCGCATGGGCAGTCTGTCTGACTGCCTCACTTCGGAAAAATACACACACACACAAAAAAAAAACGTAAAAAAAAAAGAGCAGTTAGGTTATTTATATACAGAGGGAACTTCCATACGATTGTCAGATGATTCTCAACAGAAACTTTGCAGGCCAGAAATTATTTGGTATGAAAAGTAGTCAAAAGTGGCAAAAAGTAAAGACTTATAACCAAGATTACTCTAGCCCAGCAATGCTTTCATTTAGAATTGAACAAGATATAGTTTTCCAGACAAGAAACACTAAAAGTGTTCATCACCACCAAGCCAATATTACAAGAAAATTAAATAGAGTAGATCAATAATATGAATATGGAAATATGAGAAAAGGGAAGAGAATTCTCACTGAAGAAAATGCAAACACTTAGTAAAAATAGTGGGTTAACTAAATATAAATCTAGTAACAAAGATTAAAAGGCAAAAGTAAGACAATCATGTGTATTTACAACAATAAATTAAGAGAGTACACATAAGCTACACACACAAAAGAAGTAAAAAATAACTACAAAAGATATAAACTTGAAGGACTAAAAATTTAGTGATTTCAAGTTCAAACTGAAGCAACCATCAACTAACATAACTTGGTATAAAACAGAGGCTGGGTATATATGAAATACATGGTATGCAAAGAGCATAGAAAATTAACACAGGAGACCTACAGAATATTAGGGTAAATGATAATAACACATGCTCATCAATAATTACTTTAAATTAAATAGACTAAACGCTTCAATCAAGAGACAGAAGTGACTGACTGAGATAAAAAACACTGTAGACATGGAAACATGGTTGCCTACAGGAAACCAAAATTCTGATTGGACAGGCACACTAACTGAAAGAAAAGTGATGGAAAAAGGTACTGCATGCAAATGGAGTTTAAAAAAAAACTGTGGTAGCTGTATTTCTATTCAACAGGCTTTAAAATACAAGCTGTAATAAGAAAGAAGGATGGGTATTTAATAATAATAAAGAGATAAATCAACTACGATGATATAATTATTATAAACATTTATGTGCCCAAAGTAGGAGTATCTGAGTATATAAATCAAAATATAGATAGAAAGGGGAAAGTTTGTCACTATGCTGTTATATTAGGGGATGTTAACACCTCACGGACATCAATGAATGGACCTTCAAACAGAAAATAAACAATGAAACAGTGGCCTTACATAACATATTAAGCCAGGTGGCCTTAATTGATATTTTTAGGACACTTCTCTAAAAAGCAGAAAAATATAAATTCTTTTAAAGTATTGATATACACAAACATTTTGCAAGATAGACCATATGTTAGGGCCATAATGAAAATCTCAGTTCATTTAGAAGATTAAATTCATACCAAGCATCTTCTCTGATTACATGGCATGAAACTAGAAATAAAATACAAAAAGAAAACTAAATAACACGTAAATATGTGGAGGGCCAAATAATATACTACTAAACAATGAGTGAGATTTAAAAAATCAAATGATACCTTAAGAGAAACAAAAATAAACACCCAACTACCTCAAATGTATAGCATATAGACAATGGAATTCTAAAAGGAAACTTTATAGGAATACAGGCTTACATCAAGAAACAAGAAAAATCTCAAATAAACAATCTATCCTTATACTAAAAAAAAAAAGAACTAGAAAAAGGTCAACAAAGGATAAAATCAAATGATTATATTAATAAATGCAGAAATATATGCTACATACTTCAACATAATAAACAGCATATATGACAAACCCACACTTAACATCTCATTCAATAGTGAAAAAGTAAAAGTTATTTCTTTAATTTCAGGAAAAGATAAGCATGACCATTTTCATCAATATTATTCAACATTGTATCTTAGTAATCAGGCAAGAAAAAGAAAGAAAATGTAGCACACTTGAAAGGAAGTAAAACTGTCATCAATTGCAGATAATGTGATATTATATAGAAAGAACCCTAAAGATTACACTAATAGACTATTAGAACTATTAAATGAATTCAGAAAAGTACTAAGATACAAAACAAATATTCATAAATTGCATTTTATACATTAATAATTAACTATCAGAAAGAGAAATTCAGGGGAAAAACACATTTATGATTATATCACAAAGAATAAAATATATTATACTTAAAAAGTAATTGTAGCCATTGAAGTAAAAAGACATGTACTTGCAAAACAATAAGATGCTGACAAAAGAAATTGAAGATACATATAAATGGAGGGATATACTGTGCTCATAGATAAGAAGAATTAGCATCATTAAAATGTCCATAGCATCCAATGCAATCTATAGACTCAATGCAATTCTTATCAAAATACCAATGACATTTCTCACAGAGCTAAATAATCCTAAAATTTTATATGAAACCATAAAAGACCCTTAATTGGCAAAGCAGCCTTGAATAAGAAGAACAAAAGTCAAAAGTATCATGCTACTTGATATGAAACGATACAACAATCTATAATAATCAAAATATAGTACTGGCATAAAAACAGACACATCCATCAATGGAACAGATAGACTTCAGACGTAGACTCCCACCTATCTGGTCAATTAATATGTGACAGAGTATGCAAGAACATACATGAGGTAAAGACAGTTTTTTTCATAAATAGTGTTGGGGAAAACTAAACAGATACATACAAAAATAAACACAAAATGGATTTTAGACTTAAATATAAGATCTTAAATCATAAAACGAGAAGAAAACATAGGCAGTAAACTCTTTGACATCATTCCACAAATCTTAATTAATAAAAGGTCAGAGGATCTGAATAGACACTTCTCCAAAAAGAACATTCAGATGACCGAAAGGCATATAAAAGATGCTCAATATCACTAACCATCAGAGGAAATGCAAATTAGAACCACAATGAGATATCACCTTACACCTGTCAAAATGGCTATCATTAAGAAACAAACAATAGCCTGACCAGGCGGTGGTACAATGGATAGAGCATCAAACTGAGACGCAGAGGACCCAGGTTTCAAACCCCAAGGTCTCCGGCTTGAGCATGGCTCACCAGCTTAAGCATGGGGTCACTGGCTTGAGCCTGGGACCCATAGACATGACAGATGGTGCTGGCATGAACCCAAAGGTCGCTGGCTTAAAGCCCAAGGTTGCTGACTTGAGCAAGGGGTCACTCATTCTGCTATAGCCCCCTGGTCAAGGCACATATGAGAAAGTAATCAATGAACAACAAAGGTGCCACAACAAAGAATTGATGCTTTTCACCTCTCCCTTTCTGCCTGTCTGTCTATCTGTCCCACTTTGTCTTTGTCACAAAAAAATAAAGAAGGAAATAAACAACAAGCATTGGTGATGATGTGGAGAAGAGGAAATCTCATGTACTACTGGTGGATTTTTAAGTTGGTGCAGCCCATGGAAAACAGTAAGGGATCTCAAAAAATTAAAATAAAACTGTCGTATGACAAAAAGTCCAGAGCATTAATTTGAAAAGATATATACATTCTTATGTTGTCACAGCATTATTTACAATAGTTTAAATATAAAAGCAAATTAAGTGCCTATCAATAGACAGTAAAGAAATGGTATGTATGTACATTTGTGTACATACTCAGCCATATGAAAGAATGAAACTGTCATTTTTGACAATGTGGATGGACTGAGAGGGTATTATACTAAATAAAATAAATCACACAGGGAATACCATATTGACTCACTTATTTGTGGAATCTAAAAATCTAAAAACAAAAAAAAATGCAAAAATAAAGTAAAAATAAACTCATAAATGTAGAGAAGAAATTGATGGTTGCCAGAGGAGAGGCAGTTTGGGAGGATGATGAAAAAGGGGAAAGAATTAAAAAGTATAATTACCAGTTATGAAAACAGTCAGGTGTTGTAAAGTACAGCATAGGGAATAGAGCCAGTAGTACTGTAATAACTTTGGTGTCAGTTGGGTATTAGACCTTTTGGGATAATCATGCTCTAATTTATAGAAGTGTCTAATCATTGTGTGTTATGCCTGAATATAATATAATATAATATAATATAATATAATATAATATAATATAATATAATATAATATAATATAATATAATATATAATATATATAATATGTCAACTGTCAGTAAAAAAAATAAAATAAGCAGTCTGATGGTATAATGGGGGACTAGGAATTGCAATCACCAAGCATAATGTGGAAAGACCCTTATTCACTTTGGCTCAGGCTGAACACCTGTGAAATGATGGGGTTGGCAGACATGAACTCCATGTGCCTTTTTTCTCTCAATTGATATATAATTGACAATAACAGTACATTAGTTTCAGATGTACAACTTAATAAAACAATATTTGTATACATGTGAAATGATGGTCATAAGAGTTAGTTAACATCCTTCATCTTACATAGTTACAAATATTTATTTTTCTTTTGATGAAACGTTGTAAGATTTACTTTCTAGCAACTTCCAAATAAGCAATCCAGCATTATGCGTGGTTCTTTTATCAGTAGCAGGATTAATCCACAAAGAGCAATGAAAAGTTCAATAGGACTTCCCTCTGCAAACGAGGGTTGCTCTGGGTGAAAAATATACACATAGCAAATCAATTGCACATGAGTGAGTTAAGTAGTCTCTGAACAGAATTTTAAATTAGTCATGATTTTTTCAATGACAGTTTGTGCAAAAACATAGAAATAAAATTTTATGCTGTTCTCTTTCACTTTCTTTTTTATAAATTTTTATTAATGTTAATGGGATGACATTAATAATTCAGGGTACATATATTCAAAGAAAACATGTCTAGGTTATCTTGTCATTAAATTATGTTACATACCACTCACCCAGAGTCAGATTGTCCTCCGTCACCCTCTGTCTAATTTTCTCTGTGCCCCTTCCCCTCCCCCTAACTCTCTCCCTCCCTCCCTCCTGCATCCTCCCTCCCCCCACCCCTGGTAACCACCACTCTCTTATCCATGTCTCTTAGTCTCGTTTTTATGTTCCACCAATGTATGGAATCATGTAGTTCTTGTTTTTTTCTGATTTACTTATTTCACTCCGTATAATGTTATCAAGATCCCACCATTTTGCTGTAAATGATCTGATGTCATCATTTCTTATGGCTGAGTAGTATTCCATAGCGTATATGTGCCACATCTTCTTTATCCAGTCTTCTATTGAAGGGTTTTTTGGTTGTTTCCATGTCTTGGCCACTGTGAACAGTGCTGCAATGAACATGGGGCTACATGTGTCTTTACGTATCAATGATTCTGAGGTTTTGGGGTATATACCCAGTAGAGGGATTGCTGGGTCATAAGGTAGTTCTATTTGCAGTTTTTTGAGGAACCACCATACTTTCCTCCATAATGGTTGTACTACTTTACATTCCCACCAACAGTGGATGAGGGTTCCTTTTTCTCCACAGCCTATCCAACATTTGCTATTACCCGTCTTGTTGATAATAGCTCATCTAACAGGGGTGAGGTGGTATCTCATTGTAGTTTTGATTTGCATTTCTCTAATAACTAATGAAGCTGAGCATCTTTTCATATATCTGTTGGCCATTTGTATTTCTTCCTGGGAGAAGTGTCTGTTCATGTCCTCTTCCCATTTTTTTATTGGATTGTTTGTTTGTTTGTTGTTGAGTTTTATGAGTTCTTTGTAAATTTTGGATATTAGGCCCTTATCTGAGCTATTGTTTGAAAATATCAGTTCCCATTTAGTTGGCTGTCTGTTTATTTTGATGCCAGTTTCTCTTGCTGAGCAAAAACTTTTTATTCTGATGTAGTCCCATTCATTTATCTTTGCCTTCACTTCTCTTGCCATTGGAGTCAAGTTCATAAAATGTTCTTTAAAACCCAGGTCCATGAGTTTAGTACCTATGTCTTCTTCTATGTACTTTATTATAGTTTCAGACCTTATATTTAGGTCTTTGATCCATTTTGAATTAATTTTAGTACACGGGGACAGGCTGTAGTCGAGTTTCATTCTTTTGCATGTGGCTTTCCAGTTTTCCCAACACCATTTGTTGAAGAGGCTTTCTTTTCTCCATTGTGTGTTGTTGGCCCCAATATCAAAGATTATTTGACCATATATATGTGGTTTTATTTCTGGGCTTTCTATTCTGTTCTATTGGTCTGAGTGTCTATTTTTCTGCCAATACCATGCAGTTTTGATTATTGTGGCCCTATAATATAGTTTAAAGCCAGGTATTGTAATGCCCCCAGCTTCATTCTTTTTCCTTAGGATTGCTTTGGCTATTCGGGGTTTTTTATAGTTCCATATAAATCTTAATGATTTTTTGTTCCGTTTCTTTAAAAAATCTCATAGGAATTTTGATGGGAATTGCATTAAATTTATATATTACTTTGGGTAACATGGCCATTTTAATTATATTTATTCTTCCTATCCAAGAACAAGGAATATTTTTCCATCTCATTGTGTCTTTTTCTATTTCTCTTAGCAATGCCTTGTAGTTTTCTTTATATAGGTCCTTTACATTCTTTGTTATGTTTATTCCTAGGTATTTTATTTTTTTTGTTGCAATCCTGAAGGGGATTATTTTTTTGAGTTCGTTTTCTAATATTTCATTGTTGGCATATAGAAAGGCTATGGACTTTTGTATGTTAATTTTGTATCCTGCGACCTTACTGTATTGGTTTATTGTTTCTAGTAATCTTTTTGTGGAGTCCTTTGGGTTTTCAATGTATAGGATCATATCATCTGCAAAAAGTGATACCTTTACTTCTTCTTTTCCGATATGGATGCCTTTTATTTCTTTGTCTTGTCTGATTGCTCTGGCCAGAACTTCTAGCACCATGTTAAATAAGAGTGGAGAGAGTGGACAACCCTGTCTTGTTCCTGATTTAAGGTGGAAAGTCCTCAGTTTTATGCCATTTAATATGATGTTGGCTGATGGTTTATCATATATGGCCTTTATCATGTTGAGATATTTTCCTTCTATACCCATTTTGTTGAGAGTCTTAAACATAAAATTGTGTTGTATTTTATCGAAAGCCTTTTCTGCGTCTATTGATAAGATCATGTGGTTTTTGTTCTTTGTCTTGTTGATATGGTGTATTACGTTAACCGTTTTACGTATGTTGAACCATCCTTGAGATTCTGGGATGAATCCCACTTGATCATGATGTATTATTTTTTTAATATGTTGTTGTATTCGGTTTGCCAGTATTTTGTTTAGAATTTTAGCATCTGTATTCATTAGAGATATTGGTCTGTAGTTTTCTTTCTTTGTGCCATCCTTGCCAGGTTTTGGTATGAGGGTTATGTTGGCCTCATAAAATGTGTTTGGAAGTATTGCTTCTTCTTCAATTTTTTGGAAGACTTTGAGTAGAATAGGAACCAAATCTTCTCTGAATGTTTGATAGAATTCACTAGTATAACCGTCTGGGCCTGGACTTTTATTTTTGGGGAGGTTTTTAATAGTTTTTTCTATTTCCTCCCTGCTGATTGGTCTCTTTAGGCTTTCTGCTTCTTCATGATTCAGTTTAGGAAGGTTGTATTGTTCTAGGAATTTATCCATTTCTTCTAGATTGTTGTATTTGGTGGCATATAGTTTTTCATAGTATTCTACAATAATTCTTTGTATATCTATGATGTATGTGGTGATTTCTCCTCTTTCATTTTGGATTTTATTTATTTGAGTCCTGTGTCTTTTTTCCTTGGTGAGTCTTGCCAAGGGTTTGTCGATTTTGTTGATCTTTTCAAAGAACCAGCTCCTTGTTTTATTGATTTTTTCTATAGTTTTTCTGTTCTCTGTTTCGTTTATTTCTGCTCTGATTTTTATTATCTCCTTTCTTCGGCTGGTTTTGGGTTGTCTTTGTTCTTCTTTTTCTAGCTCCTTAAGGTGTGAAGTTAAGTGGTTTACTTCGGCTCTCTCTTGTTTGTTCATATAGGCCTGAAGTGATATGAACTTTCCTCTTATTACTGCTTTTGCTGCATCCCAGAGATTCTGCTATGTCGTATTTTCATTTCATTTGTCTGTATATATCTTTTGATCTCTGCACTTATTTCTTCTTTGACCCATTCATTTTTTAGAAGTATGTTGTTCACTTTCCATAATTTTGTGGGTTTTCCCCCTCTTTTTTACAGTTGAATTCTAGTTTCAAGGCTTTATGATCAGAGAATATGCTTGGTACAATTTCAATTTTTCTAAATTTGCTGATATTGTCTTTGTGGCCCAACATATGGTCAATTCTTGAGAATGTTCCATGTACACTAGAGAAAAATGTATACTCTGTCGCTTTGGGATGAAGTGTCCTGTAGATGTCTATCATATCCAGGTGTTCTAGTATTTCGTTTAAGGCCACTATATCTTTATTGATTCTCTGTTTGGATGACTGATCTAGAGCCGTCAGCGGTGTATTGAGGTCTCCAAGTATGATTGTGTTTTTGTCAGTATTTTTTTTAAGGTCAATAAGTAGCTGTCTTATATATTTTGGTGCTCCTTGGTTTGGTGCATATATATTAAGGATTGTTATGTCTTCTTGATTCAGTGTCCCCTTAGCCATTATGAAATGACCATTTTTGTCTCTGAGTACTTTTTCTGTCTTGTAGTCAGCATTATCAGATATGAGTATTGCTACACCTGCTTTTTTTGGGGGTGTTGTTTTCTTGGAGTATTGTTTTCCAGACTTTCACTTTGAATTTGTTTTTATCCTTGTTGCTTAGATGAGTTTCTTGTAGGCAGCATACAGTTGGATTTTCTTTTTTAATCCATTCTGCTACTCTGTGTCTTTTTATTGGTAAGTTTAATCCATTTACATTTAGTGTAATTATTGACACTTGTGGGTTCCCTATTGCCACTTTATAAATTGCTTTCTGTTAGTTTTGTATCTTGTTTGATTCTTCTCTTTTGTTTCTCTATCATTTGTTTTTGTTTGTTTGTATTCCATACTTCTTTCCTCTGTTGCTACCTTTTTTAAGTCAAGTGTTTTTGTGGTGGTTTTTTCAAGGGTGGTTACCATTAAGTAATGAAAAAGGTACCTACCATATTCATTGTAGTACCCTTTCTTATGAGTATTTCTGCGCTTCATCGTCCTTTGCTATTGTTAATCTTCATCTTTTCTCCTCCTTTTTTTTTCTTTTGTTGTCACAGTTTAAGTTTGGTTTTATTGTTTTCTTGGTGGAGCTGTTACTTGTGGTTTTGTGTTCTTTTGTTCTTTGAATTTGGTTGGAAAACCCCCTTTAGTATTTCCTGGAGTGGGGGCTTTCTGATGATAAATTCTCTCATCTTTTCTGTATTTGTGAATGTTTTTATATCTCCTTCGTACTTGAAGGATAGCTTTGATGAGTATAGTATTCTTGGCTGAAAGTTTCTCTCTTTCAGGGCTTTGAATATTGGGGTCCACTCTCTTCTAGCTTGTAGAGTTTCTGCTGAGAAATCTGATGATAATCTAATAGGTCTTCCTTTATATGTTGTATTCTTCTTTTCCCTGGCTGCCTTGAGAATTTTTTCTTTGTCATTGGTTTGTGTCATCTGCATTATGATGTGCCTTGGAGTGGGTTTGTTGTGGTTAAGAAAACTCGGTGTTCTGTTTGCTTCTTGAATTTGAGGCTTTAGTTCTTTCCACAGGCTTGGGAAGTTCTCATCTATTATTTGTTTGAGTATATTCTCTATTCCATTTTCTTTCTCTTCTCCCTCTGATATACCTATTATTCTTATGTTATTCTTTCTGATGGAGTCAGACAATTCCTGTAGGGCTTTCTCCTTTTTTATTATTTTTGAGTCTCTTTCTTCTTCTCTCTGTTGTGCCTCAAGTTGCTTGTCTTCTATTTCACTAATCCTCTCTTCTATCTGGCCTGTTCTATTAGCTAAGCTTGTTATCTCATTTTTCAGTTTGTGAATTGAGTTTTTCATTTCTGTTTGATTTGTTTTTATAGTTTCAATTTCCTTGGTAATATATTCTTTGTGATCATTGAGTTGTTTTCTGATTTCCCTACATTGCCTTTCTGTGTTTTCTTGTATATCTCTGAGTATTTTTAAGATTTCTATTTTAAATTCTGTGTCATTTGGCTCCAAGGCTTCCAATATGTTAAATCTTTTCTCCATAGATTTTTCCACATCTATTTGTGTTACCTCTCTATCTTTTGTATCCATATTATTCGATTTCCTTTTTCTTATTGGCATCTGAAGGTGGTCTTGTTGATAGTGTTAATTAGAATTAATAAATAATAAAAGGGGGGGGAAAAAGGAAAACACTCCACACACAAAAAAAGTAATAATTTATTATTTCCCCCTTTTTTCTTTCTTCTCCTCCCCTCCTCTCACCTCTTTAGGTAAATATTGTGATGACCTGTGAATTACATTATGCTAAATGGAACAAAAACTGCCTATAACGGAGGGCCTGATTTGGGGTGAAGAGTTCAAGGGGCAAAAAAGGGAGTAGGGACCTACTAAATGCAAAAGAAAAAAAAAAGGAGGATATCTTAGACAAGCATAAAATGATTTGCTTGTAAGTGATGGTCAACTAAGAGATATAATGAGAGGGATAAGAGGGAAACAGAAAAAAGGATAGAAAAAATAATAATATTTAAAGAAGAAAAAAATAAAAATAATAAGTAAATATCTGTTGTATTAAGTGGAGCGAAGACTAAAATACAATGGAGACTTTGGGTTGGGAGGAATGCTAGTGAGTTAAAAAGCAATGTAAAAAGTACCCAAAATGCCACAAAAACAAACAAATAAAGGAAAACCAAGAACAAAAGCAGAAAAGAAGAAGAAGAAAAAAAAGAAAAAAGAAAAAAAAAAACAAAAAAACTTGAGTCCCAAATTAAATAATTTGTTCGTGATTGAGGATTAAATGGGAGGAAAAGTAAAAGGAGAGAAGAAGAAACGAATAGAAAGGAAAAAATAAGAAAAAGAGAGAAATGGAGGAAGAAAAAAAGGAAAGGGGAAAAAAAACAAAAAGAAAACAAAAGGGGAGAGAGTGAGAGTTAAGGGTTTTGAAGTGTAACCCTAAGGTAGAGTAAGCATGAAGAAAAGAAATAAAATGTAACACTCATGGGTAGTGTAGTTCAAGAAAAGGGTAGCATAAGATGGGCAGAGAATAAAAGGACCGAGGTGGAGGAAATACAAATAATAATAAAGGCAATAAGAAAGAAGAAAGAAACAACAACAACAAAGAATTAGTGGAACAAGTTATAAAGTCTGTGGATTTTTCTTGATTTTGAGAGGTTAACTTCTTCCTTTTTCTTTTCTCTCCCTCTTCCTGGTCGGTGACTCTGTACCCCAAGTTCTGCCCCTGTGTCATGCTTAGGTAGGGATTTGCAGTTGATGGGATTCTATGGCAATGTCATATAATTGGCTTTAGTCTCGCTGGTAGTCAAGGCTTCTTGGCGTTTGCAGAGTCCAACAATGAGAGTTTGCTTTCCTGGAGTCTCTCCCCTAGTCTCCCCTTCCTGAATTAGCAGCCTGGTGATCCAGCTATGAGGCTGCCACTGCTTCTGTCTGGGGAGCAAGAGGCTCAAAGAGCTGGGAAATCCCCACTCTATCCTCACTCAGCGCAAGGCTCTGGGTAAGGCTCTGGCAGTCAGAGCCTCCAGCGTAATCAGGTGGGGCTGGGAGTCAATTGTTGTCAAGGTGACTGTTCAGTGCCTACCACTCAGTTGGACCACTCAACCCAGGCTTTCCACACTTTGTAGCCTGTTTTGGCTGGAAAGAAGATGCACTATTCGCTGCTTGCTGTATAGATCTTAGTATCTGCCAAGTCCCTCTTGTTAGGTATATCCCTGAATATGGAGGCTCTGTCAATCAGAAGTTGCCCCCGCCCCTTTAGCGAAAGGCACTGAAAAATATTATGCCTCTTATCTTGGATTGCTGAACTGGGAGAGATCAGGGCCCCGTGGGTGCGCAGATTTCGTGGGTTAAGCTAATTTCAGTGATTGGATCCACAGCTGTGCTCCAGAGAGTATTTCAGGCTGCCTGCGCGCCCCTCCCCCAACGCTTGATTGTTAGCTCGAATGGCTGGGTGAGGTGCCCCGCCCACGGAGAGAATCTCCTGACTAGGAAAGACAGGTTTGGCGCCCCTCCCGGACTGCGGCACGGGGCGCGCGCGCGGCTTCTCAGTGCACGCCGGTGGTGGCCAGGACTCCCCGGACCGCGGCACGGGGCGCGCGCGTGGCTTCTCAGTGCACGCTGGTGGTGGCCGGGACTCCCCAGACTGAGGCACGGGGTGTGCGCACAGCTTCTCAGTGCACGCCGGTGGTGGCCGGGACTCCCCGGACCGCGGCACGGGGCGCGCGTGCGGCTTCTCAGTGCACTCCGGTGGCCAGGACTCTCCGGACTGCGGCGCGGGCAGCTGCACGCGTGGGTTGACTCACCACAGGCGTATTCCCTCCTCGGCAACAGTCCTTTCGCTTTCAGTGTGTGTGTGGAACTCCGGGATGCTCCGAGGATAAATTTTTCTGTTTCTAGTTGATAAATTTGTTGAGATTTTGGGGAGATCTGTCGGACGCGCTGCTCACGGCGCCATTTCCGTGACGTCACTCTCCCTTTTTCACTTTTAATGAAGTTGGTTTGTATATATGTACTGAGAGATTTTTGTAACCTGTAAGATATCAAAGAAAGAGTCAAAGACAAACTCTCAGTGAAGACGGCTATGGTAAGTAGAATTATGATGTCTCCTAACAGTTCCCTCCATGCTTTGTCCAGTCTGTTCTTGGAACCGAGGAAATGATGAATATTCATTTTATGGTTAGATTATGTTATACAGTCCAGCTTGACTTTAAGTTGAAAATTTCCAGGTGGGCATTACTTAACTACATGAGCCCTTTTAGAGCAGCTTTCTTCAGATGGTGGCAGAGGCAGTTCAGAGAGATTAGAAACTATACAAGGATATGATGCATCATTGCTGGCCTGAAGACGGAGGGGAGTTTCCCAGAACCTCCGTATGACAACATGAGCCCATTTGAACCTTATTTTCACCTTGTGGTCACTGAGCAGGGACCCATGTCTTGTGTTGGAATCTGACCTGAAGAACTGCGAGGTAATACATGTGTGTTGTTTTAAGTGGTTAATAGAACACTGACAACTCATCTTTTAGAAAAAGCATGGATGGGAGCCTGTAGAGCTGTCACTCAGAAGAATCCATGCTCATTCTGCAATGAGAGACACATGAACTATGGAGTCATAAAAAGGGATTCTCGGAATAATTTTGGAAGGACAGTTTTCAGGAAGGATGTATGCTTAGACCACAGGCTTCATCTGAACTCCCACTTGACATCCTTGAAGGAGCGCTCCATGAACACTTGAATGGTTTCCCTCTCACAGGCCCTGTGTACATCCAGCAGCTCCTGGAGTGTGTCTGTGGGGAAGCTCACTCGCTGCGCCAACTCTGGCTGTAGTGCTCGGCTGCCTTCTGCACGGCCGCTGAGTTCTCAATCTGGGCCAGATTTGTCATTGCGTTCTCCAAATAAGGCATGGCTCCACTGTTGATGGCGTGCACATAAGTCACAACCAGAGTCCCAGACCTAAATGAAACGATATTTAGTAAATGAACATTAAGTTCTCACTCACTTGTTTTACAAGCTTTAGAGATCAGCATTCTAAAATTCTCAACAATTTTACTGAAATAAACTTTCTTGTATTTTCTTTCTTCTTCTCCTCTTATTCCTCCTTGACATCATCCTTGTTTCCTCCTCCTCTTTCTTTTGTGTCCACTTTCTAATAATAACATTACTATGTATTCTATTAACTTTTTTACTTATGAGTTTATCATATTATAATAATAAAATAATAATCTTGATCCTGTCCAGTTAGCTCAGTCAGTTAGGGCACCATCCAAAAACACCCAGATTAAAGCACACAAGGGAAGCAACCAATGAGTGCACAACTAATTGGAACAACAAATGAATGTTTCTCTCTCTCTCCTCTCTGTTTCTCTAAAAATCAATCAATAAAAAAAGAATCTCAACCAATATGTTCAGAGATTTCCCAGACTATTTCCCATTTAAATTTTAAAAAGTTTACTTTATAGGTAAGTAAGATAATTTGTTGGCACTATTTGAAAATTAATGTGGGAAACCTTTAAAAAAATCATCAAGAATTTCATGATAGTGAAACAATCATTACACCAAGTATGGGCCCACCTCAGCACAGGGCACTGTCTGGCCCAGTTGCATATCTGTGACTTCAGTCCAGAACATAAAACTATATAGTTAAATTTGAATCTTAAAAGCTCAGTGAGCTTACAAACACAAATTTTTCACTATATATTTTCTAAGTGGTATAAATTCACAAAAAAATGGGTTATCATTGGGTTATGTTTTTTATTATTTTTTATTTTATTTATTCATTTTTAGAGAGGAGAGAAAGAGAGAGGAGAAAGAGACAGAGAGAGAGAAGGGGGGAGGAGCTGGAAGCATCAACTCCCATATGTGCCTTGACCAGGCAAGCCCAGGGTTTCAAACCCACGACCTCAGCATTCCAGGTCGACACTTTATCCACTGCGCCACCACAGGTCAGGCACATTGGGTTATGTTTTTAATAGTTGCATCCGTACTCTGTTCTGATAGCACTGCATATTACATATCTCCTCAATGAAGCTCTGGGTCTTTACTTCATTCACTGCCATATCTGTAGTACTTAACACAAAGCCCTGGGTGCAGCTGCTCAATACGTAATTAACTTGTATTTTTTGTACCAGTATAAAAATAAAAATAGCTATTCATATTCAAGTATTGGGTGTACCAAGAAAGTAAATTCAATGAAAAAGAAGTTAGCCTCATTGGTCATACTTGAATTTGTAGTTTAGAGAAATCTGTCCTAAAAGTTGAATAGATGTAGTGAATTAAAATGTAAGTGGAGTATCAAGTACAAAAAAGGTTTTCTTCTTACCTTTTCCATGTCGTCCAACTCTCAGTGTCCAGAAGGACTAAAGTGTGGTTCTGCTTAGATGGGTGGGGTACACACCACATCCAGATGCCCTTGGTTTCAGACTGCACTGTGGACATCAGATGCAAACCTGTAAAGGAAGAGGAGAAAGTGCTATATAGTAATAGCAGATAGTACAGGTTGCCCACAGGTTACACTTGGATAAATTTGTCAAAATTTGAGTGTCCAGTGGGGAGGAAGTTTGTTTCTATTTCAGCAAAGACAGTCAATCTAAACTTTATACATACAGTGGGAGATGATGTGAGGTATATATGCTCAAGAACCTGCTGATGATGTTTCTTATTTCACTGTCTAGGATTTTAACCATCTGCCATATGCTATTTCTTTATTTAATGAGAAATAAAAATGAACATGATAAGATACCTAGGGGAGATTTATTCATCATAGCTCAGGCCATTCAATTTCCATATCTAGAATGTTCTCCACAGAGAGGTATAAAGTGTGAGATAAGCTGTATTCTTCTACATGTGATAGTTTTTGGTGCTTTCTGGTTAATTCAAGTAATCTGAAGTTCCCTTTCTCCCAGTGTGGAAAGACAAGTTATTATTGGAGGTTATTGTTCTCAGTTATGGAAGGTAAAAATCACCTAAAGTAAGTCATCAATAAAGAGACAGAGAGTGGTAACCTGGTCATGCTTATGGAACTTAACTGGAAGCAAATCTCTTTGCTTTTCTTCTTTCTGTGAGATGAGTGTGTGTGTGTGGGGGGGGGGGTAAAATCACAATTTTGGTGTTTTAACATATTTTTAAGGTAGAGATTTCTTCAGCAATGGGAAATTACCTTGTTGTTACCTGAAGTTGTCTTAATTAGAATATACAGAAACATGGTTGAAATTCTTTGACTGATCTTTCCCTCTGTAGGATTTCAAACCTTTAACCCCTCAAAAAACAAGCTATTAATTAATTCAGTCCAGGAAAAGAGAAGTGCACTATCGTGATTGGTGGTCAAGAATACTTTTAAAAGAAATACAAAGATAAAATGTTTTCTTAGAAGCTAATGGGATATTGGGAAGTAAAATGAAGAGAAGATGAAAGGGAGAAAAAAGAGGGAGGGATAAGATCAGGAGAGAGAGAGAGAGAGAGAGAGAGAGAGAGAGGGAGAGAGAATAAGAGATATTTTATTATTTCCAGGGATTCTTAGAGTTTAGTGTTCAGAGGTCCAATCTCCTAATGTTGATGAGATGCTGAGTCATAGAAGAAAATATTAACAAAAAAATGGTGTGTGGTTTTTATAGACAGAAATATTTAACAGGATATGGGCAGATTCTACTAAAAGTCAGTAAGAACCAAGAAAGGAAAGCTGATAGAAAAATATAACCACTTTAATGCGGAAGAGTGTAAAAATGCAGCATGCAAATCGAAACATGGGTGAGCTGGAGTGAGGTGTGAGAGGATATGATTTGGGCTTTTGGGCGTCAGTGATGTTTCATTTCTTGATCTTGGCAGTGATTATACAGATGATCAATTATATTTATTAAAATTTTGTATATGTATGTGTTGTACACTCTCTGTATGTTACAGTTCACATATCAAAAGAAATAGAGAGAAAGAGACAAAGACAAAGAGACACACAGACAGAAATACAGATAGAGAGCAAAGGGGAGTATAATTCATCAAAGTTTTGCTATGAAATGAAACAAAGAGTTGTATGGTATAGCTCTACTGAGATATGGGGTATACAGAATATACTGCTGTTTGTTCTACCTCTTATCCCTTTTTTAAATGAGAAAATGTTTAACAATCTGTGTATGCTCCTGAAATACTCTTTAGTGTAGGGTGGAAGTGATGTGATCTGAGAAAGGGAACAGCTTCTGGAGCTGAGCGCCTCAGTAGGTGACTAATGGGGTCGATCTTCGATAGGGTCTGGAATCCTTTCTCACTGAGCCAGTGAGTGAGATTTTTGAGACAGATGGGTTGAAGTTATAAATTTGGCAATAAGAATTAATAGTTTTCTTCAGTGGGAGTAGCTAGATTTTTCTTAAGATGACCCTAAAGGAGGTATGATCAGCCTATATTCTCATTGTATTCAAACAAATGGCCCCTGACCCAGAACAACACTCACTGTGGTTCTGTCCTGCCTGGCGGTTCATTAGGAAGGATTTTCCTGTTTGATACAGCCCTACAATGTCCACCACCACCACAGGCTGGGAGATCTTGTCAAGAATCTCCAGTGCTTTTGGATTGACTGTCAGCTGATTTTTCTAGTTTTTCACCAGACAGATGGGGCCCATTGTAGTGGATCCAGACACCATGGTAAGCGTAACCCAGAGGAACAACTCAGTACAAATATACAAGATCCCAAAGTCAGACCTAAGAGTTACACAAGGCATTTGCATTTCAGCTTTATACTTCTGAACCTTATTCATCTTTTTCTACATTTTATATGTTTTTAAATGATAAGTATTTAGCCTAGTGTGCCATGACCTGATACAAATTTTTAATGTACAATACATTATCTAATTAATCCATAAATGAAC
Source organism: Saccopteryx leptura (assembly GCF_036850995.1). Classification (NCBI taxonomy): domain Eukaryota; kingdom Metazoa; phylum Chordata; class Mammalia; order Chiroptera; family Emballonuridae; genus Saccopteryx; species Saccopteryx leptura. The sequence goes on from NC_089505.1 coordinate 171,671,389, forward strand.
CCTAACACAACCTTGCCCATGTGATACATAAAAGGAACAGAATGAGAAGAACAGAACTCTAATGATGGAGCCTTGAGAACATGAACACATTAAGGGGAGGAGAGGGAGAATAGACATGAGGGAGAAGAGATCTTGAGTTCCAGAACAATTTGTTTCCTCATTATCTGCATATATTTTCTGAGTACCTACCACATGCTGGGCACTATTTTAGGCGCTCAGTATCAAGTGCTGAATAAAATGGATACCATGCCTTGTGGAGCTCTACTCTAGTGGGAGGAGACAGATAAAGCAAATAAGCAAGAGGCACATGTGTGTATTAGAGGATGGAATGTGCTCAGGAGAAAATGAGCAGGGACTGGGACAGGGAGCATGCGGGCTGAGTTTATACAGTGTGATCAGGGGAGGCCTCTCAGGGAAAGAGAAATACATGTGGTCGGAGACCATGAGGAGGACAGGCTTAGTGAATTGTGGGAGGTGGAGTGGCTGGAGGAGGGGAGACTTTGAGAGGAAGAAGAAGAGATAAAGAATATAGCTCACTCTCAAAACACAACAGGACAAAGCTTTATAGGGCCTACAAAAAATTACTGATTCAGGAATTCATCTAACTGGAATAAAAGAAAATTATTTCTTACATGTAGGCTGACAGGGAAGAGAGGCAGTGGCCAGGGTGTTTTAGGGTCTGCCCATTTCTGCCAGGGTCTCACAGCTGGGCGAGACCCTGCTTCAGTGTTTTCATCAGAGAATTTGAGTGTTTCATGAAATCAACAGACAGAGAGCAGTCAAAGTGCTTTGACTGTCCCCTTATTTTCTCAAAGACAATGCTAACCAACTTTCATGTATTCCCATGTTTTCCCAGCTATGTGGCCATTGGAAAGATTAATTTCTCTGGGTTTCAGTTTGTTCTTCCATAAAATGTCAACACTAAAATGAACAATCTACTGGTCATTAAGATCATTAAGAAGATTAAATATGTGATAAAATTTATAATGCTCTTGAAATCATGTGGTACATACTGAATCCTATGTAAGTATTAATAAATAATTGAGGGTCTAAGACAGCAGAATGGTGAATTCTGAATGATAGCAAAGATTTGGTTTTGAACTGAAACAGTGACACTTCCTTCCCCAGGTGCAAGCCAGTGGGAGGATACATCCCATGTGGAGAATGAGCAGGCAGGAAAGGCCCAGCAGTAACAGCTGAGAGGAGACACTGGTGGAGGGGAGCTGTGTGGGAGGAACGCAGCATAGTTCTTGGAGTCAGAGCACTGATTCCTGGCTAAAGTGTGGTCTCATGGCTTGAGTGTGGGCTTGCCAGGTCGATCACAGCTTGAGTGCAAGGTCACTGGCTTGAGCACAAGTTCAATGACATGATTCCAAGGTTGCTGGCTTGAGCCTGAGGACACTGGCTTGAGCAAGGGGCCACTGGATTGGCTTGCGCACTCTGGTGAAAGCACATATGAGAAACAATCAATGAACTAATGTGAAGCAGCTAAAAGTTAATACTTCTCATCTCTCTCCTCCCCACTCTCTCTTCTCTTCTCTCTAAAATAACTAAATAAATAATAATTCCTGCCTGATTAATTCTTAATTATTCTATAAATTGGTAACACACAGGTTCATTAATTAGAAAGCATTTTTCAGATTAATGTACTGTTTTAACAAAGAGCAAGTTAGGCAGTGTTTTAAAATGTGTCACTATGTTCAGTAAAATGCAAATTACCAAGAAATAATAAGGTGTTTAAAATATTTTTGCCAGAAAATAACATGAATTTGTTTAAGAGACTATCTCTGTCCCCTTTCTCTTCTTTACTACAGGTGATTGGGAGCAGAGCAGGGAGTAGATCATGAGCCTTTTCCTGCTGTGTTATAAGCAGGAGCAATCACAGAATCTGTTTCATGGACTATATAAAATTTGGGGTAGCAATAGATGAGTTACAAAATGTTTTTAAATGTAAGTGTACAGAAATACCCAATTCCAAAGCTAATAACTTTAAATAAACAAATAAAATAAAATAATTTTATTTGAATGTAGTTGGATGGTTTCCAGAGTTTGCTCATCAGGAGAGTCACCTGCAGTGATGGTGAGCATGGGCCCAAGCCCTGGCTTCTCAGCAAATGCAAGAGGATGTTCTGATATGTTCTTCTGTGGACTACACATTACAAACAATGCATGATAAACAAATACTATTAGATCTTATAGTTGTTATCTAACAGTTGTCAGTGAGAGTGAACTATTCTATACAACACAGGTTTGTAATATCTTTGGAATATTAAGGATTGTTAATACAAAAAATAACTAGAGTCAATCTTTTAGGATTTAAATTGTCCATAAATTAAGAATCATCTTTTCTCTCAGTTTCTCAAATGCATGGCATGTGTGGGGGGAGCAGCGACTGTCTGAGGCAAGAGGAGAAATATGGAGGGGGAAGCAACTCCACCAGCTCCTCTGCAATCAGATAGGGTTTACTTCATCAGTCCCAGGAAGGACACCAGCCCCTTTAGGCATTTGATGTAGGATGTGTTCCCCCTGCTCCCACACAGGGCTTGTGGTGCCTTGGGTGGGTGCATGCTCTCTGGTCACCTTGCAGCAGCCTCTGACTCAACAGAGACACTGAACTGCTGTGAGGCTGGACCCAGTACTAGCCTACCACCCCTCTAGGACAGGTCCCTTTCTTTCTGCCTGTCCACTAGCGGCAGCCTGTGCTTGCAGTATGGAAGTGCAGTTGTGCACGTGTGGTTGCTGATGTTTCATGAGGTTGTGCATGGAAGACTAAGTTTAGGAGTGAACTTACATGTCCCGGTGCAGCAGACAAGGGACAAGTTCTCAGCTGTTCCCACTCTTCCCTCACACATCCCTCCTGTGTCTGACTTTTCTGAGTACCGACTGTTCTGTTTAGAACCTGAATATCATGCCAGATATCAGCCTCACAATTGTGGGTTAGATTAATTAGAAACCAAATCAAAAATGGAAGGACATGCACTTTTTTTTTTTTTTTTTGCTGATAGAAAAGGAGGTGATGAGTCAAGGAATTCAGAGGCAGAATTTCCAGAAAGCAAGAATAAAACTGCAGGAGAGCATGGACTGGTCAAGTAAACAAAATGTGGACTTTAGTGATGTACCACATCAATTCTTTAAAGAGAAAACTTTTAAGTAACACAGTGGGTCTCAATTCTGCCTGTAGGGGTGAGAAGGGAGTTGGCACTAAGAAATTGAACCTAGTGAACTGGGCTGTTTTTTATTTTATTTTAAAAAATGTTCATTTTACAATTACAGTTGCCATTTAATATTATAGTAGTTTCAGGTGTACCACATGGTGGTTGGACATTTATATAACTTAAGAAGTGATCCCCTCTACCCTACAGGTCTAGTATACACATGGCAACATACATTATTATAATATTATTATGATATTCCTTATCCTGTACTCAACAACCCTGTGACTGTTCTGTAACTGCCAATTTGTACTTAATCGCTTCTCCTTTTCACCCAGCCCCCAACCTTCCTCCCATCTGGCAACCAGAACCTAGGTTACATCTAAAAGAAGAAATATACTCTGAAACAAAGTTCTTATGTATGATTAAAAAGTTTGGGGGAGAGTTCCTTTCAAGATGACTCCAGTCTATGGGCTGGGCAGAAATGGGTGAAGGTGATGAAAAGGTACTGACTTCAAGTACCATAAAATCAGAACTTTTATGGTCTATATTTTGGTACTGTATTTTATATTTGAAAATTGACAAAAAAGTAGATCATAAAAGTTCTCATAAGAGGAAAAAGTAATTTGTAACTATGTGATGTTGAACAAACTTATTGTAATTATTTTGCAACATATACATATATCAAATCATTATGCTGTATACCTTAAACTAATACAATGTTATATATCAATGATATCTCAATGAAACTAGAAGAAAAGAACAGCCAAGGATTTTAAAATGATTATCTTAAGATATGATCCTAAAACAGTGTTTAATCAAAATTATTGTTAGCACATCAATTACATACTTTAATAAAAATTTTTATATATATATAGATATACATATATAGATATACATATATACATATATATGTATATCTGTGTATATATATAGATATACATATATATGTATATATATATACATATATATAGATAGATAGATATATAGATATATATCTCCCAGGACTAGAAACTTCCTTAGTGAACTTTCCAGAAGAAAAATGCATGTAATCCTACTTGTCCTGGAAGGGCAGGCTGCTCACAGCTCTTATCTTCTCCTTTCCATCTGTTGCTACAATATACTTTACCCAGCCTCTGGCTGTCAGATATTTTTAGACATGACTCAGGCACAAATTTTAAGAGTCTGCAAATTCCAGGAAGCACATGCCAGCTTTCAAGAGGACCTTTGAAGTTTTAACTCTACTTAGATTATGCGGGGAGAAGGCAAGTAATACCACTCATCTTGCTACAGAGAAGATATAAGGAGAAAGTGAGGGGGATAGCAACACACTAATACCTCTCTCCAGTGGAACTTTCTATTACTAATCTTCTCTAATTAGTCTCTTTACCTCCTCTTATATACCCAAACTTGGAAACTCCTGAGATTAAAGCATTCTCCTGATTACAATAGTCTTTTCATCATTATCTGGGTCCAGATTGGCTTTTATTAAAGTTAATTGATACACATAAAATAACAATATGGTTTATATACATTGCTGTCACTCTCTTCCTCTGCATTTTTTTTTCCAGAGCCATTGGTAGCTTTTGGGAGATATTTCCTCCACAGAAAATAAAAGAAACTTCTGGAAAAAAATTACCTTTTCCTTTTTAGTGAGTTGAATCAAAATGTAATGCCTGCAATTTGAAAACATGAGGGGAGCAGGCTGCGAAAATAAAAGTGAGTCTTGGCTGCTTGGATCAGTGTCTTGGGCAGAGCTCCTTTGAAGACGACTACAGTATAGGGCAGGGGTCCCCAAACTTTTTATACAGGGGGCCAGTTCACTGTCCCTCAGACCATTGGAGGGCCGGACTATAAAAAAACTATGAACAAATCCCTATGCACACTGCACATATCTTATTTTAAAGTAAAAAAATACAATATTTAAATAAAATACAATATTTAAAATAAAGAACAAGTAAATTTAAATCAACAAACTGACCAGTATTTCAATGGGAACTATGCTCCTCTCACTGACCACCAATGAAAGAGGTGCCCCTTCCAGAAGTGTGGCAGGGGCCGGATAAATGGCCTCAGGGGGCCGCATGCGGCCTGCGGGCCGTAGTTTGGGGACTCCTGGTATAGGGGAATGGGCAAAAATGGATGAAGGTGATGAAAAGGTACTGACTTCCAGTAGCATAAAAGCAGAACATTTATGATCTAATTTTTGGTACTGTATTATATATTTGAAAGTTGACAAAAAGTAGATTATAAAAGTTCTCATAAAAAGAAAAATTAATCAAAGGAGAAAAAGAATATAGCAAAAGAGAATACAGTTTTAAAGAATAAAATGGCAATAAACAATTACATATCAACAATAACCTTAAATGTAAATGGATTAAATGATCCAATCAAAAGATATAGGGTAGCTGCATGGATAAGAGGACAGGACCCATACATATGCTGTTTACAAGAGACACACCTTAAAACGAAAGATGCACATAGACTGAAGATAAAAGGATGAAAGAAAATATTTCACGCAAATGGAAATGAAAAAAAAGCTGGGGTAGCAACACTTATATCAGACAAAATGGACTTTAAAACAAAGACTATAGTAAGAGATAAAGAAGGTCACTACATAATGATAAAGGGAGCAATCCAACAGGAAGATATAACCATTATAAATGTCTACGCACCTAATATAAGAGCACCTAAATATATAAAGCAGACTTTAATGGATTTAAAGGGCAAGATCAACAGCAATACTATAAAAGTAGGGGTTTTCAATACCCCACTAACATCACTAGTTAGATCCTCAAGAAAGAAAATTAACAAAGTAACAGCAGACTTAAAGGACATACTAGACCAACTCGATTTAATAGATATCTTCAGAACTTTTCACCCTAAAGCAGCAGAATACACATTCTTTTCAAGTGCTCATGGTACATTCTCTAGGATAAACCACATGTTAGGGCACAAAAGAGGTCTCAACATATTTAAGAAGATTGAAATCATATCGAGCACTTTCTCTGATCACAATGGCATGAAACTAAAAATCAACCACAACAGAAAAACTGAAAAACACTCAAACTCTTGGAATCTAAATAGCATGTTATTAAATAATGAATGGGTTAACAATGAGATCAAAGAAGAAATTTAAAAATTCCTAGAAACGAATGATGAGTATACATTAACTCAACATTTAGGGGACACGGCAAAAGCAGTCCTGAGAGGGAAGTTCATAGCATTACAGGCATACCTCAAGAAGCTAGAAAAAGCTCAAATAAACAACTTGACACTGCATCTAAAATAACTAGAAAAAGAACAGCAAGTAACGCCCAGAGCTAATAGAAGGAAAGAAATAATAAAGATCAGAGCAGAATTAAATGACATAGAGGCTAAAGAAACAATACAGAGGATCAATGAAACCAGGAGCTGGTTCTTTGAAAAGGTAAACAAGATCGATGAACCTTTAACCAGACTCACGAAGAAAAAAGAGAGAGGACTGAAATAAATAAAAATAGAAATCAGAGTGGAGAAATAACTGACACAACAGAAATACAAAATATTGTAAGAAAATACTATGAAGAACTGTATGCCAAACAACTAGACAACCTAGATGAAACGGACAAATTCCTTGAAACATATAATCCTCCAAAAATTAATCTGGAAGAATCAGAAAACTTAAACAGATCAATTAGAACAAATAAGATTGAAACAGTTATCAAAAAACTCCCAACAAAGAAAAGTCCTGGGCCTGATCACTTCACAAGTGAATTCTAACAAATATTCAAAGAACTAACTTCTATCCTTCTCAAGCTATTTCAAAAAATTCAAGAGAAAGGAAGACTTCCAAGCTCCTTTTATGAGGTGAGTGTAATTCTGATTCCAAAGCCAGGCAAAGACAACACTATGAAAGAAAATTATAGGCCAATATCTTTGATGAATATAGATGCTAAAATCTTCAACAAAATATTATCAAACCGGATCCAGCAATATATGAAAAAATCATATGCCATAATCAAGTGGGATTTATTCTGGGGATGCAAGGCTGGTACAATATTCACAAATCAATCAATGTGATTCATCACATAAACAAAAGGAAGGAGAAAAACCACACGATAATTTCAATAGATGCAGAAAAAGCATTTGATAAAATCCAGCACCCATTTATGATAAAAACTCTCAGCAAAGTGGGAATACAGGGAACATACTTCAACATAATAAAGGCCATCTATGACAAACCCACAGCCGACATCATACTCAATGGGCAAAAATTAAAAGCAATCCCCTTAAGATCAGGAACAAGGCAGGGGTGTCCCCTTTCACCACTCTTATTCAACATAGTTCTGGAAGTCCGAGCCACAGCAATCAGACAAGAAAAGGAAATAAAAGGCATCCAAATTGGAAAAGAAGAAGTAAAACTATCATTATTTGCAGATGATATGATATTGTATATAGAAAACTCTAAAGTTTCAGTCAAACAACTACTGGACCTGATAAATGAATTCAGCAAGGTGGCAGGATATAAAATTAATACTCAGTAATCAGAGGCATTTTTATACACTAACAATAAACTGTCAGAAAGAGAAATTAAGGAAGCAATCCCCTTTACCATTGCATCCAAAAAAATAAAGTACCTAGGCATAAATTTAACCAGGGAAATTAAAGACTTGTACTTGGAAAATTATAAAACATTGATAAAAGAAATCAGGGAAGATACAAACAAGTGGATGCATATACCGTGCTCCTGGTTAGGAAGAATAAACATCATTAAAATGTCGATATTACCCAAAGCAATTTATAGATTCAGTGCAATACCAATTAAAATACCAATGACTTACTTCAAAGATATATATAGAACACATATTCCAAAAATTTATACGGAACCAGAAGAGAACATGAATAGTCTCAGCAATCTTGAAAAGGAAGAATAAAGTGGGAGATATCACACTTCCAGATATCAAGTTATACTTTAAGACCATTGTACTCAAAACAGCCTGGTACTGGCATAAGAACAGGCATACAGATCAATGGAACAAAACTGAAAACCCAGAAATAAACGCACACTTTTATGGACAACTTCTATTTGACAAAGGAGGTAAGAGCATACATTGGAGTAAAGACAATCTATTCAATAAATGATGTTGAGAAAATTGGACAGCTACCTGCAAAAAAATGAAACTAGACCACCAACTTATACCATTCACAAAAATAAACTCAAAAATGGATAAAAGACTTAAATGTAAGCCATGAAAACCTAAGCTTCTTAGAAGAAAACATAGGCAGTAAGTTTTCTGACATCTCTCACAGCAATATATTTGTTGATTTATCTCCACAGGCAAGTGAAATAAAAGACAGGATAAACAAATTGAACTATATCAAACTAAAAAGATTCTGCACAGCTAAAGACAATAAGAACAGAATAAAAAGACAAACTACACAATGGGACAATATATTTTACAGTACGTCTGATAAGGGGTTAATAACCAAAATTTATAAAGAACTTGTAAAACTCAATACCAGGAATATAAACAATCCAATCCAAAAATGGGCAAAAGAAATGAATAGACACTTCTTCAAAGAGGACATACAGATGGCCAATAGGCATATGAAAAAGGCTCAACATCACTAATCATTAGAGAAATGCAAATTAAAACCACAATGAGATATCACCTCACATCAGTCAGAATGGTGCTCATCAACAAAACAACACAGAATAAGTGCTGGCGAGGATATAGAGAAAAGGGAACCCTCCTGCACTGCTGGTGGGAATGCAGACTGGTGCAGCCACTGTGGAAAACAGTATGGAGATTCCTCAAAAAACTGAAAATCGAACTGCCTTTTGACCCAGCTATCCCACTTTTAGGAATATACCCCAAGAACACCATAGAACTGTTCCAAAAGGAGAAATGCAACCCCATGTTTATGGCAGCATTGTTCACAACAGCAAAGATCTGGAAACTGCCCAAGTGTCTGTCAGTGGACGAGTGGATTAAAAAACTTTGGTACATATATACTATGGAATACTACTCAGCCATAAGAAATGATGACATCGGATCATTTACAACAACATGGGTGGACCTTGATAACATTATACTGAGTGAAATAAGTAAATCAGAAAAAACTAAGAACTATATGATTCCATACATAGGTGGGACATAAAAATGAGACTCAGAGACATGGACAAGAGTGTGGGGGTTACAGGGTGGGGGGGCCAGAGAGGGAGGGGGTTTGGGAGGGTAGAGGCACAAAGTAAACCAGTTAGAAGGTGATAGAAGACAATTTGATTTTGGGTGATGAGAATGCAGCATAATCAAATGTCAAAATAACCTAGAGATGTTTTCTCTGAACATATGTACCCTAATTTATCAATGTCACCCCATTAAAATTAATATAAAAAAGAAGAAAAATTAATTTGTAACTATGTGAGGCAATAGATGTTGAACAAACTTATTGTGGTAATTATTTTGCAATGTGTACATCTATTAAATCATTATGCTGTACACCTTAAACTAATACAGTGTTATATTTCAATGATATCTCAATGAAACTAGAAGAAAAGAACAGCGAAGGAATTTGAAATGGTTACCTTAAGATATGATCCTGAAACAGTATTTAATCAAAATTATTGTTAGCACATCAACTGCATACTGTTATAATATATATATATATATATATATATATATATATATATATATATATATATATGAATTTACACAGACTGTATTTTTCATTCCATAAGACACACTTTCCTCTCCAAAAGTGGAGGGGAAATGCCCGTGCATCCTGTGGAATGAAAAAGATGGTATTTTAGTAAACATTTTAATACCATTTGGTTCAGAATATTTTTTTTCTTATTTTCCTCCTTAAAACCCTAGGTGTGTCTTATGGTCAGGTGCTTCTTATGGAGAGAAAAATACAGTAACGGTAATTACTCAGGTCTAGAAACTTCCTTAGTGATCTTCCCAAGAGAAAAATGTATGTACACCCACCTGGCCTGGAAGCTCTTATTCTCTCCTTTCTTTCTATTGCCACAATGTACTTTACCCAGCCTCTGATTTTAGATATTTTCAGACATGACTTAGGCACAAATCTTAGAGTCTGAAAATTCCAAGATGCACATGCTAGCTTTCAAGAGGACCTTTGAAGTTCTAGCTCTACTTAGGTTATAGAGGGAGAGGGAAAGTAATACCACTCATCTTACTATAGAGAAAGTATACGGAGAAAGCAAGGATGGGGGTTATCGGCACACCACAAATTCTCTCTAGTGGAATGTTCTACTACTAATATTCTCTGGTTAGTCTCTTCACCTCCTCTTTAATATACCTAAACTTAGTGCAAGGCTGGTGGCCGTGGCCATGTAGATTCACATTGAATTCATTCAGGCAGTAAAGGAACTGTGGAGCTGGAGGATGGTGGGCCCTTCCAATTTATTCGTGGCTCATAAAGACAGGCAAGACAAAAGAAGAAAGAAAAGGTCGCACTAAACTGGCAACCTCAAAATTTCAAACCTGGGTCCTCAGAGTCCCAGGCCAACACTCCATCCACTGCACCACTGCTTGGTCAGGCTGTCAATTATATCTTAATTAAAAAAAAGATTACATTCCACCAGGTGTTCTAAAAATTATGAAGTGATTAAACTAGAATCTAAATGTCCTTCAAAAAATAAAATTATAATTGAGCAATTCAAGAACCTCCTTTGCAAATATTTTCTCCAAGTCTGTAGCTTGTTTATTTATACTTTTAAAAGGGTCTTTCACGGACCAAAAGTTTTTAATTTTGATGAAAGCCAATTTATCTGGGTTTTATGTTTCATATTTAAGTCTGTGGTCCAGTTTAAATAGATATTTTTGTATAACATGTGAAACTTCTTTCCAGGTTCATTTTTATACCATGTCCTACAACTGTGATGGGAAACCATTTTATAAAAACTGCCCACTAGGCCTGACCAGGTGGTGGTGCAGTGAATAGAGCATCGGACTGGGATGCGGAAGACCCAGGTTTGAGACCCCGAGGTCGCCAGCTTGAGCATGGGCTCTTCTGGTTTGAGCAAAGCTCAACAGCTTGGACTCAAGGTTGTTGGTTTGAGCAGGGGGCTACTCGGTCTGCTGAAGGCCCACGGTCAAGGCACATATAAGAAAGCAATCAATGAACAATTAAGGTGTCACAATGAAAAACTGATGACTGATGCTTCTCATCTCTCTCCCTTTCTGTCTGTTCCTATCTATACCTCTCTCTGAAAAAAAACCCCAAAACTGCCCACTTCTGCAGTGCTGGTCAACCTGATCCCTCCCGCCCACTAGTGGGCGGTCCAGCTTTCATGGTGTGCCAATCGTGGCCAAGTAGTGGGCGGGAGGGACCAGGTTGACCAGCACTGCAAAAGTGGGCGGTTTTTATAAAAGGTTCGCCATCAGGGTCCTACAGCTACAATAAAATGAAATATTGAGAAAATCTACTTGATTATCCTAAGTCTGTTTTACCTCAAAAACAGGAGCAAACTGAAAGCCAATGGCACATTCATTCCACAGAATCTTGCTATGTTAGAGAAAACAAACTGTCAAACAAACTTAAAGTAACTGCTTGTAAGAAGGATGGCCACAAATATACAAAGAATTTTCCTTTCACAAAGCCTCTGTTTCATTTGGTATCTTAATTATCCATGCAACAGATATCTCCCCAAGAACATCTCCTCTTACTACTTTTAATTCAACTTAGCATGTGCTTTATTTTAAAAATAAAATACCTTTAGATAAAAGAGCAATATTCTTCCACATCTCCTATCCTCTTCCTAGTTATATTGTTCTTTTCTTCTCTCAGGGTACATTCATCAACATGAATTTGATATATGTTTTTCTTGTCTTTTAAAAAATATTGCTGCACATATACTTACATGTTTATGAATATTCTATTGTTAATATTATATTATATATTTTCTGCCACATTTTTTACTCAAATTATATTTTAAGGTTTTGTTTTTGTTTGTTTGTTTCTCTCCCATGTGCATTTAACAGCTGGGCAGCATTGCACCACATGAATATAACATATATCATTCATCCATCCCACTTTCTCCTGAGGGACTTGGGCTATTTCTTTTAATTTTTTTAAATGTTTATTTTATTGGTTTTAGAGCAAGGAAACGAGAGAGCAGGAAAAAGACAGAAACATCTATTCCTGTATGTGCTTTGACCGGGGACCGAACTCACAACCTCTGTACTTCAGGACAATGCTCTAACTAACTGAGCTATCTGGCCAGAGTGGGTTATTTTCTTTTTTCCACATTACAAATAGCACTGCAGACATCCTAGCATATATCTTATGCAAATGAACCACATATTAGTTCCCAAGCACTTTGTTGCACAATATAATTTTATCATCACACAAAGCCTAGAAGAACTGTTGTTTCATTGACAACTTAAATATTAATAATAGTAAAAAATATTTGAAATATGACTGAGTTCACACAACTAATTAGAAGGAATTTGAGATTAAATCTTCATAAATTGTTACTGAAATTGTCTTTTTTTTTGTTCACATACTTGTTTCCTGTCATACCCACCAAAATATAAATCTCACTGTGACAGGGGTCTTGATTTCTGCCAATAGTACTTGATATGTGAATGAATAAATGAATGAATGAACAAATGAATGAGTACAATAGCTCTCTGGTATGTTGCACACCTTAATGAGTGAAATAACTATGACCTGGCCTGGGGTTCCTGAAGGAATTAGTTTTCATTCTAGGCAATTCTATGTTGATAAAAGGCCAGTCAGGCTGTTTTGGGTTTGGCTCTTCATCAGATGTTTATTTGTTCAAACTGGAAATTTGGGGATATGTACTGGGTGAACAAGCTTTGGATTATTTCAGATGACATAGAGAGGACTGGCAGTTTGTAGTTCTGAAAAACAGTCTGGAAAATCCAGTCTGGAAAATTCAGTGGCTTACTATAATATTTTTTGCTCATTTTGTAAACTGGAAAAAGATTACAGCCACAAGTTTTGTAGCACAACGTGCTTTTAAAAATGAGTAATTAAAATAATATGAATTGTTTTAAACCACAAGAATAGCTCTGATTCTGAGAAAAAGTTTAGCAATCCATTGTCTGTAGAGTTGTTGGCAAAAATTTTCTGTTCTTTGATTCTTTGCTGTAAACATCAAACAAGAGAGGAGGAAATTTCCGTGACTACTGTTAACACTCAGGACAGTTATCAACACTGAATTTGTTTGAATAATACATTGTATTCCATAGCATTATTATTCTGAAGCTCCTTGAATAACCCTAAAATTCGCTGAGAATGTTTACTTTTGTTTCTTAATTATCTAGTTAGTTAAAATGTACGAAGAAGCCTCTATTCCCTGTTTATTTTTGTTGTAACAACTTCCTAAAATTCATTAACACACTTTGTGGCCTGAGTGCATTTTGAGTAATTAAACAGCCCAACCTTTGTTTAGAGATGTGGATGTAATATTTTTATGTATCTTAAAATAATCTAACTTGCAAAAAGTTCTTCTCATTTTTTCTAAGAAGTTGTACAAATCTGTGGAAAGAGAGAAAAAGGGAAAGAGAGAGAGAGAGAGAGAGAGAGAGAGAAGGGAGAGGGGTGGAGAAGCATATGGGTACTTCTCCTGTGTGCCCTGGCTGGTAATTGAACCTGGGACTTCCACAGGCTAGGTCCATGCTCTACCACTGAGCAAAACCAGCCAAGGCCTGAATTCCTTTTTTTATTGAGTTATAAACTGACATAGAACATATTATTTTTAGTTATATAGCATCATGATTTGATATTTGTATATTATGAAATAATCACCATATTAAGTCTAGTTAACATTCATCACCATATATAATTACAGAATTTCTTTTCTTGTGATGAGAACTTTAAGATTTACTTTCTTAACAACTTAAAAATATGCAATACCATATAATTTACTATAGTTGCTACGCTGTACATTAAATCTTCATGACTAACTTATTTTATAACTGTAGGTTTGTACCTTTTGACTTCCTTTACCCATTTCCCCTCTCCCCACTCCTGCCTCTGACAACCACCAATCTGTTCTATTTATATATGAGCTTGTCTTTTTTTTTTTTAATTACATATAAGAGGGATCATGGTATTCATCTTTCTCTGTCCTGACATATTTCACTTAGCCTATGCTCTCAAAGTCCAGCTGGTGTTGTTGCAAATGGCAAGATTTATTTCCTTGTCATACCTGAATAATATTTCATTATATATAATGTGACATATGTCATATTTTCTTTATCCATTCAGTTGTCAATAAGCACTTAGATTGTTTTTGTATCCTGGTTATTGTAAATAATACTGCCATGAATGTAAGAGTACATATATCTTTTTGAGTTCGTGTTTTGTTTTCTTTACATCAATATTCAGAATTGGAAATACTGGATCTTATGGTAGTTCTATTTTTAATTTTTGAGGAACATATTATTTTTCTTTTCTTTATTATTTTATTTAGACAATTAATTTTAACAAGGTGACATTGGTCAATGAGAGTACATAGATTTAGAGAAAACATCTCCATATCATTTTGAAATTCGATTATGTTGTATACCCATCAACCAAAGTCAAATCATCCTCCATCATCACCTTTTATTTGTTTCTCTTTATGCCCCTCTCCCTCTCCCCACCTCTCTCCCTTTCTTCCTTTCCCCTCCCCTTGGTAACCAATGCACTCTTATCGATGTCCATTAGTCTCAATTTTGTGTCCCACCTGTGTATGGAATCATACAGTTCTTAGTTTTTTCTGATTTACTTATTTCACTCAGTATAATGTTATCAAGGTCCATCCATGTTGTTGTAAATGATACTATGTCATCATTTCTTATGGCTGAGTAGTACTCCATAGTATATATGTACTACATCTTCTTTATCCAATCATCTATTAAAGGGCATTTCAGCTATTTCCATGTCTTGGCCACCGTGAACAATGCTGTGATGAACATGGGGCTGCATGTGTCTTATGTACCAATGTTTTTGAGTTTTGGGGGTATATACCCAGTAGAGGGATTGCTGGGTCATATGGTAGTTCTATTCTTAATTTTTTGAGGAACCACCATACTTTCTTCCATAATGGTTGTACTACTTTACATTCCCACCAAAAGTGGATGAGGGTTCCTTTTTCTCCACAGCCTCTCAAACACTTGTTATTACCTATCTTGTTGATAATAGCTAATCTAACAGGGGTGAGGTGGTATCTCATTGTAGTTTTGATCTGCATTTCTCTAATAACTAATGAAGAAGAGCATCTTTTCATATATCTGTTGGCCATTTATATTTCTTCCTGGGAGAAGTGTCTGTTCATGTCCTCTTCCCATTTTTTTATTGGATTGTTTGCATGTTTGTTGTTGAGTTTTTTGAGTTCTTTGTATATTTTGGGTATTAGGCCCTTATCTGAGCTGTTGTTTGCAAATATCATCTCCCATTTAGTTGGTTGTTTGTTTGATTTGTTCTCAGTTTCTCTTGCTGTGCAGAAGCTTCTTAGTCTGATGTGGTCCCATTCATTTATCTTTGCCTTTACTTCCCTTGCCTTTGGAGTCAAATTCATAAAATGTTCTTTATGGCCAAGGTCCATGAGTTTAGTACCTGTTTTCTTCTATGTACTTTATTGTTTCAGATTTTATATTTAGGTCTTTGACCCATTTTGAATTAATTTCTGTGCAAAGAGACAAACTATAGTCAAGTTTCATTCTTTTGCATGTGGCTTTCCAGTTTTCCCAGCACCATTTATTGATGAGGCTTTCTTTTCTCCATTGTGTGTTTTTGACCCCTTTGTCATAGATATTTGAACATATATACGTGGTTTTATTTCTGGGCTATCTATTCCTTTCTATTGGTCTGTGTGTCTATTTTTCTGCCAATACCATGCTGTTTTGATTATCATGTCTCTGTAGTATAATTTGAAGTTGGATATTGTAATGCCCCCAACTTTTTTTTTCCTTAGGATTATTTTGGTTATTTGGGTTTTTTTATAGTTCCCTATAATCCCAATGATTTTTTGTTCTATATTTTTTTTAAATGACATTGGAATTTTGATTGGAATTGCATTAAATTTGTATATTGCTTTGAGTAATATGGCCATTTTAGCTATATTTATTCTTCCTATCCAAGAATAAGGAATATTCTTCTATTTCATTGTGTCTTTTTTGATTTCCTTTAAAAATATTTTGTAGTTTTCAGTATATAGGTCCTTTACATTCTTTGTTATATTTATTCCTAGATATTTTTTGTTGTTGTTGCAACTGTAAAAGGTATTATTATTTTTTTTTAGTTTATTTTCTGAAGTTTTATTGTTGGCATATAAGAAAGTAATAGAAATAGACTTCTGTATGTTAATTTTGTATTCTGCGACCTTACTGTATTGGTTTATTGTTTCTAATATCCTTTATGTAGCATCTTTGGGGTTTTCTATATACAGGATCATATCATCTGCAAAAAGTGAAACTTTTACTTCTTCTTTCGCAATATGAATACTTTTTATTTTTTTCTCTTGTCTGATTGCTCTGTCTAGAACTTCCAGCACTATGTTGAATAGGAGTGGAAAGAGTGGACAGCCTTGTCTTGTTCCTGATTTTAGAGGAAAAGTTTTCATTTTTTTGCCATTTAATATGATGTTAACTGATGGTTTGTCATAAATGGCCTTTATATGTTGAGATATTTTCCTTTTATATCCATTTTATTTGGTGTTTTACACATAAAATGATGTATTTTATCAAATGGCTTTTCTGCATCTATTGATAAGGTCATATGGTTTTTGTTCTTTGTTTTGTTGATATGGTGCTTTACATTAACCGTTTTACATATGTTGAACCATCCTTGTGTTTCTGTTGTGAATCTCACTTGATCACGGTGAATTTTTTTTAATGTGTTGTATTATTCGATATGCTAGTATTTTGTTTATGATTGTTGCATCTGTATTCATTAGAGATATTGGTCTGTAGTTTGCTTTTTTTGTGTTGTACTTGCCAGGTTTTCGTATGAGGGTTATGTTGGCATCATAAAGTGTGTTTGGAAGTATTGCTTCTTCTTCAATTTTTTTGAAGACTTTTAGAAGGATAGGAACCAAATCTTCTTTGAATGTTTGGTAGAATTCACTAGTATAGCCATGTGGTCTGGACTTTTATTTTTTGGGAGGTTTTTGATAGTTGTTTCTATTTCCTCCCTGCTTGTGGGTCTGTTCAGGCTTTCTGTTTCTTTATGATTCAATCTAGGAAGATTGCATTATTCTAGGAATTTTTCCATTTCTTCTAAATTGTTAAATTTAATGGCATATAGTTTTTCATAGTATTCGACAACAATCTTTTATATATCTATGATATCTGTCACAATTTCTCCTCTATCATTTTGGATTGTTTATATGAGTCCTTTCTCTTTTTTCCTTAGTGAGTCTTGCCAGGGGTTTGTCAATTATGTTGATCTTTTCAAAGAACTAGTTCCTTATTTTATTAATTTTTTCTATAGTTTTTCTGTTGTCTAATTTATTTCTGCTCTAATTTTTATTATTTCCTTTTTTCTGTTTGTTTTGGGTTGCTTTTGTTCCTTTTATTTTAGTTCCTTAAGATGTGATGTTAAGTTGTTTACTTAGGCTTTCTATTGTTTGTTCATATAAGCCTGTGATGATATGAACTTCCCTCTTATTTCTTTCACTGCATCCCAGAGTAGTGTTGTCATTTTCATTTGTCTGTATATATCTTTAGATCTCTGCTTTTATTTCTTCTTTGACCTAGTTTCAAAGCTCTATGATCAGAGCTTTATGCTTGGTATAATTTTAATCTTTTTGAATTTGTTGATGTTAGTTTTGTGGCCAAACATATGGTCAATTCTTGAGAAATGTTCCATGTACACTGGAGAAATTGTATACTCTGATGTTTTGAGATGAAATGCCCAGTAGATGTTTTATTGTCATATTTAATTGTTCTAGTGTTTTGTTTAAGGTCAATATTTCTTTATTGATTTCCTGTTTGGATGAATGATCTAGAACCATCAGTAGTGTATTGAGGTCTCCAAGTATGATTGTATTTTTGTTGGTTTTAATTTTAGATCAGTTAGTAGATGTTTTATATACTTTGGTGCTCCTTGGTTTGGTGCATTTATATTAAGAAATATTATGTCTTTTTGACTCAATGTCCCTTTTATCATTATGAAATGACCATCTTTTTTTCTGGTTACTTTTTTTTTTCTTGTAGTCAGCATTGTTAGATATGAGTATGGCTACACTTGCTTTTCTTTGGATTTTATTTGCTTGGAGAATCGTTTTCCAACCTTTCACTTTGAATTTGTTTTTATACTTGTAGCTTAGATGTATTTCTTGAAGGCAGCATACAGTTGGGTTTTCTTTTTTGAATCACTCTGCCACTCAGCCTTTTTATTGGTGAGTTCAATTCATTTATATTTAATGTAATGATTGACACTTGAGGGTTTCCTATTACTATTTTATATATTGCTTTCTGATAGCTCTGTTTCTTGTTTTGTTCTTCTCTTTTGTTTTCTGTCATTTGCTTTGGTTTGGTGGTATTCCATACTTCTTTCCTCTGTTTCTTCTTTTTTTTAAGCTATGTGTTTCAGTAGTGGTATTTTCAGGGGTGGTTACCATTAAGTAATTAAAGAATTATATATCATATTCACTGTAGTCCATTATCTCATGAGTACTTCTGCACTCTATCCTCCTTTGCTACTGCTAATCTTTGTCCTCTCCCCTTTTTTGTTTTTGTTGTCAAAGATTATCCTTCTTTGTATTGTGAGTTTATTGGAGCTTTTACTTGTGGTTTTGTTTTGTTTTGTTCTTTGTATTGTGAGTTTATTGGAGCTTTTACTTGTGGTTTTGTTTTGTTTTGTTCTTTGTGTCTGGTCAGATAATCCCCTTTAGTATTTCCTGAAGTGGGGGTTTTCTGGTGATAAATTTCCTTATCTTCTCTAGATCTGTGAATGTTTTTATTTCTACTTCATATTTGAAGGATAGCTTTGATGGATATAATATTTTTGACTAGAAGTTCTTCTCTTTCAGTACTTTAAATATTGGGGTCCACACTCTTCTGGCTTGTAGAATTTCTGCTGAGAAATCTGCTGATAGCTTAATGAGCCTTCCTTTATATGTTGTATTCTTCTTTTCCCAGCTGCCTTGAGGATTTTTTCTTTGGCAGTGATTTGTGATAATTTCATTACAATGTGCCTTTGAGTAGGTCTGTTTGGGTCTCCAATCAGGGCACATACAGGAATAGCTTGATGTTCCTGTATCTCTCTCTCCCCCTTTCTCTCACTAAAATTAACAAACAAAAATTTTAAAAGATTTTAATTCTGATTAGGTTATTTTTTTATTTTTTTCTTATATGTAGAGTGAATTTTATATTTTGTTTGAGAACTCTTCATCTACCCCAAAAGTATAAAGATATTCTTCTATGTTTTTTTAGGAACTTTGTGATACTTGGCTAACATTTAAGACTAGACTATGATTCATCTTAAATTTGTTTCTGCATATGGTGTGAGCTGAGGTGAGGGTGAACATTTTTTCCCTGCACAGTATTGTTCTAACATAAAAGCAGAAAGGCAGAGAGAAAAATAGAGTTCAGTTTTAGGTTTTGTAAGATTACATTAATTGTTCTCAGAGAAATAAAAGTGAATTTATGTAAAGTTTGAGTTAAAACTTTCTTTCTATGACTGTAGAAATTACTCTCAGAACTGTAGGAGGGAAAAAGGAAAGGAAAGTAGAAGAGATAGGGAGGGTAGCCTGTGGATAGGACGATAATTACCTAAAAGAATCTTATAGATGGAAGGTGAAACATACACACATGAATCCATTTTGACAGAGGCAAATACTTCCTCGAGCAGTTTCCCAGAATCCCATTTGTACTCACAGACCATGTAGCTGCTACCCAATCAAGAACTGTGTACTGTTTAGCAGTTCCTCCTTCTTCAAAGATTTGTATGTCAACATAGAGCTCCATGTTTCATAGGACATACTCGAGCTCACTCCATGCTCCCTGGAGCTTTAGCACAAGGGAATGCCCTTTTATTTTTCTTTTCTTTTTTTTTTGTATTTTTCTGAAGGTGGAAATGGGGAGGCAGTCAGACAGACTCCCACATGCGCCCGACCGGGATCCACCCGGCACGCCTACCAGGGGGGAATGCTCTGCCCATCTGGGGTGTTACTCTGTTGCAACCAGAGCCATTCTAGCGCCTGAGGCAGAGGCCAAGGTGCCATCCTTAGCGCCCAGGGTGGCTTTGCTCCGGTGGAGCCTTGGCTGTGGGAAGGGAAGAGAGAGACAGAGAGGAAGGAGAGGGGGAAGGAGAGGAAGGAGAGTTGGAGAGGCAGATGGGTGCTTCTACTGTGTGCTCTGGCCGGGAATCGAACCCGGGAATCCTGCACACCAGGCCGATGCTCTACCACTGAGCCAACCGGCCAGGGTCTAGGAATGCCCTTGTTGATCAAGCTACCCAAAAGAAAATTATTTGGAGCAACCATGACAGATCGAGCAATTCAGTATCATACTATTCATCACCAGAACGCTGCAGCCCTGTGTAAACAGTTTCAACTTGCTCGGGAAGCAGCACAGCAGATTGGGAAATCCTGTCCAAGGAGTCCTATACTACAATCTGCCCCTTCATTTGGAGTTAACCTTCAAGGACCCCTACCAGGACAACTTTGGCAAATGGATGTTACTCATATAACTTCATTTGGCAAACAGTCCTATGTCCAGTGGATACATATTCTGGATTTATAGTAAACTCTGTCAGAACAAGAGAGGCTGCTAAGCATGTTATAGCTCATTGTCTGTATGCATTGTTCTGTTATTGAATTTCCTAAACTGGTTAAACTGACAATGCTCCTGCATATGTAGCAAAAGCATTTACTGTATTTTGTCATTCTTACAATCTTTAAAGTTAAGGTATTATTAAAGTATACCCAGCAAATATTTTAAGGTCAATTTAAAAAAAAATTTTAAAGGGCATAGTCATATCCTGGAACTCCTACGGGTCTACCATATCATGCTTTTTACTTAAAAAAAAAATTAAATTTCTTTTGAATGCTGATGAAGAGGAGACACCAAATCTTTTTCGCCTGCAAACTACT
The DNA here is from genome assembly GCF_036850995.1 of Saccopteryx leptura. NCBI lineage: Eukaryota > Metazoa > Chordata > Mammalia > Chiroptera > Emballonuridae > Saccopteryx > Saccopteryx leptura. The sequence goes on from NC_089505.1 coordinate 171,692,605, forward strand.
ACCTTCTTTATTTGATCCAGCTAATAACACTGTTTTGTCTTTTTCCAAATAGCTCCAGATATATGGAAAAGATTTATATAGGCGGATGGGGATCCTCAAACCCCTCAGCGAGATCTTCTGAGCATGGCTTTTAAGATACCTAGAGGCAGAAAAAGCCCAATAAAGATCAGGGAACTACCAGCTTTTAGGATATGCCCTTAAAGGCTCCAATGCCCCAAAGGGGTCTCATAGGATGCCATCTGGGTCCTGCTTCAATAGTGGAAAGGAAAGTCATTGAGCTAAAGCCTGCCAGACTTACATGCCTCTGCTGTGAGGAAACAGGGACACTGGAAGGTAGGCTTCCCCCTCGCTCCTCTAAGGGAGGGTTCAGTCTCTTCCAGCCCTGCTCCAGCCACCTATGACCTAACCTTGCCCAGAATGCTGGGGTTTGCCACTGAAGGCTGAAGGGGCCCAGGGCCATCAGCCCCATCTATGGCACTGTGGACGAGCCTAGGGTATTTCTTCCAAGAAGCAGGTAAACTGATCTCATTTGCACAAGAGCCACTTAACTATGTCTGGCCTGAATAGTCAGGTTTTTTATTCTTCCTTCGAAGATCTCTGTCGTGAGTGTTGATAGTCCTATTTTCTGCTGCTTTGTTTAATATATAGTGTTTCCTTTTTTCTTCCTGCCTCAATGCCCCACTCATATTTCAGGCTGGGACCTACTCCTAATTTAGAGCTCTCTCTTTCCCACTTTTGCCAACTTCTATTATGAATCTACCTTTGCCACCCAGCTTAGTGTATCCCAAGGTTCTCTTTACCAAGCCACAGTCACAGAGCTCCAGGGAAAAGCAACCTTATCTCATCTCTCCAGGCAGAGGAAAACAGAAGCTCCATCTCCACACATGCTGCAGTTGGCTTTTCCAGTCTACCTGAATCATTACCAGCTACAAGCAGCGGTCATTGGGACTTGGACGTGAGCTGCAAAGTATAGAATTGTGACAACAATTCCAGTGCCATGCGGACTTTTCCTGGATGTGGACTTTTCCTGGACTCCTGCTCCTTGGGACAGCTCCTAACAGACTGAACTGGGGTTGGGGTGCATTTTTCAGGGATTTGGCATGGTGTTGGGGCCAACTTGGACTTGGTGAACATGTTAAGGACCCTACTCTTTTATGGATTCTTGCTGTATTGGCCAAGAGTTTGCTTAAAGGCTTTAATAGAAGACTAGATAAAGAAGATGTGGCCCATATACACCATGGTATACTATTAAGCCATAAGAAATGATGACATTAGATCACTTAAAACAAAATGGTGGGATCCTGATAACATTATATGAAGTGAAATAAGTAAATCAGAAAAAAACAAGAACTGCAGGATACCCTACATTGGTGGGACATAAAAACGAAACTAAGAGACATGGACAAGAGTGTGGTGGTTATGGGGGGTGGGGGGACGAAAGGAGGGAGAGGGGGAGGGGGAAGGGGAGGGGTACAAAGAAAACTAGATAGAAGGTGACGGAGGACAATCTCTTTTTGGGTGATGGGTATGCAACAGAATTGAATGACGAGATAACCTGGACATGTTTTCTTTGAATATATGTACCCTGATTTATTGATGTCACCCCATTAAAATAAAAATTTATTTATAAAAAAAATAATAAGCAAGAATATTTGGGGAATTAACTTTTGTTAAGATTTCACATGACATTATATTTTTGTTTGGGTATAAGGGAACTTCCTTTTTTGGATTACCACATTTTCTGAGAGATTAAGTTGTTATCAATAGTATTATAATTATTTTTATAATTTTTAAGAGTGTTCTGACTGATAGATGCTTATACCATTCACATCTGTTGTTGAATATGTTAAATAACCTGTACTAGTCACAGTTCTGCAAAGGTATGTGAGTGTGTATATTTATGTTTATATATATGGGCACTGTATACACATGCACATATACACACACATATACATGTATGGGGGAGAGAGAGGGAGTGAAGGAGTGGGGTATAGAGAGATTGACTTATTTTTAGAAAATGGCTTACATGATTGTAGAGGTTAGCAAGTGCAAGTGCAAAGTCTGCAAGGTAGACCAGCAAGCTGGAGACCCAGGGAAAGCACTTCAATTTGAATGAATTCTGCTGGCAGAATTCCTTCTTGTTCAGGGGGAGGTCTGTATTTTCCTTAAGTTCAGCAAACCATGGCCAACAGGCTCAATCCGGTCTTCAGCCTTACTGTTTTTTGGAAATAAAGTTATTTTATAACGAAAAAAAAAGAAAAGAAAAGAAAAGATGTACCAATCTATCTTATCATGGGACCTTATTCAAAAATAAATAGATGTAATATTTTTGGATTCTTAAAAAAAAAAAACAACCCCAAAACACTGTGTATTGTCTGTACCTTGCAGTCAATTGTCCCCAATTTCCCTTATCTGCAGCCAGCCCATGAGCCAATGACTACTTGGCAGGAGTGATGATCAGCTGTGCCCCATGGCTTGTTTACTTCCATCAGGGTGCCCTATGTTTACAACACTCCAACCCTATCCCAAGACCAAAGTAAACCCTTGAGCAATAGCATGGGGCCTAGGATATCTAGAAGATGATGTATGTGAGAAAAACAAGTTTACCCCAAACTGGACCCACCTGATATCTCTCCATTATAAAATGCATCTCATTTTACAATTTCAAGTATCTCTGGACTCAGTATGCATGATTTCTAATATAAGATCCAGTTTAGATCACACTAATCATTTATTACTATAATGAAGCATGAGTTAATCACTCTGTAGAGAAAACATTGCCTTCACAGTTCATTTTATCTTTGCAAACTTTATGGCTCAACAAACCCCATGCATCATTATTATTTCAAATTGTATTTATTGGTGTGAGCATCGCTTTTGTTTAGTAACAATTGTTTGACATTCTGAAGTTCATTCAAGTTTTTCCTAGTGGAGGGAAGGTGAGCTGGTTAGGAAGTTATGTGCCTTGTATTTTTAAAGTATAGTACATATTCCTCCTGAGGTTCTGCTGTTCTCGATAGCCCTCATCTCTTCTTGAAGTTTCCTGCTTTCTTCCTTGAATCCTTCTCTGAGAAGCCGTTCATTTTCCTGAAAAAGAAAGTGAAGACTGAACTCATACAATTTAAAACTTTTCCCACATTTGCCAAATTATTTCCCCTGTCAATACATATGTTAATCCTTCATGAGTTTTTGAATTATTTTTGAAATCTGTCCCTTTCTTAACTTCTAGTGTATGACTTTCTCCAGAGTTTCCTATGCCTGCCAATAATTTTACTGGACTTTATTTAGCTACAGAAATGAACTTCTGTTATACTTTCTTAAATATTAACAACCTAGAATTGTACTCTTGGCCCTTTTCATCCACATGCAACACAGTCTTTCTGGAAAATCTATCATTCTTTGCTTCAACTCTGATTTGGGTAGTATGGACTCTTAAATAGATATTTAAGAAAGTAAGAAAGATGAGTGAATTTCAATGGGAAAGTTACTACATGATCAGAGGGCTTAATACAAGTCTCCAAAATTTGGTAGCATGGTAACAGAAAAAAGCTAGAGAGATCAGGGCCTGCACTGGTCCATACTATCTTTCTGGGTGGACATCTGGGTTCAAAAATGACTTGGAGAGGAGTTGGAGAGTTTGAAATTAAAGTCAGCCCGGGAATTTAATTACATGATCTATTGTGTAAATGGTTATGGAGTCTTTCTGTTCATTACAATGCCTGCAGAGATCATGTTATACCAGGTATGGCAGAAACAAAATCACTGTAAACTCCACTCAGTAGAATAGACAGACCAGATAATTCTTCCAATAGGTAGGACTTGGAATGTTACTTCTCTATCACGACATTACAATTTCTTAATCTGAAAATGAGATTATAATAGTACCTATAACATAAAATGAGGATTTGATCATAGAATGACTATGAAGTCATCATGCAGTACCTGGTAGTGAATAGCTAATGTTTATTAGTGATTTAATAAGAAAAGATTCCATGACATTTTATCTTGCAAGTAAATACCTTTTAGTTATCAGAGAGGGTCATGGGTAGAAATACTAAGAGAATATAATATCTACTAGTGTTAGGGCTAGAAAAGCCCTTAATATGACATATACTTTAATTTCTAAGCAGTGTTTTGATTCAGTGCACTGGAGGAGAAATGGTAATGACAGAATTGAATACCTCAAGTTTCAGAGCGAGAATCCTCTCTTGCTCTGCCATTAACTGGGCCCTCTCCAACTCCATCTTCTCAGTCAATTGTTTCAAATGTTCTTGATAACTCTTTTCTTTCTCTTCCATCATCTGCTGATTCTTCTTTTGCATTTCTTCCAACATTTTTGCTGCAGCCTCTGCATTTTCAGCCTTTATACGTTCCACTGAGTAGAAAAAGTAAGCAGAGAAACAAGAGGATTAAATTGTTATGGCCTTGTTTTGCATTTCACTCCATTTTTTTTTAAGTGAAAAAGAGAGAAAGAGATGGAGTGACAGACAGAGACAGACAGAAAGGAAGGGAGAGAGATGAGAAGCATCAATTCTTCATTGCAGCTTCTTAGTTGTTCATTAATTGCTTTCTTATATGTGCCTTGATCAGCAGGCTCCAGCAGAGCCAGTGAACCCTTGCTCAAGCCAATGACCTTGGGTTTCAAGCCACTGACCTTGGGGCCATGTGTATGATCCCATGCTCAAGATGGTGACCTTGGGATTTTGAACCTGGGTCCTCAGCATCCTGGGCCGATGCTCTATCCACTGTATTATCACCTGGTCAGGCCCCACTTTTATTAAAATTATTATTTCCCAGAGAAAACTTCTTGTGATAATTTTTATGCTTAGTAAGCAAAAGATGACTGTAAATATCAGTGGAAAAAAATCTCCTAGACTATGAACTGTACTTGTTATTCTTTGCTCTACAATAATGATATCAGGTGAACTGATATGTCTAATATTAACATTTCCTGGGCTTTCCATCTAACTAAACAGTTTTCAGCTATCCTCACCTTCAATCTCTTTTTCCTTTTCTGTAAGTGACTGATCAGTCTGTAGAAGAGCATCAGCCACACTCTCTTTGGACTCCAGGTATTTCTTCAGTGTCTCTTCTGCCTAGTGATGCAGAGGAAGTTAGAATTAAGAAATAGAAAATATGGGTTTAAACAAAACCCAGCATTATATATGTTAATTCAATTTAATTTTATCACCTCTATAATAATCATTGTAAAATTTAAAATACTATTTCATACTAAACTGGCCTAAAAGTCAACTCTGGATACCCCCTCAAATCTGTTTCATTTCCTATCACCCCAATTTTGGTAATATAATCAGTAACTCTGGTTTTCTCACTGTCTGGGTTGAAAACCCTGGATATTTTTTGTTCCTTACACATCCCACACATAGTCATGAGCTAATCTCATGTTTGCTCTGTCTTCAAACTAAAACCAGTCAGAACCCATCACTTGTCATCTGCTCTTTTCAAATACCCTGGTCCAAGACATCATTACCCCTTGTGTAGACCATTGCATTAATATCAATATTAATCTCCCTACATTCACTCTTGCTCCTCAACAGTCCATTCTTCTCAGAGCAGCTAATGTTATGCTATATAATTTTAAGACAGACTGCTTCACTCTTATGTATAAAACCTTCTACTGGCTTTCCTACTCTTTTCAAATAAAATTCAGATTTTCTCAGTGGCCTCCAAAGTACTACCTGGTCTGGCCTCTGGCCTGTGAACACCTCTCTGACTTCATCTCCTGCCTGCCTTCTTTCTCACCACCCTCCCATCACATTTCTTGCTATTCCTAGGATATAAACCACCTTTTTCTTTTGAGTTTTCCACTTTGAAATTTTCTTCCCCTAGATGCCCATTTGGCTCACACCCTCACTCCTTTGAAGAGTCTGCTGAAACATTACTTCATCAGAAAGGCTTTCTGTAAAAGCATTCATATAAAATTGTCTCACATTTCCTTCTTCTGATATACCTAGAGCTTATTTTCTTTTTTCTTCAGGGCACTTTTTGTCACTGTGAAAGTGACTGTGAAAGTCATCCTAATATTACTGTCCCCTTTGTTCTTAGTAACAGAACTTTGAATTTTGTTTTCATCTGTGCATATTGTGAACTACAATAAAATTTTGTATTTTCTACTCAATATCTCTGGTAGTTGAGTGTCTATAATGATTAAATTTTGGCCAATAACACTCAGGCAGAGGATAATGCTACTTATTGAAAATCACACTGAAGAGAGTTGATCCAAAGATCGTTCTCTCTTCTCCTTTTCCCTTTTCTTTCCACCTGTTATATGGAGCTAATGGGTGCAACTCTAGCAGCCACCTTAGATCTTAAATTGACCTTGAAGAGAGAGACTGTGTGCTAAGTAAGGTGCTAGAGCAGAATGAAGGAAGAGGTCTGAGAACAACATTATTATGAAGTTTCATTATCAGTCTGATTATCTCTTCATCACTTTTTGCACACAAGAGAGAAACCTTTGTCTTTTTAAGCCACTCTTAAAAAAAACACAGTATGTATCCATACCTAATTCAGAATGATCTAACCTGAGTATATCAGCCTAAAGGAAAAGTTAAGAGCACAGTCTGCTATCTGATTTGCACTCCAGCTGTATCACTGTGTGTTCTTGGATGAGTTGATTTATTTCTGTGTCTCAACTTTCTTATTTATAAAAATGGGGACATTAGTAATATATACTGTGTGAGGTTGTGAGATTTGAATGAGTTAAGCGCATTCATTTCCTGAAACCCAACACACTCTGTATGGGTTAACTTTTATTACTTTTTTCTATAAGCCATCATTTGTTTATTTCTGCTAAACATTTTGGGAGAACCTTTTCTATTAAGTGCCTTAGCTCTAAAAACTTGACAAGACTTGATATATATACTAGGTCTAAATAGATAAGTACTGAATTTTTTGGATGAGAAAACTAATGAATTAATTCTACAAACATTTTTTAAGAGGGCTTCATCTTTGCTTCCAAAATGGAATGTATTCTCCATCCCATGGTTGTCTCTTCTACTGAACAAATATCAGTGAATGGAAGAGAGAAAGGCAGAGGCACTATGTACAAATCACATTTTGGTTGTTCCCACTGTAGTTTGAAAGAGTCACCTCAGAAAGTCCTCAGAAATAATACTCAGTAGACAGCTTACCTGTATCCCCTTTCTGGGCACTTGGTAGTACTTTTTCTTCAGCTCCTCCATCTTCTGAATAAAAAGATGATAACCTCCTGATTTAGAAAATTTCCCCTGCTTCACATCTTCTTCTAGAGGACTAAAAATATCTTGAAGTAAGGCTGAGCAATGATCTGATGATGCTCTCACATTCTGCTTACAAAAGTCATCACGTTTTGCTACTAAACATTCCTGTGAAGTGACAAAATAGTACAGATGGTACAGTCAGCCATGAGGAGGACGTGAACCACACACAGATGACTGAGAAATGCTTCTTCTGTAGAGACTGTGGCATACAAACAGGGCCATATCCTTCACCTTGCTGTGAGACTCTAGACCAGGGGTCCCCAAACTTTTTACACAGGGGGCCAGTTCACTGTCCCTCAGACCGTTGGAGGGCCAGACTATAAAAAAACTATGAACAAATCCCTATGCACACTGCACGTATCTTATTTTAAAGTAAAAAAACAAAACGGGAACAAATAAAATATTTAAAATAAAGAACAAGTAAATTTAAATCAACACACTGACCAGTATTTCAATGGAAACTTATGCTCCTCTCACTGACCACCAATGAAAGAGGTGCCTCTTCTGGAAGTGCGGTGGGGGCCGGATTAATGGCCTCAGGGGGCCGCATGCGGCCCGCGGGCCATAGTTTGGGGACCCCTGCTCTAGACTGTTCTTAAGAATAGTGTTGCTTTAAAAAATTCATCTACTTCTCTGGTTGTGATTATCTGACACTGTTCCCTACTTTTCCTGCTTTAGAGAATGATTCTAAAAGCATAGACACTGTTCCACAAGAAATTTCTCCTTTGAATTCCAATTTCAGAAATAGTTTAGAGCACAAACTTTGGAGTCTGGCAAGTGTGGGTGGCGTTCCTGGGTCTATCACTTTGTGGCTTTGTGACACTCAACCTTTGTGAATTGAGGTTTTCTTGATGGTAAAACAAGGGAAATTTTTATCTATTTCATAGATTTTATGTTAAGATTATATGCAATGATATAAAGTATTAGGCCTATTGACATCCATAAATGCACGGTAAAGGGTCAATGATTATGGGTACACTCTTTAAAATGAGAATATTTTTGCATATTTTCTCACTATAAGGTTAAGTAATGTAATAAAGACTTTACCCAGGTATTTTCAGTACTGAACAAGACTAATAAAATATATATTTATCTGCATTAAATCATTCAAGAGAACCTACATATCAAGCTTTTGCATTAGTACAGAAGGATATCCATTGTTTGCTGACCTTGCCTCTAATTTCATTAGGACCTTTCAATGCAGAAAGGTAAAATTTATAAAATCCTGACTTGCAAAGCAAGGAGGGATTGTTACTTTTCCAATGATTGTTTGACATGCAAAAAATCCTTCCTCAATGTGTAAGAACTCAGACTTGAAAACATTCTCAAATAACATTCTGTGTGTGTGTGTGTGTGTGTGTGTGTGTGTGTGTGTGTGTGTGTGTGAGAGCGAGAGAGAGAGAGAGAAAGAGAGAGAGAGAGAGTCAGAGAGGATAGATAGGGACAGACCAACAGGAATGGAGAGAGATGAGAAGCCTCAACTCTTCATTGTGGCACTTAGTTGTTCATTGATTGCTTTCTCATATGTGCCTTGACCATGGGGCTACAGCAGACCTAGTGACCCTTTGCTCAAGCCTTGGGCTCAATCTGGTGAGCTTTGTTCAAACCAGATGAACCCGCACTCTAGCTGGAGACATTGGGGTCTTGAACCTGGGTCCTCCACATCCCAGACCGATGCTCTATCCACTGCCCCATCACCTGGTCAGGCTCAAATAAAATTCTTATGACTGGTTTTACTTTCTTGGTTTTCTGAAAAGTTTACCATAGCTTCACATTGAAGACAAAACATATTTAGTGTTGTTAAAAAGAATTGAATTCTACCAGGTTATTAACAGGAACCATGAAAGTACTGTGCCTTTGATTAACTCTAAAAGAGAAAATAAATTAAAATACTCATGTAAATAAAGTTTTAAAATTTACTTATGTGCCTAAAATATGGGATTCAGAAGAGGAAAATTAATAGCAGAAGATATTTATAATAAACATAGTTTAGTTGGTGTATGGTCTACAGGACAAAGGTTAAGAGTATTTTCTTCTTTTAGTAATGACTACAAATGAGTACGCATTAACTGATCACCTCTGTCTTTGGGTCTAGGAAGAGCCACTTATATCTAGAAGCCCAAATCTTTCTGCCTTTCATGATATAGAACAGCAAAAATACCGCTAGTTTCGTCTGGAAATTTTGGCCCACATCCTTGAAGGAATTCTTCATGAAGACTTCAATGGCCTCTTTCTCAATGGCCCTATGCAGGTCCAGCAGCTCCTGGAGGGTTTCTGTGGGCAGCTGCACCTTCTGGCCCATCTGCTGCTCATAGTGGGCAATGGCCTTTTGCACTGCGGCTGAGTTCTCTATCTGGGCCAAGGCCAGGACTGCGTTCTCCATGCAGGGCAGCTCCCCACTGCTGATGGCCTTAACATAGGTCAGCACCAAGCTTTCCAGTCCTACAAAAGTGAATTTAAAAAAATAATAATAATTATCTGTTGGTGAGAAGGAAGAAGAAACCATAATCTGTTTAGCACTAAGAATGTAAAGTTGTTTGCTTAGTTATTTAGAATCAACTGCTAGAATATTTTGTATAATGTTTTTAATGTCACAAACAATAGTTTAAAGATTTTCTGAGGGACAACAGGAATGGAATATTTTACTAACCTCTAGATTTATAAAAGTTTAATGCTTTTCTTTTCTCCTCCTTCCCTCATCCTAAAGGAAGATGTTACAGTGAATGAATCAGAATAGGATATTTGGAGCCAAAATATTAAGTCTTGATCTTTTCTCAACCATTCTACATCTTCTTTTCTTCTGCCTTACTTTCTGTTGCTTCTTCAATTCTAATGTATGAAAAGGCTAAGGAGAAAACTTAGCTTGCTTGTGTGTGTGTGCATGTGCATGCGTGAGTGTGTGTGTATGCCTAGTACAGGTTACTAGTTCTGTGTTTGGCATAGATAAGTGGCTCTTCTACATATTGTCTACATGCACTCAGAGCTACATGCAGTGTGAGTGACCAACTCACTAAGGTTTGCCCAGAGCTTTACTGGTTTTATCATTGAAAGTTTTATATTACAGAAAATTCCAGCTTCGAGTAAACTATAGTGTTTTGTCACCCTACAAATATTAGTTCTTTGAGATTCAATTGTAGGCTTTCTCTTTTTTTTCTACAATTTTAAATAATTTCTATATGGATACTATGAATTTTATTTCCTGCTTTGAGTTGATTTTTAAGCTTTAGATATGTTTTTTTTTAAATATCTGCATGTTAGGCCTGACCGGCTGGCTCAGTGGTAATGCATTGGCCTGGAGAGTGGATATCTTGGGTTCTGCTCTGGTCAAGGTATACACGCGACCACTTACTTCTCCACCCCTTTCCTTTCTCTCTCTCTTTTCCTCCTGCAACCATGGTTTGATTAGTTCAAGCACATTGACCCTGGGCACTGAGGATGGCTCCATGTAGTCTCTGCCTCAGGTGCTAAAAATAGCTTGGTTGCGTGCATAGTCCCAGATGGGCAGAGCATGGGTTCCAGATGGGGATGGCCAGATGGATACCAGTGGGGTGCATGTGGTAGTCTGTTTCTCTATCTCTCCTCCCTCAATTGGAAAAGAAAAAAATAAATAAAAGTATATAAATAAGTAAATATCTGCATGTTATTCTTTCTAATATACATAGAAGGAAAATAAATATTAAGTAATCTAAATTTAAATAACTTCATCCACTCTGAAAAATGATTTCTCCTCCAGACATTTCTCTCAGTAAATGGCATCCATTCAAATAGTTGCCCGATTTCAGAACCCTGAAGCCTTAATTGTCTCTATGTATCCATCACCAAGCTATGAAATTGACAATCAAGCTGTGTGAGAATAGTTCATTTTGACTAGCTCCATTACCATAATCTTTTTTTTTTCTTTTTCTGAAGCTGGAAATGGGGAGAGACAGTCAGACAGTCTCCCGCATGCGCCGGACCGGGATCCACCCGCACGCCCACCAGGGGCGACGCTCTGCCCACCAGGGGGCGACGCTCCGCCCCTGGGGGGGGGGGGTCGCTCTGCCGCGACCAGAGCCACTCTAGCGCCTAGGGCAGAGGCCAAGGAGCCATCCCCAGCGCCCGGGCCATCCCCACTCCAATGGAGCCCCGGCTGCAGGAGGGGAAGAGAGAGACAGAGAGGAAGGAGGGGGGGGGGGTGGAGAAGCAAATGGGCGCCTCTCCCATGTGCCCCGGCCGGGAATCGAACCTGGGTCCCCCGCACGCCAGGCCGACGCTCCACCGCTGAGCCAACCGGCCAGGGCCACCATAATCTTTGCCTAACAAAATCCCCATGTATTTCTATATTCTTGCAAATACCACCCATCTTCTCATCCTTTACATCCCTCCAACATATCATGTACAAAATACTCAGAAAGACCATTTTAGATATAAATTAAATAACTTTACTCTCTGTCTAAAATTCTCCAAGAGTGTCCCATTGAGTTGAAACTCTAATATTCCTGAAGTCATCTGCTGGACCTTTCAAATTCTGCTCTGGCATGCTTTTTCAATCATGATGTTACTCTTATGCTTTTTACTCTGTTTGAATAACACTCTTTTAGTTTCCTGAAGTTGCAGAATTCTTTTTTATGTCAGGCTTTCTCCCAAATCTCTGCCTGCAAATCTATTCTGTCTGTTTTTCTGGTTGATTCATACTCATTTTTAAGTAACCATCTTACATGTCACTTTAAGAAACAAATATTCTCTGTCTTTGAATCCAAATTATCTCCCACTTGCCTATAGTCCTTAGTCTGTCATAATAGCCTATTTACTGCTCACAAAAATTAGGGGATATTTCAAAATGAATATGAAGCAATAAAATATTCCCTAATTTTTGTGAGCTATATATTTTGATTTACTGTACTTTTCACTATTTATAATTATAATTTAAAAATTAAAGTATCCTCACTCTTGTGCTGGAACGAGGGTAGAAATAAATATTTTTCTATCTACCATTATACCCAGTGGTTGGTGCATAGCAGAGACTTGTGCAAAGATTAGTAGCAAAGTCTCATATCAATGGAATATTTGCCTTCTCTTCACTTGGACAATCTCTGTAGAGCTCCTAAAGAACAATCCATAGGTTTTAAGGCTGAGAAGTTGGAGGAAAAGGTTACTACATAAAGATGGACTTTAATCTTCCTTTATTTATCTTGCTTCTATGAATATTAGAGAACACTAGAAATAATTTTACTTGCCACATAATATTTACAGTACAATCTTTGTGGTGTGTTTTCTTGGACATTATTAGACTATGAATTTTTCTTAAGTAACCCTTATAGCTCTCTCATTTATTCTTTACATTGAATGGAAGGAAAGTCCAGGTAAGAAGAAGGGTGTGAGAGGAACTCACGAGGCCCATTGACTGTGATGCCTCCTGAGAGAGTTTTGGCTTCAGAATATTTGAAGATGTAGGAACAGAAATCTGCTACTTGTTCTGTGAACTCAGGGTTCAGATCATCCTCCTGTAGCTGTTCCAGGTGGACAAGGTACTTCCTCTGAGCAGGACGGTCAAAGATGAAGCACTTCTTCTTTGGGAAGAACTTTCGGATGCACAACCGCGGTTCGTTAAAGCTTTTAATCTCCATATTGGTACCTAAAGGAATGAAAATTAGAAGCAGCACACCTTTATACTTACTGCCTCAAATTTATGACACTTCATAATTTGCACAAATTTCATGTAAAGGGATAAACAGAAACTCATGATGAATCAGAAATTTTTTTTAAAATTGAAATTTCTCTAAGAAGAGGGAGATCACTTAAAATTAGATCCATCTAATTTAGCCAAAAAATGTTTTCTTTAAAGAAACTGCCAGATTCATGCAGTTGCAAAGTTATAATATTAGCACCAACACAGAAATGGTCATTTTGATATTGTTTTCTCTTTATTTGTTACCTGACAATCAGTCTCAGTCACCTTGTTTTAGTTTCAATGACAAGTCCAGGTACTCATCAGCAGTGATGGGTTTTCCATTTGCTTCTAGCTCCAGGGAGAAATCTCTCAGTGTCCACACAAAGGCTGGAAAGAAACTCACAAAGTCGGCTGAGTCGTCAACCTCACTGTTAACAGGTGAGGATTTTGCCCTGATTCGATCAGTCAGCTCTGTTACATAGCTGAGATGCTAATATAGGAAAATTGCAGAATAGTAGAACTGTTTTACGCAGTATTTTCTCCCAAAGCTCAGCTAAAATATTTTTTCTTAATTAGCTCATACATTCATTAGTTCACTTATTCATTTATTCCACAAACATCTATTGAACACTTACTCTAGGGACTAAGAATATTGCAATAAATGAGAAAATGCTACCATCCTAGAGCTTACATTTTATCCAGAGACAAGTGATAAATAAGTCAATAAAAATATAATAAAATATGATATACTTCTTTTGTTTTTTTATTCAGTAGGGGGGGGCAGAGACTCCCGCAGCACCCAAGCTGAGATCCACCCAGCTAGCCTACTAGGGCGTGATGCTCTGCCCATCTGGGGCATTGCTCTGTTGCTCAGCAACCGAGCTTTTCTTAGCACCTGAGGTGGAGGCCATTAAGCCATCCTCAGTGCCTAGGGCCAACTCGCCCCAACTGAGCCATGGCTGCAGAAGGGGAAAAGAGAGAGAAAGAGAGAGAGAGAGAGAGAGAGAGAGAGAGAGCGACAAGCGAGAGGGGGAGGTTGGAGAAGCAGACGAGTGCTTCTCCTGTGTGTCCTGACTGAGAATCAAACCTGGGACTTCCACACATTGGGCCTATGCTTATTAATAATAATTATCTTGAAAAAAATAAACCATGTTAAAGGTTAAAGAATAACTGTGTCTGCACATGGTGCTGGTTTATGTGGTTGTACAGGTAAATTCTCTCTGAGGGTATCTGAGCAGAAATCAGAATAAATTGTAGGAGTCAACCATGCACATTTCAAGAAGAAGAAATAACACTTGCTAACCCTTAGATAAGAAATAACTGAGTGTTTCTAACATACAGCAAGCAGGCCAGGGTGGTTAGAGCCAAAGTTCTAAAATGGATAGGGTCCAGACCATGTAAGCTACACAAAAAAGTTGAAATCTTAATCTAAATTTAATGGGAAGCCATTGGGAAGCTTTAAGCTCAGGGGGGATATGACCCAATGTTGGTCTTTTAAAAGTCGTATTGGCTGGCATTGTATCTATGAGAGGCAAGAGCATAAGCAGAGACAGGGGTTAAAGAGGTAAATCAGATGAGAGAAGATGGAAGCTTAAATTTGAGTTATGGTATAGGAAGTGGTAAGAATCAGTCAGTGTGGAAAAATACTTATGACAGTGGAAATAACAAGACTTACCAACTAGTAGTTTCTAAGATAGGAAGAAAAAAATAATCTAGGATGAATTTTAAGATTTTGAGCGAAGAATCTGTGTGAAAACTATGGGAATGTACTGTGATACTAAAGGAGTGAATTTGAATAGAAAAATTAAGAATTCTGGGTTTTTTTACATGTTAAGTTTGAGATGTCTCACCGTCTAAATAGAGATGCCATATAAACGGCTAGATATACAAGTTTGCACCTGAGAACAGTGCTCATATTTTCATATATACATATTATGTTAATTGGCATACAGGTGATACTGATAGCCTGGAAGAGATCTGGAAATCTGGAAAAAATCACTTAAGGACTGAATAGAGGGAGAATAGAAGATACCCATGAATCAAAGAGCTCTAATATTTAAAAGCCAAGAAGATGCAACCAAGAAAACAGGTGTAAACAATGAAGAAGGTGGAATATTAGGAAACGGTGACATTCTAGACACCAAAAGAACCAAGTGTTTCAGAAAAGTAGAAAAGACCAACTATCAAATGCTGTTGAGAGGTCAAAGAGTATGAGAAGTAACAATTAGATGGAGGACCATGAAGGTAATCTTTACAAAAGCTAATACAGGACAATGATTGAAACCAAATTATAGAAATGTTAAAGTTGTTGATAATGACCAAAAAGAGGTCAGGAGAGTGGAGGGTAAGATATGAGGACATGATAAAACTGAGAGATCAGAGTGTTTGGTAAGTGTGTATCAGTTGTTAAATTTTCTAAAACTACAGTGAACTAGAAAGCTAACATTTTTTAACAAATGAAGGGTGTGTCTTTATAGGAAAGTTGGTTGATGACTAAAGCACTGAGAGATGGTGCAGTCTCAGTGCATGCCCTTCGAAGGTGTTTCCCTTTTTAATGGGAGAAGAATGGGACTGTATCTGGAAGCTGTCATTAGGAGCAAGGAGATTACCTAACTTTTCTGGGACCTGTGACATGCAAGTTGTAGGAGGAGAACAAAATCACCACTAAGACCACTGGAGAGGTCTGTAGGGGAAACAATGTCCAGAAGGTATAGATAGAATTCAGTTAAAGGGAAATATTTGGGGAAGATGGTAAGGATACAGATATTTGATAAATGAGAGTAAAAATTTTAGAGGCTGTTGAGGGCTTGGCAATGCAGGGGAGATTTAAGTCTCATAGGGATATACAGAGCCTCGTGCAGCTAAGTGTCTAAGGATCATGTATAACAATCATCTAGTGAGAGAAACAATAAACAAGTAAACAAAAGTATAGTAAAATCTGGTATACCAAAAAGGCATGGATTTGGGGGGGGTGATTGAAGTAAAGTTGGATGTTGAGCATAATGAAATTAGGGAGGGGACTTATGAACTCTTCTGCAGTTGCCCATCACTCTATCTCATGAAAAGATGAAGCTGTCATTTTCTAGATTTAGGGTGTTCTGGGCCACACAAAGGATACTGCAGTTGGTCCATGGCCATCTGGTTGATGGTTCCCATGCTGTTGTATACAAAAGTGCTGCTCAGGAGGATGGCCAAGGCAAAGATCCAGGAGTCATTCTTGTTGTCTCCCTAGACATCATTGTAGAAGCCACATAGAATAGTAAGGAAAAGCAACATGCTTTCAGTTCAGATAGATTAATTCTGATCCCAGCTCTGTCTCTATTTAGCTGTGGAAATTTAAGTTAGTCATTTCCATATGCAAATTTCTCCCATTAGTACAATGAATTTGCAAACATTAAATTCATGCTTTTGTGAAATTTAAATGAGGCATTGCATATAAATTTAAGTAAGAGTGATAGTAATAACTATTATGATCAGGTAATGCATTTTAAGCATATCTCCTGAACATAGATTGTGATGCTATTACATTCCCATGGCATGCCATCGTAAGTTAAAATATACTCCTTTAATAAGAGTTTTGTATGTCTAAGACTTATAAGAGTAATAATGTATAATCCTTTATGAACAAAAACAATGACGTCAGATCTTATATTTTGCTTCTTTTATGACTAGTACACCTGTGGACAAGATTATTCTAACCATCTTTCTCAGTTCCCATTGTGAAAAGTCAGACAAATTTGTAAAATAGTCAGGTTTAGATGCACCTTCACAGCCTCACCAAAACATTTCCCTATGATACTAATAATGTCATTAGTTATTGTTTTATGGATTATATACCCTATTAATTGATCTTATTGGCCACTCTCAATACTTATGTATGTTATATAGCTGAATGGAGTTTAGTGCTTAAGGTATGCAACAGCTCTTAAATTAGCTTGTTATGATCATACTTTACTTTCTTGACATAAAGCTCACTTTGGTTAAGTTCAAAACAGATTTAAGATCAAATGTTGATTGCTACTAAGTAAGTGAAAAAATAATACATTAACAGATAAGTTAGAAGCATAAATCAAGGAATTGGGTGGGGGAGAGTATAAAAGAGCTACTGATCTAACATAACTAGGACTTAAAAGATTCATTTTTACCTTCTCTACATCTCCGAGGCCCTCGGTGTCAAGCAGAACGAGGGTGTATTTCGGCTTCTCAGGATGAGGCACACACCACATCCAGATTCCCTTGGTGTGAGACTGCACCGTGGAACCCAGAGAGAAGCCTGCAGGGGGAGTGGAGATACCAGGACTTAGATTTTTAATACCACACAATTCTGAGAAATCATATAAAGTTAATGACATCAAAATTAAGAAATAAATGAAACCATAATCAGTGTTGATCTTAATCAGAACCAGAAAAATAGAAAAAGTAAAGTATCTAATACAAAATTTAGCATTTATTTTACTTTAAAAATCAGTGTAAATTAAATAAAAGACACTCCTCCACAATTGCAAAAAAAAAACCCACATAAAAAAACAACAAAGAAAAGAAAAAAACAGTGCAAGCTTGATATTAATACCAAACATTTTAGTAAATGTTTTATGGTTTATTATTATGTATATTAATTATATTTATTATAAACTTATCCCTCCCAGACAGGCACATTTATACTTTAAAAAGGGAAATGAAAGCAAAGTAAGAAGAGGGAGTTGACGCTTATCCTCCAGAACAGGCTAAGAGTAAGAAGCTCATCAGTGGATTAAAAGGTAGTTTTAATATTCCTCCCATTTCTAACTTTCTCTCCTCGCATCACCATACTCAGTGCTGGGAGTGTGGGTAGACACAAGGTCTCAGCAGAGCTTTGCTGGTGTCACTCACCCTCCTTCTTCCCAGCCAGCTTGTTCATCAGGTAGGATTTGCCCGTGCGGTAGAGACCCACGATGGCCACCACCACAACAGGCTGTCTAATGCCAGACAGGATCTTCAGAGCTTCCTGATTAACTGTCAGTTGCCCTTTAGTGTTCTCAATGAGGCACACTGGGGCTGGCATGTGGCTCTCTGAGGCCATGTCCAGGGTGTCACCTTATCCGTAAGAGAGAAGATGGGATAGAAAACAATTTTTAGTCAGAAGCTGAGCAAGAACTTACAATGTGGACTAAAACTTTATTTTCTGTTCTTGAACTTTTTTCCTTATAGGTTTTAAATAGTCTTATGACCCCTTTAAGCTGTCCTGTAAACTAGTCCACTCGTTTGCTTTTAAAATAATTTTAATTTTCAATTACTTATACTTGCAAAAATGTTGTACAACAAGTATGGAGAGTTTTCTTTTTTCTTTTTCTTTTTGTATTTTTTCTGAAGTGAGATGCGGGGAGGCAGAGAGACAAAAGCCCGCATGAGACCGACCGAGATCTACCTGGCAAGCCCATCAGGAGGTGATACTCTGCCCATCTGGGCTGCTGCTCCATAGCAATTGGAGCCATTCTAGTGCCTGAGGCAGAGTCCACGGAGCCATCCTCAGCCCCTGAGCCAAGTTTGCTCCAATGGGGCCTTGGCTGCAGGAGGGGAAGAGAGAGAGAAAGGAGAAGGGTAAAGAAGCAGATGGGCACTTCTCCTATGTGCCCTGGCTGGGGATGGAACCCAGGACTTTCACACATCTGGCCAACGCTCTACTGCTGAGCCAACCAGCCAGGGCCCGGAGAGTTTTCATATGTCATTTCCCCAGCTTCCCATAATGTCCATATCCTATACAACCATAGAACAATTATTTACACAAAATTTTAACTTTAATATCATTCTATTAACTACTCTACACATCTTTTCTGCCATCACTATTTTCCCCAATAATGTTCTTTTCTGACCCACGATCCAATCAGGACCTCTCATTACTGTCATTGTTTCCTTAGGCTTCTGTCATTTTTGACAGTTTCTAATTTTTTATTTTGTCTTTCATGACCTGGACATTTTAGAAGAGAACTGGCCTGTCAGTCTGTAGAATATCTCTCACTTTGTCATTTTGTGATGGTTTCCCATAATTAGATTGAGGTTATGTATTTTTGACAAGAATACCATCTAAGTGATAGTCTGTCAGTCTCAGTGCCTTGCATCAAGGGATTTATGATGTCAGTATGACACTGATGCTATGATATCAACTTGCTTAAGGTTGTGTCTGCCAGATTCCTCCTTTGTAAAGTTAATATTTACTTCTTTGTGATTACAAAGTATCATTTGGGGAGATTTTTTGAGACTATGCAAATATATTCTCATCATACTTTCATATCATTTTTAGTGCTAATTTTAGCATCCACTGATTGTTACTGTAGTGTATGCCTATGTCATTTCGTATTTTCACAATTCTGTAAGCATTTATTAATTTGAGTTCTACTTTAAGCAGGAGCTGTCTCTTCTCCATTTATTTGTTTAATCATTCAATTATGTAGTTGTATCAGTATGGGCTCATAGATATTTATTTTATTCTATGGGTTTTAATCCTTTACTATTATTATTTATTTTGTTACTTTTAATTTGCCCCATTTTTTTTTTTTTGAGAGCTTCTTCAGGATAGGCTTCCATGTCCTTTTGTCATGCTCCCAGCAGGGGTCTCAAACTCCGGCCCGCCCACCAAGTTTGTGCGGCCCGCAGACTGGCCCGCAGACTAATCCACGAAGTTTGATTAGTCTGCAGGCCGCACAAACTTGGTGGGCGGGCCGCAAGTTTGAGACCCCTGATATATGGAGTACCTCCCTACTTTCTGGCAAGTATTTCATCTTGTATTTTCCCTGATTCAGCTCTAAAATAGAGCAATTTTCCCAGAAACCCTGATTCTTTCTTTTGGATAACAGCACTTATTGCCAAGATATCGCATGAGGTGTGTGCATTACTTCTAGGCTTCTCAAAGGCAAAGTGAATATATGATGTATCTGTGTATGTATGTATATATACAAGCACAGGTGTATACACACCTATATTTATTGTTTTGTTTTTAGTGAGAGAGAGAGAGAAAGGGACAGACAAGGACAGACAGGAAGGGAGAAAGATGAGAAGCATCAATTCATAGTTGTGTCAGTTTAGTTATTCATTGATTGCTTTCTCATATGTGCCTTAACCCAGGGGCTCCAGCCAAGCCAGTGACCTTGGGCTCAAGTCAGCAACCATGAGATCATGTCTATGATCCTACACTCAAGCCGAAGACCCCACCCTCAACCTTATGAGTCCGTGGTCAAGCCAGAGACCTCTGGATTTTGAAACTGGGTCCTCAGTGTCCCAGATCAACACTCCTTACTACACCACGACATGGTCAGGCTATTTACTTGTTTTTATTTATCTATTTTTGTATAGATCCTTGACTCCTACTGATATTTCAAATTCCAATCCAGCACAACAGAATTTATTCAACCTTTTTCCCTTTCTTTTTTTTTTCTTTTTTTTATTTTACTCCTTTTTACACTTTGAAAGCCTGGCTCTCATTGATCTATAAGTTTACTTATTTATTCAATCCTAGTATACATAAAAACTAGTCTCAAAATTTTTAATTCATATTTCTGTGATAAATAAATTAACTAGAGTACATTATTATTGAACAGTTCTTTGTGTCTTTAGCCTTACTTATACAGTCAGAACACTGTATACAAAGTTTCTTAGATCAGTTCTTTCCTTCCACATCTTCTTCAGTGTAGTGGAATCATTAATTTGTAATGCAGTCAGGTTCATTTGTTACTGCTTCTGTTTCATTTCGGCCTCCTTAAAGTCTTGATTGATTTTGTTTTGTTTTGTTTAAAATGAAGAGTTTATTTGCTCAGTACACCAAATAGGATGCAAGCACTGTCATGACAAATATAAAAAGATATGCAGATTAACATAAAACAGTAAATTAGCTTAAATGGAGGGAAATCTCTTTAAATGTTATGACAACATACTCCCAAGAAGAATCTTTCCTTCAGTTAAATTAATTACACATTTCAATAAAATAAAGGGTAATGGATTAAGTCGAAGTTAGCTTGTGATTTTTTTCTTAAAAATAAAATTCCAACTTTATTAATCCATGCCAGTTAAACACTATAACTAAAATTTCCAGTAAGTGCAAAAGGAGATGAAGGGGTTAGTTATGTTTGTTTTTTCTTGAACAGTCCAGAGGACAATGGTTACTACAAATACAGCAGGCAAACTGTTAAGATCAACTGATCTAGAAATGTACTAAGTTTCCATCTCAGTGCTCGTCATTGTGCTAAATGCTCCTCATTAGTATGGCACGTTTGGGTCCATGATATAGTTTAATGCCAAGACAGATCCCAGTTCGTTACAGATACACATAGATTACTGTTGTTTGTTTTGTTTCTAAATATATATATTTAAAAAGCCAGATACTTCCACATACAAAGGCAGATTTTCCCAGGAGGAATTTATAGGAAGTCGTCTGGGGTGCGCTGGGTAATGTGAGGCTCTTCACAAGGAGGTGCAGGGTCAAACTGAAGGGAGGAATATTTTAAAGTGTCATCTAACTCCATGATAGCAGCCCGGTTCCCACAACAGTAACAATAATTGGGTGCACTGAAAATGGTAACCACATTCCGATCATGACACCAATTGTATCCCTCCATTACAAGTTGGTAAGCGTGAGAAACCAGTGTGAGACCACTGGCATGATTAAATGTTTCAGAAATGTCTTTTCCAAACGTGTAGCCAGCACCACATGGTGAAATGCCCCATCCACCATGATCATCTGGATCTGACTATAACAGATCACACGTTGGGCCCTCATGTGGGATTTCTTGTAAACAGCCCAGGGCTCTTATGTGATCCAGTGTGTCTATGCAAGGGGAGAGGCCACCGTGGAGGCAGAATATCTGTCCATCTACTACAGCTGTAAGTGGAAGATAATCAAATAGATCTGTAAAGTATTTCCAAACATTGGCATTTCCATACTTTCGTAGGCATTCATCTTTTTTTTTAAATACCTAATTTTATTTTATTTTTTCTTTCTCGACATATTTTTAAATTAATTTTAATGGGGTAACATTGATAAATCAGGGTACATATGTTCAGAGAAAACATCTGTAGGTTATTTTGACATTTGATTATGCTGCATTCCCATCACCCAAAGTCCTCCCCCCCACCCCGTAATCCCCACATTCTTGTCCATGTCTCTGAGTCTCATTTTTATGTCTCACCTATGTATAGAATCATATAGTTCTTAGTTTTTTCTGATTTACTTATTTCTCTCAGTATAATGTTATCAAGGTCCATCCATGTTGTTATAAATCCGTGGTCCCCAACCTGTTTTGGGGCCACGGACTGGTTTAATATCAGAAAGTATTTTCACGGACCGGCCTTTAGGATGGGATGGATAAATGTATCACGTGACCAAGACAAGCATCAAGAGTGAGTCTTAGACAGATGTAACAGAGGCATTCACCTTAAAAGCCATATACTTGGGTAATTTGTTGGCTTTTGTGGTTTCCTCTCAATATTGTAATGCATTCTGGGTAACGCACCTTGAATGCCACAAGAAGAGTCACAGTCTCCACCGAATAATAACTTCTGTCTACATAGTCCCCCATGAACAGGTAGTTTGTATCTGATGATTTTCCTCCAATCCTGAAGAGTTCCATAAGGTCATGGAACTGACCATACACATCTCCACAGAGAGTAACAGGACAATGGACCTGCAATGGACTTTGGGTGATGGGAATGCAGCATAATCTTGTTCAGCTGCTCACACTCGTTCAGCTGCTTGACCCTCTTGTCCATCATTTTGGTGAACGCCTTGTTGTCCCCTGGAGCCCGCTGCCTCAACCCGCCGCTGTCCGCCCCTCCCCCTGCACCCACCCACCCCAGCCCCGCAGCCTACTCCCAGCGGGAAGGGAAGGAGCCGGGGAGCTCTGCCGTGGAGTCCGTGTCCGCCCAAGCCGAGCGGAGGACCCCCAGCTGTCCTGGCCCGCCCAGCCAGGAGCCCCTAGTCGGGGCAGGGTGTGGAGCATGGCACGGGTCTTCGGTGCACTTTGCGCGGGAGGATGGCCACTCTTGGCTGCCGCCTCCGCCCGCAGGCCTCTATGCAGATCCCTCCCTCTTCTCTCTTGGTCTTTTTCTCCCCTCCCTCCGGCTTTCAGTCAGTCTTGATTGATTTTTAAGTATGTATTTATCTTTTGAGTATGTGAAACATTACATGTTTCTAGGATTTGGAATTTCTTATAAAAGTATACTTGGAAAAATGTCACTTCATTTTCCACTGTATTCTTATTTTTCTGTTTTTTCTATTCTTACAACTCTATTTTCACCCACCTTTTGTAAGTTTTTAATCTCATTAGTTTCTGGTTTATACTTCTTAGATATCTTTTTCACAAATAAATAAATATATGTATATTACTTCATTCACATTTTCTGACATGAAAGAGCACATGATATAGATATTTGGCGATCCCTCCATGTCACTTCACAGAAAACTTTCTTATTCTTTTTAACAGCTTCTTATGTTATAAAGTATTGCACTTCAGATTCTGAAAGGCACTGTACCTCACTCCATCGGGTTTACGTAGAGACACTCATTCCATATGAATTTTTGAAGAGTTTTATTAAAGGAGGAGATTTATCAAATATGCCGGCCGCATATGGCTGACACGGGGAAGCAGACCAAAATCGTGCAGTCCCCCAAAACATTTCAGGGGCTGTTTATATACCCTTGATCACACATGGGCGGGGAGAGCATGACATCATGGCACAAGCTGACAACATTTGTTTAGGGGATACACAGAAACATTGAGATTTTCAAGGTAACACAATCAAAGATGTTTACAAATCTTTTAGGGTTCATCTTCCCTCACTAGCCTAGAGGTATGTTATTCTCAAGATTCCAGGAAGGAGGAGGAACTATAATCAATGCAAGATGGTATGTAAATTCTGCCTCCTAACTTCGGTTAATTTATTTTAGATTTAAAACTAAATGACCCATTGTTCTTGCAAGCTAGAAACTTCTACATTCTTCTCCCTCCCCTCCCCACAGGAAAGACAGACAGGAAATCCTGACCTTTTCTTCTAGAATATTAATATTAATTTTTCAGCTTTTGGTACCTTCCAACACTTACTCCATTATATATATACCATAGTTTATCCAACCACTCTTTTATGCAAAGGCATTTAAATTACTTATAATTTATTTAAAATTAGAAACAACGCTGTAATGGATAACCCTGCTGACTTTTTGCATATTTAATTTAATATTTTAGCTTTCTTTAGTATAAATTCCTAGAGGTACAGTTGTTGTGTCAAAAGATAAAAACATATGGTTTTGTTATATATTGCTGTTGGTCAAATAAGTTTTTTGTTTTTTTGTTTTTACAGAGACAGAGAGAGAGTCAGAGAGAGGGATAGACAGGGACAGATAGACAGGAATGGAGAGATGAGAAGCATCAATCATTAGTTTTTCGTTGTGCAGTGTGACATCTTAGTTGTTCATTGATTGCTTTCTCATATGTGCCTTGACCGCGGGCCTTCAGCAGACCAAGTAACCCCTTGCTTGAGCCAGCGACCTTGGGTCTAAGCTGGTAAGCTTTTGCTCAAACCAGATGAGCCCGCGCTCAAGCTAGTGACCTCGGGGTCACAAACCTGGGTCTTCCGCATCCCAATCCAATGCTCTATCCACTATGCCACCACCTGCTCAGGCAAATAAGTTTTTAAATATGATATATGTTTGCTTGCTTATAGTTTGCATTGGGTGTGGGGGACAAACTGTAAGCCAGCAGGGTGGTTATAGCCTAAGGCTTAGTTTTAAGACTAAGCTTTTCCCCACACCCTTGACTGATTACATAATGTGGGGTGGTGCACTCTCATGAGGAATCCCATTATGCCTCAGATAAGTGACTTTGTATCAGAGACTTCCTTATTTGTATATTGGATTAAAGGTTTTGATTTCTACACTATAAAATGGGGGCAGACCAGGAGCTTGCTCTCTCGGTTCTTGGGATTGGTATTGGAGAGAAGAGCAGAGTAAGGCCATGTGGAGGAGGCCAGGAGAAGCAGCCAAGATGGTGGAGTGCTAAAGGAGAAGCCAGTTTGTGCAGAGAGAAGGAGATGGGGAACAGAGGTGAATAAGGCTGGTGAGCTAGAAACTTTGATTCTAGGAAACTCAGACAAGTCAGCAGCTTTATGAGCACTGAATGAGTGGGTTTTGGAGCCCAGTGTGTGTTTTTACTTGCCTGCCAAGTGCAAGCTAGGATTAAGGATAATGGCCCACCAGTTCTTGGCTCCATTGTTTCTTTACCAACTGTCCGAATTCAATACGAACCTGCATGGGCCAGGTGGCTGTGATAGTGGCCACGGCTACTGGCCATACAATTGCCAAATTCCTTTCTAGAAAGATATACCAGATAGCATTTCCACCAGCTCATTTTGTATCTAATTTTCCAGAAAATGGAGATATTTCCTGAGTCTCACATCTTCTGACTTCCATTACAAAATTTCCTTTTAAAGTTTTAAAGTTTTTTACCTTCATACATAGATATTTAGACTGAACAAATGTGAGATCTCTGAGCTTAGAGATATAGCAATAGAGAACCTGCATCTGGAGAATGCTGTGTAAAACATATAGATGTACTTTGAAATACGAACACCATACTAACCTAGATTTGGACTTCATTTCTCCTAAGTCTGTCCCTGAGCAGGGTGTGAGTTAGATACAGTACTCAGATTCTCCAGTCACTTCCTGCTATAACTGTGCAGGAAGTCCCTGAGCTGCCACAGTACATCCTACTTACCCATTCACTGGTTCTTAACCTTTACTTTGTATCTGCATTCTTTTTCACCCAAGACTTGATATTTCAAATCTTGTTCTTAATCTGTTGATTGTTTACTCAGTTTTGTTACCAGATTTTGACCTCCTGTGTTTGCAAATTGATTCTTTTCTATGTCCAATTTATCTCCTTGCATATTCCTTTTAATTAGTTTAGGTAATGAAGCTACAATTATGAAACATTATCTTAAAAATCAAAGCTCTTTTCCTCCTAAGCTCTGCTCTATACCAGGTATTTATTCACACAATTTTAGACATGACCAGAGCTTGATGATATGATAATTTTAATCATTTTATAAAGTTACAAGGAAAAAGAATCTTCCTTTAATTATTCCTTCCTTAACTTCATGCTTTTTCTAACCTTTAATACCTCAATCACTGTAACTTGACATGATCATTATATAACATTTGCTAGTTATTAGAGGTACAAACACAGATCATAGGCACCCTTATTTTCACTTTTATCCTATAAGAAAGAATAATTTTCTAACATTTTAAAGTTGATTATTTCTGGCTCAGAAGTAGAGCATTGACCTGGCCTGTGGAAGTCCTAGATTTGATTCCCAGTCAAGGCACACAGGAAAGATGACCATTAGCTTCTCCAACCCTTCCCCTTCTCTCTCTCTCACTCTTTGTCTTCCTCCCTGCAGCCATTGCTTGATTCAAGCAACTTGGCCCTGGGCACTGAGGATGGCTCTATGGCCTCACCTCAGGTGCTGAAATGGCTCAGCTGCTGAACAACAGAGCAGCAGACCCAGGTGGGCAAAGCATCGCCCACCCGGTAGGGGATTGCTGGATGGACTCCAGTCAGGGCACTTGCAGAAGTCTGTCTTTCGGCCTCCCCGCCTCCAAGTAAAAATAAATAAATAAATAAATAAATAAATAAATAAATAAATAAAGTTGATTACTTCTGACTTGCTCTTGCTGAGGTCTTACATTTAATAGAATGTTGGTTTTTTCTCCCATCACACTTTCTATTTCTTCAGGGGAAAACGGCAAAAAAAGCCTTCCTTAAAATTTAAGTGTAGGCCCTGGATGGTTGGCTCAGTGAATAGAGTGTGGGCCTGGTGCATGTACATCCCAGCTTGATCCCAGTCAGGACACACATGAGAACTGACCATCTCCTTCTTTCCCTTCCCTCTTCCCCGTCTCTCCCTCTTTCCCTCCCTCAGCCAATTGCTCAGTTGATGACTGTGGGCCTTTGGCACTGAGAATAGCTCAGTTGATTTGAGTATCTGCCTTAGCCACTGATGGCCCTGGATGGGATTACTTGGTGGATCCTGGTCCAGGCATATGCAGGAGTCTGTCTCTCTATCTCCCCTCCTCTCACTTAAAACGGTTTTTAAATGTAGTTAATATACAATATTGTAGTAGTTTTTTTATAATGAAGGCCCATTTTCTCTTACAACAATACCCACAGTGACTGCTGACAAGCAGTTAGGCTGTCCAATTTTATAACATGATATATAATTCTACAAAATAGAAATCATTCAATGACTGACTTAGAAAAAGTGCCTGCACAAAGATTTTATAAGCTGCTAAATTACAAAAACTCATTGAGTCTTTTTGCAGACCCCAAGTTGCCTACCTTCTACTTAGCCAGCAGTATAAACATTTGCAATAAAGAATGAAATGGTGGAAAGGAAGAATGAATGTTATTGAAATGCCTATATTACCCAAAGCAATCTATAAATTCAACACAATTCCTTTTAAAATATTAATGGCATACTTCAAAGATATAGAACAAATATTCCAAAAATTTATATGAAATAAAAAAAACCACACAAATAGCCTCAACAATCTTGAAAATGAAGAAAGTAGGAGGTATCACACTTCCTGATGTCAAGTTATACTACAAGATCATTGTATTCAAAAAGCTTGGTACTGGCATAAAAACAGGCATTCAGATCAATGGAACAGAACAGAGAACCCAGAAATAAACCCACACCTTTATGGTCAATTGATATTTGACAAAGGAGGTAAGAGCATCCAATAAAGTAAAGACAGTCTCTTAATAAATGGTGTTGAGAAAATTGGACAGGTACATGCAAAAAAAATGAAGCTGGACCACCAACTCACATCATTCACAAAAATAAACTCAAAATGGATAAAAGACTTATATTTAAGTCGTGAAACCATAACCATCTTGGAAGAAAACAAACAGTAAACTGCAATATCTCTTGTAGCAAAATTTTTGCCAATTTATCTTCATGGGCAAGTGAAATGAAGGACAAAATAAACAAAAGGGACTAAATCAAACCAGAAAGCTTTTGCACAGCAAAAGACACCATGAACAAAATAAAAAGACAACCCACACAATGGGTGAATATATTCATCAATACATCTGATAAGGGGTTAATAACCAAAATTTATAAAGAACTTGTAAAACCAAACACCAAGAAGGTTAACAATCCAAACAAAAAATGGGCAAAAGAACTAAATAGACACATCTTTAAACAGGACATACAGATGGCCAATAGGCATATGAAAAAATGCTCAACATTACTAATCATCAGAGAAGTGCAAATTAAAACCACAATGAGATATCACCTCACACCAGACAGAATGGTGCTCATCAACAAATTGACACAATAAGTGCTGGCGAGGATGTGGAGAAAAGGGAACCCTCCTGCACTGCTGGTGGGAATGCAGACTGGTGCAGCCACTGTGGAGAACATTATGTCGTTTCCTCAAAAAGTTAAAAATGAAACTGCCTTTTGACCCAACTATCCCACTTTTAACAATATGTCCTAAGAACACAAAATCACTGATTCAAAAGAAGAAATGCACCCCCAGGTTTATGGCAGCATTGTTTACAATAGCCAGGATCTGGAAACAGCCCAAGTGTCTGTCAGTGGAAGAGGGGATTAAAAAGCAGTTGTACATATACACAATGGAATACTATGTGGACGTGAAAAAGAAGGAAATCTTACCTTTTGTGACAGCATGGATGGACCTAGAGATTATTATGCTAAGTGAAATAAGCCAGGCAGAGAAAGAAAAAAATCATCTGATCTCACTTATATGTGGAATCTAATGAACAAAGTGAACTGAGGAAGGGAATAGAGGCAGAGGTGGGGTCACAGGGAGCAGAGAGACAGCTGTCAGAGGGAAGGGGGATGAGGGGATGTGATCATAGAAGGTGAAAGGATTAGTAAAATTATATATATACAACACATAGATACAGATAGCAGGACAGCAAATCCCAGAGGGAAGGGGTGAGAATTGGAGGGAGGAGGACAAAAGGGGGTAATGGGGGACACAGGGGTGGGGGTGAGGATGTTATATTGAGTGGGACACTTGAATCCATGTTAACACAAATTAAAATTAATAAAAATTTAAAAATATGTGAAAAAATCACTTAGACTATAAAAAAACCAAAACTTTAACATCAACTAACTGTTTCTCTGAAAGTATAACTATATTTACTTGAACTTCAGTGCATTTACTTTCACCTTCTCTGATCACATTCCCTCATCCCCCTTCCCTCTGACAGCTGTCTCTCTGCTCCCTGTGACCCCACCTCTGCCTCTATTCCGTTCCTCAGTTCACTTTGTTCATTAGATTCCACATATAAGTGAGATCAGATGATTTTTTTCTTTCTCTGCCTGGCTTATTTCACTTAGTGCATTTAATTCCAAAATGAAACTTTCCACTCCTGTTATTTTACTGTACCTTTAATATTCTGGTTTCAGTAAAATATGGCTAAAAATAAAAAAAAAGAATAAAATGTAGTCTAAGCTCTATTAAGTGGAATTTTATCAAAGATAAAGATAATTTTAATGCCAAGAAAGAAGTAACAATCTTAAAATATTCCAGACTCAATGTAGGCTCTCTGGAACATAGTTAAACACAGAGCTGGAGCAGTGGCTAGTTAACGGACACCCTGCTTCTGGTAACATCAGAATTTCATCCAAACTCCTGTGCCCATGATCAGCAGCATATCAATAGACAATATAAAAGGACTCTTATAAATCTCTTCCCACCCTGCCTCAATCTTACCCAAAGCAGAGGTCCTTTAGAGTTGAGGGGACGGCAGCTTCAACGAGAAAGCTATAAGTGCTCTTCCTCTTCTCTTTTATTCTGAGTTTCACGGCACTGGTTTCTCTTCTCTCTGGCACAAGCAATGTGTTCCTTTACTCTTCAATGTCCTGGGACTTGCTGCATTTACTTCAGAGACCCACTAACTGGAAATCAAAACTAACAGGTCTGCAAGGAAATAGACTAAAATGAAACTGAAAGCACTGAACCAAGGCTATTTGTCACTCAGCAAAAATTTGCTGAGAGTTATGCTAGGGAGAGGGTTTGACATGGTTTCTCAGCTAGAATCTACAAATTTTATCAGTAGAAGATATCTTAGACTACTTGCAATAAAAATAAAAGGTTAATTAATTAAAATATAGTTGACCCTTGAATAACATCAGTTTGAGCAGTGGGGGGTCCACTTATGTGTAAATTTAAAAAAAAAATAAATGTAGAGTCAGCCTTCTATATACCCAGTTTTCCATATGCAGATTTAATTAACCACAAATTGAAACAGTATTTTCCATGTGGGGTTGGGCACCCAAGAATGTGGAGCCTTCTGAAGTTATACACAGATTTTCTCCTGCACCTGGGACAGGCATCCCTAGCCCCCACATTGGTCAAGAGTTAACTGTAATGCCATTTACTTCATGTTGTGGGCCAGTTTGAAAAGCATGAGGATGAGAAAAGTTCATATAATATTTTCCAGGCCTAATTGTCTGGAATTCAGATTTATTCACAGTGAACCTAGTTTCTCATATTTATTGAGGACTGTAAAATACATATGCTTTATACACTTTTTAAAATTTTTATTAATTTTAATTAATTGTGTTGACATGGATTCAAGTGTCCCACTCAATATAACACTGTCACCCTCCACCCCATGTCCCTCATTACAACCTCTTTGCCCCCCTCCCCCTAACTCCCTCCATCCTTCCCTTTGGGATTTGCTGTCCTGTTATCTGTAATAAGTGTTATGAATATATAATTTCACTAATCCCTTCACCTTCTCTGATCCTATCCCCTCAACCCCCTTCCCTATGACGGCTGTCCTCTGCTCCCTGTGACCCTGCCTCTGCCTCTATTCCGGTGAAAGAAGGTAAGAAATATATCTATGTAAAGCCATTAAGCTGTATACACAAAGCTTGTAAAATCTGTTTGATTAAAACCACATATTTCTCTACTCTGCACTATCTATGAAAGAAAAGAGAGAGGAAGGGAGACATGGTAACTTATCATATTAATTTTTTGCCTTCCTTTCTAATATATGCATTTATCAGTCTACACTTTCCTGTAAGTGAATCCTACACATTCCAAATGTGGTATTATTTTCAATTAGTTCAAGAAATTTTCTATTTCTATTGT
Source organism: Saccopteryx leptura (assembly GCF_036850995.1). NCBI lineage: Eukaryota > Metazoa > Chordata > Mammalia > Chiroptera > Emballonuridae > Saccopteryx > Saccopteryx leptura. Next base: position 171,723,671 of record NC_089505.1, read on the forward strand.
AATGTCTTATTGAATATTTGGAAACATTTTTTAATCTTTATACTTATGGTAGTTTTTCTAATTGTCTTGATATCTAACATTCTAACGTTATTTTATCTGGTCATAGTACATACTCTTTCTCTTCCATCCTTTGTATAAGACTTATTTCACTTATTTTATTATATACTCCCCTGTTAAAAATATCCTTTGTGTACTTTAAAGAATTACATACCCTGTAAATGTTGAGGCAGTATTCCATGAATATTCATTAAGTGTGTTTGTTAATCATGTTGCTCAAAAAATTTTTTTATGTATTTTTCTGAAGTGAGAAGCAGGGAGGCAGAAAGACAGACTTCCTAATGTGCCCAACCGGGATCCACTGGCCAAGCCCACTAGGGGGTGATGCTCTACCCGCCTAGCGCATTGCTCTGTTGCAACTAGAGCCACCTGAGGTGGAGGCTATGGAGCCATCCTCGGCGTTCAGGCCAACTTTACTCCAATGGAACCTTGGCTGTGGGAAAGGAAGAGAGAGACAGAAAGAATGGAGAGGGGAAAGGGTGGAGAAGCAGATGGGCACATCTACTGTGTGCCCTGGCTGAGAATCAAACCCCGGACATTTACATGCCTGGCCGATATTCTACCACTGAGCCAACCGGCAAGGGCTGTTCACAATTTTTTAAATAAATTTTTATTAATTTTAATGGGGTGACATTACTAAATCAGGGTGTATATGTTCAACGAAAACATCTCCAGGTTATCTTGTCATTCAATTATGTTTCGTACCCATCACCCAAAGTCAAATTGTCCTCTGTCACCTTCTATCTAGTTTTTTTTGTGCCCCTCCACACCCCCTTCTCCCTCCCTCCCCCTTCCCCCGTAACCACCACACTCTTGTCCATGTCTCTTAGTCTCGTTTTTATGTCCTACCTATGTATGAAATCATGCAGTTCTTAGTTTTTTCTGATTTACTTATTTCACTCAGTATAATGTTATCAGGATCCATCTATTTTGTTGTAAATGATCGGATGTCATCATTTCTTATGGCTGAGTAATATTCCATAGTATATATGTACCACTTCTTTATCCAGTCATCTATTGAAGGGCTTTTTGGTTGATTCCATGTCTTGGCCACTGTGAAAAATGCTGCAATAAACATGGGGCTCCATGTGTCTTTACATACCAGTGTGTTTGTGTTTTGGGGGTATATACCCAGTAGAGGGATTGCTGCGTCATATGGTAGTTTTATTTTTAGTTTTTTGAAGAACAACCGTACTTTCTTCTATAATGTTTGTATTACTTTATATTCCCTCCAACAGTGAATGAGGGTTCCTTTTTCTCCACAACCTCTTCAACACTTGCTATTACATGCCTTGTTGATAATAGCTAATCTAACAGGTGTGAGGTGGTATCTCATTGTAGTTTTGATTTGTATTTCTCTATTAGCTAATGAAGATGAGCATCTTTTCATATATCTGTTGGCCATTTGTATTTCTTCCTGGGAGAAGTGTCTGTTCATGTCCTCTTCCCATTTTTTTATTGGATTGTTTGTTTGTTGTTGAATTTTATAAGTTCTTTGTATATTTTGGATATTAGGCCCTTATCTGAGCTGTTGTTTGCAAATATCATCTCCCCTTTAGTTGGCTGTTTGTTTGTTTTGTTGTCAGTTTCTCTTGCTGGGGCAAAAACTTCTTCGTCTGATGTGGTCCCATTCGTTTATCTTTGCCTTCACCTCTCTTGCCTTTAGAGTCAAATTCATAAAATGCTCTTTAAAACCAAGGTCCATGAGTTTAGTACCTGTTTTTTTCTATGTACTTTATTATTTCAGGTCTTATATTTAGGTCTTTGATTCATTCTGAATTGATTTTAGTACAAGGGGACAAGCTGTAGTCGAGTTTTATTCGTCTACATGTGGCCTTCCAGTTTTCCCAGCACCATTTGTTGAAGAGGCTTTCTTTTCTCCATTGTGTGTTGTTGGCCCCTTTATTGAAGATTGTTTGACCATATATATGTGGCTTTATTTCTGGACTTTCTATTCTGTTCCATTGGTCTGAATGTCTATTTTTCTGTCAATACCATGCTGTTTTGATTGTCATGGCTCTATAATATAATTTGAAGTCAGGTATTGTAATGCCCCCAGCATAATTCGTTTTCCTTAGGATTGCTTTGGCTATTCGGGGTTTTTTATAGTTCCATATAAATCTGATAATTTTTTTGTCCATTTTTTTAAAAAATGTTACTGGAATTTTGATGGGAATTGCATTAAATTTGTATATTGCTTTGGGTAATATGGCCATCTTTATTATATTTATTCTTCCTATCCAACAACAGGGAATATTTTTCCATTTCATGATATTTTTTTCGATTTCCCTTAACAATGCTTTGTAGTTTTTGTTATATAGGTTCTTTACATTCTTTGTTATGTTTATTCCTAGGTATTTTATTTATTTTGTTGCAAACGTAACGGGGATTATTTTTTTGAGTTCATTTTCTAATGTTTCATTGTTGGCATATAGAAAGGCTATGGACGTTTGTATATTAATTTTGTATCCTGTGAACTTACTGTATTGGTTTATTGTTTCTAGTAATCTATTTGTGGAGTCTTTGGGATTTTTGATGTATAGGATCATATCATCTGCAACAACTGATACCTTTACTTCTTCTTTTCTGATATGGATGCCTTTTATTTCTTTATCTTGTCTGATTCCTCTGACTAGAACTTCTAGTACCACGTTAAATAAGAGTGGAGAGAGTGGAAAACCCTGTTTTGTTCCTGATTTAAGGGGGAAGTGCTAGGTTTATGCCATTTAATATGATGTTAGCTGATGGTTTATCATATATGGCCATTACCATGTTGAGATATTTTTTTATACCCATTTTGTTGAGTGTCTTAAACATAAAGTTGTGTTCTATATTATCAAATGCCTTTTCTGCATCTATTGATAAGATCATGTGGTTTTGTTCTTTGTTTTGTTGATATGGTATACTATGTTAACCGTTTTACGTATGTTGAACCATCCTTGAGATTCTGGGATGAATCCCACTTGATCATGATGTATTATTTTTTTAATATGTTGTTGTATTCAATTTGCTAGTATTTTGTTTAGTATTTTAGCATCTGTATTCATTAGAGATATTGGTCTGTAGTTTTCTTTTTTTGCGCCGTCCTTGCCAGGTTTCAGTAAGAGGGTTATGTTGGCCTCATAAAATGTGTTTGGAAGTATTGCTTCTTCTTCAATTTTTTGGAAGACTTTGAGTAGAATAGAAACCAAGTCTTCCTTGAATGTTTGATAGAATTCACTAGTATAGCCGTCTGGCCCTGGACTTTTATTTTTGAGGAGGTTTTTAATAGTTTTTTCTATTTCCTCCCTGTTTAGGCTTTCTGTTTCTTCATGATTCAGTCTAGGAAGGTGGTATTGTTTTAGGAATTTATCTATTTCTTCTAGATTGTTGATTTGGTGGCATATAGTTTTTCATAGTATTCTACAATAATTCTTTATATATTTTTGATATCTGGGGTGATTTCTCCTCTTTCACTTTGGATTTTGTTTGTATGAGTCTTTTCTCTTTTATCCTTGGTAAGTCTTGCCAAGGGTTTGTCAATTTTGTTGATCTTTTCAAAGAAACAGCTCCTTGTTTTATTAATTATTTCTAGTTTTTCTGTTCTCTGTTTCATATATTTCTGCTCTGATTTTTATTATTTCTGTTCTTCAGCTGGTTTTGGGTTATCTTTGTTCTTTTTTTTTAGTTTCTTAAGGTGTGAAGTTAAGTGGTTCACTTGGGCTCTCTCCTGTTTGTTCATATAGGCCTGAAGTGATATGAACTTCCCTCTTATTACTGCTTTTGCTACATCCCAGAGATTCTGATATGTCGTATTGTCATTTTCATTTGTCTGTATGCATCTTTTGATCTCTGTGCTTATTTATTCTTTGACCCACTCATTTTTTAAAAGTATCTTGTTTAGGTTCCACATTTTTGTGGGGTTTTTTTCCTCTTTTTTGAAGTTGAATTCCAGTTTCAAGGCTTTATGATCAGAAAATATGCTTGGTACAACTTCGATTTTTCTGAATTTGCTGATGTTATTTTTGTGGCCCAACATATGGTCAATTCTTGAGAATGTTCTATGTACACTAGAGAAAAATGTATACTCAGTCACCTTGGGATGAAATGTCCTGTAGATGTTTATCATATCCAATTGCTCTAGTGTTACATTTAAGGCCAATATTTCTTTATTGATTTTCTGTTTGGATAAACAATCTAGAGCCGTCAGCAGTGTATTTTTGCCTCCAAGTATGATTGTATTTTTGTCAGTTTTTGTTTTTAGGTCAATCAGTAGATGTCTTATATATTTTAGTGCTCCTGGTTTGGTACGTATATATTACAAAGTGTTATGTCTTCTTGATTCAGCGTGCCCTTATCATTATGAAATGACCATTTTGTCTCTGATTACTTTTGCTTTCTTGTAGTCAGCATTGTTATATATGAGTATTGTTACACCTACTTTTTTTGGATGTTATTTGCTTAGAGTATTGTTTTCCAGCCTTTCACTTTGAATTTGTTTTCATCCTTTTTGCTTAGATGTGTTTCTTGTAGGCAGCATACAGTTGGATATTTTTTTCAATCCATTCTGCTACTCTGTGTCTTTTTATTGGTCAGATTAATCTGTTTACATTTAGTGTAATTATTGACACTTGAGGGTTCCCTATTGCCATTTTTTATATTGCTTTCTCTTAGTGTTCTATCTTGTTTGTTATTTCTCTTTTGCTTTTTATCATTTGTTTTTGTTTGGTTGTAATCCATTCTTCTTTCCTCTGTTACCATCTTTTTTAAGTCATGTGCTTCTGTAGTGATTTTTTCAGGGGTGGTTCCCATTAAGTAATGAAAAGTGTACCTACCATATTCATTGTAGTACCCTATCTTATGAGTGCTTCTGCACTCCATCATCCTTTGTTACTATTAATCTTTGTCCTCTCTACTTTTTTGTTTTTCTTGTCACAGTTTAAATTTGGTTTTATTGTGTTCTTGGTGGAGCATTTACTTCTGGTTTTGTTTTGTTTTATTCTTTGGATCTTGTTGGAAAACCCCCTTTAGTATTTCCTGAAATGGGGGTTTTCTGATGATAAATTCCCTCATCTTTTTGTATCTGTGAATGTTTTTATTTCTCCTTCATATTTGAAGGATAGCTTTGATGGGTATAGTATTCTTGGCTAGAAGTTTCTCTCTTTCAGAAATTTATATATTGAGGTCCACTCTCTTCTAGCTTGTAGAGTTTCTGCTGAGAAATCTGATGATAATCTAATAGGCCTTCCTTTATATGTTGTATTCTTCTTTTCCCTGGCTGCCTTGAGAATTTTTTCTTTGTTGTTGGTTTGTGCCAATTTTATTATGATTGCCTTGGAGTAGGTTTGTTGGGGTTAAGAAAACTTGGTGTTCTCTGCTTCTTGTATTTGAGGCTTCAGTTCTTTCCACAGGCTTGGGAACTTCTCATCTATTACTTGTTTGAATATGTTCTTCATTCCATTTTCTCTCTCTTCTCCTTCTGATATACCTGCTTTTCTTATGTTATTCTTTTTGATGGAGTCAGACAATTCTTGTAAGGCTTTTTCATTTTTATAATTTTTTTTTGTATTTTTCTGAAGCTGGAAACGGGGAGAGACAGTCAGACAGACTCCCGCATGCGCCCAACCGGGATCCACCTGGCACGCCCACCAGGGGCGACGCTCTGCCCACCAGGGGGCGATGCTCTGCCCCTCCGGGGCATGGCTCTGCCATGACCAGAGCCACTCTAGCCCCTGGGGCAGAGGCCAAGGAGTCATCCCCAGCGCCCGGGCATCTTTTGCTCCAATGGAGCCTTGGCTGTGGGAGGGGAAGAGAGAGACAGAGAGGAAGGGGGGGGATGCAGAAGCAAATGGGCGCTTCTCCTATGTGCCCTGGCCGGGAATCGAACCCGGGTCCCCCGCACCCGAGGCTGATGCTCTACAGCTGAGCCAACCAGCCAGGGCCCATTTTTTTAAATTCTTGATTCTCTCTCTCTTCCTCTCTCTGTTGTGCCTCAAGTTGCCTGTCTTCTGTGTCACTAATCCTCTCTTTTATCTGGCATGTTCTATTAGCCAAGTTTGTTACCTCGTTTTTCAGTTCATGAATTGAGTTTTTTATCACTGTTTGATTTGTTTTCATAGTTTCAATTTTCTTGGTAATATATTTTTTGTGTTTGCTCAGTTGTGTTTTGAGCTCCCTAAATTTCCTTTCTGTGTTTTCTTGTATATCTCTAAGTATTTTTAGGATTTCTATTTTAAATTCTCTGTCATTTAACTTCAAGGTTTCCAATTTATTAAATTTTTTTCTATAGATTTTTCCTCATCTATCTGTCCAACATCTCTGTCTTTTGTATCCATGATATTTGATTTCCTTTCCCTTAATGGCATCTGAGGGTGGTTTTGTTAATACCACTAATGAGAATTAATAAAGAATACAAAGTAAAAAAATAGACAACAATAAAAAATAATTAAAAATATTATTTTTTTCTCTTTTTTCTTCCTTCTTTGAGAAAATACCATAAAAACTGAGAATTATATTGTGCTAAATGGAACAAAAACTACCTATAATGGAGGGCCTGAGTTGGGTAGAAGTGATAAAGGGGCAAAAAAGAGGTAAGGACCCACAAAATTCAAAAAAGAAAAAAATTTGGATCAAGAATAAAATAATTTGCTTGTAAATGATGGTCGACTGAAGGATATAGTGAAAGGGATAAGAGGTAAACAAGAAAAGGAAAAAAAATACTATAATATTAAGTGGATCAAAAACTACATAGAATGGAGAGCCGGGGTTTGGGGAAATGCTAATGAGTTGAAAAGTGAACTAAAAAGCACACAAAATGCCAGAAAAAAAATTTGAATCCAAAATAAAATAATTTTTTAATGAGTGAGGATCAAATGAGAAAAAAGTAAAGGAGAAAAGAAAAAACTAAGAGAGAGGGAGGAAAAAGAAAAAGGGAAAAAAGAAAAAAAAACAGGAGAGATTTAAGGGTTTTGGAGTGTAACCCTCGCCAGAGAAAGAAAAAAGATAAGAAAAAAAAGGGAAATGTAACACTTATGGGTAATGTAGTTCAAGAAGAAGAGAAAAGAATAATATGAGCAGAGAATAAAAAGACCAAGGTGGAAGAAGAAAAAAAAAGATAAGAAGAAGAAAGTAACAAAAAAATGTAGAAAAAGTTATAAAGACTGTTAAAGACTGTGGATTTTTCTTCATTTTGAGAAGTTATCTTCTTCCTTTTTCTTTCTTCTCCCTCTTCCTGGTCAGTGGCTCTGTACCCCAGGCTCTGTCCCTGTGGCATACGTAGTTAGAGATTTGCAGTTGATGTTTCTGTATGGCAATGTCATATACTAGGTCTCAGTCTCACTGGTAGGTGGGACTTGTTAGCATTTGTAGGCTCCAACAATGGGAGAGTCCATTTTCCCAGAGCCTTTCTCCTAGTCTCTCCTTCCTGAATTAGTAGCCTGATGATCCAACTATGAAGTTGCCACTGCCTCTGCCTGGAGAGTAAGAAGCACAAAGAGCTGGCAAATCCCCACTCTATCCCCACTCAGTGCAGGGTTCTGGGTAAGGCTCTGTCAGTCAGAGCCGCCAGCATAATCAGGAAGGGCTGGGAGCCAATTGCTCTCAAGGTGCCTTTCTATGAGCCTCCAGGCATGTTCAGTATGCCTCAGCACTCTGTGGGACCACTCTCCCCAGGCTTTTTGCACTTTGCAACCTGTATTGGCTGGGAAGAAGATGCCCTAGTCACCTGCAGAACAGGAGGTCTTAAAAGCTGCCAAGTCTTTCTTTTTAGTGCACAGACCTGATTATGAAAGCTCTGCCAATCAGAGCCACCAGCTTAAACAGGTGTGTAGGGGGGGGCGTGCTGATGTCTGTTCAGTTCCCAAGGTATATCTAGTTAAATTTGCCTTAGCGTTCTGTGGGATTGCTTTCTGCAGGCTTCTTTGTTGTTAAAAAGCCTACAGCCTAGTCTGTCTAACTTGTGCAGTGTTCTTTGAGGTTTGTTCTGTAGGAATGTGTTTTTTACCCTGTATTAGCTGATAGGAAGTTGTCCCTGCCCCTACGTGCAGAGCAAGAGGCACTAAAAAATATCATGGCTCTTGTCTTAGACTGCTGGTCTGAGAGAGACCTTGTCAACTAGAGCCGTGAAAGCCAGTTGGGCAGTGAGCAGACTGTGGGTTAAGCTAATTTCAGCGATTGTTAGCCTGAATGGCTGTGTGAGGTGCCCCGCCTGCCCAGAGAAGTCAAGGAGTAGGGAAGTTTACTTTTGTGCACTCCCAGCACACTGTTGCTGGGGGAGCAGGGACCACACCCAGACTCTGTTCGCAGCCCATGCAGAAGCCTCTGACCCTGCCTCTCTGTCTAGGAACACAAGTGCCCACACCTAGGGCTCTAGGAGGAACCTTTTGCACGCCATCCGCTCTTGCCAACCAGGATATTGGGGGTAATGGCGGCCACCGCTCGCCCATCTTTGCCAGTGTCCGGTGCTGTGTTAGCTTTCGTGGGCTGAGTCACCATGGGCACACTCTTTCCTCGGCTTGAACGTCTGTGCCCAGCCCAGCTTTCTCCACACCCCCAGCCCCCACTCTCTCTCAGTTCCAAGTGAAAGCAGCCCTTGCTCAGGTTAGTGAGGAAGGCGGAGTGTTCCGTTCTCCATCTTATTTCCTTCAGGGTTGATTGTATATTTAGCCAACTTTTCACCCAATCATACCTTCTTGTTCAGTGTGTGGGACTTCCAGATGCTCCAAGCATAGATTTTTCTGTCTCTGATTGTAGAACGTGTTGAAATTTTGGGGAGAGGTATCGGGAGCACTTCTCACGGCGCCTTTTCTCTGACATCACTCTGCTCACAATTTTTTAACTTTATATTTTGTTTGTCTTTTTCTAGCAATAACTGAGACAACTGTCAAGTCTCCAGCCATGATTGTGGCTTTCTCATCTGTTTCTCAGCTTTTGCTTTATATAAGTTTGAAGCCATTATTGACTATATATATCCATTTAAATTTAATTTTAACATAAAGTTAAATACTTTATGTATTTTAAATAAATTGAAGGCTCTATCATTAGAAAATGACTATTTTTAGCTCTACTAATTCTATTGGCCTTAAAGTTTATTCTGTCTAATATTAATATAGCAACTTTAGCTTTCCTTTGGTTAGTATGCATATGATATATCCTTTTTAATTTTTTTATTTTTTTCACACCATAGAATTTTGTTTTCCATTTTTATCCAAACAAACAATGTTAGTGTTTTCTGGAGCATTTTTTTTTTAATTGAGAAGAGGGGAGATAGAAAGACAGACTCTTGCATGTGCCCTGACAGGGATCTACACAGCCACCCCTGTCTGGGGCAAATCCTCAAATCAACCAAGCTATCCTCAGTGCCTAGGGATCACACTCAAATAAATCAAGCCACTGGCTGCAAGAGGGGAAGAGAGAGAGAAAGGGGAAAGTGAGGGTAAAAGAGGCAGATGGTCGCTTCTCATGTGTGCCCTGACCAAGATCACCCTGGAAGGTGAGCCAACTAGCCAGGGTCTTTTCCAGAGCATTTAGATGAGCACAGTTCAGTAAAAACATAATACACCTATGTAATTTTAAACATTAAAGTAACTACATTAAAAGAATTAAAAAAAACCCAACAGATATAGATTTAAATAATATATTTTATTTAACATAGTAGGTTCCGGAATATTATTTCAATATATAATCAATATAAAAAGCAATTAATGAGACATTTTATAATCTTTTTTTGGTTTACTAAACCCGAAAAACCTGATGCATGTTGCACACTTACGTAGACGATATAAAACTATTGTCAGCTTTACAACAAACTCCAAGTGTCCGACTTCATCTTTTTTGTAATATAAATACCCAGAAAGCTAGAGTTCCAGCCTCCCTGCCACCTTGGGAACTTAATCCAGGTACCTATCCTAGCTGTAATCATTTCTTCTGAGGGAGATAAGAAAAGTTTGATTATATCCTTTGTGTAGTAATTGGAAAGTTTAAAGCCTAAACGAGAAACCCACACTTTTCAGGGAAATTGGCTCATATCCTAAAATAACCAGTTTCTGTGTGGATAAGGTTTGGGGTTATTTTAAATTCTAATCTGGAAGAAATTGGGCAAGGATACACCAATTCTTCTGTCTGATTAATATTTTGTCAGTGATAGTGTCTATAGTTCATCCCCATCTTTCTCAGGAATGTAGAATTCTGTTGTCCATTTCAGGACAAATTTTGCATCTTCAATTCCCGTTAATATGAGACTGAAAGTGAAAGTAGGGCAGCTACTTTGAAATAGGATTAATACCGAGAAACCAGCTGGTTTCTTCTCACCAATAAAGTCTGTTGTTTATTTCAGGCAACCAAAATAATTCCAGAAAATTAAATCTTCTTGTGATTTGTGTTAATAAAATGTAAATAAACAGGAATTTCTGATGCTTATGAGCTAAAAAAAAATCCTATTTCCATATCTCCTTTTGCAATGCTTCTTTAGAAACAACGAGCCAGTGTCTTTTCTCTAAATTATTGAATATAAATAAAATTCTTCATGGACTAAATAAAACTATTGTCAGCTTTATGACTTCAAGTGTCTGCTTCATCTTTTTTGTAATATAAACACCCAGAAAGCTAGAGTCAGTCTCCCTGACACCTTGGGAACTTAATCCAGGTATTAATTTTATATGTAACCATTTACTCTAAGGGAGAGAAGAAGAGTTTGATTATGCTTTCAGATGAGGATGTTAATTAAACAATGTCTATTTTAACTTTCGAGTGAGCATAGGGTGCCCTCTATGAAGGAAGGTGCAGAAAGTTCAGTATGTAAGAGCAGGCTGTGCTGTCCAGTCCGCCTATGGAAACACAAGGTACCAATGATCTAAGGAAAGATGGGCTACAAACAGAGCAAAAGGATTTCATCTGCTTGGATATATAAATAGTGTGAATCATCATCCTGATTTTCTAATCACTTTCAATTTACCTGTATTCATGGTTCTTCTGCTTACTCAATAATAATACCATTTTCCTTGTTTTCCTACAACGTTGTGAAGAAGATGTTCTTTGTTGGTAAAACTTTTTTTTCCTTTTTTTAATTCATTTTAGAGAGGAGAGAGAATGAGAGAGAAAGAGAGAGAGAGAGAGAGAGAAAGGGGGGAGGAGCAGGAAGCATCAACTCCCACATGCGCCCTAACCAGACAAGTGCAGGGCTTCGAACCAGCGATCCCAGTGCTCGAGGTCAACGCTCTATCCACTGCGCCACCACAGGCCAGGCTTGCTGGTAAAACTTTTAAAGAAATATTTATTGATTGATTTTTAGAGAGAGGGGAAAGAGAGAGAGTAAGAAGGAGGGGGGAGAAGCGGGAAACATCTACTCATAGTAGTTGCTTCCTGTATGTGCCTTGACTGGGTAAACCCGGGGATTTGAACAGACGACCTCAGTGTTCCAGGTCGATGCTTCATTCACTGCACCACCACAGGTCAGGATGTGGGTAAAACTTTAAATTCACCAACAAAATGAAACAACTGAATTTGCTGCCTTCCCCTCAAACCTTTTTCCACATAAACTAAAGTAATACCCATAGATAAATTGGGACATGTTAGTTGAGAATGATTCAATTTATAATATGTACAAAGGTAATTCACTTACAAAAGACTTACAAATATAGACTTAGTATATAAAAGCCTAAAGTTAATTCAAACTAATTTATTTCACATTAATTGATGTGATTAGAGATTATTTTTTATTTTTACGCTTTTCTGAGTATTGTGACTTTTTCCCAATGAGTATATATTATTTTGCAATAATAGAAAAATATATACACCACAGAAAACTATTTCTCTTTTGTAAAAGAGAATTATTTATTCAAGAAACATTTTTTGCTAGGTATTAAGTTTCATAATCCATTGGGCATTTATTTGTTACACAAGTATTTACTAAGAAATGACTATATACAAAGTCTGTTATACATTTGAGTAAACTGGGCATGGTTGAATTATTGTATTAAGATAGGTAATCTAGGACAGGCAGCTTGGAATGAGGGCTTGTAACATCCTCTGGATTTGGATAAAAACCAGGGACATTTGCTATAATTTCAGCATCCAATGTTTATCTTGGTGAGGAAATAAAGAGCTAAATTGTTATTTTATCATGATGGAGATTTACTCAAAAACATTTTAGAATAAGTAATATACTGTGTATGTTTCCAAACTGTGTCTAATTTAAACCCACAAGATCATTAATGAGCATGTGAATTGTCCTAACCTGGAATCATTTCCTTGATTTGGTGATTTAGCCTAGCAATTATTATTTTCTGAATCAAAAACAAGGAGTTTATTTATTGACACAAAGGTTGGAAGACACAATGAAATTAGTGGGGTTGAAATTATGCCATTGATTCAGAGACATGAACAAGACCAGATTACCTTGTGTGAACAAGACTGAGATATGACAGGCCAGGAAGCTCCTGTCAGCTGTGCACATTCCGGGGCTCATACCCGGTTCTCGCTTCTCCCAATCCAGAGAGAATCCCATCACTGCCACAAAGCTTTACTGTGCTCACCTTCAGATGAATCTTTGCTTCACAGAGAGGGACCTTCCCAGACTGCACAGATTGTTTAAATGTTCTTACCTTCGAGTTACATTCAGCGTATGCCCATGTGGCAGGATTTAATCTGAGACTGAGAAGGCAGCTGGAATCCATCTGACACAGTCTTGTCAGCTGTTCTGAGCTTCCTTTTTCTAAACAATTTTCTGCCCCTAACCACTAATCTATCACTAGAATCTGTTTCCTTAAAAATACATTCAGTGAGAACTATTTGAGACCTGGATAACAGGTGAGAAAATAACATCAGTGAAGCTGGTATAGACAAAATGTTGGAAAGTAGGGAAAGGATTTTAGAAATGGCCATGCTGTGGACTTCTTAGTGTGCCAAAATACCATGTGCAATGATGGTTGTGAACCAGCCTTCTGAAAAGATGTTGGAAAGGTACTTGCTTTTCCTTTTTTTTACAGCTGAGTAGTATTCCATTGTAAAATGTACCGCAGCTCTTTTCTCCACTCATCTACTGATGGACCTGGAGAGTAAGTATTACGCTAAATGAAATAAACCCATCAGTGAAAGACAAGCACCATAGATTTCACTTATATGTGGAATCTAATGCACAAAATAAACTAACAGACAAATAGAAACGAAGTCGTAGATACAGAGAACAGCTGTCAGTGGAGGCTGTGGGACTGGTAAAATAGGTGAAGGGGTAAAGCAAAAAAAAAAAAAGAAGACAACTCATAGACACAGCCAACAGAGTGGTGATTACCAGAGGGAAGGGGTAGTGGGTAGGGGGAGGTAGAAGAGGGTAGGTACAAGGGGGATAAATGGTGGCAAGGAGACCTGACTTTGGGTGGTGAACACACAATATAGAGATGATATAGAATTGTAGGCTTGAAACTTATATAATTTTATTAACCAATGTCTAACTTGAGCACGTGTTGTAGTTTTTCCATAAACTTGTACATGAAAGACCAAGTTTAGGACGGAATTTACGTGATGAGGGAGCTGCAGCCAGGGGACAAGCTGTCAGCTATTCTTGCTCCCTGCTTCTGGCTCTTCCTGTACCAACTCTTGTCCTTAGAGGCTGAAAACCGTGCCAGATAGTTCAAGCAGCTATGAGCGGGGATGAGAAAATGTGATAAACACAGTTACACCCCCACCCTCCCTGTCCCCCGCATTACTGGTTGGGGTTTTCAAACATCTTCACCGAGGTTGGAGAACTGAGCCGGTGGCAACTCTGCCCGGTTGCCACACAGCCAGCCTTAAAAGCGCTGGCCTGCCCCTGTCCCAGCTGGGTGGTTGTATGGGGCTCACAGTGAGTATGGAGCAGCAGAGAGCAGGCCAGCCCTGTCCCAGCTGGGTGGTTGTACGGGGCTCACAGTGAGTATGGAGCAGCAGAGAGCAGGCCAGCCCCTGTCCCAGCTGGGTGGGTGTCCGGGGCGCACAGTGAGTACTGAGCAGCAGATGTGAGTGCCAGCAAAGTAATAGAAGACGGAGATATAAATATTTCAACAGCCTGTCTTTCAGGGTCACTTTGTCAGGAAAGAGGTTTGGTTTTGTGTTTGTTTGAATTGGTTTGTGGCTTTAAATTATATATATATATGGTTTACTTACTCATTTCTTATTTCCCTTTCCTTATTCCCATCTTTCTATAAACAACAAATGGCCTGACTAGATGGTGGCGCAGTGGGTAGACCACCGGACTGGGATGCAGAGGACACAGGTTTGAAATCTGGTGTTGCTGGCTTGAGACTAAAAAAGTTGGCTTGAGCAATGGGTCACTTGCTCTGCTGTAAACCCCCTTGACAAGGCACATATGAGAAAACAATCAGTGAACAATTAAGGTGCCCCAACGAAGAATTGATGCTTCTCATCTCTCTCCTTTTCTGTCTGTCCCTCTCTGTCTCTCTCTGCGTCTCTGTCAAAAAAACAAACAAACAAAAAACACTCTTGTAGTTACATGAGTACTCTTTCCATAGCATTAAAAATACATATATCTACTGCATATATAAAATCCTTACTATAATAGTCCAGAAAGAATCACTATAATTTTGTTGCATAGTCTTTCTGATTTTTTCTCTATTTATTTTAAGATGTGCCTGGATTTGGATACTGTAAAGCTTATATAATTTGTGATTGTGATTTAAATAAAATAATAAAAAGTAAAGATTCAAAGTAAATATTTAAAATGAGCAGATAAATTATAAGTAACATCTTTAAAAGCTGGTAAATGCTACAAATATTTTATGTTTTCTTTTTTTTTTGTTATGATACTTCCTATCATACTTACATGTTAATATGAGCAGTAATTTTGGCATATAAAGTTGAGGCATGTAGAAGAACTATTTTCATGCATTTTAAAATTTTATTCTAGTAAAGTGAACAACAATAAGAATTATAATTAAGTTAGTATTTTACTACTTCTGCTGTCTTCTGAATGAACACACATAAGAGCTATTTTGTTTGAACAGTGTGGTCTTTGGCTTATTAGCTGTCTTTCTATGTTTACAAATATCTAAGTGAATCGAGAAGACATTAAGATTCTTTCTCAATTTCAACAACATCTTTTTATAATGAGGTAAAAACTATGTATCAACATTTAGATGCTAGAGATTCATTTATTGTTCATAGCTTTTCTGGTTTCTAATATGAAAAATGTGAATCATAAAAAGTAGAATTAAGACATCTCATAAATAGTACTTTACATTAAAATTTTAAAATCTTTTTCTTTTGATAAAGGATACAATGCTTTATCACATTTTTATTGGAAAGTTGACCTTTAAAGTGAAGTTATACATTGTCCTTCTGAATATTAACTGTTAAAACATACTCTTCTTATTTAATATCATGATAAAATTAGATTATTAGTTTTTTAAATTGTTTTTACTTGTGATTATTCAAACTGGGAAATGTAAATTTTTTACCTGAGGGCATATATTACTGCTGCATGTAATCCAATATGGAACCTATTGTTTTGGATATTTAAAGATGATTAAGGTGAAGTTCTCACTTTTGGCAAAATTGTACATTAAATAAGGCAAATATTATAAAATAAACCAAGAAGTGAGCAATGCTAATATAATGTTAAAAATGAAGTATTCAGGTCTCTTTAGAAGCATTGACTAATTATATTTGGAAAGATTATAGATAGCTTTACAAGGAGGTGCCATTTCTGCCAGATCTTGAAAGATGACTCAGATTTCATCAGAGATTAGAGAAAACATACTTTAAAGCAAAGGAAGGGAATGAGCAAATATACAATAGCAGTAAGTACTACTAGTAGTAACCAATCAGGGTTCACTACAGCCACTACCTCATTGAGGATGAGGATGAAAGAACAATTGCAATCTAGGTCGTAGACTTAATTCTGGAAGCAGGTAGTCTTTAGAGATTGTTAGGCATGCTCAGAGCTGTGCTTGAGTTCCACCATTCTGGTGGCAAGGAAAGAGGGATAATGAAGAAGGTATCCTGGAGAAAGAGCTCATTCAGGAGGCTGTTACAGCTTAGACCAGGGGTTGGGAACCTATGGCTCATGAGCCAGATGTGGCTCTTTTGATGGCTGCATCTGGCTCGCAGACAAATCTTTAATTAAAAAAATAATAACATTAAAAATATAAAACATTCTCATGTATTACAATCCATTAATTTCCTACCACTCATGTTCATGGTTGCGGGTGGCTGGATCCAATCACAGCTGTCCTCTGGAACAACACCAAATATTTATTGGATAGTGCATAACGTACACAGATCATTGTGAGGTCAGGAAGTAAACTTCCCTCCTTTTAATCAAGTAGACAGCTAGCTAATTGCAGAAACGCTTTTGATGAAGAAGATGGCTAAAAGAAAAATAGATGAGGAATATCGTACTTTTCAGCAGTAATGAACAGAGGAATGAATTCACCTTTGTGGAGAGAGCAGGTTCTGCAGTATGTCTAATATGCAATGATAAAATTGCATCAATGAAACTGTCACATATAAAGTGGCACTTTGACACATGCCATACTACATTTGCATTGAAATATAGAGTGGAGGGCAGCAGGAATAAAGCATGTCAAGAGCTACTGTGCAGAGTGCAAGCTAGTCAGCAGCAACTCCGTGTTTGGACCCAACAAGGTGACCGGAATATGACTAGCTTTGCTGGTGCTTTAGCAATTGTAAGAAATGGAAAGCCATTCACAGATGGGGAGTATGCCAAAATATTCATGCTTGATGTTGCCAATGAACTTTTTGACAAATTTTCGGATAAAGACAAGATAATCAAATGAATAAAAGACATGCCTCTGTCGGCAAGAACTGTTCACGATTGTATCATCATGATGGCAAATCAAATTGAGGCAACACAAGTGAAGGGCATAAATGCAGCACCATCTTTTCTCTCACTTTGGATGAGTCAACAGACGTAAGCCATTTATCCCAGTTCAGTGTGATTGAAAGGTATGCTGTTGGTGACACACTACATGAGGAAAGTCTTGTTGTTTTGCCTATGAAAGAGACAACAAGAGGGGAGGATTTATTCAAGTCTTTCACTGAGTTTGCTAAAGAAAAAAATCTACCGATGGATAAATTTATTTCGGTGTGTACTGATGGTGCTCCGTGCATGGTGGGGAAAAACAGAGGATTCGTAGTGCTTCTTCATGAACATTAAAAGAGACCCATCCTAAGTTTTCACTGCATCCTACATCAGGAGGCGCTTTGTACTCAGATGTGTGGCGAGCAGCTTGGTGAGGTGATGTCGCTGGTCATTTGGGTGGTCAACTTTATTGTTGCCTGAACTTTAAATGATCGCCAGTTTCAAACGCTGCTGGATGAAGTTGGGAATAATTATCCTGGTCTGTTTCTGCACAGCAATGTGTATTGGTTGTCAAGAGGAAAAGTGCTCAGCCATTTCACGGCTTGTCTGAGTGAAATCTAGACTTTTCTTGAAATGAAAAACATCGAGCATCTTGAGTAAGCTAACACTGAGTGGCTACTGAAGGTCTACTATCTCTTGGACATGATTAAACATCTGAACTAGCTCAATGTGAAAATGCAAGGCATTGGAAATACAGTCTTATCCCTTCAACAAGCAGTGTTTGCATTTGAAAACAAGCTGGAACTCTTTATTGTGGACATTGAAACAGGTCATTTACTACACTTTGAAAAACTGGGAGAGTTTAAAGATGCATGCATAGCAGGTGACCCTGCTCAACATCTTAATCTCCAGCAGCTAGTGGGTTTCACATCTAATCTCCTGCAGTCATTCAAAGCACGCTTTGGAGAATTTCGTGAGCGCACTCCTCTTTTTAAGTTCATCACCCATCCACACGAGTGTGCAGTGGTCAGCGCCAACCTGAGTTACATCCCCGGTGTCTCTGTCAGAGATTTTGAGCTACAAGCTGCTGACCTGAAGGCCTCAGACATGTGGGTGAATAAGTTCAAGTCACTGAATGAACATTTGGAAAGACTCGCACGACAGCCAGCAGAGTTGGTGAGCAAACAGAAGTGGAGAGAAATGAAAAAACTTCAACCCGTGGACCAACTGATTGTCAAAACTTGAAATGCGCTTCCTGTCACATACCACACACTGCAGTGTGTGAGTATTGCTGTACTGACAATGTTTGGTTCTGTGTATGCATGTGAGCAGTCTTTCTCACATCTAAAGAACATTAAGACCAACCTACGATCATGTTTAACAGATGGAAGTCTCAACACCTGCATGAAGCTTAACTTCACCATGTATTAACTGACTACAAAGCCATCAGCAAAACCATGCAGCACCAGAAGTCGCATTAATGGTAAGAAGTACTTTATTCATCATTGGTTAGCAACAGCATAACAACGTTATTAAAAAGAATTCAGAGACTTATTGTACTTTAAAAGTGTTGGTCTTACATAATATTCACACATTATTTAGTGTTCATCATATTGTATGGCTCTCATGGAATTACATTTTAAAATATGTAGTGTTCATGACTCTCTCAGCCAAAAATGTTCCCGACCGCTGCTGTATACACTGCAGCTTACTTTCTTAAAAAATGTAACAACATATCTTTTACCTTTTTCCACATTATACAGAGGACTTCCTTTTTCTATATTCCAATGTTTACTATTCTATGGTTTGTTTATCCAGTTACTTATAGACTCATATTTTGGTTATTTCTAATTTTAATTCCAAACCATTTCCTCCAGTGAATGACTAAGGATATATGTCCCTCTGTGCAGAATTAGTGGTAGAATAGATATGTAGAAGAATCTGCTATTTCAACAGAAATCATCAGGCTTCTCTCTTTAGATACTGAAACAACTTTTACTCCCATTAACAACATAAAAAAGTGTTTATAATTTTATAGCCTTGTCAGTGAAATATACTATCAAACTTATGAACTTTTGTCAAAATGATAGACCAGAAATGATTTCTCAGTGTACTTTTCATATTAGGATTAAAGCAAAATAACTTTTCATATGTTTAAACATTATTTTATTTATTTTCTGTAACTAGTTTGTTTTTATCACCTGTCATCTTTCCCTCAAGATAATTTTATATATTGGGGACATTAGCTGTTTGTAATATTTGGCACAAATATTTTTCCTAGTTTGCCATTTTTAAAAGAATATTTTTGTTCATAGTATTCTTTTTGCCAAATGTAAGGGTTTTTAAAACTTTTTATGTCATCATATTTAGCATTATTTTTGTTAATTTAAGTCAGCTGGGTTTTGAGTCATATTGAGAAAGGCCTTCTTTTCTATAGGTTTATGAAAAGCGTATACTTGTTTTCCTCAAATGAATATTTATAGTTTTTATGTTTTCATATTTTAATCAAGTTGGGTTTTTTTAACTGTATTATATGAATTCTGGGTCCAACTTTGTCTGTATTCAAATGACCATTCATTTGTTTTAACCTAGGAAAAGTCCATCTTTAACGTATATAATTCTCATATAATCTGTTTTGAGCTTTCTGTTCCATCAGTGATCAGTTTACTAAAGAATCAATACTACACTTTCTCTACTTGTTTTTGGAGATCTTTTGTCACTATTTGTGTGAATCCTTTCAGACTATTTTGAAGCTATGTTTTCTATTTTAACTGTTGTAACCTTCATACTTAAAATTTGACATATTATTCAATTTTTCTGTATTTCTCAGTATGACTAGAAAGAGTAGATAAAGTCTCACCAGATGATTATGAATGTGGGGGTCTAGTTTCAAAAGGCTTTTTGTGGCATTGCTTTTAGACAATTTATTTAATATTCTCAACTTCACAATAATGATAACAATAATAGCTTTAATAATAATAATGGTAACAAATTCTATTAATATTGTTAATTATAATTCATAGTTTTTATGAACAGTAAATACATTATTAAAGTGCTCATAACTGGCACATAATAAATTCTGAATAAATATTAACCAATATTAATAACTCTTGATAATGTTAATTAATAAAAACATTATATTAGGTTCCTATTGCTGCTGTAATTAATTCCTAAAAACAGTTGCTTAAAACAACATAAAGTTAGTTATCTTACTGTTCAGGAGGTCTGATCTCCACAGGGCTAGAATCGAGGTGTTAGCAGAAACACCCCTACCCGGGGCTTGAGGGGAGAGTCTGTTTCCTTGCCTTTTCACTGCATTGAAAACTTAATCAGTTGACCTCACAAAAGAAGCTGCAAAGTTCAGAAAATGTAGTCTAGCTCTTGGTAGCTTCATGAAACTGTCAATGTTCATCTTAGTGTGTCTTTTTCTGGTCATTATGTACCCAATGGGCACCTCATAAGAGAGTCATATTATATTAAAATATTTGGGGATGAGTGGGAGCCAGGAATGCTGGTGGGAAAGAATGTGGACCACTGGTGAAAGCAACATGCACCTCTGTAGCTTCTAAAAGTAGGGAGAAAGCCTTTATATTTTTTCTTTCCTGAAGATATAATAGAAATATTGAACTCAAAATTTTATGTTTTGTAATATGATCTCAGTTAATAGTACCTAGCTTGGAACCTTAGATAAGTTATTTAATTTCACCAAGTCTCAAGTTTGTTCTTTTTTTAATGTGTGTGGTTTTTGTTTGTTTGTTTGTTTGTTTGTTTTTTTACAGAGACAGAAAGAGAGTCAGAGAGAGGGATAGACAGGGATGGACAGACAGGAACGGAGAGATGAGAAGCATCAATCATTAGGTTTTTGTTGCACATTGCAACCCCTTAGTTGTTCATTGATTGCTTTCTCATATGTGCCTTGACCACAGGCCTTCAGCAGACTGATTAACCCCTTGCTTGAGCCAGCGACCTTGGGTCCAAGCTGGTGAGCTTTGCTCAAACCAGATAAGCCCGCACTCAAGCTGGTGACCTCGGGTCTCGAACTTGGGTCCTCAGCTTCCCAATCCAATGCTCTATCCACTGCGCCACCGCCTGGTCAGGCAAGTTTGTTCTTTTTTTAAATCTCTATAAGAGAAGTAACAATGAATTAAATATTTGTTTTGAAGATAGTGCTGTTCTTTTCAACCATGACATTTCTTTGAATATTAAGATACATTTAATGAACTGTACAGTTAGCAAAGGCAATTATAGAGTATTGTTAAGCAAATGCTCAGACAAATGTGCTGTGGTCTTTGGTATGTTCTGAAGTACCATTCAAATCCAGACATACGGCTGAGCATCAGCAAGCCCTATTGATATGGGAAGTTCAGCCTAATAAAAGTGTCCACAGAACTGAAGGAAAGACAGAGATTAAGTTTATTTGTTTTTCTTTTGTAAATAACAATCATATTTTGAGCAATCAAAATGTTTAAGCTCCTAGCCTGACCTGTGGTGGCACAGTGGGTAAAGTGTTGACCTGGAAATGCTGAGGTCACCGGTTCGAAACCCTAGGCTTGCCTGGTCAAGGCACCTATGGGAGTTGATGCTTCCAGCTCCTCCCCCCTTCTCTCTCTCTGTCTCTCTCTCTCCCTCTCTCTCTCCTCTCTAAAAATGAATAAATAAAATTTAAAAAAATTAAAAAAAAAATGTTTAAGCTCCTATAATACAATATAACTAAGAAATTCCTTGTATAAAAAAGTAAGCAATTTAACGAAAACAAAAATAGAGATTTGTGTATTATTTGTATATTTGTAAAGCCTATTTTACTTGAGATAAAAAAAAAACAGACAAAAAAGTAAAAATAATTAATAAAATGTGTTTTGTTTTCAATCTTATTATTTTTTTTTAGCAAGAGAAATACAGAGAGACAGAGAGGAGCAGAGACAGACAAAAAGGAAAAGAAATGAGAAGCGTCAACTTTTAGTTGTGGCACTTTTAGTTGTTCATTGATTGCTTTCTCATATGTGCCTTGACTGGGGGTGTCTTGCTGAAGCCAGAGACCTTGGGCTCAAGCCAGCAACCTTTAGGCTTAAGCCAGTGACCATGGGGTCATGTCTATGATTCCACGCTCAAGCTGGTGACCTCGTGCTCAAACTGGTGAGCTCACATGCAAGCCAGATGAGCCTGTCACACTCAAGTAGACAACCTTGGAGTTTTAACCCTGAATCCTCAGCATCCTAGGTCAACGCTCTATCCACTGTGCCACTGCCTGGTCAGGCTCAATCTTAAAGTAATTCTTAATCTCCTTAAAAAAAATTCAGGAAGCTCCCCACAAACTTCTAAAAATTGAGGAAAATAAAAATACAATGGTAGAGTTATTTAAAATTTTTATGGTTACTTATAAATAAAAATATATACAAACTTATATGTATACAATTTGTCATTTTTTCAGAAAAATCAGTAGGCTTTCATATATGATTGCAAAGAATTAAGATCTTTCAACTTTAGCCTTATAAGCAAGCACAAAATAAAATTAGCCTCATTAGATATTTTGGCACAATATCTAGGATTATGAAGACAAAACACACACTTATGAAGATCATTATACATTGATTGCTTCATGATATAAACTGTCTATTTAAGTTATGCTCTGGAAGAGGGTAGCATAAAGGAAAGGCTTCCTTAGCTTTTGGCCTATGACACAATTTCTATACTAGTAGTTGCGTCCATCTTCTGGAGCACCTCTATTTCATTACAGTGTTATTTGCTTACAGTTTGGATTCTTTCTAAGCAAGCTTTCTACTGACCTTGACCAGTAGTCACATCACTGCCCATAGGCTGGACAGCCTCCACCTAATTGAGAACCATACATTGTCTCCACTGAGAAGTCAGGTCAATTGTCTTACCATTAGTGACCTCCCCCCCCATTGCCATCCAGCAAATGATGATTTGGCAGGAGTGATAGCCATCTGAGCTCAAGACTTTGGCCAAGTCCAATTTGATTTAGCTTATTGTGATTTATTATGCGCTAGGTCTCTCTCAGTGCACCATGAGAAAATTAGAGGGGTGACATTGGGGTAAGAGGAAGTTTCCCCTGAGAGAAACAGCCCAATATCTCCACCAAACGAAGGCAATGATCAAATATCTCTTATTATACAATTAATCTTTTTAAGGAATAACCATCATTTAAACTACTGAAATGCACATTTTATCAATTATGAGCATCATAACTTTAAAACAATACAAAAGTTTGATATAATTACTATAAAATTTATTTAAATGAGAATTGTTCCAAGTTTTATAGTTTCTTTTTTCTTTCTGTCTTCAGAAACTTCTGTCCCCACAAACTTCTAAAAATTTCATGTGAACATGAAAAGATGTTTTGATGTTTAGCTTTACATTATGAAGCAGCCATTATGTTTTGAGTGGACGTTATGCTGTTGCTGCCAGATTAGATTCTGAAGTCTTATCCTTTCAGCTTGGATTCTCTCCTGCTGCTTTGCAGCTTCTTCCTAAAGAGTGATAAATAAAACTACAGAGTTTAACAAAAAGTAACATCCACAACATTGGGGAGGGGAGGATAAGCCCAAATCATTGACTTTCCTTACTTATTTTAAGCCATCAGTAACAAAAGATAGTCCTTAAATTCTCTTTTCTAATTTACCTCTCATTCTTGGTTTCCTGCCTGAGTAATTCTCCCATATCTCTTTCTTAAGCTGCAGAAACATCACCATTACTCAATTTCTGAAGTATTGGAGTCTGAAGAATTGCATCCTGAGCTCTCTTCCCCCATCCTCCATGGGAAGCCTGAGTCACATCTTGACTTCAGTGTTCATTGGTACACAGAAAATGTCAGATCTAGTTCTTTGAGAAAAGGCTAATACAACAACTGGGGGTCAAGGTGACATCCACAATCATGTGAAAAGTCAGAGCCTTAGATAGGGAATTTGTTTCACAGTATGGAGCAGAAGTAGAGGAAAGAGTGAGGAGATCAAGAACCCCAGGTTGACCATGCTGCCCCTCAGTGTAGAGCTCTAATCACAAAACTGTCTTGGAACATCACCTGGAAAACTAGGACCTACAGGTAGACTGGTCATCCTGCGGGAGGGTTGGGGTGCTCTTCATCTCAAAAGGGTGTTCACATAAAAATTTCATACTAAGTTTACAGAAATAAAAGCACTTCAGTTCTTACTCACTACACAGACAGTTTTTGATCACCCACTAGGCTGTGTGATATTGTCCTTTAGTTATCTCTTTGGAACCTAACATTTTTATTTTTTAAAGTTAATTTTAGAAAGAAATGAAGGGAGAGAGAAAAAGAGAGAGAGAGAAATATCAATTTGTTATTCCACTTATTTATGCATTTATTGGTTGACTGTTGTATGTGCCCTGACCGGGGATCAAAACCCACTACCATGGTGCACTGGGATGATACTCTAAACAACTGAGCTAATTAGCCAGGGCATAGAATCTAATGTTTCTAATTAGAAAAATAGAGACACAATGGTTCTGCCTCACAATAAACAGATTTGATGAGAGAATGTGTATTAAGTACCTTGTACAGTATTTGCTAAATAGAAAATACTGCTTATTGAGTGATGATGATGATAAAAGACTGGATGAAACAAACTCTGCAAGTTATAACCCTGTAGAACAAGTGACAATTAAGGCAAAGACAGCGGCACAGATACAGTAATATAAAACTAATTTAACAAGGTAGTAAATAGTCTATGACCAAAGGAAAGAACTGTTTATAACAAATAACATATAAAAGAGGAATTAGTGTGTGTTAGTAATGTTCTTGGATTTTACTTAACAAATTATAGTGCTTATTCTGTGCTCAGCACCAATCTAAATACAAATATTGACTCATTTAATTATTAAATACCTTATCAAATAGGTATTATTACTGTCTCTATTTTCTACAAGTGGAAACTAAGGCATAGAGGGGACTGATAATTTGCCCAAACCATATTTTTAGTAAGATGTGAAGCTGGGATTCTCAACCAGGCTGTCTGACTCCAGAGTCCCTGCCCTGAGCCTTATTATCATGCTGCCTCTCCCTCTTTGTCACTGCTTCATGCTCTTATCAATACAGAGAGGGGATATGCCAATTAAAGTTCTGAGATGAAAGAATGGCTGAATACTTACCTGGAGCTGACGGTCCAAAGCCCTCTGTTGCTCTGCCTGCTGTATGGCTCTCTGCATCTCTATTTGTTTTACTTGTTCCTGATGCTGTCTCTCCCTCAACTCTATCAGTTCCCGGGTCTTCCTTTGATGCTCTTGCAATCTTTGTGCTGCAGCCTTTGCAGCCTCTAATTTCAAACGTGCTTCTGAGAAAGGAGAAAACAAACAAACCTGTTTAGGATTCAAGTGCCCCTTCTTTCTGTTTCCCACTGTTGAAAATTCCTTAGGGCCACTCTTCCTTTACGGCTGATAGTACAATGTCCTACTTTGGATACAGTTTGAGGAGCTAAAAATCATCATTGCGGTTCTTGCTCTAGTCTAATGATCCAGGTAAACCAGGCCAAATTCATTGAAAATGTGTAGAAAGCTCTGTCTTGCATCTTTTCCGTTTTTCTCTCACCTTCCCTCTCCTTTTCCTTCGCGGTGAGAGTCTGGTCTGTCTGTAGAATGGCATCACTCATAGACTGCTTGGACTGTAAATATTTTCGCAGAGCTTCTTCAGCCTAGGAATCCCAAGATTATGCAGTTAGAAGGAGGTAATGCTGATTAAGCACCTTGTAAACCTTTTTATTTCTTTTTCTTCCTAACCTCTTTCCCTCCTGGAAATGCTAAGCCTGCACATGGTGAAACTGTCTGTCAAACCTCTTCTGTTACAGAGGTGGGCCCAACTCTAGACTGGCCAACCAGAGCACCCAAGGCCACTTTGTACAAAGGATTTTGATACAGGTGAGAAAATGATCAATGATGCTGGGGAACTTGCCACTTCCCCCAGACTGAGAGCAAATGATGCACTTAAGCTTGGAGATGGTGGTGTCATGTTTGCAGTCATTCCTGAGAATGAAGCCAATATTGAGGAAACAGAACAGAAGCCTAAGTGGGAGCTGAAAAGAAAAGAAGAAAGGGGAACAATTGATGACTTGGTTTAAATTCCTGAATGTAGTTGAAACTAAACTTAGATGTTTTAAGTAAGCCAATGAATTACCGTTCTTTCCTAAGTTACTTTTAATTTTTGAAATTCTGTCCTAGGTAGCCAAAGAAGTCTGTCTCTATGTTATAACTAATGTTGAAGGTTTGCAATAAATTTCTGGTGAATATGGTGACAATTTATTTAGTCCAAGGGTTGGGAACCTATGGCTCGCAAGCTAGATGTGGCTTTTTTGATGGCTACATCTGGCTCGCAGACAAATCTTTAATTAAAAAAATAATAACATTAAAAATATAAAGCATTCTCATGTATTACAATCCATTCATTTCCAACAGCTCATGCTCATAGTTGCGGGTGGCTGGAGCCAATCATAGCTGTCTTCCAGGACAACACCAAATTTTTATTGGATAATGCATAACGTACATGGGTTGTTGTATGGCTCTCAAGGAATTACATTTTAAAATATGTGGTGTTCATGGCTCTCTCAGCCAAAAAGGTTCCCAACCCCTGGTTTAGTCTAATTTCACAGCTGTCATTAGAATATGAATTCTTTCTTCCTCTGGATTGGATTTTGAAAGAACACCCCTTCTCCAACAATTTCTCACAATAAATATCTGAAACTAGGCATACCTGTATTCCTTTCCTGGGCTCCTGATAGTACTTTGCCTTCAGCACATCTCTCTTCTGAATGAAAAGACAATGCCCCCCTGGCTTTGAAAAAATCCCCTTCTTCACATCTTCTTCTAGAGGAGCAAAAATATTCTGAAGTAAGGCTGAGCAACGATTCTGTGATGCCTCCAAGTTCTGTTTACAAAACTCAGCCTGTTTTGCTTCCAGCAGCATCTTCAAAAGAACAAGACCATGGAAAAGATGTTAGCAACACTTCAGTGTTTCTAAAAATGAATCTCAGAAAGGATCTCTCTATTTTTTTTTCTAGAAAGTAGAAAACTACAAGCAGGAGTATGTCCTTCCCACCAGGCATAGGGAAGTCCCAAGGATGATACTGTGTAGAAAAATGACTAGTTTTGTACTTCAGATCTCCTGAAACCCCTTTCTCTTGATATTTCTGCTTTGATAGATGGGATCTTCAGACTACTGATCTCTAGCCTCATGCCTTAATTTTAAATGCAATGGACTTATTTACAAATATTCCTTTTTTCAGTATTTTCTGGCTCTGAGATTCTCAATAAGGAGGTGAAGTGGAATAATTAGCTAGAATAATATTAAACCCAGAGACATGATCATTTAATAGATCCATCTGTCAATTCTATATGCTTAATTAACATAAAAAGAAAGGTAAATAATACTTTCTGAATGCAATCAAGTAATAAAATTAATTTTAAAAACTTAATCTATGGATATATCATGGTAAGGTCAGTTGTGTGTATGAAATTATCAGAACTTATAGGACCCAGAGTAGTTACATGTTTATTTATTTGTGTACCTATTTGTTTTCCGAATAACAGGGATATCTTGGTCACATATATAATGGTCATTATTTACCATTCTAGTAAGAATTACTTTTCTTTAGTAAGTTTCTATTTTGCATTTCATAGCAATAGTTTTCCCTGTTACATGTAAGCCCCATAAACTAGAGCACTAAATAAATAAATAATTACCCCTAATTCTTTCTGGAATGTTTGGCCCACATCCTTGAAGGAATTCTTCATGAAGACTTCAATGGCCTCTTTCTCAATGGCCCTGTGCAGGTCCAGCAGCTCCTGGAGGGTTTCTGTGGGCAGCTGCACCTTCTGGCCCATGTACTGCTCATAGTGGGCAATAGCCTTTTGTATTGCAACTGAGTTCTTGATTTGGGCTAAGGCCAATACTGAGTTCTCCATGCAGGGTAGATCCCCACGGCTGATGGCATTGACATAGGTTAGCACCAAACTTCCTAGGTCTTTACAGGGGAAAGAGATGCTTTCATTATTTGCAGAGAAGAAAGGTATACCCTGAACAGGGTAGTTCTGAAAATGTTAATTTAACAATGTATTGCCAGAGCTTTTTCAGGATTCTGTGTAGTGTTCAAATGGCCTAAATAAGATTTTTGAAAAACTGTGTGATCAATAAACTAGATCTTTCTTTCTTTGCAGAAAGAACGTGCTCAAAGTCTACTTGATCATCCTCATGCCATCCTTTTTCTATTACAAAATGAAGAAGTAGTTAAAATTATGCATATTCATTTGATTAGACTGCTTGCTTCAGGCCTTTGACCTCCTTTCTTTCTTTCTTTCCCCTTCCTCAGATTTCATTCCCTTCCAAATTTCCTTTTCTCTTCTACTTCAGTATATAAAGCAGGTATGAGTATTAGCTGAAAAGCACAAAGTGAGCAAATTAAATCAAGTCTTCTTTACTCCTTGTTTGAACTTTCCCATTTGTCTTTCTTGTTCTTTGCATACATTTGTTTATACTCACCATTCCTCTAGAGCAGCAATTTTCAAACTTTTTCATCCCATGCTACACATACACTAATTATTGCAGCACACCAAATCTATATATATATTATTGCTGATATGACAAAAAACAGGTATAATTTTGATTCATTCACACATGATGCCTTTTGTTATGTTTAGTGTTGTCATATTTTAAATTTGACAATTTAAAGGGAAAATGTCGAGTGACGTCACGGAAATGGCGCCGTGAGCAGCACGTCTGACAGATCTCCCCAAAATCTCAACAAATTTATCAACTAGAAACAGAAAAATTTATCCTCGGAGCATTCCGGAGTTCCACACACACACTGAAAGTGAAAGGACTGTTGCCGAGGAGGGAGTACGCCTGTGGTGAGTCAACCCACGCATGCAGCTGCCCGCCCACACTCGGGAAGCGGCAGCCGGCGTGCCCTGAGAAACCACGTGCGCGCCCCGTGCCACGGTCCGGAGAGTCCCGGTCACCGACGGGCACTGAGAAACCGCACGTGCGCGCCCCGTGCCGCGGTCCGGAGAGTCCTGGCCGCCGGCGTGCACTGAGAAACCGTGCGCGTGCCCCAAGCCGCGGTCCGGGAGGGGCGCCAAGACTATATTTCCTAGTCAGGAGATTCTCTCCGTGGGTGGGGCACCTCACCCAGCCATTCAAGCTAACAATCAAGCGTTGGGGGAGGGGCGCGCAGGCAGCCTGAAATACTTTCCGGAGAACAGCTGCGGATCCAATCACTGAAATTAGCTTAACTCACGAAATCTGCGCACCCACAGAGCTCTAATTGATAAGATCTCTCCCAGTTCAGCGATCCAAGACAAGAGGCGTGATATTTTTCAGTGCCTTTTGCTAAAGGGGCGGGGGCAACTTCTGATTGACAGAGTCTCCATATTCAGGGATATACCTAACAGGCAGATATTAAGATCTATACAGCAAGCAGCGAATAGTGCATCTTCTTCCCAGCCAAAACAGGCTACAAAGTGTGGAAAGCCTGGGTTGAGTGGTCCAACTGAATGGTAGGCGCTGAACAGTCACCTTGACAACAATTGACTCCCAGCCCCACCTGATTACGCTGGAGGCTCTGACTGCCAGAGCCTTACCCAGAGCCTTGCGCTGAGTGAGGATAGAGTGGGGATTTCCCAGCTCTTTGAGCCTCTTACTCCCCAGACAGAAGCAGTGGCAGCCTCATAGCTGGATCACCAGGCTGCTAATTCAGGAAGGGGAGACTAGGAGAGAGACTCCTGGAAAGCAAACTCTCTCATTGTTGGACTCTGCAAACGCCAACAAGCCTTGACTACCAGCGAGACTAAAGCCAATTATAAGACATTGCCATAGAATCCCATCAACTGCAAATCCCTACCTAAGCGTGACACAGGGGCAGAACTTGGGGTACAGAGTCACCGACCAGGAAGAGGGAGAGAAAAGAAAAAGGAAGAAGTTAACCTCTCAAAATCAAGAAAAATCCACAGCCTTTATATCTTGTTCCACTAATTCTTTGTTGTTGTTGTTGTTTCTTTCTTCTTTCTTATTGCCTTTATTATTATTTGTATTTCCTCCACCTTAGTCCTTTTATTCTCTGCCCATCTTATGCTACCCTTTTCTTGAACTACACTACCCATGAGTGTTACATTTTATTTCTTTTCTTCATCCTTACTCTCCCTTAGGGTTACACTCCAAAACCCTTAACTCTCACTCTCTCCCCTTTTGTTTTTGTTTTTGTTTTTGTTTTCCTTTCCTTTTTTTCTTCCTCTGTTTCTCTGTTTTTGTTATTTTTTCCTTTCTATTCGTTTCTTCTTTTCTCCTTTTACTTTTCCTCCCATTCAATCCTCAATCACGAACAAATTATTTAATTTGGGACTCAAGTTTTTTTGGGTTTTTTTGTTCTTTTTTTTTTCTGCTTTTGTTATTGGTTTTCCTTTATTTGTTTGTTTTTGTGGCATTTTGGGTACTTTTTACATTGCTTTTTAACTCACTAGCATTCCTCCCAACCCAAAGTCTCCACTGTATTTAGACTTTGCTCAACTTATTACAACAGATTTTTACTTATTATTTTTATTTTTTTCTTCTTTAAATATTATTATTTTTTCTCTCCTTTTTTCTGTTTCCCACTTATCCCTCTCATTATATCTCTTAGTCGACCATCACTTAAAAGCAAATCATTTTATGCTTGTCTAAGATTTTCTCCTTTTTTTTTTTTTTTTTTTTTTTTTGCATTTACTAGGTCCCTACTCCCTTTTTTGCCCCTTGAACTCTTCACCCCAAATCAGTCCCTCCGTTATAGGCAGTTTTTGTTCCATTTAGCATAATATAATTCACAGGTCATCACGATATTTCCCTAAAGAGGTGAGAGGAGGGGAAGAGAAGAAAGAAAAAAGGGGGAAATAATAAATTACTACTTTTTTTTTGTGTGGAGTGTTTTCCTTTTTTTTTTTTTCCTTTTTATTCTTTATTAATTCTAATTAACACTATCAACCAGACCACCTTCAGATGCCAATAAGAAAAAGGAAATCGAATATTATGGATACAAAAGATAGAGAGGTAACACAAATAGATGTGGAAAAATCTATGGAGAAAAGATTTAACATATTGGAAGCCTTGGAGCTAAATGACAGAGAATTTAAAATAGAAATCTTAAAAATACTCAGAGATATACAAAAAAACACAGAAAGGCAATTTAGGGAGATCAGAAAACAACTCAACGATCACAAAGAATATATTACCAAGGAAATTGAAACTATAAAAACAAATCAAACAGAAATGTAAAACTCAATTCACGAGCTGAAAAACGAGGTAACAAGCTTAGCTAATAGAACAGCCCAGATAGAAGCTAGGATTAGTGAAATAGAAGACAAGCAACTTGAGGCACAACAGAGAGAAGAAGAAAGAGAATCAAAAATAATAAAAAATGAGAAAGCCCTACAGGAATTGTCTGACTTCATCAGAAAGAATAACATAAGAATAATAGGTATATCAGAGGGAGAAGAGAAAGAAAATGAAATGGAGAATATACTCAAACAAATAATAGATGAGAACTTCCCAAACCTGTGGAAAGAACTAAAGCCTCAAATTCAAGAAGCAAACAGAACACCGAGTTTTCTTAACCCCAAAAATCCCACTCCAAGGCACATCATAATGAAGATGACACAAACCAATGACAAAGAAAAAATTCTCAAGGCAGCCAGGGAAAAGAAGAATACAACATATAAAGGAAGACCTATTAGATTATCATCAGATTTCTCAGCAGAAACTCTACAAGCTAGAAGAGAGTGGACCCCAATATTTAAAGCCCTGAAAGAGAGGAACTTTCAGCCAAGAATACTATACCCATCAAAGCTATCCTTCAAGTACGAAGGAGATATAAAAACATTCACAAATACAGAAAAGATGAGAGAATTTATCATAAGAAAGCCCCCACTCCAGGAAATACTAAAGGGGGTTTTCCAACCAGATTCAAAGAACAAAAGAAAACAAAACCACAAGTAACAGCTCCACCAAGAAAACAATAAAACCAAACTTAAACTGTGACAACAAAAGAAAAAAAAGGGGAGAAAAGATGAAGATTAACAGTAGCAAAGGACGATGAAGCGCATAAATACTCATAAGAAAGGGTACTACAATGAATATGGTAGGTACTCTTTTCATTACTTAATAGTAAGCACCCTTGAAAAAAACACCACAAAACACTTGACTTAAAAAAGGTAGCAACAGAGGAAAGAAGTATGGAATAAAAAACAAACAAAAACAAATGATAGAAAAACAAAAGAGAAGAATCAAACAAGATACAAAACTAACAGAAAGCAATTTATAAAATGGCAATAGGGAACCCACAAGTGTCAATAATTACACTAAATGTAAATGGATTAAACTTACCAATAAAAAGAGAGAGTAGCAGAATGGATTAAAAAAGAAAATCCAACTGTATGCTGCCTACAAGAAACTCATCTAAGCAACAAGGATAAAAACAAATTCAAAGTGAAAGTCTGGAAAACAATACTCCAAGAAAACAACACCCAAAAAAAAGCAGGTGTAGCAATACTCATATCTGATAATGCTGACTACAAGACAGAAAAAGTACTCAGAGACAAAAATGGTCATTTCATAATGATTAAGGGGACACTGAATCAAGAAGACATAACAATCCTTAATATATATGCACCAAACCAAGGAGCACCAAAATATATAAGACAGCTACTTATTGACCTTAAAACAAAAACTGACAAAAATACAATCATACCTGGAGACCTCAATACACTGCTGACGGTTCTAGATCGGTCATCCAAACAGAGAATCAATAAAGATATAGTGGCCTTAAACGAAATACTAGAACACCTGGATATGATAGACATCTACAGGACACTTCATCCCAAAGTGACAGAGTATACATTTTTCTCTAGTGTACATGGAACATTCTCAAGAATTGACCATATGTTGGGCCACAAAGATAATATCAGCAAATTTAGAAAAATTGAAATTGTACCAAGCATATTCTCTGATCATAAAGCCTTGAAACTAGAGTTCAACTGTAAAAAAGAGGGGGAAAAACCCACAAAATTGTGGAAACTAAACAACATACTTCTAAAAAATGAATGGGTCAAAGAAGAAATAAGCGCAGAGATCAAAAGATATATACAGACAAATGGAAATGAAAATACAACATATCAGAATCTCTGGGATGCAGCAAAAGCAGTAATAAGAGGAAAGTTCATATCACTGCAGGCGTATATGAACAAACAAGAGAGAGCTGAAGTAAACCACTTAACTTCACACCTTAAGGAACTAGAAAAAGAAGAACAAAGACAACCCAAAACCAGCTGAAGAAAGGAGATAATAATAATCAGAGCAGAAATAAACGAAATAGAGAACAGAAAAACTATAGAAAAAATCAATAAAACAAGGAGCTGGTTCTTTGAAAAGATCAACAAAATCGACAAACCCTTGGCAAGACTCACCAAGGAAAAAAGACACAGGACTAAAATAAATAAAATCCAAAATGAAAGAGGAGAGATCACCACAGACATCATAGATATACAAAGAATTATTGTAGAATACTATGAAAAACTATATGCCACCAAATACAACAATCTAGAAGAAATGGATAAATTCCTAGAACAATACAACCTTCCTAAACTGAGTCATGAAGAAGCAGAAAGTCTAAACAGACCAATCAGCAGGGAGGAAATAGAAAAAACTATTAAAAACCTCCCCAAAAATAAAAGTCCAGGCCCAGACGGTTATACTAGTGAATTCTATCAAACATTCAAAGAAGACTTGGTTCCTATTCTACTCAAAGTCTTCCAAAAAATTGAAGAAGAAGCAATACTTCCAAACACATTTTATGAGGCCAACATAACCCTCATACCAAAACCTGGCAAGGATGGCACAAAGAAAGAAAACTACAGACCAATATCTCTAATGAATACAGATGCTAAAATACTAAACAAAATACTGGCAAACCGAATACAACAACATATTAAAAAAATAATACATCATGATCAAGTGAGATTCATCCCAGAATCTCAAGGATGGTTCAACATACGTAAAACGGTTAATGTAATACACTATATCAACAAAACAAAGAACAAAAACCACATGATCTTATCAATAGACGCAGAAAAGGCTTTTGATAAAATACAACACAATTTTATGTTTAAGACTCTCAACAAAATGGGTATAGAAGGAAAATATCTCAACATGATAAAGGCCATATATGATAAACCATCAGCCAACATCATATTAAATGGCGTAAAACTGAGGACTTTCCACCTTAAATCAGGAACACGACAGAGTTGTCCAGTCTCTCCACTCTTATTTAATGTGGTACTAGAAGTTCTGGCCAGAGCAATCAGACAAGACAAAGAAATAAAAGGCATCCATATCGGAAAAGAAGAAGTAAAGGTATCACTTTTTGCTGATGATATGATCCTATACATCGAAAACCCAAAGGACTCCACAAAAAGATTACTAGAAACAATAAACCAATACAGTAAGGTCGCAGGATACAAAATTAACATAAAAAAGTCCATAGCCTTTCTATATGCCAACAATGAAATATTAGAAAACGAACTCAAAAAAATAATCCCCTTCACGATTGCAACAAAAAAAAATAAAATACCTAGGAATAAACATAACAAAGAATGTAAAGGACCTATATAAAGGAAACTACAAGGCATTGCTAAGAGAAATAGAAAAAGACACAATGAGATGGAAAAATATTCCTGGTTCTTGGATAGGAAGAATAAATATAATTAAAATGGCCATATCACCCAAAGTAATATATAAATTTAATGCAATTCCCATCAAAATTCCTATGACATTTTTTAAAGAAATGGAACAAAAAATCACCAGATTTATATGGAACTATAAAAACCCCTGAATAGCCAAAGCAATCCTAAGGAAAAAGAATGAAGCTGGGGGCATTACAATACCTGACTTTAGACTATATTATAGGGTCACAATAATCAAAACAGCATGGTATTGCAGAAAAATAGACACTCAGACCAATGGAACAGAATAGAAAGCCAGAAATAAAACCATATATATATGGTCAAATAATCTTTGATAAAGGGGCCAACGACACAAAATGGAGAAAAGAAAGCCTCTTCAACAAATGGTGTTGGGAAAACTGGAAAGCCACATGCAAAAGAATGAAACTCGACTACAGCCTGTCCCTGTGTACTAAAATTAATTCAAAATGGATCAAAGACCTAAATATAAGATCTGAAACAATAAAGTACATAGAAGAAGACATAGGTACTAAACTCATGGACCTGGGTTTTAAAGAACATTTTATGAACTTGACTCCAATGGCAAGAGAAGTGAAGGCAAAGATAAATGAATGGGACTACATCAGAATAAAAAGTTTTTGCTCAGCAAGAGAAACTGATATCAAAATAAACAGACAGCCAACTAAATGGGAACTGATATTTTCAAACAACAGCTCAGATAAGGGCCTAATATCCAAAATTTACAAAGAACTCATAAAACTCAACAACAAACAAACAAACAATCCAATAAAAAAATGGGAAGAGGACATGAACAGACACTTCTCCCAGGAAGAAATACAAATGGCCAACAGATATATGAAAAGATGCTCAGCTTCATTAGTTATTAGAGAAATGCAAATCAAAACTACAATGAGATACCACCTCACCCCTGTTAGATTAGCTATGATCAACAAGACGGGTAATAGCAAATGTTGGAGAGGCTGTGGAGAAAAAGGAACCCTCATACACTGTTGGTGGGAATGTAAAGTAGTACAACCATTATGGAGGAAAGTATGGTGGTTCCTCAAAAAACTGCAAATAGAACTACCTTATGACCCAGCAATCCCTCTACTGGGTATATACCCCCAAAACCTCAGAATCATTGATACGTAAAGACACATGTAGCCCCATGTTCATTGCAGCATTGTTCACAGTGGCCAAGACATGGAAACAACCAAAAAGCCCTTCAATAGAAGATTGGATAAAGAAGATGTGGCACATATACACTATGGAATACTACTCAGCCATAAGAAATGATGACATCAGATCATTTACAGCAAAATGGTGGGATCTTGATAACATTATACGGAGTGAAATAAGTAAATCAGAAAAAAACAAAAACTACATGATTCCATACATTGGTGGGACATAAAAATGAGACTAAGAGACATGGACAAGAGAGCGGTGGTTACCAGGGGTGGGGGGAGGGAGGACGCAGGAGGGAGGAAGGGAGAGAGTTAGGGGGAGGAGGAGGGGCACAGAGAAAACTAGATAGAGGGTGACGGAGGACAATCTGACTCTGGGTGAGGGGTATGCAACATAATTTAATGACAAGATAACCTAGAGATGTTTTCTTTGAATATATGTACCCTGAATTATTAATGTCATCCCATTAACAACAATAAAAATTTATAAAAAAAATAAATAAATAAAGGGAAAATGTCAATGTCCTTAAATAGTCAGGTATTGCATGCTTTAAAAATTCTTGAGGCACACTGGATTGCCACAGCACACTGGTTGAAGATTGCTGCTTTAGAGTATGGCAGTAATATACACAGTTCTGAGACATAGAATCTCTAAAATATTGGACCAAGATGCTTGTTTAGATTTCCTTTAGGGCTCTAGACAACTTGGGTCTCTGTTTGTTTAGTGTTTGTATCAGGTAAGTTTCATTTTTTACAGAGAAAGTATATGTTCCCATCTTGTGCTTTTCAAAGGCTGTGACACATACTAAGTACCCACTATATTCATGAAACAAATGTTGCCAACTCATGTGGATTAGTCTAGTCCAAGTCTGGGCCATTTAGGAGTAGAATTTCTTAATTTAATCTTTTCTTCACATTATATTCTCAATTTATACTATTTTAGAGGCATTCCGAAAAAATTACTAGAAATGTTTTTGGTACCTAGTGGAACTAAATAAATGTGTTTTACAGAGTTTTCTTGGTAGTATCTGACTATGCATTTTCAACATTGACAGGGAATGAAAAAACTTTTAAAAACTGCCCCCTTTTATAATGTTAAGTTGAAGGAAATCCTTCCAAACAGTACTCACGAGGTCCATCGATTTTGATGTCTCCTGAAAGAGTTTTAGTCTTGGAATGCTGAAAAATGTAGGAACAGAAATCTGCCACTTGTTGCA
Organism: Saccopteryx leptura; assembly: GCF_036850995.1. NCBI lineage: Eukaryota > Metazoa > Chordata > Mammalia > Chiroptera > Emballonuridae > Saccopteryx > Saccopteryx leptura. The sequence continues at coordinate 171,760,645 of NC_089505.1, forward strand.
CAAAATCAGGATCCAGTTCATTGTTATTCAGTTTCTCCAGCTGGGCAAGCTTCTTCCGGTGAGCAGGTGAGTCAAAGATAAAACATTTCTTTGCTGGGAAGAATTTCTGTATACAACAACGGGGCAAATTGAAATTCTGAGTACTTTGATCAGTCTCTGGGGAAGGAAAAATAGGATTTATTTAGTATAGGTTTAACATTTATTTTCATCTATTTCCCATGAATATATCTGCCTTTCACCTGATGTTATTTTTTGACACAAATCCATAAACCTTAACCAAAAATTAATACAATTTCATATTGAATCTATTAGTTCACTTTAAATTAGTAGTGTCAGTTATTTACTTAGTGGCTTAGCCATGAGAATAAATATAAGAAACTATAAATGTAACCACCTATACCCAGAGATATTCTTGTATTACTTTTCTCTCTCTTTCCAAAACTGAAGTCCCTGTTACCTTCCTTCAGCTTCAGTGAATTTTCCAGGTATTCATCTGCTGTGATTTCTTGACCATCTGTTTCCAGGGATAGGTAGAAATCTCTCAGAGTCCATACTAAATTTGGAAAGAAGCTCACACAGTCAGCTGTATCTTCAACCCCATCAGTATCAGGTGAGGCTACTCTCCAGAGCAGATTTGATAGTTCTGTTACATAACTGAGATACAGTTAAGCAAAACTGGTGGAAATAAGACTGCAGCTAAGCGCATATTGAATTCCATACACCCGTATACAATATGTTTTCTTTGTGTTGTAAGTAATTTCTCATTTCATCAGTAAATATAAGGGCTCTTTTTCTTGTACCTTTAACGTTTATGATTTTTTTTGTGTGTGTATTTGATTCAAAGACTCATAAACATAACTGGTGGACAGAAAAGTTCTCTCTGGTTTTGGTGCTATCTTAGATCATAAAAGGATACTGCAATAGGTCAATAGCCCTCTGGTCAATTTTGTTCATGGTATTGTAAACAAAGGTACTACTCAGTAGTATTGCCAGTGCGAAGATCTGAGTATCATTGTTCTTGTCACCCTAGAAGTCAGAACAAATTTAAGTCATGTCTCATGGCATTCTGAAATGTGCAATTATTAAAAATAAGCTCCTGACCTATGATGTTAAATAAGACAAACAAAAATAATTGTGAGCAACATATAAATTTGAATAGAATAGTTCTGTCATTAGCATTGATAATTTTATATGGAAACATACTGTTAACTCAGCAGTCCCCCTTATAACTAGTTAGGTATCTGCAAAATTTGGGGGTTAACCATAGTACTTAAAATGAATATTTTCAATTAAGTAAAACAAAGTTGGCCTATATACATAACATAGATATATATTTTATTGAGTTATATACACAATACAGCTCACATTATTTTATCTAGTACTCAAAATAGTGCTGTGAGGTAGATTTATAACTATTTCCCTGTTACAGATAAGGAAACTAAAGCACAAATTGAGGATAACCATATTGAATTCATGGTAAATGAAAAGCAAAACAATATCTAAACAAGGGAAGTTCAAGCGAAAGATCCAGTTTTGTGTTACAGCCAGCTTACACCAGCCCACTGGAGCTGATTGTGTACATCAATTCCAACCCCTGAGTTCAGTGGCTATGCTTTGAGGACTTAGAACCAGATATGATGGAAATCATTAGAAAATTGTCAAGTGCTACCAGTGAAGGTTTCCCTGCTTCCTAACCCTTAGTAGGCTGCTTCCCTAGCCCTAGTATTACCAGCATAGAGTTGGAAAAGCTCATGTGTATTCAAATGGTAAGATGGATAAGACCAAAGGAAAAAAAGTTTATGGAGACTTACTCTTGTTTGTCAAAGTCAGATTGTTACAAGTGCCAGAAGTCTGATTTGAACTCAAGTTCCTCTGACCCAGGGCCCAGTACTAATCACTATTCTCTGCAGGGTCAGACTTATGGCAGTGATTTAATGTGCACCATCTTTCAGCATTTTAGTTAACTGCCTAGCTCCACATTAATATAGTCCCCCCCATCATGACCATCATGACTTTGGCTTATATAAATATTTTTCTCACTTTAGGTTTTCAAACTTTGACTATTGAATATAGAAAAGGGGTAAAAAAGATATGCTCTGATCAAACGGAAGTACAAAGATAATCTCTGTGTAAAGAATATTCACAGATGAGAAGGCTAAACAAAAAGGAATCCTCACTCCTTACCTTCTCTACATCCCCCAGGCCCTCGGTGTCAAGCAGAACGAGGGTGTGTTTTGGCTTCTCAGGATGAGGCACACACCACATCCAGATTCCCTTGGTGTGAGACTGCACCGTGGATCCAACAGAGAACCCTGCAGGGGGAGTGGAGAGGTTGTAATAGATGATGGGATCTGGAAATTGGAGACTTTTTGAAAAACTGAGGTAGGGTTTAAGGAAAGCAAGATGGAGAGTTGGAAAACAGTATAACCAGTGTTGATCTGTACTACAATGCAGAGATGGGAAAATAAAAATACCAAGTACCACTGGTTGGAAACTTAAGGATTTATTTACAATAATATTTTGCTACTAAAATTTTAATAGTTTATAATTACATATATAAAAGTTATTTTATTGATGTTTTATTCCTTATAATTGGCAAATATGCTGCCCACAAAATTTAGGGGATATTTCAAAATGAATATGAAGCCATAAAAAAAGAAGGATTTGATTTTGTTTTTATTAAACAAGAACATCAGAAAAGCAAATAACAAGTCAAAGGAAGTTGTTTGATTATGCAAATGAGATACAAAATGAACTTTTATTTCATTGGTGAAAATGCAGTATACAAAAGGCTGAAAGTACTGGAGTCTCTGCATGTTCCTTGATCCCCTAAATTTTGTGAGCTGTGTGTTTTGCTCTTTTCCAAGGAGATAGCAAGCTAAACAAAACAAAGCAAAACAACAACAAAAAAAGGTGGTATGTCAGGAACACATATGTCTTTTATCTCCCAGAAGATAATTAACCAGCTGTGGCCCAAACACTACTTTCAATATTCCTCTCATCCCTAACTTTCTCTCTTCACATCACCATACTCAATGCTGGGAGTGTCGGTGGACACAAGGGACTCAGCAGAGCTTTGCTGGTGTCACTCACCCTCCTTCTTCCCAGCCAGCTTGTTCATCAGGTAGGATTTGCCCGTGCGGTAGAGACCCACGATAGCCACCACGACAAGAGGCTCTGTGATGGCAGACAGGATCTTCAGAGCTTCCTGATTAACCACCAGTTGCCCTTCAGTGTTCTCAATGAGGCACACTGGGGCTGCCATGTGGCTCTCTGAGGCCTTGTCCAGGGTGTCACCTTATCTGCAAGTGAGGAGATGGGATAGACTAGGACTTACAGTTTTTAAGCAGAAAAGGTCATTTTGCTTCCTGAACTTGGGGTCATACTACTCCCCAGCATGGCCTATATTTCTGAAGAAAATGTTTAAAAAAAAAAAAAGACAGCAAAGCAGGTCAGGAGTCTACTCTAGGCTGCTCCACTGGCTCTTATATATTTGATGGGATTATGAGAAAGCATTTTCTGAATCTAATCATTGCTAGTTTGAATGTTTGAATCTGACTTTCTCCGTATCTTTTGACTCGCTTATGTTTCTTAGTTCTTACTTCTCTGAATCCTCACATTGAATCTTTATGACCACTATTTGTTGTATTGCACTTCTTGCTCTTACCCCATCTAAACTTGCTCTTCCCTGATTTAGGGCTATGTCCAGTCAAAGTGCATTATACTAAATCATGGCAGGTCATTATATAGCACTGATGAACAAATTGTAGTAGCTGTTACAAATAATTTCTTATATAGATATTGGTGTGCCTTTTCCAGTCAAAACTTTTAATGCATGATTATTTTATGAATTAGAAAATGAGTGAAAATACTTTTTACTTATGTTCTTTTTTAATTGACTTCATCTAGGTGACATTGATTAATAACATTATATAGGTTTCAGGTGTACCATCCCATAATATCTCATCTGTACACTGCACCCGCTTTCACCACCCCAAGTCAAGCCTCCTTCCATCACCATTTATCCCCCCTTTTTCCTTTTCTACCAGTCCATGCCCTTATCCTTCCCACAATCACCACACTGTTGTCAGTCAGTGTCTATGATCTTTTTTCTTTGCTGAATCCCTTTACCTTTTATGTCCAGTCCTCCATGTCCTTCCCCTCTGAGAGCTGTCAGTCTGTTCTCTGTATTTATTTGTCTGTTTCTGTTTTGTTTGTTAGTTCATTTTGTTTATTAGATTCTACATATGAGTTAAATTATATTATATTTGTCTTTCTCTGACTGACGTATTTCACTTAGCATAATGCTCTCCAGGTCCATTCATGCTGTCACAAAAGGTTGGATTTCCTTCCTTCTTATGGCCCCATAGCAATCTGTTGTGTAAATGTACAACAGCTGTTTTATCCACTATCACTGACAGACACTTGGTCTTGATCCCATGTCTTGGCTATTGTAAACAATGCTGTAATTAACATAGGGGTGCATATAGCTTTTGAAATAGTGTTTTGGTTTTCTTTGAATATATTCCCAGGAAAGGAATTGCTGGGTCATAAGGCAGTTCCATTTTTAATTTTTTAAGGTAACTCCATACTGCTTTCCACAGTGGCTGCACCAGTCTGCATTCCCAACAGCAGAGCACTAGGTTCCCTTATCTCTACATCCTCTCCAACACTTGTTGCTTGTGGATTTATTGATGACAGTCATTCTGACAGGTGTGGGGGTGAAATATTCATGTAGTTTTAATTTGCATTTCTCTGCTCATTAGTAATGTGAAACATCTTTTTATATATTTATTGGCCAAATTTTAAGGAACTTGTAAGCTCAACACCAAAAAATATAAGCAATCCAAATAAAAAATGAACAAAGGAACTGAAGAGAAACCTCTACAAAAAGAACATACACATGCCCAATAGACCTGTGCATGAAAATACTTTTTAAAAATAATACTTAACCATTTATTTTGTTACTTCTAGGCATCAATTCCTATAACCTGAAATGTCCCCAATAAAACATTTTAAACTACCTAAGATTTAAGCAATTCCATGTTCTTTTGTCTTGCCTTATCATAAAGAACAAATTTCTTTCATTTCACAAGTGATTATTAACTGCAGAAACTAAAAAGTCACCATATGCCTGGCTTTTTCTTTCACTGAAATCTTACAATAAAGAGGTCAGAGTTTCCTTACTACTTGACTGTAAAAACAGCTTTTTAAAAATTACAAAGACCCATTCTCCCAGTTCTCTCATAGCCAGTGCCCTGGGGATCCTACAGGTAAAGGTAAACAGAAAAACTGCTTGGGAGCAGAGAATAGGTGTCCATTGCAAAGGCATAGCACTAGGGCAAGGGGATTAGAAAATGCCCAGTCCAACCTAGGTCCAGAAAGAGTGGATTCCACATGATGTTTACAGATTCAAATACAAATTTTTTTTGTTCTAACTCAGCACTAGTGCAATATTAACAATTTATGTGGTAGAGTTCTGGTTGTCTGATTTGTGTATAGCAAGGGTTATAAGTATATTGAGATTTAAAAGATATGGGGACCTGGTAGTAATTATCTACAACAATTAGTTAGAACAGCAGAAGATACATGATTTAAATCTTTTGCAGATAATGAGGGCTGACAAGCCCTTGTTCTTTGGGATATTGTCACTAATGGGAAAGATTACAAATCTGCCTGAATTCTCAGGCCTCCCAATGAATGGTATCAGAGCCGTGTATCTATATTAATAAAAGTATTTTATAGATTTCCCCCAAATATTATCTAAGTAACATTTTTAATGCTTTTAGGAGAGCCTATATCCAAAATCATTGTAAACAAAATGTGTTCAAGCCCCATATCAAGTTCCATACTTTATTGTGCTTTGTCACTCATAATTCAGCCTGTGATGTGTACTCTGAGATGCATGTGCCCTAACACCGTTAGAGCCTCTTAGTCATTTGTAAATAAAGACAATAGAAGAATTCATGTCTCTCTCACTCTCTCTCACATACATACACACAAATACTTAATTCTGGCTTTAAAGTAAGGCAGACCTGATTTCCAATCCTAGATAGCAACTTGCTATCAGTTTATCATTACATTTCACTCAAAACTTTAAGCCTGTTTTCAAAAAATGGGAGTAAATAAATTAATGTCTATTTATAGCAGTAGAACCACTAACTTAAGAGAACGAGGGAGAGGGCTATAGTAATAAAAAAAAAAGTATAAAGCAAGAAAATACCAAGAAATATTTTTTAAAAAGGTTCAGAAACGCTAGTGATGGGATTTCTTGAAAAAGTATCTTAATTTTAAGCCATACTGTTTTAGTTGGATCTTGTGCTATTTTTATTATTGTAGTTTGCTTTTGCTTTCATTTGTATTGTTCTCAGTTTGAATTTAGAGGAAGAGAAATAGGCTCTTATCAAGGAGACAAATGGGATCATACAGAAGGAGAGACATGAAGCTTGTGCAGTGATAAGAAATTTAAAGCAGAAGAGAATTCCAAGAAGTAAACAAAATGAAAGACTACTTAGAGGAGAAAAGCTGGGCAACTGTTGAATCAAGTGATAGTAATAGTAGAGGCAGTAGTAGCAACAGAACCAACATAAAAAGCCTTAAAGAATGAGTGGGTTCCAAGGAACCCACTAGTCGATTCATGCTGTTTCTAAAGGAAATCCACTTTCAAACGAAGTCCAAGACTATGATGACTAAAAGCTGATTTCTTGAAAGCTCTTTATTATTCACTTTGGGTTTTAACTCTTTTTGGCCTTCAGAGTAACCAAGTTATTTGCATTGCATCTCATGCATTGCACTTTCTCATGAAAATAATAGTAATAGGTTTGAATTTTCAGGATAAAGTTTGAAATAATTTATTAGGTTTTATCAAAGATAAAGGTAACTAAAGTGGTAATTATGATTCCCCAAAATCATAAATTGGCAAAGGAAGAAAAAGAGTCTTAAGACATTTCAAACTCAGTTTCTACACATGCTTGTGTCTAATTTAGCAGTAAGCAAACGTGGCTGGCACTTAATGAATTCTGCCCCCTGTCTGACCACACCGCAATTTAGTTTTTCATTAAGTCTGATCATCCACATCAAGCTCAGCTGCCTCCTGTTCTAGACAGAGGGTTTTCTTTTTTTCTTTTTTCTATTTAAGACATTTTTATTTATTTTAGGAGAGAGAGAGAGAGAGAGAGAGAGAAGGGAGGAGAAGCAGGAAGCATCAACTCCCATATGTGCTTTGACCAGGGAAGCCCAGGGTTTTAAACCAGTGACCTCAGTGTCCCAGGTTGACGCTTTATCCACTGCACCACCACAGGTAAAGCAATAGAGTGTTTTTAAACAATCTGACATTTGCAAATCTTTCCCCATGCTGATCCCAGTCTTACCTTAACTGTAAAATCAGAAGCAGAAATCTCTTAGAGCTGGAGCTGGTAACAAAGCAGCTTGGATGAGAACTCTGTCCCTTACTTTAGCTGTGTTGGTTTCTGATAAACTTCTTTCCCTTCAAATCCTGAGGTTTCTTTACACACTTCACCTCCCCACACACTCAGAGAGCAGAGGATCAGAATATGAAATACAAACCAAAAATTGAAGGGATTTTAAAGTTTCACTACAGGAAACTGAAAGCAATAAGGCAAGCTTAATGACTAGGCAAAGAAAATTTCCATAATGCTGCCTTATTTCTTAGAAATTGCATAATGTTAGTGAAAGATAGTTTCATTTTTACTTTTCATTTCAAACTGTCCTCAGGGCTGAAAATAATCCATAATAACACCACAGTTACAATAACTATAACCCCAAAGTTTTAATTATGTAAATATACATTGACAAAGAAGGCAAGAGTATACAATGAAGCAAAGAGAGTCTCTTTAATAAACAGTGTTGGGAAAATTGGGTAGGTACATGCAAAAAAATAAAACTAGACCACCAACTTACACCATGCACAAAAACAAATTTAAAATGGATCAAAGACTTAAATTTAAGTCACAACAGCATAACAATCTTGGAGGAAAACAGGCAGTATATTCTCAGATATCTCTTGTAGCAACATTTTTGCTGATATGTCTCTGCAGGCAAGTGGACAAAATAAACAAATATGAATATCTCAAACTAAAAAGCTTTTGAACAGCAAAAGATGCCATTAATGATATAAAAGGACAACCCACTCAATGGGAGAACAGATTTGCTGATAAGTCTGATAATGGGTTAATAACCAAAACTTATGAAGAACTTACAAAACTCAACACCAGAAAGGTACACAATCCAATTAGAAAATGGACAAAAAAACTGAATAGACACTTCTCCTAACAGGACTTACAGATGGCAAATAGGCATATGAAAAAATGCTCAATGTCACTAATCATTAGAGAAATGCTAATTAGAACCATGATGAGATATCACTTCTCTCCTGCCAGAATGGCGCTCATTAACAAATCAACACAACAAGTGCTAGCTAAGGTGGGAGAAAAGAGAACCCTCCTGCACTGCTGGTAGGAATTCAGACTCCATGCAGCCGCTATGGAAAACAGTATGATGTTTCCTCAAGAAATTAAAAATGGAACTGCCTTGTGATCTAGCCATCCCACTTCTATTAATATATCCTAAAAATCCCAAAACACCAATTCAAAAGAAGATATGCACTCCCACATCATTGAAACATTGTTTACAATAACCAAGATTTGGAAACAGACCAAGTGTCCATCAGTGGACAAGTGAATAAAAAAGATGGTACATTTACACAATGGAATACTACATGGCCATGAAGAAGAAGGAAATGTTACTTTCTGTGATGGCATGGGTGAACCTGGAGATTATTATGTTAAGTAAAATGAGCCAGGCAGAAAAAGATAAATATCATATGATCTCACCTTGCTGAATTTATTTATCAGGTCTAGTAGTTTTTTGGCTTAGACTTTAGGGTTTTCTATGTACGGTATCATGTTGTTGGTAAATAATGACAGTTTTAGTTCTTTTACAATTTGGATGCCTTTTATTTCTTCTTCTTGTCTGATTGCTATGGCAGGGACTTCCAATACTATGTTGAATAAGAGTGATGAGAGAAAATGCCCTTGTTTTGTTCTTGATCTTAAGGGTATTGTTTTTAATTTTGCCCATTAAGTATGATGTTAGCTGTCAGTTTGTCATATATAGCCATTATTATGTTGAGGTATATTCCTTCTATTCATACTTTGCACAGACTTTTGATCATAAATGGGTGCTGGATTTTATCAAATGTTTTTTGTGGGGGTTTTTTGCATCTATTGATACGATCATGTGATTTTTATTCTTCATTTTGTTTATGTGATGAATCAAATTTACTGATTTACAAATATTATACTAGCCTTGCCTCCTTGGAATAAATCTCACTTGATCATAATGTACTTTCTTTTAATATATTGCTGGATCCAGTTTGCTAATATTTTGCTGGGAATGTTAACATCTATGTTCATCAGGAATATTGGCCTATAGTTTTCTTTCTTTGCAGTGTCTCTACCTGGTTTTGGAATTAGGATAATGCTTGTCTCACAGAATGAACTTTGATGTCTTCCCTCCTCTTGAATTTTTTGGAATAGCTTGAGATGGGTAGGTGTTAGTTCTTCTTTGAATGTTTGGTAAAATTTGCTTGTTAAGCCATCTGGTTCAGGACTTTTGTTTGCTGGGAGATTTTTGATAACTCTTTTAATTTTATTTGTTATAATCAATCTGCTTAGGCTTTCTAATTCTTCTGAGTCAGTTTTGTAAGATTCTATGTTTCTAGAAATTTATCCATTTTACCCCAGTCGTCCAATTTTTTGGCATCTAGTTCTTCATAGTATTTCCTTACAATTCTTTGTATGTCTGTGACATCAGTTGTTACTTCTCCACTTTCGTTTCTAATTTAATTTATTTATGTGCTTTCCCTTTTTTTTCTTGATTAATCTGGTGAAAGGTTTTTCAAATCCTGTTTACTTTTTAAAGACCCAGCTTTTGGTTTCATTGATCTTTTGTACTGTTATTATTATTATTTTTTAGCTTCTATGTCATTTAGTTCTCCTCTGATCATTATTATTTCTTTCCTTCTACTTCCTCTGGGCTTTTTTGTTGTTCTTTTTTAAATTTCTAGTTCTTTTAGGTGCCAGGTTAGAGTGTTTATTTGAAAATTTTCTTTCTTCTTAAGATATGCCTATAATGCTATGAACTTTTCTCGCAGGATTGGTTTTGCTGTGTCTCATAGATTTGGGTTTGCTGTATGTTCATTTCCATTTGTTGCAAGAAAATTTTTTATTTCTTCCTTTATCTCATTGTTAACCCATTCATTATTTAAGAACATGCTATTTGGCCTCCAAGTGTTTTTCAGTTTTTCTATTGTAATTACCGTAATTTCTAGGCCCATGCTTTTGTGGACAGAGAAGATGCTTGATATTATTTCAATCTTCTTAAATGTATTGAGACTGGTTTTGTGTCTTACCATATGGTCTATCCTGGAAAATGTACCATGTGCATTTGAAAAGAATGTATATTCTGCTGCTTTAGGGTGAATGATTCTGAAGATATCAATTAAATCCAGTTGATCTACTGTATTATCTAAGGCTGTTGTTTCTTTGTTGATTTTCTGTCTAGAGAATCTAATGATTTATATTATTGCATGTTAAAATCCCTTACTATTACTATATTACAATTAGTCTCTGCCTTTATGCCCATAAAAATCAGCTTTATATATTTACGTGCTTCATATTGGTTGCGTAAATATTTACAGTAGTTATATCCTCTTGTTGGATTGCTTCCTTTATCATTATGTATTGACCTTCTTTGTTCCTTCCTGTAGCCTTTGTTTTAAAGGCTATATATTTGTCAGATATAAGTGTTGCTACCCCAATTTTTTTAAAATTTCCATTTGCATGGAATATTTTTTTCTATCACTTCACTTTCAGTCTATGTGTATCTTTTGTTCAGAGGTAGATCTCTTGTGGAAAGCATATATCTGGGTCTTGTTTTCTTATCCTTACAACTACCCTATGTCTTTTGATTCAAGCAATTAATCCATTTACATTTAATATTATTATTGATATGTACTTGTTTATTGCCATTTTATTTTTTTTAAATCTAGAATTCTCTTTCTCTGAATTTATTTTTTATTTTTCTCTTTTTATAGCAGAACCTTTAACATTTCTTTCAGTATTTATTTGGTGGTAATTAACTTCTTGAGCTGTTGATTTTTATGGTTTTTTGCCTTGGAAGCTTTGTTTCTCCTTAAATTTTAAATAACTTTGCTGGATGGAGTAGTCTTGGTTGTATGTTCTTATTTTACATCATTATAAATATTTCTTGCCAATCCCTCTGGCCTGAAGTGTTTCTGCTAAGAAGTCAGATGTCAGTCCTATGGAGTCTCCTTTGTAGGTAATTAATTGTTTTTCCTTTGCAGTTTTTAGTATTCTTTCTTTGTCTCTTAACTTCGGCATCTTAAGGATGTGTCTTGTTGTGGGCCTCTTTGGGTTTATCTTTAGTAGTACTTTCTGTGCTTCTTGAACTTGTGTGACTTATTCCTTTATCAGTTTAGGGAAGTTTCCATCTATGATTTCTTCAAACAAGTTTTCTATCCCTTGTTTGTTCTCTTCTCCTTCAGAAACTCCATGATGTTGATGTTGTTTCTCTTCATGTTGTCACAGAGGTCTCTGAGAGTTTCCTCAGTCTTTTTTTTAATTTTTATTTTATTTATTCATTTTTAGAGAGGAGAGAGACAGAGGACAGAGGACAGAGAGAGAGAAGGGGGGAGGAGCTGGAAGCATCAACTCCCATATGTGCCTTGACCAGGCAAGTCCAGGGTTTTGAACCGGCGACCTCAGCATTTCCAGGTTGACGCTTTATCCACTGCACCACCACAGGTCAGGCTCCTCAGTCTTTTTGATCCACTGTTTTGTTTTGTTTGCTGCTCTGCTTCTGTGCCTACATTTATCTTGTCCTCTAAAGTGCTGATTCAATTTTTTGCTTCATCCTGCCTGCTGTTGAATTCTTTTAGTGCAGTCTTTATTTCATATTTTGTATTTGCCATTTATTATTGTTTCTATTTTATAGTTTCAATGTCCTTGTTAATGCTACTTAAGTTCTTATTGTGATGATACAATCTTATTTTAATATCTTTGAGTATCCTAATAACTATTATTGTAAACTCTGCATCTGGTAGTTTGGTCACTTGCATTTCATTTAGTTCTTTTTCTGGGAATTTCTCTTGTTGATTCTTTTTTTGCCCATTTTGTATATGTATTAGGTAGCTCTACTTTGACTCCCAAATTTATTGTGGCATATTTATAAGAAAGATGGACTTAGTGGTACTAACCTCCAGTTCACCTGACCTCCTTTCTCTAAGAATGTTTCTTGAGGGTCCTCCTATTATATGTGAGTCTTGAATGTTGTTGGCTCTTTTGTGGCTGGAGTTAGCCCTTCAGGCTGACTGATTGGCTCTATGTGTCAACCATAATCACATGTACTAGACTCTGTGCAATGTCTTTCTTATGAGTCTTCTTGGGCAGTGTTTGGGTATGGGCTAATGTCACACATTGTTTGTAACCTGCTGTGAGTTATCTGTCTGGAACTACCACTTTGTTTGTTGTTTGCATCTGCATTTTCTCTGCCTGAGTTTATGTAGGAGGGGCTACTTGTGTATAAGGATCACTCTGTAAAAGGACCTAAGTTTGTTATGATTTTCTTTCAATTTTCAGCTGCTCTACCTCCTCTTAAAGCTGCCTGATTTTCCCACAGAGTCTTCTGTAAAAGGACTGTAGAATGGGCACAGACTGGTCTCACCCCACCAACCCTTCCACAGGTTGCAAGTTTAGTTGGTTAATGCAGCTGATATTGGGATGACACATTAGTGGGACCCCTATTTCAGAGGTCTCTTGGTCAGGAGCTCCGTTTGAGGGAAGTCTCTTCTACTCCTGAGTCTAATCCCTCAGCTACTGCTGACTATTCCAATTCGATTTCTTCTTATCAAAGTGAGCAGCAGGTTCAGATTGGGTGGGTCAAACTTTTTATGCAGGATGTCTCTCAGCTGGGAAGCACCTGGTCTCAGGGATGAAGAATAAGACAATCTTTCACTAGGATGGACTGTGACCCCCCAGATGGTGGCTCAGCTTGTTGATTGGTCCCAACAATAGGCTCCAAAGAACTGACACTGAATGTCTGTGCTCTAAGTCTCTCTCTTCCCCTGGTGGAACTTAGCACAGTAGGGCAGGATATCCAGGACTGGGGCCAGTAGACCATGAAGCTCTACTTTGTCGAATGTTTGCAAGCTGCTGTACAGATGTGGAGCACAGAAAGCAGAATTTGCCACAGATGGTTTTGGCACAAGAAAAGCTCTTTCTTTTGTTATGATGATAGAAAGGCTAGCTGGTCCTGTTCTAATGCAGTCTGTTGTTTCTAGGTTGCTTAGGAAGAAAGTTGGTGCAGACCAGTGTAAGACACTGGCCTTCAGCAATCTTTTTGTAACTATAAGCAAACCATAGTTGTGACTGCTTCTTCTGGGCTTAAGCACACATGGAAGCATCAAGCTGCATACCTAGGTAGGCTTTTACCAACAGTGGGCCGGGGGATCAGTCAGCAAAAGGCCTAAGGTTCCCTGAATGATGCCTCCTCCTGCCTCTGTCTGCTGCTTGCTTCTTGGGTTCAGCCACTGAAAAAAACCTCTTATAGAGTCAGTCTAGTGCTTGGGGCAATTCAGGAATTAGGATAGGTGATGGGTTTGCCTCCTGTCCCAGGGCTCCAGGTGTTAGTTTGTCCTAAATTATTTCACAGACCTCAGCGAAGTGTGACTACTAGGATTCCAGTGGGTATGGGCTCTGAAACCCAGAAATTTGGTCTGGTCATAGTCAAGACAGTTTCTACTGAACCTCCTATGAATCATAAGTATGAGTCATATCTACAGTAGAGTGTGGGGGAAAGCTCTGGCCTCAATGCCAGAAAACTGAGTCACTCTCACACCTCCTGCTTCCTGACTTACTTATCACATGCCCAACTTCTATAAGGTGTGGCAAGAGAGATTTCTGAAAGTGGGACAGTTGCTTTTTCCTTAGCTGATACTACACGGAGGGGACCACCCAAGAATGGTGACGACTGCAGTGTTGGAGAATAATTCAGCACTAGAATTCTGGTGGCTCACTGTGTCTCTCCCCTGATCACCAATTTCACACTCTCCTCATGTGATTCTTGTCCTCTCAACCCTCCCTTCAACTAGAGCCCAAGTAAGTGGTGTGAATAGATTTTTTTTGCTGGACCTTTAAGAAGGTACCTTCATCTCTGAGAACTCCTGTCTCTTTCTAACAGACAGAAATCTCAACACTTTTCTCCATCAAATGCTATGTGGACACTGCTTCTAGGCTGTGGTGCTCTAGACTGTGGCATTGGGCCTGGGGCTTAGGACACACACCTCTCAGTGCAAAACTCCCCACAGCTAAGAGTTCCTCCAGACCCTGAGCCGCCAGTTGCTCCTAGGAGTAGAGGCAGCCCTTTTTTGTGTCTGTTTTTGTACTTACAACAGTTTCATTGTGGCTTCTGTGACTCTTTGGTTATGGACTCCACTTCATTTAGTCCAAAGTTAGTTTTTCACTAACATTCTTAAATTTTGTTACAACTCCAATTTGGTCTTGGGTGGTGGCTGTTGGAACATTCACTTACTCTGTCACTATCTTGGAATCTCTCATTTTAATTTTTTTAGAGTTAATAAAAAGTTACTGATTTTTAATAATTGTGCTGAGCTTGGTATATGGTAAATATCTTATATACTTATTATTTCAATTAAGCCTCACAAATCATCATGAGCTGGGTAATAGTATACTGATGGGGTATGCCAGAGAACCAAAGCTGATGAGTGGCTGTTCATTTACTTCCATGGTATGCCAGCAGCTTCCTCTAGTGGTGATTCTATATTTTTCTTCACTTAATTCCACAGAGCAGCAAGTACAGTAGATTAGTTATCTGTCCTGAACTTCATTATCACTCCTAGAACATTTATGAATTTTCTTTAGCTACATCCTAGTACCCATGCCTAAAATACACAAAACAACAAAATCACCAGCAAAACTCATGATGTGTCTTTGAAGCACATGTCACATGTCATTAGATCATACCACCCACTAACCCCCACCCCTTTCCAGGGATCCTGAATCAAAGTCCTTTCATTTACTGAAGATTTTATCATTGGTTTATTCCCCATTTCATCACTGCTCTTGTTAGTAATCTTGAGACCTTTAGCATTCAATAGACAACCATCTAAGGGCCTGACCTGTCGGATCTGTGACTTTCTTATATCCAAAGTCTTGTCAGTCACTTCACCTCAGCCTAGGCATTTCTTTACTGTTACCTAAACCTATTCCATAATCTCAATTTCAAGCATCCTATACAATCAGTTCCTCTCGAGACCTCCTCCATGGTGAAATATCAAGTGGTCAAGTCTTGATCTTCATCTTCAATATTTATGAGAGATAATCACTCCTTTCTTCTGAAGCATTTTAATTTTCTGGTTACTTCTGTTATCACTCTAATTTTGATTTATCTCACTGGCAAGATTTTTCCTTCAGTTTCTAATTCAGTATTCTCTGTGTTTTTGTTTCTAAATATTATAGCTTCTCTGTTCTTGCATTATTTTTTCTTTCTTTAAAAAATTTTTTTTCATTGATTTGAGAGATAAAGAGATAGAGGATGAAAGGGAAAGAGAGAAAAAGAGAGAAAAGCATCAACTCATTCATCCACCTAGGTGCTGCATTCATCTGCACATTCACTGATTGCTTTTCCTACATGCCCTGATCGGAGGATCGAACTCATGACTTTGGTGCACAAAGTTGATGCTCTATCCACTGAGCCATCTGGATAGGATGTAGTATTTTTTATTAATCTACTCCCCAGTTCCGTGGCTGTAGTGAATATATATAAATCTTGTTCAAATTTGTCTTTTCATCTCTGACGTCACTCCTGAGCTTCAAGCTTTTAAATTCAATTGTCTGTTTGACATCTCCACCTCTGTGTCTGATATCACAAGCTTAACACGTCCAAACCAGAACTCTTGATCCCCTTTCTGTGATTGAAAACCTGACCCTCTTACAGTCTCCCCTGTTTCAATAAATAACAACTCTTTTAACTCATCCTGTTTTCTGTTTTTCTCTCTAGCCTCAAATTCAGTCTAATGGCAAAACATGTAATTGAATTACAATTACGGTCAGAGAAAATGTCACCATTTCTAGTCCAAGTCCATATTATCACTCATCTGGAATTCTAGACTTCTGATTCTAAAGTTGTGTTTACTCTTGCTCTCTTAAACTATACTGCAGGCCTAGCGATATTTGCTATTAAAAATTAATAGAAAAATCTTATACATAAGTAAAAGTAATCAAATTATATTTTTATAGTAGATACTTTGCAAACAGTACTTATGTCACAAATAACAAGGTTTTATTCTTTTTATATCCAAGTAATATTCCATTGTATATAGGTATCGCTATTTTTCCCATTTGTCATTTGATGGACACAAGGTTGCAATCACTACTTGGCTATTGTATTAATGCTGCAATGAAAATAAGATGCATACATGTTTTTGAATTAGAGTTTGTAATTTCTTTGGATTAATATCCAGAAATAAAATTGTTGGGTCATTTGGTATTTTTACTGTTCATTTTTTGAGGAACCTCTATGATTTTTTCCATAGTGCATGTAATAATTTACAATCCCACAACAAGGCACAAGGGATTGGAATTAATTTTTTTCTTAATGCTAACTTGTTTTGAACAGTGTACTTAGTTGTTCATTTGTCTTGGAAAAAAAATAACCAGACATGATTATATAATAATTTATAAGCTGTAGCCAATGAGATGAATGATAAGCAACATGGAAGAACATGATTGAAAATTGATGAGAAAATATTTGCAGAAGTGGTATATAAATAGATCTTTCTGAATGGTCAAAAAAAAAAAACCCCAACAAAATGAAGATATTTATGTGCCATGAGAATCACCATTAAATTGTGACTTCAGCAGAGGAGAATTTTAATATCAAGTCAATAAGGTGACCTATTCTGTGGATATTAAGTCTCTTTCACCAGCCACCCTTGTCATCATATAATGGGTTCATAAACGTAATGGCCATGGTGGTAGGAATGGAGGTTATACAGGGGTTCTGAAATATAAACTTCTATTTACTAAGAGTGATTTGGCTACTGCCACTGCTAAATGCTTAATCTGCAATTGACAGAGACAAATACTAAAGCCCCAATATGGCACCATTTCCTGGGGTTAGTTAGCTAATTGATAGCAGATTGATTACATTAAACTGTTTTCATCATGAAAAGGGCAACATTTTGTTTATACTGAAATAGAAACTTATTCTGAATATGTTTGCCTTCCTTGAATGCAATGATTTTGCCAAAACTACCGTCTGTGTGGACCTACAGGATGACTTATCCATCATCACGGTATTCTATATGCTATTGCTACAGGAAATGAACTATGGTAATGGGCCAATATTTATTGAATTCTCTGATCTTAATATGTTTTACACCATTCTGAAACATCTGGCTTGATAAAACTGTGGAATGACCTTTTAAAGACTCAATTACAGTAACAGGTAGGTAGTCAGATACCTTGCAGGGCTGGAGCAAGTTTTGTTAGATTTAGTGTGCTTTGAACTAGTGTCCAATATATTGTGTTGTTTTTCCAGTAACCAGATTCATGGATCCAAGAATCAAAAGGTGTAAATGAGATGACACTGTTCCTTATAACTCCTAGAGACACACTAAAAAAATGTGGTTCCTGTTCTCACAACTTTATGCACTGCTATTCAGAGGTCTTAGTCCCAGAATGATGAATACTTCCATCAAGAGACAAAACAATTATTCCATTGAGCTGGGAGTGAAGACTGTCACTCAGCTGCTTTGGGTTCCTCATACCTCTGAATCAACAGGGGAAGAAGGGAGCTACTATGCTGGCTGGGGTGACTGATCCAGAATATCAAGGGGAACTTGGACTACTGCTCCACAATGCAGGTAAGAAAGAGTGTGTTTGGAATACAAGGAATGTGCTAGGGAATCTCTTAGAATTACCATAAGAAGATCAATAGAAAACTACAACAACCCAATCCAGGGAGGATTAATAATGACCTAGTCCTTTAAGGAATTAAGGTTTGAATCACCCCATCAGGTAAAGAACCATAACCACCTGAGATACTTGTTGAAAGCAAAGGAAATATGGAATGGGTAGTGAAATAAAGTAGTCATAAATTCCAGTTAACACCACATGATCAGTTATAGAAACATAGACTGAAACTGTCACATGTATTCCCTCTTTATTTTGCTATGAATATGTGTGTCTTTATATGCAGATAGCCTTTTGTTTTCTTTTCTCTTATTCTCATATGATGTGACATAAGATGTATTGATTTTACATCATAATATTTACACATTATTAATTTTCCAGCATAATATTTAAATTATTGGATATCATGGAAAATAGTCAACATTGCTCAAGGATTTTACTACCTTTTCTAGGGAAGAGGTTAGTGTATTTTTCTAATGCACACAGTTTAGTTGTATCATGTTAGTTAATTATGACCTTGTTATTTTCCATTTGGAGAATAAGTATGATTTAAGGAGATTCATATGAGTGCCAAGTTGACCAGGGGTGAACTCGTAATGTGTGTCAACTTAACTGTCTATGTAAAGTCCAGATTAAAAATTATTTCTGGGTGTGTCTGAATTTATGTTTCCAGATGAGATTAGCGTTTGAATCAGTGGACTCAGTAGATTGCCCTCTCTGATGTAGTTGGGCATCATTCAATCCATTGAGGACCTGAATAGAACAAAAAGCAGTGGGAGGAGAAATTATTTTTTCCTGCCTCTCACTGTGGAGCTGAAACATTTCCTGTCCTGTTCTCAGACTGGGATATACACCATAGGCTTTCCTGATCCTCAAGTCTCAGGATTTAAATTATTTACACCTCCAAATTTCCTGGGCTTCCAGCTTGTAGATGGCTGAGCCTGGGACTTCTCAATCTCCATAATTGCATGAGCCTTATTTTATATTTCTATCTATCTATCTATCTATCTATCATCTATATCTAATCATTTTCATCTTATTGGTTATGTGTCTCTGGAGAACCTAACACATGCTCCACATGGAAATTCTGATCAAGGAGTGAGTCATACTATTTCTATGATAAGACATTTGAGTGGTTTCCCAGGGCTGGCTGAGATCATGCTGGGTCACTGATCCTTTTCAGCATCACTTCTGCAGTCATGCTAAAGCTGACCTCTCAGTTTTCGTATACTAATTCATCTGAGATAGAGATAACAACTCCTATAAACCCCACTCCAAAATGCACTCTCCAGAGTTATTTATCAGTGTACCAGATTCCACTAAAGATCTGTGGAGCAGGAATCTTTTTTCCTAAGACTTTTTTGCCCATCACAGCCTGAAGGAGAACATGAGCCTTTCATATCCTTAAAGATCGTTCTCTTTCTATTTTGATGACTTTATTCTTCTTTCTTATTCTCTTTCCTCTACCTACTATCTTGTTTTTTTGAAGTAACACAATTACTTTTACAGAGTAATTTAGAAGTCATTTTTATTGCATAGGCTTGTGCTAGACTTACAGCCTTGTATTAGACACCTTGGTTTCAATAATCATGTAACTAATTTTTTGTTCAAACATGCACATTTTTTTCTGTAAGAGAAAAACAAAATACTAGAGTTAGTATTGTCCAGCAGGGCAATGTAAAAAAGAACCAGTAGGCCTCCAGGAAGCTGAGCTAATACACCCCTTCTGTGTGAAACTGAACTTTTGAACTAGGCTAAACCAAAGTACCACATCCTGATATAGTTCTTGGTACTAGCTTTGCCTCACTGAAATCTCAATTTAAAAGAATAAAATTTTCACCTAGCAATAGGCAAGCAATTAATCATGTACAGCAGTGTAAACTTGCGTGTGAGCGTCAATTACAGCTCTTTCAAAACAACTTGTGTAACTCATTTGGAATTTCCACTTTTTCTGTTTTCATAAATTGTCCATTTCTTTTCTTTTTGGATTTCTATCCAAATTTTTGTCTCCTGGATTGCAATTAAAAAAAGAAAAAGTTTTTTTTTCCTTGCAGTTTTTGGTCAACATTTATGACACCACTCTATCAAGAATTTTGGAGTAAGGTATTATTGAGTGTTAAAAGTTTTTTATTGCAATTGTTGTAAAGTCCAGCCTCCTCCATGACCTGAAGGATAATACCTACTCTGGCTCTTACCTGCTCCTCTCTAAACCTAGTCTATGTCTGCTTCACTGCATGAACCTTCATTCAAGACTAAATATTCCAGGCTATTCCTCAATCAAAAGTTTTGCTCAAACACTCCTCCTGCCTGGAACTCGCTTCCCTTATTCTTTACTGATTCAACTGTACTCTTATTAAAACTTTATCTTAAATCACGTTTTCTCAGGGAGGTGTTTCTGACTGACTGATCTATATTGAACCTCTTGTTTATACTTATCTATGCACCTTGTATTAGTCCTTCATGATGCTTGTCAAAAATTGTAATTTTATATCTGTTGATAAGACAGTTTGTTAATGTCTTGCGTATGGACTAACACATGAGCATGGGACCATGGCTATTTTGCTAACCACAGTATCCTTGTTGCCTTCACTAATGCCTTCCACAGTGTCAGATGGTCAGTGATTGGAACATACTTATTGAATAAATACATCTTGTTTAAAAGTGCATGCTTTGTGTCAGTCTGCTCTACATTTGAGTTTGGCTCATAGCACCTTGGGTGTTTAACCTGGTAAAAAAAATTTTGGAAAATCCATCTTTCAATGCTTAGACATGATTTCATGAACATGAGCTCCTGTTTCTATTCTATTTGTTACTATCATTGTCATCATCATCATCTTCACTATTATTATCATCCTGGGAAAAGATTCCTATCTAGCTGTGAACCTGGGATGTCAGACAAGTTACCTGTTTCTAATATACAATGATGAGGCAGACATAAGACATGCATTCACATTCCAAAAGGGAGAAATTGGAAGGAATAAAGAAATTTTGGGGCTCAAGCAAGTCAGAAACCCAGTATAACAAATTCCATTAGATTTTAAGGTTTGAGATAATCTGTCCTGGCTCCATGCTCTGTCCTTCTGGCCCCAGTGGAGAGGTGGACCTGTCATCCAGGATCACCTGGACAGCAAGCTCATGCCCTCGCTCGGGATGGAAGTTCTGCCTTTTGGAACCTAGGAGGACCTGACCCTCACCCAACAGCCTGTGTCTTCTGGGTTCATTGTGGCAGTAGCAGTGCTCCTGGCTTTCACATCTGTGGCTCTTTCCTCAAAGACCTTCTCCCTTTATTTGCTCATATCTGTTTCTTTTGGTATAGGCGTGTTTCTGCTAGTGTAAAATTCTCAAAAATCTTGTTGGCCTCCTGGGGGTCCAAGCCATCAGAGAAGCTCTTCCATAGATATTTCTTGGATAACTGCATCCCGATTCCTGGTTTCTGCAGAGAAGTTTGATGGACTCAAAAGCCAGACACCTCATTTCTTTAGCAAATGGTTGTCCAGTCACACTTTTGCCACTATTCACAGAGCATGCTATCTGCACAGGTAGAAAATCATCCAAATCAAATGCTCTTTTCTTTTTGCTTAGCTATTTCTTCTTTATTTTACCTGTCACTTCTTGTGTTTTACTATAAGCAGCAAGGGGAAAACAGACTATACCTTCAAAAATTTTCTTATAAACCTCTTCAGTTAAATATCTAAGTTAATTACTTATACATTCTAATTTGCACAAAAAACAAGAATATGAATGGCCAAGTTCTTTATTACCTTTATAAAAAAGACTGACTTTGTTCCAGTTTCCAATAATAACTTCCTTATTTTGTTTGGGATCTCATCAAAAGTAACCTTAACATTCCCATTTCTAACATTTTGTTCATAGCAGTATACATATTTTCTGAGAGATCAGAAGCTTTCTCTACACTTTGTCTGTTTTGTTTCTGAGCTCTCACAATGATCACTTTTTTGTTTGTATTTTTTCCGAAGCTGGAAATGGGGAAGCAGTCAGACAGACTCCTGCATGCGTCTGACCTGGATCCACCCATCATGCCCACCAGGAGGGGATGCTCTACCCACCTGGGGTGTTGCTCTGTTGAAACCAGAGCCATTCTAGCGCCTCAGGCAAAGGCCACAGAGCCATCCTCAGTGCCCGGGAAAACTTTGCTCCAGTGGAGCCTTGGCTGTGGGAGGGGAAGAGATAGACAGAGAGGAAGGAGAGGGGGAGGGGTGGAGTAGCAGATGGGCACTTCTCCTGTGTGCCCTGGCCGGGAATCAAACCTGGGACTCCTGCACCCCAGGCCGATGCTCTACCACTGAGCCAACCGGCCAAGGCCTCAACAATGATCACTTTTAATGGCTATATTTTTATCAATAGTCTCTTGAAAGGACATGAACAGACACTTCTCCCAGGAGGAAATACAAATGGCCAACAGATATATGAAAAGATGCTCATCTTCTTTAGTTATTAGAGAAATGCAAATCAAAACTGCAATGAGATACCACCTCACACTTGTTGGATTAGCTATTATTAACAAGACAGGTAATAGCAAATGTTGGAGAGGCTGTGGAGAAAAAGGAACCCTCATACACTGTTGGTGGGAATGTAAAGTAGTACAACCATTATGGAAGAAAGTATGGTGGTTCCTCAAAAAACTGAAAATAGAACTACCTTATGACCCAGCAATCCCTCTCCTGGGTATATACCCCCAAAACTCAGAAACATTGATACGTAAAGACACATACAGCTCCATGTTCATTGCAGCATTGTTCACAGTGGCCGGGACATGGAAACAACCAAAAAGCCCATCAATAGATGACTGGATCAAGAAGATGTGGCACATATACACTATGGAATACTACTCAGCCATAAGAAATGATGACATCGGATCATTTACAGCAAAATGGTGGGATCTTGATCACATTATACGAAGTGAAATAAGTAAATCAGAAAAAAACCAGGAACTGCATTATTCCATATGTAGGTGGGACATAAAAGTGAGACTAAAAGACATTGATAAGAGTGTGGTGGTTACGGGGGAGGGGGGAGAGGGAGAGGGAAAGGGGGAGGGGGAGGGGCACAAAGAAAACTAGATAGAAGGTGACAGAGGACAATATGACTTTCAGTGATGGGTATGCAACATAATTGAACGACAAGATAACCTGGACATGTTATCTTTGAATATATATGTATCCTGATTTATTGATGTCACCCCATTAAAAAAATAAAAAATTTAAAAAGGTAAAAAAAAAAATAAAGAAAAAAAATAGTGTCTTGAAAACAATCCAGAGTTTTTTTATTATTCACCTCAAAACTCTTCTAGCCATTACCCAATTTCAAAGCTTCCACAATTTTATGTATTTGTTACAACTAACAGTTACCAAATACACGATATATATTATTCTGCTGAGCTTATCATAACAAAGTACCACAACTGGGTGACTTAAATTTTAAAAATATATTGTTTCATAGAAACTAGAAGTCCAAAAGGAAGGTTTTGGCAGAGCTGGTTTCTTCTGAGGACTGTGTGGAAATGTTACATTCCAGGCCTGTCTCTTTGGCTGTAAGGGGCCATTTTTCTTCTATGTTTCCCTTAATCCTTCATTCTTTTCTCCCTTCCAAATATAATGTTTTTTACACTTATTCCTGAAATTTATTTTATTTTTTATTACATCGAGGTTGATAATCATAATTTTCTCAGTACCTTAAAAACATCATCACACTATTTTTTTAAAATTTATTTATTAAATCTAATGCAGTGACATTGATAAATCAGGGTACATATGTTGAGAGAAAACATCTCTAGATTATTTTGACATTTGATTGTGCTGTATACCTCTCCCCCAAAGTTAAATTGTCTTCTGTCACCTTCTATCTGGTTTTCTTTGTGCCCCTCCCCTCCCCTAACCCCTGTCTCCTTCTTCACCCCATCCCTCCTCCCCCCACACCCCCCACACCTGTTGCCATCACATTCTTGTTCATGTCTCTGAGTCTCATTTTTATGTCCCTTCTATGTATGGATTCATATAGTTCTTAGTTTTTTTTTCTGATTTACTTATTTCACTCTGTATAATGTTATCAAGGTCCATCCATGTTATTGTAAATGATCCGATGTCATCATTTCTTATGGCTGAGTAGTATTCCATAGTATATATGTACCAAAGCTTTTTAATCCACTTGTCCTCTGACGGACACTTGGGCTGTTTCCAGATCTTCGCTATTGTGAACAATGCTGCCACAAACATGGGGGTGCATTTCTCCTTTTGGAGCCGTTCTATGGTGTCCTTGGGGTATATTCCTAAAAGTGGGATAGCTGGGTCAAAAGGCAGTTCGATTTTCAGTTTTTTGAGGAATCTCCATACTGTTTTCCACAGTGGCTGCACCAGTCTGCATTCCCACCAGCAGTGCAGGAGGGTTCCCTTTTCTCCACATCCTCACCAGCACTTATTCTGTGTTGTTTTGTTGATAAGCGCCATTCTGACTGGTGTGAGGTGATATCTCATTGTGGTTTTAATTTGCATTTCTCTAATGATTAGTGATGTTGAGCATTTTTTCATATGCCTATTGGCCATCTGTATGTCCTCTTTGGAGAAGTGTCTATTCATCTCTTTTGCCCATTTTTGGATTGGGTTGTTTGTCTTCCTGGTGTTGAGTTTTACAAGTTCTTTATAAATTTTGGTTATTAACCCCTTATCAGACGTATTGTCAAATATGTTCTCTCATTGTGTAGTTTGTCTTTTTATTCTGTTCGTGTTGTCTTTAGCTGTGCAAAAGCTTTTTAGTTTGATATAGTCCCATTTGTTTATCCTGTCTTTTATTTCACTTCCCCGTGGAGATAAATCAGCAAATATATTGCTCCGAGAGATGTCCGAGAGCTTACTGCCTATGTTTTCTTCTAAGATGCTTATGGTTTCACGGCCTACATTTAAGTCTTTTATCCATTTTGAGTTTATTTTTGTGAGTGGTGTAAGCTGGTCATCTAGTTTCATTTTTTTGCAGGTAGCTGTCCAATTTTCCCAACACCATTTGTTAAAGAGGCTGTCTTTACTCCATTGTATTTCCTTACCTCCTTTGTCAAATATCAGTTGTCCATAGAACTGTGGTTTATTTCTGGGTTCTCTGTTCTGTTCCATTGATCTATATGCCTGTTCTTATGCCAGTACCAGGCTGTTTTGAGTACAACGGCCTTGTAGTATACCTTGATATCAGGAAGTGTGATACCTCCCACTTTATTCTTCTTTTTTAAGATTGCTGAGGCTATTCGTGTCCTCTTTTGGTTCCATATAAATTTTTAGAATATGTGGTCTATATCTTTGAAGTATGTCATTGGCATTTTAATTGGTATTGCATTGAATTTATAGATTGCTTTGGGTAATATAGACATTTTAATGATGTTTATTCTTCCTAACCATAAGCACGGTATATGCTTCCACTTGTTTGTATCTTCCTTGATTTCTTTTATCAATGCTTTGTAATTTTCCAAGTACAAGTCTTTAGTCTCCTTGGTTAAGTTTACTCCAAGGTACTTTATTTTTTTTATTGTAATTGTGAAGGGGATTGTTTCCTTAATTTCTCTTTCTGACTGTTCATTGTTGGTGTATAAAAATGCCTCTGATTTCTGAGTATTGATTTTATATCCTGCCACTTTGCTGAATTCATTTATCAGGTCCAGTAGCTTTTTGACTGAGACTTTAGGGTTTTCTATATACAATATCATATCATCTGCAAATAATGATAGTTTTACTTCTTCTTTTCCAACTTGAATGTCTTTTATTTCTTCTTCTTGTCTGATTGCTGTTGCTAAGACTTCCAGGACCATGTTAAATAAGAGTGGTGAAAGGGGGCACCCTTGCCTTGTTCCTGATCTTAGGGGTATTGCTTTTAATTTTTGCCCATTGAGTATGATGTTGGCTGTGGGTTTCTCATAGATGGCTTTTATCATGTTGTGGTATGTTCCCTGTATTCCCACTTTGCTGAGAGTTTTGATCATGAATGGGTGCTGGATTTTATCAAATGCTTTTTCTGCATCTATTGAAATTATCATATGGTTTTTCTCCTTCTTTTTGTTTATGTGATGAATCACATTGATTGATTTACGAATATTGTACCAGCCTTGCCTCCCCAGAATAAATCCCATTTGATCATGGTGTATGATTTTTTTCCATATATTGTTGGATCCGGTTTGCTAATGTTTTGTTGAGGATTTTAGCATCTATATTCATCAGAGATATTGGCCTATAATTTTCTTTCTTTGTGTTGTCTTTGCCTGGTATTGCAATCAGAATTATGCTTGCTTCATAAAAGAAGCTTGGAAGTCTTCCTTCCTCTTGAAGTTTTTGAAATAGTTTGAGAAGGATAGGAGATAGTTCTTCTTTGAACATTTGGTAGAATTCCATTGTGAAGCCATCGGGCCCTGGACTTTTCTTTGTTGGGAGTTTTTTGACAACTGTTTTTATCTCATTTGTTGTAATAGGTCTGTTTAGGTTTTCTGATTCTTCCAGATTAATTTTTGGAAGATTGTATGTTTCAAGGAATTTGTCCATTTCATCTAGGTTGTCTAGTTTTTTGGCATACAGTTCTTCATAGTATTTTCTTACTATATTTTGTATTTCTGTTGTGTCAGTTGTTATTTCTCCTCTCTCGTTTCTAATTTTATTTATTTGAGTCCTCTCTCTCTTTTTCTTGGTGAGTCTACTTAAAGGTTCATCAATCTTGTTTACCTTTTCAAAGAACCAGCTCCTAGCTTCATTGATTCTCTGTATTGTTTCTTTAGCCTCTATGTCATTTATTTCTGCTGTGACCTTTATTATTTCCTTCCTTCTACTACATTTGGGCTTTACTTGCTGTTCTTTTTCTAATTCTTTTAGATGCAGGGTTAAGTTGTTTATTTGAGCTTTTTCTAGCTTCTGAAAGTCTGCCTATAGTGCTATGAACTTCCCTCTCAGCACTGCGTTCGCTGTGTCCCATAAATTTTGAGTTGTTGTATGCTCATTGTCATTTGTTTATAGGAATTTTTTAATTTCGTCTGTGATCTCATTCTTTATCCATTCATCATTTAACACCCTGCTATTTAGTTTCCATGTGTTTGAGAATTTTTGAGCTTTTCTGTTGTGATTCATTTCTAGTTTCATGCCGTTGTGATCGGAGAAAGCATCACACTATTTTTTAACTCCATTGATAATCCAAGGAGTCAGCTTTCAATTTCTTTTTTTTTCAAAATTTTGTCCTTTCTCTGTAAACACCTTTAGACATTTATATTTTATTCTACAATTTTGCTCTGATTTATACAGCTTTAAATAACTTTTTTCCACTTTGATCCACTGTACTTCTTGCATCTGCTAATGAGTAATTTTATAATTTCTAGAAAAATTTTGGCCATTATATCTTCAAATATGGCTTTTACCCTATTCCTTTGTTACCTCACCTATATCTACTGATTAGATATACATCAAATTTTCTTGTTTTAGCCTTTCTGTGAACTCACCTCTTCTTCTCCCTGTATGATTGTATCCCAGGTCATTATTTCTCTCCTCAACTGAGTTTAACCAGTTGTGAAATTAATCTTTTTATTTTTTTACATTAATTATGCTAATTTTTAGTTTTAGTAGGTCTACAGGATCATTTTTAAATGTAATATGCCATTTTTGTAGATTCCTAATTGGGCAGATATTTTCAAGCCTATCTTTTATTTCTATAAGCCTAGAATATATTCAAAACTGCTTTCCCTTCTACAACACAGTTGTTTATTTGGTAATTATAACATTGGCAATTATAGCATGCCAATTATGGTCAAAGTTGTCCATAATTGTCTTTCTATGTATAGAATGCAACATGCACTCACAAACATCAATACAGAAAGAGAAAGAGAGAGTGAG
This sequence comes from Saccopteryx leptura, assembly GCF_036850995.1. Lineage (NCBI taxonomy): Eukaryota > Metazoa > Chordata > Mammalia > Chiroptera > Emballonuridae > Saccopteryx > Saccopteryx leptura. The sequence continues at coordinate 171,788,543 of NC_089505.1, forward strand.
AGGAGAGAGAGACAGAGAGATATTTTTTATAAGGAGTTAGATCAAATGTAGGGTTGGCAAGTTCAAGTAGAAGTCTTTTGTTTGATTTTTTTTAAAGATTTTTTTTTTTTTTGTATTTTTCTGAAGCTGGAAACGGGGAGAGACAGTCAGACAGACTAGCGCATGTGCCCGACCGGGATCCACTCCGCACGCCCACCAGGGGCGATGCTCTGCCCACCAGGGGGCGATGCTCTGCCGAGACCAGAGCCACTCTAGCACCTGGGGCAGAGGCCAAGGAGCCATCCCCAGCGCCCGGGCCATCTTTGCTCCAATGGAGCTTTGGCTGTGGGAGGGGAAGAGAGAGACAGAGAGGAAGGGGGCGTGGAGAAGCAAATGGGCGCTTCTCCTATGTGCCCTGGCCGGGAATTGAACCCAGCTCCCCCGCATGCCAGGCCGACGCTCTACCGCTGAGCCAACCGGCCAGGGCCCAAGTAGAAGTTTATACTGCATTTTTTTTTTTAGTTCAAAACCCAGAAAGCACTAGGTTAGAAATTCAAGCAAGATTTCTCTATGGCAATCTTGAGTTTGCCTCCTTTCACCACCTGCTGCTGCACCCAAACAACCTTGAGATTTGAAAGTTATGAGAGTAGTCATCTCATGATGAAAAGCTCTTCTCCCACAGTGACTTGATATACAGGACTTAGGATCTCAGTCTCTAAAAGGCTCCACAACAACCCAGAAGTAGCTTTTCAACTGTCAAGTAACCTCTGATGCATAAGCTTTAACCTTGTCCTGAAATACTAACAGCCCCAATAAAACTTGTGTTAGGGTTGCCAGATATGTTTTTTTCCTCATACTTCATTTCATCACTAACATCTCTCCCCTGCCCAGATCAAGATCACTACTGTCCTGCTTTGGGGGCACTTAAAACAACTGTAATATCTGGTGTCTTTAATTAATATTATGCTTGTGATATTAACCTATATTTTAGTGTGTAGCTGTATACCTTTTATGATCTATGTTATATGTTATTCTATAGTAAGGATATTCTATGATTTATTTCTCTAGTCATATAATGACATATATTTTAGTACTTAGATATTTTAGCTATTATGAAAAGGGCTATTATGAACTTTCTGCACATATTTTTTAGCTCACATATCTGTGCTTTCTTATCATGGGCATACCTAGGAATGGAATGCTGAAAATGCATATGTTCACCATCATAACATATGACAGACACTATCAGTCTCCAAGTTTTACCAACCTTTATTTGTACCAGAAATGCAGCACATTCCAGGTACTGTGCAAGCACATCACACTGCCTATTGTCTGCCTTTTCTTACTTTGGAAGATGTGTAATGGTAAAACATTGTTGTTTTAATGATAATTAAGCTTTTTTTTTTAGCAATTTTTGGCTACTTGTTATCTAGTTTGTTATATACAGGAGTTGGCACAAGTAGGTTTACAGTTGTGAGTACATGAAACAGTTTATTATTATTTATTTATTTATTTATTATTATTACTAACCTATTTTTGCCCATCCACATATTCTGAAAAATTAATGTTATTTATGTATACATCTGTTTTTTGACTTTTTTTTTACTACTTCATATTTTATTTGGAGATGTGTGTGTATTTGTATGTGTGCATTCTTATATAGCTACTTAGAATGGCTATAACATTTGTATTTCTCAGTGAAACACTTTAGGCAGTTCACAATTTTCTATTTTTCTATGGCTCTCTTTAGTTTTGGTAACACATTATGTCTAGCTCATCATCCAGGTAACATCTCAGTTTCAAATTTATACAAGGAACTAGTGTGCAGGACTCTCTGACTGCGTAAGAGGTATGATAAAGAACGGAAATTGGTCCCAGAATATCTGGAAAGGACCTCTATTTCTTTTTGTAGGAACTCACTTTCAGAGCTCATTTCACATGCTAAGTCATTATAGAATTATTCACTCTATCAAGAACACCTAGCATAGCAAAATTCATTTCTTCAACTCAAACATATTATTTCAAGTGCATGATCACCCTAAAGAGAAAACAGATCAGGACTAATTGCCCTCATTTATTATAATATTTTTATGGTTTCCAGGGCTAGCTGAGACCATGTTTTGCCATGTTCTTTTTTTTTTTTAAGTGAGAGGCAGGGAGGCAGAGAGACAGCTTTTCCCATGTAGCCCAACCAGGATCCACCTGGCAAGATCTATACCTGGACGATACTCTGCCTTTCTGAGGCCACTGCTCTGCAGCTCAGCAATTGAACTATTTTGGCACCTGAGGCAAGGCCATAAAGCCATTTTCAGTGCCCGGGGTCAACTTGCTCGAACCATTCAAGCCATGTCTGTGGGAGGAGAAGAGAAAGGGAAGAGCAAGGGCTGGAGAAGCAGGTGGTCTCTTATCTTATGTACTTTGACTGGGAATTGAACCCAAAAATTCCACATGCTGGGCTAATGCTCTATAGCTGAGCCAACTGGCCAGGGTGCCATGGTCTTACAGCATGATTTTTATCATCATGGTGATGGTGATCTCTCAGCTTTGGGATGTAATTGAATCAATAATAGAGCTGGCTATAGTTTCTCTTATAATTTCCATTCCCAAATTCAAGACTATTTAAAATTCAGTTATAAATGTAGATTTTACTAAACATGTGAGGTGGGGATTTTTTTTTTCTTAGATATCATTGCCTGTCAGTTTTGTGGGGAATGACGACCTTCCACCCCTCCAATGCCTATTCTTTTCTACCACTTAGGTCCATTCTTTCCTCTACCTATTCTGTTTTCTCTATTCACTACCTTCCTTTTAAGAGCACATCTAATTGTCTAACAAAGCAATTTAGTAGTTATTTTTCATTGTTTAGCTCACTGCTGAAACTTACAACCTGGTGGTCTCTGCCTCTGCTTCAGTAGGCATTTCAAAGCATTTTTATAAACACACACCTTTTTCTCTATCAAGAATTTTGGGACCTGTTGCTAAAATGATAAACCCTTGTTTTACTATTTAATAACATAATACCCAGCAATTATTCTGCTACAAGAAAATAAGGCTATATGTAAAATATTGAGCATTGCAAAGTGTGTACAGGTGCCCTTGCTTTGGAAATTCTGGGACAAAGGGGGACAGAGACATGGAAGTAAAATGGAATAAACATTTCATGGGGACTGGAGCTTTGATGACATTTTAAGACAAGCCATAGCTTCCCATGCCATCGTATTTTTCTAGATCATAAATCAAAGGCAGTCCCAGTGGAAGAAGGAAATGTCTGCAAAGACATCCTTAAAGGAACAGTGGTTTGTTTTCTTTTGAACACTTTTTCTACAGCCTGCTATGAGTTTGGAGCTTTTAAGAATCAGTTCTTATCTTTTTAGAGCTGTAAAGCAATGGATTTCCAAGAATTGAGCTTATTATATAAATAGTTTCTCTTTGTTTTCAAGTTCAATCTGAATTACAATTATGGGAAATACCACATCAAGTGGACCTGAATGGCCTAAGAGATTGTCCTTGCTTCAAAGCCTTTATAGGAGGTTATTTTAAAAACATAAAGACTAGTCAAATTCTTAGAAAAATAATGTAGAATGGTGCTTACCAGAGGTTGGAGAGAGGAGGAAATGAGGAGTTGTTTAATAGGTATAGAATTTTAGTATTGCAAGATGATACAAGTTCTGGAGATCTGTTACATCACAATGTGACTACTCTCAACAATACTGAACTGTAACCCTAAAAATAGTTAAGAGAATAAAAAACATTGACTGAAAGTGTGTGCAGATTGGAGAATAAGAAAAGAAATATTATATTTGGGAGTTACCATAACTTCCTATGTTGTACATCAAGACAAAGTGCATAGCCCGTAGCCTTTTATTTATTTGTTTATTTATTTATTCACTTATCTATTTATAAGTCAGAAAAAAGGAGATGGAGAGACAAAATACCCCATGTGCCCTGCCTGGGATCCACCTGGTAAGCCCCCGACAGGGTTATACTATGCCCATATGGGGCTGTTGCTAGGCAACCAAGCTCTTTTTACTGCCTGAGGTGGGAGGCACCACAGAACCATTCTCAGTGCCAGGGACGATCTTGCTCAAATGAGCAATGGCTACAAAAGGGGAAGAGAGAGAGAGAGAGAGGGATAAAAGGGGGAGGAGTGGAGAAGAAGATGGGTGCTCCTCCTCTGTGCCCTGCATAGAATCAAACCCAGGACATTCATATACCAGTTGATGCTCTACCACTGATTCAACCAGCCAGGATCTCATGATATTTTAAATATTTGTACAGCCTGATCATTTTAGGAACCTGCAGGGTGATATGTTGTCAGCCCTGATAACATGACCAGAAATTATGATTTGGGGACATGTTTGATTCAACCCCATGCAGTAGTCACAGTGATTTTTTTTTAAAAAATCAAGTCATGTCACAAACTCTTAAAAGTTTTTTATAGTAATTAGAATAAAGTACAATCTCTACACAAGGCCTGCAAGATCCTCTATAATCTGGGTCCAACCTGATCTTCTGTAAAGCTGAGCTATCTCTGCTTCACCACACGGAGCATCATTAAGGTATGATATACAGCAATCTCTCCTCAAATAAGGACTTTGGCACAAAGTCTTCTTCTGCCTAGTACTCACTTCATTTATTTCTTTTCTAATTGTATTCTTATTATAAATTTATTCCACTCTCATTTCCTCAGGGAAGGTTCAATTGATTGACTAATCTAAATCAGATGAGGTCTTCACTCATAGTGATTTTTTTTTCTATAAGCTCTCTACTCATCTGTTGCCCATTTTTTTTGAGATGTGATTATTTCTGCTATATAATAGATACATGAGCTCTTATCTGTCATATAAGTAAAGAAAAGCTGGGAATGGCGCCGTGAGCAGCGCGTCCGACAGATCTCCCCAAAATCTAAACAAATTTATCAACTAGAAACAGAAAAATTTATCCTCGGAGCATTCCGGAGTTCCACACAAACTGAAAGCGAAAGGACTGTTATCACTTGAATCTGAGAGACGAGGGTGTGGAGGAAGCTAACTACCACAGGGACGTTCATTCAAGCCGCGGAGGGAGTGCGCCTATGGTGAGTCGGCCCACACTCAGGGAGTGGCAGCCTAAGCGCTGCGAGTGAGAGTCCCCAGCCACCGGTGCCCAGAGCACCCCATTCGCACGCGTGCCCTGGGTGTCCCACGTGCCCAGAGCGCCCTACTGGCCCGCACACCCAAGGTGCCCCATTATCCTGTACCCGGTGTGCCCCTGCCACCAGCGGCGGGGTGAGCGGGAGAGGCGCCAGGGCGGTCTTTCCTACTAGGGAGATACTCTCCATGGGCGGAGCACCTCACCCAGCCATTCAAGCTAACAATCAAGCGTTGGGGGAGGGACGCACGGGCAGCCTGAAATACCTTCGGGAGCACAGCTGCGGACCCAATCACTGAAATTAGTTTAACCCACGAAATCTGCGCACCCACGGGGCTCTAATTGATAAGATCTCTCTCAGTTCAGTGATCCAAGACAAGAGGCGTGATATTTTTTAGTGCCTCTCGCTAAAGGGGTGGGGGCAACTTCTGATTGACATAGCCTCCATATTCAGGGATAAACGCTAACAAGAAGGACTTGGCAGATAATAAGATCTATACTACACTAGTCGCAAGCAGAGACTAGTGCCTCTTCTTCCCAGCCTAAACAGGCTACAAAGTGTGGAAAGCCTGGGTTGAGTGGTCCAACTGAATGCTAGGCGCTGAACAGTCACCTTGAAAACAATTGACTCCCAGCCCCACCTGATTACGCTGGAGGCTCTGACTGCCAGAGCCTTTCCCAAAGCCTTGCGCTGAGTGAGGATAGAGTGGGGATTTCCCAGCTCTTTGAGCCTCTTACTCCCCAGGCAGAAGCAGTAGCAGCCTTATAGCTGGATCACCAGGCTGCTAATTCAGGAAGGGGGGACTAGGAGAGAGACTCCAGGAAAGCAAACTCTCTCATTGTTGGACCCTGCAAACGCCAACAAGCTTTGACTACCAGCAAGACTAAAGCCAATTATGTGACATTGCCATAGAATCCCATCAACTGCAAATCCCTACCTAAGTGTGACACAGGGGCAGAGCCTGGGATACAGAGTCACCGACCAGGAAGAGGGAGAGAAAAAAAGAGGAAGAAGTTAACCTCTCAAAATCAAGAAAAATCCAGACTTTATAACTTCTTCCACTAATTTTTCGTTGATGTTGTTTGTTTCTTCTATCTTATTGCCTTTATTATTATTATTTCTAATTACTCCACCTCGGTCCTTTTATTCTCTGCCCATCTTATGCTTCCCTTTTCTTGAACTACACTACCCAAGAGTGTTACATTTTATTTCTTTTCTTCATCCTCACTCTCCTTTAAGGTTACACTCCAAAACACTTAACTCTCACTCTCTCCTCTTTTGTTTTTTTTGTTTTGCTTTAATTTGTTTTTTTCTCTTCCTTTTTTTCTTCCTTCGTTTTTCTCTTTTTCTTATTTTTTCCTTTCTATAAGTTTCTTCTTTTCTCCTTTTACTTTTCCTCCCATTTAATCCTCAATCATGAACAAATTATTTAATTTGGGACTCAAGGTTTTTTTTTTTTTCTTTTTCGCTTTTGTTTTTGTTTTAATTTTGTTTGTTTATTTTTGTGGCATTTTGGGTACTTTCTACGTTGTTTTTTAACTCACTAGCATTCCTCCCAACCCAAGATCTCCATTGTATTTAGTCTTCACTCCAGTTAATACAACAGATTTTTACTTATTATTATTTTTTTTTCTTCTTTATTATTCTTTTTTTTTTCTCCTTTTTTCTGGTTCCCTCTTATCCTTCTCATTATATCTCTTAGTCGACCATCACTTACAAGCAAATCATGTTATGCTTGTCTAAGATTTTCTTCTTTTTTTTTTTTTTTTGCATTTAGTAGGTCCCTACTCCCTTTTTTTGCCCCTTGAACTCTTCACCCCAAATCAGGCCCTCCATTATAGGCAGTTTTTGTTCCATTTAGCATAATATAATTCACAGGTCATAACGATATTTCCCTGAGGAGGGGAGAGGAGGGAAAGAGAAGAAAGAAAAAAGGGGGAAATAATAAATTACTACTGTTTTTTTTTTGTGGGGTGTTTTACCTTTTTTTTTTTTTTTTTTTTTACTTTTTACTCTTTATTAATTCTAATTAGTGCTATCAACAAGACCACGCTCAGATGCCAATAAAAAAGAGGAAATCAAATGTTATGGATACAAAAGATAGAGAGGTAAAACAAATAGATGTGGAAAAATCTATGGAGAAAAGATTTAACATATTGGAAGCCTTGGAGCTAAATGACAGAGAATTTAAAATAGAAATCTTAAAAATACTCAGAGATATACAAGAAAACACAAAAAGGCAATTTAGGGAGATCAGAAAACAACTCAACGAACACAAAGAATATATTACCAAGGAAATTGAAACTATAAAAACAAATCAAACAGAAATGAAAAACTCAATTCACGAGCTGAAAAACGAGGTAACAAGCTTAGCTAACAGAATAGCCCAGATAGAAGATAGGATTAGTGAAATAGAAGACAAGCAACTTGAGGCACAACAGAGAGAAGAAGAAAGAGACTCAAAAATAATAAAAAACGAGAAAGCCCTACAGGAATTGTCTGACTCCAACAGAAAGAATAACATAAGAATAATAGGTATATCAGAGGGAGAAGAAAAAGAAAATGAAATGGAGAATATACTCAAACAAATAATAGATGAGAACTTCCCAAGCCTGTGGAAAGAAATAAAGCCTCAAATTCAAGAAGCAAACAGAACACAGAGTTTTCTTAACCCCAACAAACCCACTCCAAGGCACATCATAATAAAGATGACACAAACCAATGACAAAGAAAAAATTCTCAAGGCAGCCAGGGAAAAGAAGAATACAACATATAAAGGAAGGCCTATTAGATTATCATCAGATTTCTCAGCAGAAACTCTGCAAGCTAGAAGAGAGTGGACACCAATATTTAAAGCCCTGAAAGAGAGGAACTTTCAGCCAAGAATACTATACCCATCAAGGCTATCCTTCAAGTACGAAGGAGATATAAAAACATTCACAAATACAGAAAAGATGAGAGAATTTATCATCAGAAAGCCCCCACTCCAGGAAATACTAAAGGGGGTTTTCCAACCAAATTCAAAGAACAAAAGAAAACAAAACCACAAGTAACAGCTCCACCAAGAACACAATAAAACCAAACTTAAACTGTGACAACAAAAGAAAAAAATGGGGGGAGAGGATGGAGATTAACAGTAGCAAAGGACAATGAAGTGCAGAAATACTCATAAGATAGGGTACTACAATGAATATGGTAGGTACCCTTTTCATTACTTAATGGTAACCACCCTTGAAAAAACCACCACAAAAACACTTGACTTAAAAAAAGTAGCAACAGAAGAAAGAAGTGTGGAATACAAACAAACAAAAACAAATGATAGAAAAACAAAAGAGAAGAATCAAACAAGATACAAAACTAACAGAAAGCAATTTATAAAATGGCAGTAGGGAACCCACAAGTGTCAATAATTACACTAAATGTAAATGGATTAAACTTACCAATAAAAAGACACAGAGTAGCAGAATGAATTAAAAAAGAAAATCCAACTATATGCTGCTACAAGAAACACATCTAAGCAACAAGGATAAAAACAAATTCTAAGTGAAAGGCTGGAAAACAATACTCCAAGAAAACAACACCCAAAAAAAAGCAGGTGTAGCAATACTCATATCTAGTAATGCTGACTACAAGACAGAAAAACTACTCAGAGACAAAAATGGTCATTTCATAATGGCTAAGGGGACACTGAATCAAGAAGACATAACAATCCTTAATATATATGCACCAAACCAAGGAGCACCAAAATATATAAGACAGCTACTTAATGACCTTAAAACAAAAACTGACAAAAATACAATCATACCTGGAGACCTCAATACACCGCTGACGATTCTAGATCGGTCATCCAAACAGAGAATCAATAAAGATATAGTGGCCTTAAACGAAATACTAGAACACCTGGATATGATAGACATCTACAGGACACTTCATCCCAAAGTGACAGAGTATACATTTTTCTCTAGTGTACATGGAACATTCTCAAGAATTGACCATATGTTGGGCCACAAAGACAATATCAGCAAATTTAGAAAAATTGAAATTGTACCAAGCATATTCTCTGATCATAAAGCCTTGAAACTAGAATTCAACTGCAAAAAAGAGGGGGAAAACCCCACAAAAATGTGGAAACTAAACAACATACTTCTAAAAAATAAATGGGTCAAAGAAGAAATAAGTGCAGAGATCAAAAGATATATACAGACTAATGAAAATGACAATACGACATATCAGAATCTCTGGGATGCAGCAAAAGCAGTAATAAGAGGAAAGTTCATATCACTTCAGGCATATATGAACAAACAAGAGAGAACCCAAGTAAACCACTTAACTTCACACCTTAAGGAACTAGAAAAAGAAGAACAAAGACAACCCAAAACCAGCCGAAGAAAAGAAATAATAAAAATCAGAGCAGAAATAAATGAAATAGAGAACAGAAAAACTATAGAAAAAATCAATAAAACAAGGAGCTGGTTCTTTGAAAAGATCAACAATATCGACAAACCCTTGGCAAGACTCACCAAGGAAAAAAGACACAGAACTCAAATAAATAAAATCCAAAATGAAAGAGGAGAGATCACCACAGACATCATAGATATACAAAGAATTATTGTAGAATACTATGAAATATTATATGCCACCATATACAACAATCTAGAAGACATAGATAAATTCCTAGAACAATACAACCTTCCTAGACTGAGTCATGAAGAAGCAGAAAGCCTAAAGAGACCAATCAGCAGGGAGGAAATAGAAAAAACTATTAAAAACCTCCCCAAAAATAAAAGTCCAGGCCCAGACGGCTATACTAGTGAATTCTATCAAACATTCAAAGAAGATTTGGTTTCTATTCTACTCAAAGTCTTCCAAAAAATTAAAGAAGAAGCAATACTTCCAAACACATTTTATGAGGCCAACATAACCCTCATACCAAAACCTGGCAAGGATGGCACAAAGAAAGAAAACTACAGACCAATATCTCTAATGAATACAGATGCTAAAATACTAAACAAAATACTGGCAAACCGAATACAACAACATATTAAAAAAATAATACATCATGATCAAGTGGGATTCATCCCAGAATCTCAAGGATGGTTCAACATACGTAAAACGGTTAATGTAATACACCATATCAACAAAACAAAGAACAAAAACCACATGATCTTATCAATAGATGCAGAAAAGGCTTTCGATAAAATACAACACAATTTTATGTTTAAGACTCTCAACAAAATGGGTATAGAAGGAAAATATCTCAACATGATAAAGGCCATATATGATAAACATTCAGCCAACATCATATTAAATGACATAAAACTGAGGACTTTCCACCTTAAATCAGGAACAAGACAGGGTTGTCCACTCTCTCCACTCTTATTTAACGTGGTGCTAGAAGTTCTGGCCAGAGCAATCAGACAAGACAAAGAAATAAAAGGCATCCATATCGGAAAAGAAGAAGTAAAGGTATCACTTTTTTCTGATGATATGATCCTATACATCGAAAACCCAAAGGACTCCACAAAAAGATTATTAGAAACAATAAACCAATACAGTAAGGTTGCAGGATACAAAATTAACATACAAAAGTCCATAGCCTTTCTATATGCCAACAATGAAATATTAGAAAACGAACTCAAAAAAATAATCCCCTTCACGATTGCAACAAAAAAAAATAAAATATCTAGGAATAAACATAACAAAGAATGTAAAGGACCTATATAACGAAAACTACAAGGCATTATTAAGAGAAATAGAAAAAGACACAATAAGATGGAAAAATATTCCTGGTTCTTGGATAGGAAGAATAAATATAATTAAAATGGTCATATTACCCAAAGCAATATATAAATTTAATGCAATTCCCATCAAAATTCCTATGAGATTTTTTAAAGAAATGGAACAAAAAATCATAAGATTTATATGGAACTATAAAAAACCCCGAATAGCCAAAACAATCCTAAGGAAAAAGAATGAAGCTGGGGGCATTACAATACCTGGCTTTAAACTATATTATAGGGCCACAATAATCAAAACAGCATGGTATTGGCAGAAAAATAGACACTCAGACCAATGGAACAGAATAGAAAGCCCAGAAATAAAACCACATATATATGGTCAAATAATCTTTGATAAAGGGGCCAACAACACACAATGGAGAAAAGAAAGCCTCTTCAACAAATGGTGTTGGGAAAACTGGAAAGCCACATGCAAAAGAATGAAACTCGACTACAGCCTGTCCCCGTGTACTAAAATTAATTCAAAATGGATCAAAGACCTAAATATAAGACCTGAAACAATAAAGTACATAGAAGAAGACATAGGTACTAAATTCATGGGCCTGGGTTTTAAAGAACATTTTATGAACTTGACTCCAATGGCAAGAGAAGTGAAGGCAAAGATAAATGAATGGGACTACATCAGAATAAAAAGTTTTTGCTCAACAAGAGAAACTGATACCAAATAAACAGACAGCCAACTAAATGGGAACTGATATTTTCAAACAACAGCTCAGATAAGGGCCTAATATCCAAAATTTACAAAGAATTCATAAAACTTAACAACAAACAAACAAACAATCCAATAACAAAATGGGAAGAGGACATGAACAGACACCTCTCCCAGGAAAAGATACAAATGGCCAACAGATATATGAAAAGATGCTCAGCTTCATTAGTTATTAGAGAAATGCAAATCAAAACTACAATGAGATACCACCTCACCCCTGTTAGATTAGCTATTATCAACAAGACGGGTAATAGCAAATGTTGGAGAGGCTGTGGAGAAAAGGGAACTCTCATCCACTGTTGGTGGGACTGTAAAGTAGTACAACCATTATGGAGGAAATTATGGTGGTTCCTCAAAAAAGTGCAAATAGAACTACCTTATGACCCAGCAATCCCTCTACTGGGTATATACCCCAAAACCTCAGAAACATTGATACGTAAAGACACATGTAGCCCCATGTTCATTGCAGCACTGTCCACAGTGGCCAAGACATGGAAACAACCAAAAAGCCCTTCAATAGAAGACTGGATAAAGAAGATGTGGCACATATACACAATGGAATACTACTCAGCCATAAGAAATGATGACATCAGATCATTTACAGCAAAATGGTGGGATCTTGATAACATTATACGGAGTGAAATAAGTAAATCAGAAAAAAACAAGAACTACATGATTCCATACATTGGTGGAACATAAAAACGAGACTAAGAGACATGGACAAGAGAGCGGTGGTTACCAGGGGTGGGGGGAGGGAGGACATAGGAGGGAGGGAGGGAGAGAGTTAGGGGGAGGGGGAGGGGCACAGAGAACTAGATAGAGGGTGACGGAGGACAATCTGAATATGGGCGAGGGGTATGCAACATAATTTAATGACAAGATAACCTAGACATGTTTTCTTTGAATATATGTACCCTGATTTATTAATGTCATCCCATTAACATTAATAAAAATTTATTTAAAAAAAAAAAAAAAAGAAAAGCTATCCAAGAAAATGTTTGTCCTCTGGATTTCTTTATGGCAGCAGTTCTCAACTTGTGGGTCGTGACCCCAGCAGGGTCGCCTAAAGCCATCGGAAAATACATAATGCATATCAAGTATTTACATTCTGAATCATAACTGTAGCAAAATTACAGTTATGAAGTAGCCACCAAAATTATTTTTTGGTTTGGGGTCACCACAACATGAGGAACTGTATTGCGGGGTCACAGCATTAGAAAGGTTGAGAACCACTGCTTTATGGCATTTTTATCTCAATTAATTTTTTGAGTATTTATGTGGTTTTGTCTGTGTTTTTAAGTTTTATGGGTTTTTATTTCACTAGAATAAAATAAAAATTCCAAGATTATTTTTTAATTGTGTGAATTTGCTTGTGTAGGTAGAATAAATTTAATCTTTATTTTTTTAGGTGCCTACCAAGTTATCTGATACTACTTTTTGAACAGTGTGTATTCTCCTCCGATTTGAAATGACAACTTTAACATTGAGCATATTCCTATATGCATTTGATGCAATTTTCTAGTGGGTCCTATGGCTTTGTTTCTACATGTATGCTTCAATGATACACTGGTTTTTTGTTTGTTTGTTTGGTTGGTTGGTTGGTTGGTTTTTTACAGAGACAGAGAGAGAGTCAGAGAGAGGGATAGACAAGGACAGACAGGAACGGAGAGATGAGAAGCATCAATCATCAGTCTCTTCTTTGCACATTGTGACACCCCAGTTTCTCATCGATTGCTTTCTCATATGTGCCCTGACCGCGGGTGTTCAGCAGACCAAGTAACCCCTTGCTCAAGCCAGCGTCCCGGGGTCCAAGCAGGTGAGCTCTTTGCCTAAACCAGATGAGCCTGTGCTCAAGCCAGCAACCTCAGGATCTCGAACCTGGGTCCTCGGCATCCCAGTCCAATGCTCTATCCACTGTGCCATCGCCTGGTCAGGCAATACACTGTTTTAACTATTGTTCTTATATGGTCAACTTAGCTATCTTTGTTCTCTGTATTCACAAGTCACCATCTCTTGAGAGGGATGGTACTGGGTCAGGGAGGCACTTGGAGAGAACTGAGCCCCCCTTTTTGAAAATCAGTTTCCAAATGGACATGTAAGGACTTTAAAATTTTTCTTGAAGACTGAGTTTAAACTTACTCCACACATCACCATTCTAGCATGTGTACAGGTGTTGTGTTTAGAAGTCAGCACATTTTAACTGCACTGAGTTGAGTCATACAGACCTTTGCATTTGAGAGAACTTTGGGAGATAGGCCTTCTCTTCTTCTCTAGTGTTTCCCATAACTGGCTGAACATTATTGTCACCTGGCAGGGTAATAGGTTGTTTAAATAATGCCATTGCCAGGGGTACTCCTCAGAACAAATAAATCAGCTGGTGAAAGAAGAGGGAGCCATCAGTGTGGCTTATGCAGCCAGTTTGAGGACCAGTGGTCACTAATAATGCTCATTGCAAGAGATAACTTGAAATTATAGATGAAAACTGTCTCTCCTTTTTAAAGAACCAGAAGAACCCCATTTCTCCATGCAGTGTTCATCCACTCCTCTTGCTGCTACTCCTCTTGGGTTATGTAATGTGATGTGAGGTTATCACTTCACAGTGACCTCTTGTCTTAGTGGAGTTGCAATTCCCCAGAAATAAAGCCAGTAACTGACACCTCTGGGCGACAATCAAGAAGTCTTTATTTTCTCTCTCCTTTTCAACTGCTGTTTTGAATTAGAAATGGAAAACTTTAAGCTCAAGAGTGTTTTGCATGTTAAGGGAATTTGATGAATGAGTATTTCTTCTCCACAACACTACAGGACAGTGAGTTTGAGAACAACTTTCAGTTGCTTCTCTCACTCTGGTTACTCTCCTTGGAACTTACTGTCTCCTTTATAGAAGCTGAAGAAAACTAAGGATGTGCAGGCCTGGGGATGGGAGAAGGGAAGAGATCCACTGAGTAAATACATTCCCATCAGCTTCCCATTTTCATTCCCCCAAGGTGCTTTATATAACAATTAGTTCTCTGCTGCAGAAGAATAACTTTATTCCCAAACCCCAGGGACTGTGTCAATACTCTTATTCAATTAGGTCTGGCAGGTATTTCTAGAAGCATCAGATAGGTTGGACATGTCACAGTCAGAAATGACGCTCTCACTGCAGTTGTATCAGTTTAAGTACTTGCTTATTCTGGGTCCCACTCAAATAGGAAGCTTCCAAATCAACTAATAAATGTATTACAGAATATTTTTCCAAATGAATTATTATAAGCAGTTTTCAGAATAAGAGGCCCAGCAAGCAATGGTAGGGAGTATTAGAAGCAACAATTTGTCCATTACCTCAGAGGCATATCCTGGCATGCTCTAGAACATTAGTCTCTGTTTTTATGAGGTTTATCTCCTACAGTCTGACATGCATATATCTTAATTGGACATCTAGGGTTCTTGACACTTCCTGCTCACCAGGTACAATTAGTATGCTAACCTCAATAGAGTGGACTGGCACAACGATTTGTAGAATATCCAGAAAATCAAAGTCCCTGTGCACTACAGTGTGTCAGAAAAAAAGAGTTAACAAAGTTTTTTAAAATTTTTATTTCAAAATTTATATTTACCAGAGTAACATTAATCAATAAAAGTACAAAGGTTTCAGGTAAATGTTTCTATAGCATTTGAACTATTGATTATGTTGTATACCCATCACCCAATGTCAAATCATTTTCTCACACCTTATACTTGTCCCTCTTAGCTCCCTTCACTCCTACCCCTAGTATTCACTTTTTTTAATTTATGTTCATGAATCTCAGTTTTATGTCCCATGATATAAAATAAATATACAAAAGTCTGTTGCTTTACTATACGCCAATGATGAGACTTCAGAAAATGAACTCAAAAAACAATTCCTTTTACAACTGCAACTAAAAATAAAATACCTAAGTATAAACTTAACAGAGGATGTGAAGGACCTATATGCTGAAAACTACAAGCATTATTTAAAAAAAAAATTGAAAAGGGCACAATTAAATGCAAAAGTATTCCATGTTCATGGATTGGAAGAATCAACATAGTGAAAATGGTCATATTACCCAAAGCAATACACAAATTTAATGCAATCTCCATCAAAATTCCAATGTCATTTTTTGAAGAAATAGAACAAAAAATCAGCAAGTTTGTATGGAATCATAAAAACCCCCAAATAACCAAAGCAATCCTAAGAAAAAAGAAAGAAGTTAACAAAGCTTTGAGCAAGAGGTTGAATGTCATTTCACTAAAAACAAACTGCTTTAATCCCTTTGATGATGGTGATGATAAAGGATACATTCACCAGAACAATAACAGTGTAAAAAGGTCCAAAGCTGGTGTTCCTTGGAAAATATCACAATTGGCATCTGGTGATTTCTATTGCTATTTCTTTAAGATTTGGGTAGACCACCATTATCCAATACAATCCATCTAGGTTTTGCAGTGACCAAATAGGTGAATTAAATAGATATATTATAATACCAAACACCCCTTTATCTTTTAAAACTTTAAGGATAAAAAAATGTGGCATGTGTATTCAATGGAATATCATTCAGTTTTAAAAAGAAAGAAATACTGCCATTTATGATAACATGGATGACTCTGAAAGGCAATATTCTAAGTGAAATGAGCCAGAAAAAGACAAATAGTGTATGATCTCACTTATATGTGAAATCTAAAATTACCAAACTGATAGAGACAGAAAATAGATATGTAGTTGCCAAATGCAATGAATAGATGAGTGGGTTATGGGGAAAGATTGAGTGAGGTTGTTAAAGTGTAGAAACTTCCAGTTATAAAGTGAAAAATTTTAAGGATGTAGTGTACAGCATGGGGATTATAGTTAATATTACTATATTATATATTTTAAAATTGCTAAGAAAGTAGATTTTAAAAGTTCTCCACACAAAAAATTATAAATGTGTGAGATGATTGATAGATATGTTAACTAATTTTATTATAGTAATCATTTGATAATATAAACATACATAATCTGTAAAAATTAATATTTCAATGGAAATAATATTTATTAATGTTAATATTTAAATAGAACAATATTAATATTAAAATAAAAATGAAAGACAATTTCTCAACAGAAACAATACAAAATAGATGATAGTAAAATATTATCTTTAAAATACTAAAAGAAAAAACACTCAACCTGAATTATTTTGTCCAGTGAAAAATTTTTCAAAAATAAAAGCAAAGGCTTTTTAAACATACAAAAGCTGAAATACATTCACATAAGTCCTACAATACAGAAATGTTAAAGAAAACCTTTAAGCAAAAAGAAAGTAATATCAAATGGGAATCTAGATCTTCACAAAGAATATATAGAGCAAGAACTTAAAATGGAGCTACAAGAGTGAATATAAAAACTTGCCTTTTTCATTAATATCATTTTAAAGTATAAGCAACATTAAAACAAAAGTAATAAGCATAGATTATATGGTTTATAGCATGTATACTACTAACATATGTGACAACAGTACAAATCCAGGAAGGTGGAAAGAAAGTAATTGTAATGTGTTTGTATTACCTATGAAATTTTATAGTATCACTTAAGAATGGCCAGTTGTAACTTAAAGAGGAATGCTAGAAATCTTACTTCAAATATTTACAGAAAGATTCTGGCTAATAAGCCAATCAAAAAGATAAAACAAAATTATAAAAAAATAATGAATGGGCCCTGGCCGGTTGGCTCAGTGGTAGAGCGTCGGCCTGGCGTGCAGGAGTCCTGGGTTCAATTCCCGGCCAGGGCACACAGGAGAAGCACCCATCTGCTTCTCCACCCCTCCCCTCCTTCCTCTCTGTCTCTCTCTTCCCCTACCGCAGCCGAGGCTCCATTGGAACGAAGATGGCCCGGGCGCTGGGGATGGCTCCTTGGCCTCTGCCCCAGGCGCTAGAGTGGCTCTGGTCACGGCAGAGCGACGCCCCGGAGGGGCAGAGCATCGCCCCCTGGTGGGCAGAGCGTCGCCCCCTGGTGGGCGTGCAGGGTGGATCCCGGTCGGGCCCATGCGGGAGTCTGTCTGACTGTCTCTCCCCGTTTCTAGCTTCAGAAAAATACAAAAAAAAAAAAAAAAAAAAAAAAAAAAATAATAATGAATGTAACATAAGTCAGAAACAGAGGAAGGGGAACAAAAATATGATGGACAAATAGTAAGATAGTAAATGAAAACTCAATAATTGCACTAAATCTGAAAAGATTAAACAACCCAATTAAAAGACAAAGATTAATTGATTTAATGAAAACAACAATATTTAACTGTGTTGGCTTTTTGTTGTTACTGCAACAAATTACCACAAAGTTGGTGTCTTATAAACAACCACAATGCATTCTCTTTTGGTTCTGGAGGTCAGGGCCTAAAATGGGATGGCAGGGGTGCGTTCCTTCTGGAGCCTCTAGAGGAGAATCCATTTCTCCTGCCTTTTCTAGCTTCTCATGGTTCCATCCTCCATCTTCAAAGCCAGCTGTGTTGCCTTTATGAATTTTGTTTTCTGTGTTCCATCATCATCTTGCCTTTTCTGACTCTAACCCTTCTGCCTCCCTCTTATAAATATGCTTGTGATTACATTGGGCCCACCCAGATAACCTACAATATTCTCTGCATCTCAAGATCCTTAATCACAATATGTGCTCTTAGATGCAGATTAAGGTTGGTTGGGGCCCCGGGCGCAGAAGAAAATATTGGGCCCCTTAAAAAAAAGAGAAAGAGACAGGGAAAATAAAAATACATGTTAATCAGATTTTTAAATAAATAAAAAATATTATGTACTATTAATGTTAAAATTGTACATATGAAACCAAACTTAGTGTCATTAGAAAAAAGTGTAAAGTTGAGGTTTTGTGGGACCTTCAGAAGTCGAGGCCCCGGGTGCGTGTCCAGTGTGCCCACCGTTAAATCCGCCTTTGCTTGCACTAAGGTTTTCCCTCTGAGCTTCAACTTCTTGTGTTTTATGGCATTGTTCTAAATGAAGTTGTAATTTTCCATGTATAACCTACATAATTTATTATTAAAGAGAACAAATTAGCCCTGGCTAGTTGGCTCAGTGGTAGAGCATCGGCCTGGCATGCAGGAGTCCTGGGTTCGATTCCTGGCCAGGGCACACAGGAGAAGCGCCCATCTGCTTCTCCACACCTCCCCCTTTCCTTCCTCTCTGTCTCTCTCTTCCCCTCCCGCAGCCAAAGCTCCATTGGAGCAAAGTTGGCCCAGGCACTGAGGATGGCTCTGTGGCCTCTGCCTCAGGCACTAGAATGGCTCTGGTTGCAGCAGAGCAATGCCCTAGATGGGAAGAGCATCACCCCCTGGTGGGCATGCCGGGTGGATCCCAGTTGGGCACATGCGGTAGTCTGTCTGACTGCCTCCCTGTTTCCAACTTCAGAAAAATAGAAAAAAAAATTAGCAAAAAATAAATAAAGATCCTTACTCACATTTGCAAAGTCAGTCCCTTTTTACCATGAGATAAATTAGTAACAGATTCCAGGGATTGGGATGCAGACATCTTCTGGGAAGCCATCATTATTCAGCCTACTACACCCCTACACACTATTTATAGGAAGCCCTCTTTAACTGTAAAGAAAGTAGAAGTTATAAGTAAAAGAGCTTTTCATGTACTATGCTAACACCAAGGGAAAAATAAAACCGAGAGGTGCCAAATTAATATGACACAAAGTAAATTTCAGAGCAGTAAATATCACTGAAAAAGGGACTGTTATTTTACAATGAAAATGTTCATCAGGAGGACATAAAAAATAGTAAATGTTTAGGCATCAAATAAAAGAGCTTCAAAATGCATAAATTAAAATCTAATATGACTGCAAGCAGAAATAGACAAATCCGCAATTACTGTTGGAAATTTCAATGTCTCTATTTCAGTAATTGATAGAATAACTAAATAGCAAATCAAATACAGAAGGCGTGCACCTAATCAACATACTTGTACCAATTGATGTTTATGGAGCATTCCACCCTATAGTAGCAGAAGTTATATTCTTTTTAAATGTACACATTTCCAAAGATAGACTAAATTTGGGGACATAAAACATACTTTAATAAATTTATTTATTATTTTTTTCAGTAACTTGGCTAGACTGATTTATTAATGTTTATTTCCCCCACAATGTAAAGCATCTGGTGTCACTCCTCAGAGGGCTCAGTCGTAGGCATGCACACAATCATCCTGAGATGGCAGTGCTTCTATTAGGCTTTTTAGAGTCTCTTTCCATAATCTCTCCATTAAACTGTCTTGTACCACTGATATCATAACCAGCTGTTAGAGCTCCACTAATTTTGGTTCATTGAGGTATAGTTTTGGATGGTGCCTTGGAGAATAAATTGCTCTAGTGTGAACCAACTAAATTTGGGGAAGGGTAGTTTTTGAGGTTTTTGACTGAGGAGGGCTCCTAACTGTCTCTTCCCCAGGTTCTTTTTTTTTTTTTTTTTTTTTTTTTTGTATTTTTCTGAAGCTGGAAACAGGGAGAGACAGTCAGACAGACTCCCGCATGCGCCCGACCGGGATCCACCCGGCACGCCCACCAGGGGCGACGCTCTGCCCACCAAGGGGCGATGCTCTGCCCCTCCGGGGCGTCGCTCTGTTGCGACCAGAACCACTCTAGCGCCTGGGGCAGAGGCCAAGGAGCCATCCCCAGCGCTCGGGCCATCATTGCTCCAATGGAGCCTCGGCTGCGGGAGGGGAAGAGAGAGACAGAGAGGAAGGAGAGGGGGAGGGGTGGAGAAGCAGATGGGCGCCTCTCCTGTGTGCCCTGGCCGGGAATCGAACCCGGGACTTCCGCACGCCAGGCCGACGCTCTACCACTGAGCCAACCGGCCAGGGCCTCTTCCCCTGGTTCTTACTGATAGCTAGCCTATGGTTTAGCTTGCTGATCTTAATTAAGAGGAGTATGTAATTTCTTACCACCCAGTTTTCTTGACTGTTTACAACTCAAACCTCAATTCGTTGTAACATAATTCTTATGGTTGAATTCTTCTACAATTTGTACAAATAAAGTCTTTGGGGAGAATTGCACAGTTCTTTGCTCTTATGTACCTCCCCTCAACCTGAGCAAAAACCTCTGAATTCCGGTTCTAGAGCTGTGGGTGTGTCAGTGGCCACTTCTCTTAGTAACACCTCTGCTTCAAAGCAAGCACTGTATAAGGGCAGAAGCCTCTTATTTTCTCAACTTGCCCCGGCTGAATTGGAACCCCTGCAAACTATGCAAGTGTGAGCTGAACTCCAGAATCCTCAGCCTGCTGCACCTACCATAGGTCCTCCACCGTATGAATGGGGTGGGGTTAGGGAGCCCCTGATGTCTTGCCTGCACTCACCAGAAATTTAGTTTCTTCAGCTCAGAGCTGGGCTGATGAAAAACACTAATGGCCTGCCCCTCTCAGTGTGATACTGTGTCCCTTAGCTGGGAGCTGAGGGTAGACAGAGCCCTGTTTTCCTGGCCACACCTAACCAAAGTGGAGATTCTGTCATGCAGAGCTGAGATGAGTGTGGGGAGAAATGTTGACTCGGGTGCCATGAACTCTCACTTTTCTTACCAAAATTTAGTACATTTTTCTTAATAAGTATTAGAGTAACTTTTAGAGACTTTAAATGGTTGCTTTTAAAGTAATTAGGTCCAGGTCTGGCCTGTGGTGTTAACCAGGAACACTGACGTCAGTTTGAAATTCTGGGCTTGCCCAGGCAATCAATCAATCAATGACCAACTAGGGTGAAGCAACTATGAGTTGATACTTCTCACTTCCCATTGCTCACTCTGTAAAGTCAGTAAATAAAATATTAAAAAAATAATTTGCTTCGAAATCATTGTTTTACTGGGTATTGGTTCTCTGAAACTCTTGACATTGCCATTCTAGAATTCAACAATTTTTAAATACTTTATTTTTGTGTAGTAGTGTATAGAGCAGAGGAAGATTTTTCCTGGTACAGCTGAAGACAAGGGTGGTTAAGTATTTTCTCTTCTCAGTTGAAGGGACCCTCAGATCTTGGCACACACCACCTCCCTTTGCTAACTGCCTGGTTGGCACAACTGGAACCACTGCTCTCTATCTCCTCCCTGTCGTTATCTGGGAACCACAACAGCATCTTCAAAGGTCTGCCACCAAGTGACCACTAAAAAGCAATCACCTAAAATATAGAGCTAGATAATGTTTTTTCAGGAGTTAGGGAGGAACCCTTGACCTTAGGGCCTTTTAAGTTCCTACTCTATTCTAGGGAGTGGTTAGAGAAAGACAGAAAGTAAAAAAATCTTCTAATTCTCTCTCTTCCTTTCTTTCCAGTCATCTCAAAACAAGAAACATAGATTCAAGGAGAGAATGCGTGTGTGTGCAAAAGTATACCATGTCACATGGAAGTTTTCAGTGAAATCACAACTGAGAAGAATGTATTGTGTAATGGTGTGTATTGCCTTTTATTCTGGAGAGGTGAACACAGCAGTCATTATACTGCTTAAAAACCTGATTTAGAACATCTTGAATAGGAGAGTATGGAATAAGAAACAAAGAAAGTTTATAAACATTGAAGTAGAAAATAATTTTCATCTTAATGGGTTTTAGCAAACCACTTGGATACTATCTATCAAGCACGAAACAAGCAATGTGATATTAATATCTGCTCCAAATATTTTAACTTTTATCTGTTTGATAACCTTGGTTAGAACTTTATTTGTCAAACTGAAGAACAGACAAGTATTTCATAAAGATAAACAATATTTGGAAACATAAGACAATTCTGAGTAACTCTCAAAGAACTAAAATCATTTAGAATATGCTCCTTGACTTAAGGAATTTAGATTAAAAATTAATTAAAAATTTATAAAAATGCCAAATATTTGGAAACTAGGCAAGCACACCTATATAAATTTAGAGGTAAGAATTAAACTACAAAGATAAATTAGAAAATATTTTTACACTATAGTATATCAATATTTTATATTGATTATAAGATAATTTAAATTTTTTAATTATTAATTTAAAAGAATTAAAATCACTGATCCAAGCTCATGTTCTGAGAAATAAGAAAAGAAAGGGAAAATTAAATGCTATGCATATAGAGGAAAGAAATTTATAAATTTGAAAAAGATAACATAAAGACACATGCACCCCCATGTTCACTGCAGCTTTATTCACAGTGGCTAAGACATAGAAACAACCAGTGTCCCTTGATAGAGGATTGGATAAAGAAGATGTGGTACATATATACAATGGAATGCTACTCAGCCATAAGAAATGATGACAATGTGGATGGACCCTGCGAACATTTTATTGAGTGAAATAAGTAAATCAGAAAAAGTTAAGAACTATATGATTTCACACATAGGTGAGAATCTTATGGACATAAATAAAAGTAAAGTGCTTACCAGAGGGAAGTGGTTGTGGGGGATGGGATGGGGGAGGGGAGAAAAGAGGGACAAGTATTCCATGACAGAGACAGTTTGACTTTGGGTGGTGGGTACACAACATAATCAACAGTTCAAAGGATATGGAGATGTTTACCTGAAACCTATGCATGGTACTGGAAAATAAAATCAGACTCTGGGTTACCCATCACCCCAATGCCAATAAGAAGAAATGAGGACCAAGTAGGCATAAGGTATGTCTTTCATTTCAAATTGCAGCAACTTGAGAAGGCAGGTTACTCCTGTCAAAAAGAACGATCTTAACAGTCCCCTGGTACTTGTGGTTTTTATAGGGTTCAGGGGCTGTTAGTAATGGTGTAAGGGGCAAAAGAAAAAAAGAGAAAAGTTCGTGCAGTTAGTCGCGTAACAGTGTGTGGGAGACGGGAGTCCGGTTTGCAGGAATGTCTTCTCTGCAAGTTCTTCTGATGTAGCACAGGCCTAATCAGCATAGTCCAGTCCTATCTGGTGCCTTGGTAAATTTTCAAGGCCGGGGTGGAAGAGGAAGTAGCTGTCTCCAGGAACAGCCGGGGTTGTGATACCTCTGAGAAGCTGTGCAAGAGAACTCCCTTAGGAGTGTTTCTTAGGCAACAAAATAAAAGTAAATTTGTGAACTAAGCCCTGGTTATCTACAGTGTCTTAACCTTTTGCAGGAAATTCTGTGATTCAGCCCTTACAAAACAATTATTGTAATTTAATCCCTAACGTGTAACTTTATTGATCAATGTCACACTATTAACTTTAGTTTTCTAAATAAAAAAGGAAAAGATAAAATTGAAAAGAACTTAGCATTTTCTCATTTAAAAATATTTTAAAAATTGGTCACTTAAGATGATCAAGGAAAAAAAAACACAACATTAAATTTAAACTGTATTTAAAAAAATTAAGTGCAAAGTCATAAATCACTAATATTAGGAATTATAGTGACATATCATGAGATATTTTGTACACATTGTTGAATCTATTAAAGAAATTTATGAACATATTTATGCCGATACTTTTGACAACCTAGATGAAATAGTCTCTGAAAATTTCAACTTAACCAAACTGACACAAGTAAAATGAGAACATTTGAAAGCCACATATAAATAAAAATTAATTTCAGGCTTAAAAATTTTCCCAGGAAAGAAGATTAATGGACAGATAGATTCATTGGTGATTACTATCAAATATTAAAGGAAAAATAAAACCAATCAAATACTATATTTTTCAGAAAAATGCTACCAGCACCTCATAGGTTATTTTATGAGGCCAGCATAAATTTGACCCTCAACTAAGACAATAATAGTACAAGGAAATGAAATCGTACATCGAGTCTTTAATAAACATACATTCAAAAATTCTTAACAAAACATTTGCAAATTGAATAGCAATATAAATGCATGGTATTATATTATGACCAATGTGGTTTTTCCCAGGCAAACAGGATCACCTGATCAAGTGGTGTCACAGTGTATGTAGTATCATCCTGGGATGCTGAGGAATCAGATTTGAAACCCCCAGGTCACTGGCTTGTGCACAGGCTCACCAGCTTGAGCATGTGATCATAGACATGACCCCATTGTTGTTGGCTTGAGACCTAAGGTCAATGGCTTGAAGACCAAGGTTGCTGGCTTGAGCCTAAGGTCTCTGGCTTGATCAAAGAGTCACTGGCTGAGCTGCAGCCCCCCAGTCAAGGCACATATGAAAAAGCAACACACACACACACACACTCAAGAAAAAAAAACAGGATTAATTTTTCATTCAAATATAAATACAAATGCAATTCACAAAATTAAGAGGTTAAAGAAGAAAAATCATATGACTATCTTAATGGAGGCAGAAAAAAATTTTTTTTATTCGGTTAGAGGAGGGGAGGCAGAGACAGACTTCTTTGTGGACAAGTCTTGCCGGGGGTGAGGACGATGGAGATGCAAAGACAGGACTCCGGGGACCAGGTTCAGTGACGCAGATCCACTTTATTCAGGAAGTAAACTAGCTTATATACATGGGTTCAGCCAATAGGATGTTACAGTGTGTCCTTCATAACCAATGGCTGAAAAGATCAGGGAGATGCATAGTTGGCGCTAAGTCACTTCCTTATAGCAGGCGAGCTCCCTTCCTGGGTATACCTGAGAGCTGGAGTATTCTCACAGCATTGCATCAGCCACAGCTGCTAGGAATGCACTCTGTGCTCCACGCACAGCTCCCCCTTCTCTTTTAATTAAGGCCGATTGACTTGATGAATGACAGCTTGCTGTTGTTGTAGCTTCGCTATGCATTATGCAATGGAACCCTAGTAGAACTAAAACAACTATAATATCTATTATACTATATGCTAATAGATTAGCTGGATTAAACAATGAGGCAAGTTTCTGTAATGTTTGACTAGTTAGAAAATAGAGTGGAGGTCTTAAACAGGGGATTCTTCCTAGGGGTCGGGATGTCACTTCCCTCCCATTATGTTACAGAGACCTTCTAGGTGCTGCTAAACACAGTTCCATTTTGATTGTAAAAAATGGATGTAGGTCCATGCACACCCCCTTCCCACAATGGTCCCAGCATCTAAACACAGAATGGATGGCTTGCTGTGGGCTGCATACTACATATGGTTGCAAGGCACATTACACAAATTACAACAACATGACAAATCATACAATTTCAAGAATTACAAAGGCACATTTCACCAGTCTCTGAGCACTTTGCCAAAAGCGCAAAATGTTCCTCGGCCTTCTTTCTAGCCATGGGAAAAGCTTCCCGGGGCAGGAGAAGGGCCTCCAGCAAAGCCACCCCCCACCCCCATCAGGGTATTTCACATTGTCCAAAATCCATAAGTCCATCCAACAAAGGAGCCAATGTTCACTTGGGTCGTAGTTCAGGAAATCAGTCCATGTACATGAGGTCTCAGCCACCCCCTTCATCCTTGCCATCCTGGCAGGTCTTACACTGTCCCAAAGAGGAGCACATGGCAATGGCAGTCAGCATTTCCATCTCTGCTCTGGAGAGCATGATGGCATTCACCCCTATGTCCCAAAATGTCAGCGAACCCACCAGCGGCTTAACAGGCACTCCCTGCTGATCCAGTGGCCACTTGGCGATGCAAGCCTGGCTTCCATTCATCTTCCCGCTACAGCTGCCGCCGTTTACCTTCTGCAGTCTGCAAATTGAAACTCCGGCCCAATTCTCCTCATCCTCCAAAGATGAACTGAAAACACCAGCTCGCGCTGCTGCTGCCTGCGTCTGGGAGTTAGCAGTTACTATAGCATACATAAGCAAGAACAGAGCACCAGGGCCTGGGGGCCTGTCAGAGGCAATTCTCTGGAACTGCCCCGCCAAAGCCTCCACATCCCCCTAGAGGATAGAGAGTGCATGCTGGCTGTGAGGTCTTCTTCTGGAGCACTGAGGACCTCCTCCCCTCAGGCATAATTGGTGTGGAGAAGGCCAGGGCTGTGACTTTGGATGGGTGAAGGCTGAACCACTTAGTGGGTTCCCAAGAAACCCTGTCAAGCAGGTTGGGGGGTTCCTGGGATCCAAATTGGCTGAAAAATACAAGCATAACCTCTCCCTTGTGTTAGAAGAGGATGTGATCCCCACCACTGTGCCATGGCTGGGTCCTTCCAGTGTCATTTCAGAGAGAAGGGTGGGGGAGAGAGAGTGAGAGATACAGAAAAACAGACAAGACAGACAGAAAGAATAAAGACACATGGGGGCGTATAGGCTGGCCCATGGGTCTGCAGCAGGAACACGTGTTGGAGAAAATGGCATCTGAGAGGCTGGGGTGGGGCACTGAGCCCTGGCAGGGAATGCGGAAGTAGTGACTCTGCTTTTTCTGGACGCAGAGCTGATGGCGCAGTTAGCAATTTCGTTGGTTTTGTTTCTGCGTGCTCAGCCGCGATTTTGTCAAACTCAGAGGCTAAACTACTTTCCTCCTCAGTGGAGGGGGGCAAATAGGAAGGTAGGGGCTCCTCAGAGAGAGGGGTAGCCTGTAATGTTTTTGGCATTGGTGGAGGGTCCCCAGGAGGAGCACCAGTCAGGCAGGCATATATTGCTAGCAGGGCAGGAATGAGGCCGAGAGGGAAGGTTTGTCCCCCATGTACTTAGGCCGAACGAAAGCATTGGAGAGCTTGGGCCCAAGTATCCAGGTCCCAGAGGGGCATGGCCTCAATCCAGGGTTTGAGACCAGAGAGAATCTCCCAGTAAGTACAGAGATCCTTTTCACAAACTTCAACTTGCCTACTCTGCAATAGGGCATGCAGGACTTGAGCCTGCGGGGCTCAAGAGTGGGGGAGAAGGTTTCCTATTGCAGAGAGTCACTCACTCATCCCATGGATGCTGGTTAGGTCCCTGCCCCACATTGGGCGCCAGTTGTGGACAAGTCCTGCCGGGGTGAGGATGATGGAGACGCAAAGACCCAACTCTGGGGACCAGGTTCAGTGACGCAGATCCACTTTATTCAGGAAGTAAACTAGCTTATATACATGGGTTCAGCCAATAGGATGTTACAGCGTGTCCTTCATAGCCAATGGCTGAAAAGATCAGGGAGCTGCATGGTTGGCACTAAGTCACTTCCTTATAGCGGGCGAGCTCCCTTCCTGGATATGCTCAGGAGGGTTCTGGGAGCTGGAGTATTTTCACAGCATTGCATCAGCCACAGCTGCTAGGAATGCGCTGTGCCCTCCACCCTCACTTCTGCATGCACCCTGACCAGAATCCAGCCAGCAAGCCAACTAGGGGGCCATGCTCTGCCCATCTGGGGAGTTGCTCCATTGCTCAGCAACCAAGCTCTTCTTAACAGCTAAAGAGGAGGCCATGGAGCCATTCTCAGCACTTGGGGTCAACTTGTGCCATTGAGCCATGGCTTTAGGAGGAGAAGAGAGAGAGACAAGTGAGAGAGGAGGGGTGGAAAAGCAGATGGGCATTGCTCCTGTGTGCCCTGATCTGGAATTGAACCTGGGACATTCTTACACTGGGTCAATGTTCAAACACTATGCCAACTGGCCAGGGCCAGAAAAAATATTTCACAAAACTCAACATATTTTTAACTAAGAAAGAAAGAAATCCTGGCAGCAAAATTGAAAAAGAACACTTCCTCAGTTGGTTAGACAGTATCAGTGAAAAAAATAAAATGAAAACTTCACATCTCCGTGAATCTTGAGTTTTTTCATTTAGACCAGGAGAAAAAAAAGGATATCTTTCTTACCACTTTCATTAAACCTAACACTAGAGATCTTCAGGCCATAGTAGAGGTGCTAATCAGTACAGTAAAGCTAGAAATAAAAGTCATAAAGTTATAAGAAAGACACAAAACTGTCTTTAGTCACAAATAAAATTATTATTTTGCCACATAATATCTTTATCCACTTTGTCAAAACATAGACACTGATAGTCTCTGCATATTAAATATTCACACAGATGACAGAAACAGAGATTTGGATCTTCCCTATCTTCCCTAGTCTTACTATATTAGGGAAGGAATTCATCAATTTCTGATTAATCAGAGGCTTTTCACTGGATCAATCATCTGGGCACCATATTTAGTCCAGCATGAGACACAGGGCACAAAAAGTGTAAAAAAGAAGGAAATCTTACCTCTTGCCACAGCATGGATGGACCTGGAGAACATTATGCTGAGTGAAATAAGCCAAACAGAGAAAGACAAATACCATGTGATCTCACTCTCATATATAGATGGCATTTTTCATTTGAGTCTGTTGATGTTCAAGGAGAGTTAGGGCTCTTTCAATCTCATTGGTAATGATTTCTAAGACTTCCTGTAGTAAGATAATCCAGTTTAACAAGTAAATGGGGTTTATGGTATCCCCAAGAGCCATTCTCTGCCCAGGTGGCAGGTCTATAGTATTGGATTAGCCTTTCTGGGGACCCACTCATCATCTTTCTAGTCTCCTATCTGGAGTTCTCTTTTCACCCATTGTGAGGGCTGTGGGACTGGGCAGCCAAGTGATTCCTCTGTTTTGAGAGGCAAGAGGAATAAAGATGACCTTATCATACCAATCATGTGTCTGCCTTCCCAGTTCCTGGAAAGGCAGATATAGGCCCTGTTTCCACAGATCTAGTAAGGTCCATGCAGTGCTATCCAGCCTTGGGCCTTGCTAGGTTCCTGCCAGGCTCCAGCTAACTCTGGGAACCTAGCCAATGGATTTCTCTCTGTCTGATTTCCCACCACACACTTTGTTTGGAGGTAGCATTATAATGCCATTGGACAAGGCAAGTTAAATTTCCAACTGATTCAATGAAATTTCCTCTACCTCTGACTAAGCAGTATTGTTCTATAATAGTATGTTTTAAAATCTATTGGCTATAATCAGGAGTGCAGGGAGCCATTATATTTGGCATAACCCTAGTGGAAACCAATTCTTTGGCTTCCCATGGCCACCTGTCCCCTATTAGAGTTCCCCCACATACAGAGCAAGAGATGGCATTCAGGGAATGAGCTATTCCCTCCGCCATCCTGAGAAATAAGTTCTTAGTTGATTGTGGTAGTGGGGGTAGGGATTCAGTTGCTTCCTCATAGAAGGACTTGTATACTTGAAAGGCTTGCATGGGGTGGTCCAATACCTGACCTCTGATAACAATGGGATATAGCCCCTTTCCATCAATGCCAAGTGTTAACACTTCTCCAGCTTTCCAATGGGGTTTAGTGGATGGTTATGATTAACTTTAAAGAATTGCACCCATGGGTGGTGCAGTTTGACAGAGCTGCCCTACTCTTAATATACATTTCTTTCTTTTTAGAGGTGTTCTTTTCCCAAGTAGCCCATTGGACACATGACCAATATTCACAGGTTATTTCACAGGGGTAGCTATGAGCACATATATGCTTTTCATTTACCCTATAGCTTCTCTCCTAGCCAAGTGACCCACACCCCCTTTCTGCATGACTTATATTGGTACATGCATCAAGCCTTAAAATGACTTGTTATGGCTTTCCTTTTACTTCAATTTTTGCCATGGTTGGACCATCATTCTATCCCAGAACTCCTCCTCCCTTTGTTACTTTTACCTCAAACACTACTTCAGTGGGAGGGTCTGTGGGGTTATAATAGAAATAATATTGGTCATTTCTTGGGTCCTATATCAAATATTGAGTCTGATTATAGGTACAGGTCCCTATATGGGTTCTTTGGCATTCATTGGAACTGTAGAGAAGCAAGGTAGTGGAGACTTTCTGACCATCCTTGGTGATATAAATACATAGTTCATAGTCTTCTACCTTAGTTCGCCTTCCTCCCCAGAGTTCAATTATAAGGAGCTCCATGGCAAGGTTCCTCAGGCTTTGGTCTTCAGTGGACCAGCCAGCTTCCAGTTTGTGGCTGGAGCAGGGCATGTCATCTTTTTGAGAGTCAACTTCCAGGGGATAGTGGGATCAGTCTGTGCCATCTATGAGAAGGTCTCTAAAGGAACCACTGGCTTCAGTCAACTGTGGTGAACCCAGGCAGGTATTCCTTCTACTTTGGCAGCTTTTGGAGTGGTGAGGATCACAGTGTAGAGTTCTGTCCATTTGGGATGGAGAGATGCTGGATTTTAATCTATGATCCACACTTGGTTACCTGGGGAAAAAGAATAAACAGGAGTAAACGGACTGATTGGATCCCCTATCTAACACCCACTTGAATATGATACAAGCTACCTTACCTAAAGCCTCTAATTATCTGTGTAGTTCTGTTTCTCCTAGTTCTCAGGGGGTCCTTGGCAAACTTCGTAATATTAGAGGAGGCTGATTGCATAATATCTCATAAGGTGAGTATCTGGTGTTCTTGGATGGAGTATACCAAATATTTTTTTATAAATTTTTATTAATTTTAATGGGCTAACATCAATAAATCAGGGTACATATGTTCAAAGAAAACATCTCCAGGTTATCTTGTCATCCAGTTATGTTGCATATCCATAACCCAAAGTCAGATTGTCCTTCATCACTTTCTATCTGTTTTTTTTTTGTGCCTCTCCCCCTCCCTCTTCCCCTCTCCCTCCCTCTTCCACCCCTCCTCTTAACCACCAAACTCTTATCCATGTCTCTTAGGCTCACTTTTATGTCCCACCTATGTATGGAATCATGCAGTTCTTAGTTTTTTCTGATTTACTTATTTCACTCCCTATAATGTTAGCAGGATCCAACCATTTTGTTGTAAATGATCCAATGTCATCATTTCTTATGGCTGAGTAGTATTCCATAGTGTATATGTGCCCCATCTTCTTTATACAGTCATCTATTGAAGGGCTTTTTGGTTGTTTCCATGTCTTGGCCATTGTGAACAATGCTGCAATGAACATGGGGCTACATGTGTCTTTACGGATCAATGTCTCTGAGTTTTGGGGGTATATACCCAGTATAGAGATTGCTAGGTCATAAGGTAGTTCTATTTTCAGTTTTTTGAGGAACAACCATATTTTCTTCCATAATGGTTGTACTACTTTACATTCCCACCAACAGTGAATACGGGTACCTTTTTCTCCACAGCCTCTCCAACACTTGCTATTACCTGTCTTGTTGATAATAGCTAATCTAACAGGTGCGAGATGGTATCTCATTGTAGTTTTAATTTGCATTTCTCTAATAACTAATAAAGATGAGCATCTTTTCATATATCTGTTGGCCATATGTATTTCTTCCTGGGAAAAGAGTCTATTCATGTCCTCTTCCCATTTCTTTATTGTATTGTTTGTTTGTTTGTTGTTGAGTTTTAGGAGTTCTTTGTATATTTTGGATATTAGGTCCTTATCAGAGCTGTTGTTTGAAAATATAATTTCCCATTTAGTTGGCTGTCTGTTTATTTTGTTGTCAGTTTCTCTTGCTGAGCAAAAACTTCTTAGTCTGATGTAGTCCCATTCATTAATTTTTGCCTTCACTTCTCTTGCCTTTGGAGTCAAATTCATAAAATGCTCTTTAAAACCAAGGTCCATGACTTTAGTACCTATGTTTTCTTCTATGTACTTTATTGTTTCAGGTCTTATATTTAGGTCTTTGATCCATTTTGAATTAATTTTAGTACAAGGGGACAAACTGTAGTCGAGTTTTATTCTTTTGCATGTGGCCTTCCAGTTTTTTCAGCATCATTTCTTGAAGAGACTTTCTTTTCTCCATTGTGTGTTGTTGGCCCCTTTATCAAAAAATTATTTGACCATATATATGTGGTTTTATTTCTGGGTTTTCTATTCTGTTCCATTGGTCTGAGTGTCTATTTTTCTGCCAATACCATGCTGTTTTGATTGTCTTGGCTCTATAATATAGTTTGAAGTCAGGTATTGTAATGCCCCCAGCTTTATTCTTTTTCCTTAGGATTGCTCTGGCTATTTGGGGTTTTTTTGTTTGTTTTTTTAATTTTTTTTATTTTTTATTTTTTTTTAGAGAGGAGAGAGAAAGGGAGAGAGAGACAGAGAGAGAAGGTGGGGAGGAGCTGGAAGCATTAACTCCCATATGTGCCTTGACCAGGCAAGCCCAGGGTTTCGAACCGGCGACCTCAGCATTTCCAGGTCGATGCTTTATCCGCTGTGCCACCACAGGTCAGGCTATTTGGGGGTTTTAATAGTTCCACATAAATCTGATGATTTTTTGTTCCATTTCTTTAAAAAATGTCATTGAAATTTTGATGGGAATTGCATTAAATTTGTATATTGCTTTGGGTAATGTGGCCATTTTTATTATATTTATTCTTCCTATCCAAGAACAAGGGATATTTTGCCATTTCATTATATCTTTTTTGATTTCCCTTAACAATGCTTTGTAGTTTTTGTTATATAGGTCCTTTACATTCTTTGTTATGTTTATTCCTAGGTATTTTTTTTGTTGTTGCAATTGTGAAGGGGATTATTTTTTTCTTTTTTAGTTCTTTTTCTAATGTTTTATTGTTGGTATATAGAAAGGCTATGGACGTTTGTATATTAATTTTGTATCCTGCAACCTTAGTGTATTGGTTTATTGTTTCTGGTAATCTATTTGTGGAGTCTTTGGGGTTTTTGATGTATAGGATCATATCATCTGCAACAAGTGATATCTTTACATCTTCTTTTCCAATATGGATGCCTTTTATTTCTTTATCTTGTCTGATTCCTCTGACTAGAACTTCTAGTACCATGTTTAATAAGAGTGGAGAGAGTGGACAACCCTGTTTTGTTCTTGATTTAAGGGAAAAGTACTCAGTTTTATTCCATTTAATATGATGTTAGCTGATGATTTATCATATATGGCCTTTATCATGTTGAGATATTTTCCTTCTATACCCATTTTGTTGAGTGTCTTAAACATAAAGTTGTGTTCTATATTATTGAATGCCTTTTCTGCATCTATTGATAAGATCATGTAGGTTTTGTTCTTTGTTTTGTTGATATGGTGTATTACTTTAACTGTTTTATGTATGTTGAACCATCCTTGAGATCCTGGGATGAATCCCACTTGATCATGAAGTATTATTTTTTTAAATATGTTGTTGTATTCAACTTGCTAGTATTTTGTTTAGTATTTTAGCATTTGTATTTATTAGAGATATAGGTCTGTAGTTTTCTTTCTGTGTCGTCCTTGCTAGGTTTTGATGTGAGGGTTATGTAGGCCTCATAAAATGTATTTGGAAGTATTGCTTTTTTTTCAATTTTTTGAAGACTTTGAGTAAAATAGAAACCAAGTCTTCCTTGAATGTTTGATAGAAGTCACTAGTATAACCATCTGGGCCTGGACTTTTATTTTTGGGGAGGTTTTTAATAGTTGTTTCTATTTCCTCCATGCTAATTGGTCTGTTTAGGCTTTCTGCTTCTTCATGACTCAGTCTAGGAAGGTTGTATTGTTCTAGGAATTTATCCATTTCTTCTAGATTGTTAAATTTGGTGGCATATAATTTTTCATAGTATTCTACAATAATTCTTTGTATATCTATGATGTCTGTGGTAATTTCTCCTCTTTCATTTTGGATTTTGTTTATGAATCCTTTCTCTTTTTTCCTTGGTGAGTCTTGCCAAGGGTTTGTCAATTTTGTTGATCTTTTCAAAGAACCAGCTTCTTGTTTTATTAATTTTTTCTATAGGTTTTCTGTTCTCTATTTCATGTATTTCTGCTCTGATTTTTATTATTTCCTTTCTTCAGCTGGTTTTGATTTGTCTTTGTTCTTCTTTTTTTAGTTCCTTAAGGTGTGAAGTTAAGTGGTTTACTTGGGCTCTCTCTTCTTTGTTCATATAGGCCTGAAGTGATATGAACTTCCCTCTTATCACTGCTTTTGCTGCATCCCAGAGATTCTGATATATCGAATTGTCATTTTCATTTGTCTGTATGTATCTTTTGATCTCTGCGCTTATTTTTTCTTTGACCCATTCATTTTTAAAATGTATGTTGTTTAGTTTTCACATTTTTGTGGTTTGTTTACCACTTTTTTGCAGTTGAATTCTAATTTCAAGGCTTTATGATCAGAAAATATGCTTGGTACAATTTCAATGTTTCAGAATTTGCTGATGTTATTTTTGTGGCCCAACATATGGTCAATTCTTGAGAATGTTTCATGTACACTAGAGAAAAATGTATACTCTGTCTCTGGAATGGAATGTCCTGTAGATGTCTATCATATCCAATTGCTTTAATGTTTCATTTAAGGCCAATATATCTTTATTTATTTTCTGTTTGGATGAACGATCTAGAGCCATCAGCAGTGTATTGAGGTCTCCAAGTATGATTGTATTTTTGTCATATTTTGTTTTTAGGTCAATAAGCAGCTGTCTTATATATTTCAGTGCTCCTTGGATTGGTGCATATATATTAAGAATTGTTATGTCTTTTTAAAAAAAATTTTTTTATTTATTCATTTTTAAAGAAAGAGGAGAGAGAGAAGGGGGAAGGAGCAGGAAGCATCAACTCTTATATGTGTCTTGACCAGGCAAGCCCGGGGTTTTAAACTGGCAACCTCAGCATTCCAGGTCAACACTTTATCCACTGCACCACCACAGGTCAGGCTGTTTTATCTTCTTGATTCAGTGTCCCCTTAATCATTATGAAATGACCATTTTTGTCTCTGAGTACTTTTGCTATTTTATAGTCAGCATTACTAGATATGAGTATTGCTACACCTGCTTTTTTTTTTGGATGTTATTTGCTTGGAGTATTGTTTTCCAGCCTTTCACTTTGAATTTGTTTTTATCCTTGTTGCTTAGATGTGTTTCTTGTAGGCAGCATACAGTTGGATTTTCTTTTTTAATCCATTCTGCTACTCTGTGTTTTTTTATTTGTGAGTTTAATCCATTTACATTTAGTGTAATTATTAACACTAGTGGGTTCCCTATTGCCATTTTATAAATTGCTTTCTGTTAGTTTTGTATCTTGTTTGATTCTTCTCTTTTGTTTTTCTATCATTTGTTTTAGTTTGGTTGTATTCCATACTTCTTTCCTCTGTTGCCACCTTTTTTAAGTCATGTGCTTCTGTGGTGGTTCTTTCAGGGGTGGTTACCATTAAGTAATGAAAAGGGTACCTACCATGTTCATTGTAGTACACTATGTTATGAGTGCTTCTGCACTCCATCGTCCTTTGCTACTGTTAATCTCCATCCTCTCCCCCCCCCCTTTTTTTGTATTTGTTTTCAAAGTTTAAATTTGGTTTTATTGTGTTCTTGGTGGAGCCTTTACTTGTGGTTTTGTTTTGTTTTGTTCTTTGCATCTGGTTGGAAAACCCCTTTAGTATTTCCTAGAGTGGGGGTTTTCTGATGATAAATTTCTTCATCTTTTCTGTATCTGTGAATATTTTTATTTCTCCTTTGATTTTGAAGGATAGCTTTGATGGGAATAATATTCTTGGCTGAAAGTTCCTCTCTTTCAGAACTTTAAATGTTGGAGTCCACTCTCTTCTAGCTTGTAGAGTTTCTGCTGAGAAATCCAATGATAATCTAATAGGCTGAGAAATCCAATGATAATCTAATCTTTATATGTTGTATTCTTCTTTTCCCTGGCTGCCTTGAGAATTTTTTTTTTTTGTCATTGGTTTGTGCTAGTTTCATTATGATGTGCCTTCGAGTAGGTTTGTTGGGGTTAAGAAAATTTGGTGTTCTGTCTGCTTCTTGTATTTGAGGCTTCAGTTCTTTCCATAGGCTTGGGAAGTTTTCATCTATTACTTGTTTGAATATGTTCTCCATTCCATTTTCTCTCTCTTCTCCTTCTGATATACCTATTATTCTTATGGTAGTCTTTTTGATGGAGTCAGACAATTCCTGTAGAGCTTTCTCATTTTTTTAAAATTTTTGAGTTTCTCTTCTCTCCTCTCTGTTGTGCCTTAAGTTGCTTGTCTTCTATATTACTAATCCTACTTTCTATATGGCCTGTTCTATAAGCTAAGCTTGTTACCTCATTTTTCAGTTCATGAATTGAGTTTTTCATCTCTGTTTGATTTGTTTTTATAGTTTCAATTTCCTCGGTAATATATTCTTTGTGTTTGTTGAGTTGTTTTTTTGAGCTCCCTAAATTGCTTTTCTGTGTTTTCTTGTGTATCTCTGAGTATTTTTAGGATTTCTATTTTATATTCTCTGTCATTTAGCTTCGTTTCCAATATATTAAATTTTTTCTCCATAGATCTTTTTCTCATCTATCTGTGCTACATCTCTGTCTTTTGTATCCATGATATTCGATTTCCTTTTCCTTAATGGCATCTGAGGGTGGTTTTGTTGATAGCACTTCATGTTCATTGTGTGGGACTTCCAGATGTACCACGGATAGATTTTTCTGTCACTAACTGAAGAATTTGTTGAAGTTTTGGGGAGAGGTATTGGTAGTACTCCTTATGGTACCATTTGTCTGACATCACTCTGGGGTATACCAAATTTTAAACAGAATTAAAGGTAAAACTTGCACCTATTTAAGATTTGTCTCCTGATATAACTTGCTAAACCCTAACTTTAGAGTCTTATTTATTCATTCCACCTCACCCAAAATCTGTGGTCTGTATGCTGCATGAATCTCCCAGGTGATGCCTAAGGCTTGTGCTGTTTCTTGTACCATGTTAGTCATAAAAGCAGGGCTATTGTCAGAGCCTATCCAAAGTGGAATTTCAAACCTTGGAATGACTTCTCTGAGTAGTGCCTTTATTACCTTTCTGACTCTTTCAGTCCATGTGGGATAGGCCTCTCATGTGGGATTACTCATCATGAGTAAGTGCACAGTCGTACTAACAACTACCAGCAGCCTTGGCTTTAGGGCATTTTGTTGAAGTCTACTTGTACATCCTCAAAGGGGGCTGTCCCATAAGACTGTACACTAGTAAGCATCAAACGGCCTTGCTTGGCATTGTTCTGGCGGCAGGTTGAGCGGTGCGAACTGCCTCCTTTGGCTAAAGTTGTTAGGAGATTAATGTAAAAATTTCTTTCTATAAGTTTTTCTGTTTTTTTTCTTGTCCCATATGAGTGGCAGTGTGTAAAGCCTGGAGTATTGTTGGTCCCAATAGATGGGGGATGACAACTCTATCTTCTGGTTGTTGCATTCAGCTATCTTTTAATTTTTCTTGCCCCTTCTGTTTTATTCACTTTTTCTTTCACTCAGAATATCTGGGTGCAAGATCCAGGGCCCATGGGATGAGAGGGGCTATAGCACCCTGCTGGTAGGCCAGGGTAGAAGCTTTCTTTGCCTCTATATCTACTCTGGCATTCTCCTGGGTCTCTACCATCCCTCCCTTCTGGCATCCTCAGCAATGGATCACTGCTATTTGTTTTGGCTTCCAGACTGCTTCTAGCAGCTGGAGAATTTCTACTGGATATTTGAGGTCCTTGCTCCCAGCTGTCAGGAACCCCTTTTCCTTATATATGGCCCCATGGACTTGCAGAGTAAAAAAGGCAAAGTGGGAATTGGTAAAAAACGGTCGCTCTTTTTTCTTCACTGAGCTCTAGGGCCCGAGTCAGAGCAATCAGTTCTGCCCACTGAGCAGAGGTGCCTTGGGGTAGAGGCAATACCTCTACAGTCTTCATTAGAGTCACTACTGCATACCCTGCTGGCCTTTCCCTTCATCAGTTGACAGAGCTGCTTCCATCTACATAAAGCCCCCAATATGGGTTTCTTATGGATTGACTTAACAGGTTGGGCTGGATGGAGTACACAGGGTCAAATACTTCTAAGCAGTTGTGCTGCTGCTTTCCCTCTTCCACTGGGAGAAATGTTGCTGGGTTTAAAGTGGTACACACCTTTATTGCCAGCCTTGGGTTTTTACAGAGTAAGCTCTGGTATTTGGTGAGACGGGCATTTGTGAACCAATGATGCTCTTTTGCATTCATCAGATGTACCCACATCTTCAAGTTTTGTCCCAAAGTCAATTTGTCTGCCTCTTGTACTAACATTGCTGTGGCTGCTAGAGCTCTCAAGCAAGGTGGCTAGCCCTTACCAACTTCATCTAATCATTTGGAGAGGTAGGCTACCAGTCTAGACCATGAACCCAAGTCTTGGGTTAATACACTCACAGCTGTCTTGCTCCTCTCTGAGTCATACAGCACAAAAGGTTTTGCTAGGTTAAGAAGATTTAGTGCTGGGTCTAAAAAGCACAATCTTATTCCACCCTCCATTCCATGGGTTCTCTTTGTCCTCCTTTTATGACTTCATAGAGGGGTTTGGCCAATATTGTAGAGTTGGGGATCCACAAATGACAGGATCCTACTGCACCCAGGAATTCTCTAGCTTGTCTCCATGTTGTTGGGACCGGGATATTCTGAATAACCTGTTGCCATTCTATACCTAGTCTCCTCTCCCCCTGCTGGAGAATAAATCCCAAGTATTTTACTTGCCTTTGGCAGATCTGGGCCTTCTTCTTCAAGACTTAGTATCCAATCTGCTCTAGATGGCATAGAAGCTCATCCATTCCTCGAGTACATCCTTAGAGAGTCTTGTGACCCAACAACAGGTAATCTACGTATGGGAGGAGAATACATCCAATGTCCTATACAGGAAATTGCTGGACGTTTTGAGCAAGGGCCTCCCCAAAGATGGTAAAGGAGTTTTTGAACCCTTGTGGGAGCCTAGGCCAGTTGTACTGCCCTTTTGCCCCTGTAGCCATGTCCTTCCATTGGAAAGCAGACAGCTCCTGGCTTCCAGGAGCCAGTCTTATATTAAAAAAGGAATCTTTCATAAACATGGGGGTGCATTTCTCCTTGTTTATAAAAGATGCCTTTTTTAAAAATATAAGACTGGCTCCTGGAAGCCATTGTTCACAATAGCGAAGATCTGGAAACAGCCTAAGTGTCCGTCAGTGGATGAGTGGATTAAAAAGCTTTGGTACATATATACTATGGAATACTACTCAGCCTTAAGAAATAATGACATCACAGAATAACCTAGACATGTTTACTCTGAACATATGTACCCTGATATTTCAATGTCACCCCATTAAAATTAATTAAATAAAAGAAACCAATGATAAAAAAAAAATGACATCAGATCATTTACAACAACATGGATGGATCTTGATAACATTATACAGAGTGAAATAAGTAAATCAGAAAAAACTAAGAACTATATGAATCCATACATAGATGGGACATAAAAATGAGACTCAGGCCCTGGCCAGTTGGCTCAGCGGTGGAGCGTCGGCCTGGCGAGCGGGGGGCCTGGGTTAGACTCCCGGCCAGGGCGCATGGGAGAGGCGCCCATTTGCTTCTCCACCCTCCCCTTCCTCTCTGTCTCTCTCTTCCCCTCCCGCAGCCGAGGCTCCATTGGAGTGAGGATGGCCCGGGCGCTGGGGATGGCTCCTTGGCCTCTGCCCCAGGCGCTGGGGTGGCTCTGGTCACGGCGGGGTAATGCCCTGGAGGGGCAGAGCATCGCCCCCTGGTGGGCAGAGCGTCGCCCCTGTTGGGCGTGCCAGGTGGATCCCGGTCGGGCGCATGCGGGAGTCTGTCTGACTGTCTCTCCCCGTTTCCAGCTTCAGAAAAATACAAGAAAAAAAAATGAGACTCAGAGACATGGACAAGAATGTGATGGTATCGTGGGGGGGATGGGGAGGAGGGGGCGAGGAAGGAGAGAGAGAGGGCATGGGGGGAGGAGAGGGGCACAAAGAAAACCAGATAGAAGGTGACAGAAGACAATTTGACTTTGGGTGAGGGTATGCAACATAATCAAATGTCAAAATAATTTGGAAATGTTTCCTCTGAACATATGTACCCTGATTTATCAATGTCACTGTATTAAAATTAATTTTAAAAAAGGCATCTTTCAAGTCCATGCAAGTAAACCAGGAGATGGGCAGGGAGAAGGCTTAAGAGAGGGTAAGGGTTTGGTACTGTCGGGTGCAGAGTCACTACTGCCTCATTAACTACTCTCAAGTCCTGTACTGGCTGGTAATCATTGGTTCCCAGTTTTTTAATGGGAATAAAGGAGTAGTCCAGGGTGAATGGCATCAGATAATGTCATGTTCCTTGAGCCTCTGTAAATGCACATGAATTTTTCCCAAGGCTTTTCTAGGAATCAGGTATTGTCTTTGGCTAATAGGCAGTGCCCCAGGCTTGAACTCTATCCATACTGGCACTTGATTTATTGCCAGCTGGGGAGGATCATCTTCTGCCCACTACTCCAGGCATTTCTAGGTTAACCTCTCACTGGGTGGCTTTCTAGGCTCAGTAGCAAAAATTCTCCATTCCTCCTCTCTGGGGATGGTTAGAGTTAAAACAAGCTTAAACTTTGGCACCTGCAATCTAGCCAGCCATTGTTATCAAAGAGATAGTAGCCCTCAGTTTGCTTAGCAGATCACACTTCAGCAGGGGCATTAGGCAGTCAGGCATGTACAAAAACTGAAGCATCACCTCATGACCTCCTATTGTACATTTACAGAGCAGACAGAGTGCCTGTCCTGCCTGATTTCCTGTGTGTCCTACAATGTCCACCTTACGAGTGGAGAGTGGTGCTACTGGCCGAGTGACCACCAAGTGTTCAGCCCCTCTATCAATCAGAAAGTTCATCTGTTGGCCGCTTACCATTATATGGACTATAGACTCATCAGGGGCCCCTGAGTCTGATCGTCATCAGTCCAAAAGGGATTGCCCAGCTATGCTGAACAGTGTGTCTTCATTTTTGGAGGTGATTGGCAGGCATGCCTCCCCCTTGTCCAACCTAGGATAGTTATTCTTCCAATGACCAGTTTCCTGGCAGATGGCATACTGATCACGTTGCAAGGGGGCTCTGGCTAACTGTCCTTTCTTTTCGTTGCCTGTCTCTTTTCCATTTTCAAATGGAGGAACCTATCCTTTGCTCTTGTATTGAAGGGCAGCAGCTATGAGCTCAACCTTTTTCATTTGGCACTCATCCTCCTGCCTGCTTGCAACCTCTCTGTTGACATAGGCTTTGTTGACTATTTCCAGGAGTTAAAAAACTGTTCATTCTGTGAAGCCTTCTAATTTCCAGAGCTTTCTTTTTATATCTCCTGCACTCTGGCTGACAAAGGCTATATCAACCAATCTCTGGTTTTCTGAACTTTCTGGATCAAAAAGAGTATAGATCCTGTAGGTCTCACATAAATCCTCATGAAAATCACCTGGACTCTTGTCCTTCCTTTGCAACACCCCTGCCACTTTGTTGATATTAGTGGCCTTTTTGCTTCCCTTCCAGAGGCCTTGGAGGAGAGCCTCGCTCTATCTCTTGAACCATCTCAGGCCTTTCTCTACATTTCGGTCCCACCTAGGATTCTCTCTTGGCATCTGGATCCTAATATATTCCTGAGGGTT
The DNA here is from genome assembly GCF_036850995.1 of Saccopteryx leptura. Lineage (NCBI taxonomy): Eukaryota > Metazoa > Chordata > Mammalia > Chiroptera > Emballonuridae > Saccopteryx > Saccopteryx leptura. Next base: position 171,830,212 of record NC_089505.1, read on the forward strand.
CTGGTATTCCTCAAGGACATTCTTATTTAGCCATTTAGTCATTGCCTGTATTATTCGGCATCTTTCATTCATGTTGAACAGAGAGAGGAACAATTGATGGCAGTCTGCCCACGTGGGATTGTGGGTCTGGAATATGAATTGCATGAGATCTATTGAGGCCTGAGGCTTTTCTGTATAAGAGGGAGTTTGGTGTTTCCAATTAAGGATGTTGTTGGTGTTGAAAGGTTGGTACACTAGCACCTGCCATGCTACCATGTGCCCTTCTTCATTCATCACTGTGTTCCTCATTTCTCTCAAAGGCATCTGTACTCTGGGCAGTGTCTTTGCTCTCAACCTCTTAGCTAAGGGAGGAGAACCTGGACCTGGTTCCAGTGGGGTAGTGAGAGGTTCCTCCTACTCAGGCGAGCTTATGCTGGGGCTTGTTAGACCTGATGAAGGGCCTGAGGTGGACAGCGAGCCAGGTGTGGAAGAGTAAAGCCTTGCCAGTATGCATGGTGGGGAAACCAAGGTTTCTGCTTCTTCTGGCTCACTAGGAGTTAAAATTTCTGGCAGCGAGGCACTGGCTGGTTGGCTCAGTGGTAGAGTGTCAGCCTGGCGTGCAGGAGACCTGGGTTTGATTCCTGGCCAAGGCACACAGGAGAAGCGCCCATCTGCTTCTCCACCCCTCCCCCTCTCCTTCCTCTCTGTCTCTCTCTTCCCCTCCTGCAGCCAAGGCTACATTGGAGCAATGATGGACCGGGCACTGAGGATGGCTCTATGGCCTTTGCCTCAGGTGCTAGAATGACTATGGTTGCAACAGAGCAATGCCCCCGATGGGCAGAGCATCGCCCCCTGTGGGCATGCTGGGTGGATCCCCGTCGGGCGCATGCGGGAGTCTGACTGCCTCCCCGTTTCCAACTTCAGAAAAAAAAAATTAAATTTAAAAAAATTCTGACAGCGATAGTGGCCACAGTTCTCCAGGATTGGTGAAATGCTTCCCTGCCTTTGCTACTAACACAGTGGAAACCTGACCTCTAAGCCAAGGAGGAGGGTGCAATACCAACGTGAGCCAAGTGTCTATGTAAGAAAACTGATTAGGGTGGCCTGGATCTCTAGTGACTACCTGCCACACCTTCCACACAACAGACCTGTCCAGACTTCTTTCTGCTGGCCACCCTACCCCAAAAGCAGACCATTTTAGTTCACACAAGGTCCTCAATTTCCCTGGGGATATAGTAACTCCGAAGTCCCGAAGAACCTTTTCTTAAAGTTCTTGATCATCGTGGCCAGGGGAATAGGTTTTCCATGTGAACTTTTTATGCCTCCCATGACAAATACCAGTCATGCCACAAGAAGGAATTGGAGAAGGGTAGGGGAAACTTGGAGGGATTGCCACTCGCTTCAGTCCATCACTGGCCACTCCCCTCCTGGAGATAGCAGACTCTTTGGGCTTATGGCAGGCTGATATAAACCATCAGCATGCAATTTTGCCTCAGCCTTATGAAGTGCCCTACAAAACAATGGTTTGGGATCTAGAACTCGCTTTGGTCCTGTGGGAAGGAGTTCAAACTCCTTCCAGGTGTTGGTCTTGTTCATTCTGCGCTCACGTTTTTTCACACAGCCTTCGACACCTGTGTAGGGTAAGAAGTCACCAATCCTGTGGAGACCACACCCCATAACCTGTGAAAGGTGACAAGTCACTAATCCCATGGGGACCACTCCCCACACCTGTGGAGGGTGACAAGTCACCGCTCCCGTAGGGACTGACCACTGTCACACCTTTGGAGAGTGCACAGTCACCACTCCTAACCTATAGATGGTGATTGGTCACTTTCCAGATGGTGATCAGACCTCCCTTCTGCCCAGTAGGGCAGGACCTCAGCTAGCTACTCTTGCCTGGTTTTCCTGACTGTGGCTCTGACTCGTCCCCATTTTCTTATTTCTGTTGTCTGACCCTTTCTGGGACTGGCCAATGGTGTTTCCCCTTCCATCCTGTGAGGTGTCCACATGGGGAAATCCCTGGTATGCACTCGTGGGCACATCTATAGGGCATCTCGGGGGGCCCCCCAGTGGGGTACCTGAAGTTCGCCAAACATGGGCATCCTTCCCCCATGCTTCCAGGCCAATGCATCAAAAACCTGTAGCAAGAGTTTTCCACAAACAGAGGATAATAGACTCCCAGACAACTTGATAAAGGAAGAAGGATTTATTAGTAGCTGGTGGAGCACATGAAACTAGCAGCACCAAAGAATGGGGTCTCCGAAGTTAGATTTCTTATATCTTACATACCTTTACGGCTTTAGCTTTCACATGACAAGTGCCTGACTTCTTTTTCATATTTGTTTGCAGACCTAGTGACTTTTGTGTCTCCGGGAGGGGAGGGGGTATGAGAGGTTTGGACTGTCTGTCCTTGACTATTCACATATCTCATTTTCCTTGCTGGTGCTGCAAGTTCATTTCATGGAGCTGAAAAAGGACTTCACAGCTGGGGTTTATTACTTCTCAAACTTTCTCAGTCAGCCCTTCCTCCCTCAGTCCAAAACGCTGAGGTCAATGGCTTGAGCGTAAGATCACAGACATTGCAGATCCCCTCTCTCCTGCATTCTTCTGGTTTCTCTTCACTCAGTTAATACTTATAAAAAGTAGATGAATAAATCACTAATTAAATAAAAATATATATTTTTAAAATTTATGATGAATTAGTTTCTTATTATTACTACAACAAATTGCCACACAGTGTCTAAAAGCAACACAAATTTACTCTTTTAAAGTTCTGGAAGTCAAAGGTCAAAAATGGGTTAGCAGGGATGCTTTCCTTCTAGAGGTTCTTAGCGAGTATCTTTCCTTACCTTTTCCAGCTTTGGAAGATACATTCTTTTCCTTGGCCTTCAGCATTTCTAAAGACAACAATGCAGTATCTTTCCATCTCTCTTTCTTCTGTGTCCAGCTGACATTTTTTCTGACTTTTAACCTACTGCCACCTTCTTACAAGGACCCCTGTGGTTACAAGGGCTCACCTGAATCATGTACCCATCTCAAGAGCCTTAACTAAATCACATCTACAAAGCCCTTTTACCACAGAAAGAAATATATTCACAGGTTTGGCAGTTATTTACTGAAATCTTTGGGGAGCCATTACTCTACTTCCACATAGGATATCTCTATTCTGAAGGATTAGAACATCTGTTTAATTTGCACTCTTAATGGGAACAAATATTACTGTAGAATAGCTTGCTTTTCCATTGAACCTTATCATTAACTGGCCACATATTCATTACTGTGTGGTTTCTTTCTTTCTTTCTTCTGAACTAAATCACAGGTGGATAAAACAGTTTAAAATTTCTAGTGCAGGTGTATTAACAATATTATAGAGGCAGATTCCAAAATACCCAAGTCACAGAGGAGATGTCAACAGAAAAGTTTCTTTTCCACTGCTAGCTTTTAAATGATCTTAGAAAACTTAATCTTGTTTCTAAAATGTAGGGATATACCTGACAAGGTGGTTGCACAGGGCATAGAGTATTGGACTGGGACACGGAGGACCCAGGTTTAAAACCCTGAAGTCACTAGGCTTGAGTGCGAGCTCATTTGACTTTGAGTGCTGGCTAATCAGCTTGAGCACAAAGTCGCTGGCTTGATTGTGGTATCATAGATGTGACCCTATGGCTGCTGGCTTGAGCCCAAGGTCACCAGCTTGAGCAAGGGGGTCACTCGCTCTCCCCAGTCAAGGGACATATGAGAAAGCAATCAATGAACAACTAAGGAGACTAAGTAGCTGCAACAAGGAATTGGTGCTTTTCATCTCTTTCCTTCCTGTCTGTCTCCACCTGTTCCCCTCTCTGACTCTGTCTCTTTCAAAAATAAACAAACAAACAAATAAAATGCAGGAATATGTTATGAAGACTTGCAAAGGTAGAGTAAATATTCAGAGACAGCAAAAGCCCTGAGCTGATGAGAGTCCAGGGTCCTCTCTGACCCTGACCTAGAAATAGCATAACAGCAGGATAAGATTCAATAATAAAAATGTTTAGACCTTAGAGTTTAGAAGTTAGCATGTTACTTGTCCTTTATTTCACCTGCTTGAAAACTTCTTCTGTCTGTTTCCTTGAGTTATTTATACTGGCTAATAAATGTCTGAGTAAGGCGTGGGACAGGTTTCAGTTCTTTGGTCTGCAGACCAGGGCTGTTGCCTCCCCTCGGCCCCTCAGAGCATCTGGTCTCTGAATAGTTCATTGTCATCGCCACAAGTGATTCCCCATGTGAGCAACCAGACAAAATGATCTCCCAAAGCCTGGCAAAGGAAAAGGACATCTGCTCATCTCATCCTGTTTGGTAAGGAACATAAGCAGCAGGAGAATAGCCCTTGAATGCTTGTGCTGAGGTCACTTTTAGGGATCAAGCCAGGGATTTCTCTTTCCCCTCATCCCTCCCCTTTTTCTCCTTCATAATGAGAAATTCCCTTTCCCCTGAGCAGCAGAGTCACAAATCGCAGCTACAAGGATTCCTTCAAGCAGTACAGTGTCGGATCAGAATTTAACTGCCCTTTTGCTCTCCATATGACAACAATGGCCTTCATATCCAAAGGAGGGAAGTTTATACTTAGAAGACTGGGAAAGTACTTTTACCAAGAGGATGGTTAAAGCAATCAGGATGGGATATGAAATGACCCTTTGGGATTAGGAAAATCTTGTAAACAAAAAAAACTGTTCTCACTACCTTGTTGGAACCTCAGACTAGCCCTTTCCCCTAGATATTTCACCACCCTTAACTAGCAGGAAGTAGCCACAGAAGAGGAGATCTTTAACCCTTTTCCTTAAAGAACAAAAAAAGGCTGAAGTGTTAGGTTTGGGTCCAGGGTTCTTTTAAAACTCAAGGCTCCTTTAAACTCAAATTCCTCTCACTAACTTCCCACTAGGGCAATTTCTTCATTAAGATTCTTGTTGTGTTTATACAAATTACCAGGTCAAGTTAAAACTAGACTTAATACTATAACTAAGATAATCTTAATTTGACTTTTCTTTAAAAAGAAATAATAACTAAGGGGGGTCAGTCCTTTGGTCTGCAGACTGGGGCTGTTGCCTCCCCTCGGTCCCTTGGAGCATCTGGTCTCTGAGTAGTTCATTGTCACCAAGATACTAAAATGCAAACTACCTATCACCTCTTCCAACATTTGACACATTTATGTAATTCTTGCAATTGAAAACAATCATGTACACATCATCTTTTTGTCTTTACTATAGAAGCTTATGTAGCATATTTCAAGCCTAAACATATTCCGAGGGATGCACAAAAAACATGACAAATTATCCTCAGATTAACTTTACTATCTAACTGAAAACAAATACTAGACCCAAGTTAGTTGTAAGTGGGCAAAGACTCACTTATTACCTGAATTCATGTGTCTCTACTTTAATAAAGAGTCTGTGAGTCTACCAGTATCTGGGTATCAATGCCAAGTTAGATCCCAAATCAGGATTTCTTAAGTGTTAGATATTCTTGTTTCTTCAATACATATGAATTTGAGTAAATAGCCAGTGGTCCCCTGAAGGGAGGGCAGGAGGAATAATTTTCATTATTCTTGTTCTAAGTTCCAGAGTCTTCCTTCCTGAGGACCCAGCTTCTCCTTCCTAAGGAATATCTTCTTCCAGGTGATGGGTTTGAGGTCTGAAATTGGTTCAGAATAGGTAATGCAAGCTGTCTTTACAAAACTCAAAAGACAGAATTTATAATGAAAACTATGGGTCCTTCCACTCTAGATTCCACTCATGCTAGTTATTTTATTTCCACAGAAAGCACATTATACACACTTATATTTTTCATGTTAAAATATATTTTAAAGTTTTCTTTCTGGTATTAGTATAGACATACCCATATCAAATTATTAATGACTACCTAGAATTCCACTACATGTCTGTACTAAACTTTATATTACCATCTCTCCATTAAAAATAATGCTGCTTATTATATTGTGATGGGTACAAAACATAATCAACAGTTCAAATGCTATAGAAACGTTTACCTGAAACTTATATATTCTAATTGATCAATGTCACCCTGTTAAATTTAATTTCTAAGTGAAATTAAAAACAACCAACATTGCAATGGGTCTCACTTGTGTGTGTGTGTACATGTATATGACTGTATAATTATGCATATGTACTTACTAAAAGTGCAAATGCCGTATCAAGACAGAAGTATAGCCTGACCAAGTGGTGGTGCAGTAGATAGAGTATCAGACTGGGACACAGAGGCTCCAGGTTCTAAACCCCAAGGTCACCAGCTTGAGTATGGGCTCATCTGGCTTGAGCATGGGCTCACCAGCTTGAGCAATGTCTCTGGCCTGAGTGTGGGATCATAAGCATGACCCCATGATCACTGGTTTGAGTCCAAAGGTTGCTGGTTTGAAGCCCAAGGTTGCTGGCTTGAGCCCAAGGTTGCTGGCTTGAGCCCAAGGTCTCTGGCTTGAGCAAGGGGTCACTCACGCTGCTGGAGCCCTCTGGTCAAGGCACATATAAGAAAACAGTCAATGAACAACTAAGGTCCCTCAATGAAGAACTGATGCTTCTCATCTCTTCCTGCCTATCTGTCCCTCTCTCTGTCTCTCTATTTCCATCTCTTTCACTAAAAATAAATAAATAAATAAATAAATAAATAAATAAATAAATATCTAAGTGTATTAAAATGCAAGAAATATTAGGACAATTTTGGAACAGCAATTGTACAATTAACATTCTCATATAAGACTCTTTTTCCAAATGTTTCTAACACAATTTTCTATGAAATTTATTGATTCTTGGCAATCTGAGGAGTGAAAGATTATATCTGGTAGCTTTTAGCTTCACTTTTTTAATTATGAATAAGGCTGCATATATTTTATTTCTTTCTTGTAAACTATAAATCTTTACTTATATTGAGTTTTATTTCTTTTATATTGCTTAAATAAGTTAGCTCTTTTTCTGTGATAGAGGTTGAAAACAGATTTTAAGAGCACAATTTGTCTCTGACCTCTTTTTGGTAAAAAAATAAAGTTTATTTCAGTCTTATGCACTTTTGTATGTATTTTATGTTTTCTGGGTTTCATGTTATATTTAGAAAAGACTTACAAGATTTTAAATAAGTATATGAGATTTCCAAATTTTTGATTTTAAGATTTTAATCTTCATGTTTAAATGTATAGTAAATCTGAAATCTACTTTGCCATACTATGTGTATGAGCTCTAATCTGTTTTCTCTAGGTGTCTGTTAAGTTATTTTTGACAATTTATTCAACAGTTAATTATTTTTTATTGAATTGTAATAAAACCTTTCAGATAAATGCTTCTTAAAAGTATCTGCTTCTATCTCTAGAGCATGTAAAACGTTCTATAGCTTCATCTGTATTGTTAGGGTTAGGGCTGCGCTGGTCTGATTAATGCAGCTCTAAAACAGGTTTTCATGTGGAGAGATGTGATTCCTCTTCTCTATTCCTTACTGTATCATCCTGACAATTATTAAAGCATTTGAAATATTTTTATATAAACTTGTCTTAAGGTAGAAACCTACCTTTTTTAATTGAGGTACAATTGCCATACAACCTTATGTTAATTTTATATCTACAACACAGTAATTCAGTATCTGTTTATATTGTAAAATTATCACCAAAACGAGTCTAGGTAACATTGGTCACCCTACAAAATTACAGAATTTTTTTTTTTTTGCAATGAGAATTTTTTTAAGCTGTATCTTAGCAACTTTCAAACATGTATATTACATACTTGTAACACTTATTTTACAACTGAAAGTTTGTTCCTATTGCCTCCCTTCACTCATTTCACCTACCCTGTCTTTATAAAAAAAACATTTTTTAAACCTCAGAATACATTAAATATACAAATTGATTAGGGAAGAACAGATTTGAATATATATTTCTCTTTTGTAACTTTCAGTAGCATTCTTAATAAGTTTTTTTCACAGTTAATTTTTGCCTCTACTGTAAATTTGGTATCTTTCTATCCCCTAAACCAGTGGGTGGCAATCTTTTCCAGAAAGTGCTCAAAAGGAAATATTTTAGGTTTGGTGAGTCATACAGTGATTGTTGCAACTACTTCACTCTGCTGTTGTGGCATGAAAGCAGTTACAGACGATATGTAAGGAAATGGGCGTAGTGGTGTTCCCATAAAACTTTATTTACAATAACAGGCAGCTGGACGGATTTAGCCAAAGTTTGCCAACTTCTGTTATAAATAGTTTCTTGTTTTTCTATTTAAATGAATAAAATCGACTCAATGTATCTAAAGTGTCTCAGACACTGATATCTTAGTAGGCACTTTTTATGTTTAAAACTTTTGTGAATGAAACTTAAAAACATACACACCAAAAATAGGACAGAGCATGTATGTACATTCTACAATTTCATTTAAAGAAAAGCAAATCCTACTTAAACAGTGAACTCAGAGCCTTCAGACCCATCCCAATTAGATTAGCAGGAATAGATAGGACTGCAGTGGCTTGATCGGCAAATGTGTCCAGGGTCTGTGATTTAAAAGGAGTTTTACTCTTTTTAGTATTTTCAATCATACTTCTCAGATGATTTATTTCTGCCTTCATTTCATCAGCTTTCTTCTTAAATCCATTATTAAGAAATTCCTCTTGGGTCTAAAACAAAGGGTGTGAAGAGACAGAAAAGGAAACTTTTGAAAATTGTTATTTCTCAAGAGTAAGATTTTCTATGTTATTAAATTTTCTTTATTTTATACATAAAAGTATTCTCTCTTATTAGATCATCAGAGGATAGTATTTGAAGCAGACACTATCTTCTGGGTTAGACCTGAATAGTGAGAGGAAGGATAGTTTTCAACCTTATTAATAATCACGCACCGTTAGAGTCTTGCTCGGATACTAAGCCAGGCTTGAGGACAAATGCAATAATATGTTCCACAAAAGTATTGATTAGGAGGGAGACGTCAGTCCACTTGCACAAATTTTCAGTCTGCTTTGAATGGCCTAGTCCCTCATTTTGTGGCAACAATAGGAACATATAGCTGATCAAGAAATCTGATGTAAACACCTCTAGATGAGAAAAAAGAAAATTCCCCCAATGCTATGTGATGACTTAGGCAAACTATCCATAGCTGGAGCCAACTGAAGCTGGTTTAGAAGGTGTGGGTTCCCCATATTTCTAAGTCTGGATATATCTGATAGTTTTAGGCAAGCATGAATCCAAATCAGGGTTTTTGCTGGTAGTAGCTTCTTGATAATTGACAGTGATCTTGGTGAAGTACTCTGCTGGTGCTTATATTAAAAACACCAGGTTGGAGTATCTACTTGATAATCTAAAAAATCTTGTTTAATTAGGGCTCCACGAGATCATCCTAGAAACGCACTACTGTAGCAACTCAAACATTGCACAGGCAATTTATATTCGTCAGAGACTTGGAGGAGCCAAGGTCACCTTGGACTCCTGAGAGTCTCAGTGTGGAGCAAAACTCAGAGGCCTTTAGGAAAGCCAGGATTCAGTACTTCTGGTGAATCAAATGCACTAAATAGCAGCAGTGGTTCTCTTTTAAATTTTTCTTTAATTTTCACCCATTCCTTTCTCATTAACCAGGGCGATGACCATCAGCAACTACTGAAGCCAGGGCCGGCCTTACCTTCAGCTTGTGTTCCAGTGTCTTCGTCTGTTCTCTCAGAGCCTCATCTCTTTCCCACTCCAGCTTCTCTCTCAGTTGGACCATGTTTTCCTGAAGGCTTCTATTTTGTGCCTCCATCTGCTGCTGCTGCTCCCAGTGTTTCTGTCTCAGCCACTCCTTCTCCATCTCAGCTGCCTCCTTCCTGGCCTGCTCCTCTGCCCCAGGGAAGTGTTAGAAAGAGAAGAAAGTAAAAGATCAGGCCTGAACTCTACCATCTTGAGATCAGAGAGCAAATCAGATTTGAAAGAGGATGAGGAATCTCAGATTTCACCTGATTACAGCTACACCATCAAGAGCTGCTTTGAGAATGTGATGGGAAAGGTCTTCGGATCTGCCTGATGTATACCACAGCTCTGCTTGTTATTTTCAAATTTGGCAGAAGAAGGGCAACTTTGGTGTTTTGGAAAAATCTTCATGTGATCTGTCAGAGGGCACTGCAGGGACCTATCCCCCCCCCACCCTACTGAGAGTTGGGTTGTGCCCCATACCTTCTATGGCCTTCTGCCCTTGGGTCAGGGTTCTATCTGCCTGCAGGATGGATTTCTCTATTGGCATCTGTGACTGAAGGAAGTCTTGGAAGACTTCTTTTGCCTGAGGAACCAAGAAGAAATGAAGAACTTGGAATTCCACTGAGATTTGTTTTGTGCAAACAAGTCTATTCATGTCATTTTTACTTTTTATTTAAAATGCTCCAGGAATCCCTACAAAGTGTCCAAGCCCCTTACTGTGGACAGAGACTTTGCATATCTTCTTCCAGCCCCTCTTCCAACAGTAGTTGTCTCCACATGCCCTACCTTTCAGCCAGTCAGAATTATGTGCAACTGTACAAACCCATAATCTCACCTGACCTGTGGTGGCACAGTGGATAAAGCGTCGACCTGGAAATGCTGAGGTTGCTGGTTCGAAACCCTGGACTTGCCTGGTCAAGGCACATATGGGAGTTGATGCTTCCAGCTCCTCCCCCCTTCTCTCTCTCTGTCTCTCCTCTCTCTCTCTCTCTCCCTCTGTCTCTCCCTCTCCTCTCTAAAAAAATGAATAAATAAAAAAAATTAAAAAACAAACAAACAAACCCATAATCTCTTGGTGCTTCTATGTATTTGCATGTTTACTTGGGGTACTTCCCTTTGGATAACTTCTCAACCTGGACAACATGTACAAATACTTCAAAATTTACATCCCTGTCCTCTTCTGGTAGGTTTTATAGACTATATGTCTAATGTGAAATGCAGACTCTAATCTATACTGCTGTTCTCTCTAGCCACTTGCTTGATGTGTGACTTGAAGGAAGTTATATAACCTGCTTATGCGTACTAATTCACATCTTAAAATGTGGGTAATAAAAGTAAATGTTACACAACATTTTTTGGAAGACTAAAATAAAATTTTAAGAAAAAGAGATTAACACTCTGCCTACAGGGAGTTGCAGTTCAATATGTTAATTGTATTTTTACTATTACATTTATTACCATTACCAGTGCACACCAGGGTCACAGGTTTGTAAGTGTTATCACTGATAGAGTCTATGTAATTGTCTATTAATTTGAATCTTTCTCACGTTGATCAGCTTTGAGTACAAAATTCTGACATTCCATCACAAATCTTCAACACAGTACACTAAATGTCATATTGTTAGATGGAGAAATGATTATTTCTCTTCTGTATCTTGTGGATCTCAGAAATCCATCTCAGCTTTTAGAATGGACATTTCTTCTCTCTTCAGTGAGAAAGAGCAAACAGTCATCTTTAAAGCCAAACAGGCATGCTATCCCCATGATCTCATATTACCCACAAGGCTACTGTGCTCTCAGATTTTCAGGCGTGCCTCTTGACCTTCATCTATGGGATCCCCATGCTCCCCTCCTTCCTCACCTTCACTCCTTTCCTGGGTACTTCCCAATAGCGCCGTTCAATCCTTTCCTTTGCTCTCCTGTAGTTCTCGTGCCCTCCGGGAACAGAGAAATTTCCCTCCAAAATATCATTCACTAGTTCCATTGAAAGCTGATCCAGTGTATTCTGGCAGTATTTAACAGAAGCCTCTTCATTCTTCTGCAAGAAACTCTCTTTTTTATTCTTTATGATTTCCTGCAAGAGAAATGTAAACAAGAATCATTAGTCAAATGGAACAGAAGAAATCAAATTCTGAAGATTCTATTTGTTAGATACTCTGTGGTCCTCTTAAGAATGTACTCTTATTGATCAATGTCACCCTGTTAAATTTAATTTTCTAAATAAAAGTAAAAAAAAGAAACAAAGAAAAAGTATCCTAAGTAGAGCAGCACAACCAATGTAGCAATAATCAAGAGATTTATTTCTAACTCTGAAAACTCTCTGCAAGACCCTGCTAAAGCTTCTTAACCTTCCTGGGCCTCAGCTTCCTCTGTGAAATGTTGAGATTGCATATATATACTTTGTGGTTCCCAGCAACTGTACCATTCTGTGATTTTTATCTTCAATAACAATCATACAACCAGAAATACTATAAATAATTACATGTTAAGAGAGTCTGTCTAAGGAAACAGTGTCTAGGAGTAGGAGTGCATATAACCAGAGAGCAGCCAGCTCAGGAATGACTTTCGGGGATTATGAAATCATGCCACACTTCACTAAAGAAGACACTGATGCTGATTTTGCTTGAGAGATCTTGAATAACTTTCCCAAGTTTGAGGAAAAAGAAGTAAATATAGTTCTCCAGAATTCTCCCTCTCAGGAGAATTCAGGCTACTTTAGTCTGAATAGGAGATGAGCTATGAAATAAATATGTAGACCAGCAGGCATCATCTGAGAAGGGCGAGAATAAGGAGGACAAATGCTAAGACAAAGTGCTATAAGCTTCTTCTGGAACTCCCTCTGGTCATCCTTGAAGGAGTTCTCCATGAAGATTGCAATGGCTTCCCTCTCACAGGCCATGTGCACATCCAGCAGCTCCTGGAGCGTGTCTGTGGGGAAGCTCACTCGCTGCGCCATCTGCTGGCTGTAGTGCTCGGCTGCCTTCTGCACGGCCGCTGAGTTCTCAATCTGGGCCAGAGCTGTCACAGCGTTCTCCAAACAAGGTACTGATCCTTTGTTGATGGACATCCATACAACGGGCTGATGTTCTACTACTGAGCCAACTGGCCAGGGCAGGGCCTAAGGTAAGGTAAATCTTGAGATGTGCTTACAAATGGATACTCTACAGTCACTAAAATAAAAAGGGAGGCTCTATTTGTACTAATATGAAGAAACTTGCAAGATTTATCATAAGGGAAAAAATATGCAGAATGTTTGTATAGCTGTACCACCAAATTTACAAAATAATAAATATGTGCATTTATGAGCATCTATCTGGAAAAATATAAAATAAAATAGTATCAAGGTGCTTCAGTTAAAATTATCATTTTGATGTGATATCAATTTTTCAGGGAACATGATACCAACAGCAGAGGGTTAGATTTAGAGGCATAATTCTGCTTATTTGAGGGTTGTGAGATAATGCTCAATAGCCTTTTCATTTTTTAAGATTTTATTTATTAATTTTTTAGGTGGGGAGCAGGTGTGAAGGAGTAGGAAGAAGCACCAACTTGTTGCTTCTCTTCTGTGCCTTGGCCGGGCAAACCAGGGGTTTTGAACCAGATACCTCAGCATTTCAGGTCAATGCTTTTATTCACTGCTTCAACACAGGTTAAATTTAGTTGTCTTTCAATTTTTTTTTATTCAAAGCCACTGGAATGAGAAGCCTGGCTTCTGATCCAGTCCCTAGACCCACTGGTTTACCAGAGGGATGTCCTGAACACTGCACATCTGGATGATGGATAAGAGGATGAGGGACAGTGATGAGTTCCATTTTCCAATCAAATCTCCCCAACACACATGACCAATAATGCAAATTACATTACAAACAGTTAACACAAGAATGGTGACATAAAATGATCATAGGTTAGAGATAGGAGAAATTAGGACTGAGGTAAAGGTCAATAAAAGCAGAGAAAAGGAAATTTTCACGCAATTTCAAGTTTAATCAGAAATTGTCATCTCTTAGAATAAGTTTACACAAATCTTAAGATTAAGCTTCAGGGAAAAGGCCTCTGCCATACTTGAAAATTAATAAGTAATTGTTAAATTATTGAAAGAATCAGAGATCTATACAAGGATATATTATTTTCTAATTTTTAAATTTTATTTAAAAGATTAACTTTATCAGGGTCACATTGATCAATAAGAGTACATAGGTTTCAGGTAAACATTTCAATAGCATTTGAACTGTTGATTATGTTGTGTACCCATCATCCAAAGTCAAATCATTTCTCGTCATTATTTCTTCCTCTTTACACCCTAGCTCTCATGCCTCCCAACCCCTTCCCCCACTCCCCTTCCTCCTAGTACCTACTTCACTTTTATCTATGTCCATGAGTATCAGTTTTATATCCCATCTATGTGTGAAATCATATAGTTTTTAGCTTTCTATGATTTACTTATTTCACTCAGTATAATATTCTCAAGGTCCATCCATGTTGTTGTAAATGTCACCATGTCATTATTTCTTAGGCTGAGTAGTGTTCCATTCTGTATTTGTACCACATCTTCTTTATCCAACCCTCTATCAAGGGACACTTTGGTTGTTTTCATGTCTTGGCCACTGTGAGTAATGTTGCAATAATCATGGGGCTGCATGTGTCTTTACATACCAATGTTTTTGAGTTTGCAGGTAGATACCTAGTAGATGGATTGCTGGGTCATATAGTAATTCAATTTTTAATTTTTTGAGAAACCACCACACTTTCTTCCATAATGATTGTACTAATTTGCATTCCCACCAGCAGTGAATAAGGGTTCCTTTTTCTCCACAGCCTCTCCAATACTTGTTATTAACTGACTTGTTGATAATAGCCAATCTAACAGGTGTGAGGTGGTATCTCACTGTAGTTTTGATTTCCATATCTTGAATAGCTAGTGAATATGAGCATCTTTTCATATATCTGTTGGCCATCTGTATGTTCTCTTGGGAGAAGTGTCTGTTTAGGTCAGGGATATTTTATACACTTTGAGGAGTAGGCAGATTCACTACCATGCTTTCATGATGGAAGTGAGCCACTCTGGACATTTCTACATTCCTTTCACTAAATGCTCAGATTGGTCTACTGGCTGACTCACTGGTGCTACCCTCTCACCTGCCACTGGTTATGTAGTCCTCACAGCATTTATTTATTGTAGAAATTCTTCAGTGTTACAGAGAGGATAAGATACAGGAATTTGTTAGAAATACAAAGAAAAAGAGACTTTTCTCCTACAGTATAGGAAAAAGCTGAGCAAAGCAGGAGGACTGACAGAACAGTGTCAGATGGCTTCCTCTGCACTCTGCAGGCTCAGGTTAAATGCTGCCAATTATGCATACATTGCATTTAACAAAGAGCAAGAACATTTAAACATCTGCAGCCTGGGGATGTACTTCTCTGTGAAGAAAAGGCTCACTCCTGGTGGATGCAGGAGCTTCCATGGCAGGTTCTCTGGCATTGAATTTACTATATCAGGGGTGAGGTCCTCCTCTCTGGAGTGGGAAGAAGCAGAGCACCAGGTCCAAGTCCTAGACCATGCACAGCTGGCAGGGGCTACCAGGCCTGCCGTACCTATGGCTTGTTCATACTAGGGTATTGGGAACAGAACAGTTCTCCTAAGCCATAAGATATGTAAGCCCCACTGATCTCATTATTTCTACTGTCTACAATGCCAACTGAAAAACTCTTTGTTGTATAGAAAAGAATGCTCCTATGCTAACTCACCAAATGTAAGGTGGTTATTCTAGATTATGTCAGTTCACATGCTTATTAAACACACCTTCGCTGTAACTGGACTCAGCATGTAAACATGCACAGCACAGTGTTTATCCTGTATTATTTTAAGTTTAACTGCTTCCTGGATAAAATAATTTTTTCCTCTTCCAATCCCTTATATGTACAATCAAATGATCATCAAGTCCCCACAAATGGGAAAAAAATTATCTCTGCAACACATGGTTTTAGGAAAACTGAATATTCACACATGAAAGAGTAAGTTGGACCCTTAAACCATATGTAAAAACTAACTTAAAATATATTGGAGATCTAAACATAAGAAGAAAAACTATAAAGCTCCTAGAAGAAAGCATTGGAGAAGGCTTTATGACATTGGATTTGGCAGTGAAGTCTTAGACGGGAGACCAACAGCACAGCAAACAAAAGCAAAAGCAGACAAATGAGATTATATCAAATTTTTAAACTTCTGTGCATCAAAGGAAACTATCAACAGAGTAAAAAGGCAATTCACAGATTGAGAGAAAATAATTTTAAAATATATCTGATATTCAGAATATGTAAAGAACTCCTACAATTCAAAGCAACTAAAACAAATAACCCAGTTTTAAAATAGTCAAAGGAGTTGAATAAACATTTCTCCAAAGAAGATATACAAATGGCCAATAAGCATTTGAAAAGATGCTCAATATCACTAATTATTACAGGTGGAAATCAAATATTATTACCTCACACCTATTAGGATGGCCACAATCAAACAGTAGAAAATAACAAATACTGGTGAGGATATGGAGTAATTACAATAGTTGGGAAGTGTAAGTGAAAATGAAAACTGATGCAGCTGCTATGGAAAACTCTATGATGGTTTCTCATAAAATTAAAAACAAAATTAGCATATGACCCAAAAATTCTACTACTGAGTAAACACTCAAAAAAACTAAAGGTAGGATTTTGATATTTGCACAGCCTTGTTCACTATCCTATTATTCACAATAGTTAAGAGGGACAAGCAACCTATATGTCCATATCAACAGATGAATGGATAAAACATTGCATAGACATATAATGGAATGTTTACTCAGCCTTAAGAAAAAAGGAATCTTAGCACATGCCACAACATAGATTAATCCAGAACACATTATTTTCTGACCAGGCGGTGGCGCAGTGCATAGAGCGTCAGACTGGGATGCAGAGGTCCCAGGTTCAAGACCCCGAGGTCGCCAGCTTGAGCATGGGCTCATCTGGTTTGAGCAAAAGCTCACTAGCTTGAACCCAAGGTTGCTGGCTCGAGCAAGGTGTTACTCGATCTGCTGAAGGCCCACAGTCCAGGCACATATGAGAAAGCAATCAATGAACAACTAAGGTGTTGCAACGCGCAACGAAAAACTAATGATTGATGCTTCTCATCTCTTTTTGTCCCTGTCTGTCCCTGTCTACCCCTCTCTCTGACTCCCTCTCTGTCTCTGTAAAAAAAAAAAAAAAAAAAAAACAAAAAACAAAACAACAACAACAACAAAAAAAAAACCATTATTTTAAAGAAGATAATCTAGTTATAAAAAGACAAATGCTTTATGATTTTACTTATAAGAGGAATATAATGTCATAAACTCATGGAAGCAGAAAATAGAATACTGGTGGCCAAAGGCTGGGGTGGAAAGTTAATGAGAAATTGTCTAATGAGTACAGAGTTTCAGTTTTGCAAAATGAAAAAGCTCAAGAGATCCACTGTACAACAGTGTAAATATAATTAACATTTAAGTATATTTAATCTCCACACTTACAAATAGTTAAGATCGTAAATTTTGTTCTTTGTCTTTTAATACAATTAAGAAGTAAAAAAAGAAAGATAATGAAATAATAAACCTAACAAATAAAACCCTATGAAGGGAATTAAATAATTAAAGCAATAATGCATTCTCCAAAAGGAAAGCAATTAGCTAAAATTTGTATCTATAAGTTAGTTATATTTGCCTGTTATATATAATATAATGCCAACTGTGGAGGAACTTCACAAAGTGACCCTCATTTTCACTGAAAAGAATTTGTTGGTAAAAGGAGCTAAAACAATGCTCTGGAAAAGAAGTTACAGTAATATTAAAACAAAATATAAATTGTACTCATTTAAAATGTGGTACCAAGTTTGTTAGGATAGACAGACAACAGAACAGAATGACAGTTAAGAAATAAATTTAAATATGAGTAAGAACAACTGTCAGGCCATTTAAAAAGAATAATAACATTCAATCTGTTTTCTATCACTAAGGTGATCAATCATCCTCCTTTAGGGAGGACAGTCCTTCTTTTGTAAGTTCCATCCTCCCTCGAAAAGTGTCCTCCTACATGTCCTCCTTTTTGATATTGGAAGACTAATCTATAAATGTCCATATTTAATCGATGCAGAGTCAATCCATTGCGTGTGATGTGACGTATTTGTATCTAAATGAGTACTTTTTTCTTACAATCATTATTAAAAATTAATAGGCATATAAGCATAATTACAATATAAAATATTACAAATGTTTTTATTATGCATTTATTATATTATAGTGTATTATTGTTGCAATGAATAAAATGTTTCTTTTATTTACGATATCGGTTTTTTCTATTTATTTTTGTCCTCCTTTTCATTGTAAAAAAGTTGGTCACCGTACTATCACTGACATCAAAATAAGTTTCTTGAGGGTAATGTTTCAAATGCTGCAATCTGAGATCTTGAGACAAGCTACTTTAGTAATCAGTGCTCCTCTTTCCTTCCCTCATTCATTCCTTTGCTTTTATTATTTGGGTGTAAGTCAATCTCTGTAGGAAAATGGCTGAGAGATTAAACTGCAGCCTTGAGACAAGTCTTGGGTGTGGATTTCGGAACGCTGCTCCAGTAAGCACTACTAGGATTGTTTATAGGAAGCAGCTGATCCCTATAGCCATTTTCCTACATACCTGGGGGGCATCAGTTGGTCATCTTTTCTGCACCTGAATCCATTATAGACTAATTTAACCCAGGCTCTGCTAATTTGCTTGATGAGCAAGAAACCAATAAATATGATGAGGCTGCAGTGATCTGGGCTCTCAGTCCTATAAGCTGGGAGTCCTCTGTACCCATCTCTTCTGTATGTTGTATCTTCTGTGTGTTTTTTCTTAAATCTTGCAGCGCCTTTCTTTCGTGCACACCCACGGCTGAGCTGGTCATGGCAAATCTCACCTACAAGATTAAGGCATTTTAAGGGATTAACTATGTGTAATTAACCTTCATTCCCCTGAGCACCCAGCACAGGACTGTGCACACAGTACTTACTCTCTATACACACATATTGCAGACTATTTTTCTAACTTGCTGGTTTTGCTTTCATTATATATGAGGCTTAGTGACTCTTGTTGAATAAATAAATTCCCTCTGCTGAGTGCCCTAAAACATCCTGCACGGAGTTCTTCATGTGAAAAGCAGCTTAATATGAAAACATCCCACACCTGAGATTCAGTTTGTCTGGACAACATCTGAAAGCACTCAGCATATATACACATTTTTTAATGTAATATATAATACTAACGTGAATTAATTTGATCTGTGACTGTCTTTTAGAATAATATAAGTATTCTAGAAACTGCAAGTCCAAGTACACTGGAAAGTGAAGAAATATAGCTTCCTCATACCAAGCATTTAAAAGAAAAAGTCCATAGAACTTCTCACACAGCATCACATAAAAACCAAAGGGGGAAAGAACTACACAGAATTCATTGTACTAAACGAAAGGAAACTGTTTTCTGAATATCAGGTCTCTTTCTGAGAAACTAACAGCTTGTTTCTGCTTTCATTTTCAACTGACATGTGTTCAATAAAAGTGCTTTCAAGTCGTCCCTAATCACCATGAGATACTCCTTACTCACAAGAAAAAGAAGGGAGGAGACTTAACTCAGAAAGGATGAATCAGACTGTCCCAGGGAGTGAGGATGAGGGGGAGACGCTCAGCACCAGGATTTCAGTCCACTTTTGCAAACACAGAGCTGTGGATGAACTTAATCTGACCTTCCTCTTTTAACACACTGACTCATCATTTGAGGAAATCCAAAATCAACAATCAGAGCTTTGTAACCCAATGAACTGCTTTAAAAAACAAACAAACAAATAAAAACACATTAAACATATTTAAACTGCATTTATTGGTGCATAAAATGCAAATAATAATACTTACATTACACACATGTGCTAAAGAATAAATTCCATTTAAGCAAATACATGTTAAGAATGTAGAACCACAGCGGCACTTATATTTAGTAGGTTGTTGGTGATTGTTACTCCACACACTCAGCACACGTGGGGTGTGGGCCCACAACTGCACAGCAGTCAGCAGTGGGATACCACTGCTGCATCTTCCTATTCTGTTTTTTTTTCCTTCTCTCTTTTTCATTTTACTAAACTGAATAAAATGAAATTAAATGTTTTCACACACATATTTGGAGAAGTTGACCACACATCTAAACAAAACATGCTGAAAACAATCGGTGACTAGAATTCAAAAGTAGGGAAGAAAGCAGAATCAAATGTCACTGGAAATTTTGAACTGGGAGTCGGAAAAAAAGCAGGAAATTAGATTATGAAGTTCTGTGAAACAACTTGTCCTTCAAAAACATGTGCTTCAAACAACCGAACAAACAACGGAATACACGGGCACCAACAGATGGCCAGTATAGAAATCAACTATGTAATTGGAAGCTAGGGATGGAGAGTCTCTGCTCCAGGTCATTTTTTAGGAAATACACAGTAGACAATGGAGCATTATGTCTAACTCACAAATAGTTCAGATAGAGAAAGAAAATAATATGGTAAAATAATATTAAGGAAAGTGGGGTAACTTTCCATTTCCTTTTCTATTTTTGGCCAAGTTTGTGAGGAATGGTGGTAATTTTTCTTCAAATGTTTGGTAGAAATCATCAGTGAAGCCATTTGGGCCTGAACTTTACCTGGTGGGAGTTTTCAATTTCTTTATTGGCTACAAGTCTGTTCAGATAAGCTGTTTCTTCTTAATACAGTTTCAGTAGTTTGTGTCTTTCTAGGCATTTGTCCATTTTTTAAATTGATTTGTATTGCAAACAGATGTTTATAATATTGCCTGATAATCCTTTTTAATTTTGAAACATCAATAGTAATATTCTCTCTTTCATTTCTGATTTATGTCATCTTTTCTTGGCCAGTTTGGTTGAAAGTTTATCAAGATCAAGTTACTCGATCTTTTTTATTTTTATTTTATTATATTTTTTGTATTCGTTTTAATTTATTATGTTTACATAGATTCTAGTGTTGCCCCAAATGCATCACTCCTCCCCCATATTCCCTTCAACATCTCCATTGTCCCCCCTCCCCATAGCGCTCTCCCCCCTTCTCTTCAGGTTTATCCCACCCTATCATCCATTTTCTCTTTAACTTCTTTTCCTCTGGTCCCTTTGATCTCTCCTCTGTCTCAATTCCATTTCTCAGATCACATTGTTCATTGGATTCCTGAAATGAGTGAGATCATATGATATTTTTCTTTTTCTGCCTGGCTTATTTCACTTAACACAATAGTTTCCAGGTCCATTCATGTTGTTGCAAAAGGTAAGATTTCCTTCTTTTTCATGGCCCCATAGTATTCCATTGTATATATGTATCACTGCTTTTTAATCCACTCGTCAACTGACAGACACGGGCTATTTCCAGATCTTCACTACTGTGAACAATGCTGCCATAAACATGGGGGTTCATTTCTCCTTTTGGAACAATGCTATGGTGTTCTTGGGGTATATTCCTAAGAGTGGGGTAGCTGGGTCAAAAGGTAGTTCGATTTTTAATTTTCTCAGTAATCTCCATACTGTTTTCCACAGTGGCTACACCAGTCTGCATACCAACCAGCAGTGCAAGAGGGTTCTCTTTTCTCCACATCCTCACCAGCACTTATTCTGTGTTGTTTTGTTGATGAGTGCCATTCTGACTGGTGTGAGGTGATATCTCATCATGGTTTTAATTTGCATTTCTCTAATGATTAGTGATGTTGAGCATTTTTTTATATGCCTATACGCCATCTGTATGTCCTCTTTGGAGAAATGTCTATTCATTTCTTTTGCCCATTTTTGGATCGGATTGTTTGTCTTCCTGGTGTTGAGTTTTACAAGATCTTTATAAATTTTGGTTATTAACCCCTTATCAGATGTATTGATGAATATATTCTTCCATTGTGTGGGTTGTCTTTTTATTTTGTTCATGGTGTCTTTTGTTGGGCAAAAGCTTTTTAGCTTAATATAGTCCCATTTGTTTATCCTGTCTTTTATTTCCCTTGTCTGGGAAGATAAATCAGCAAATATATTGCTGCGAGAGATGTCGGAGAGCTTACTGCCTATGTTTTCTTCTAAAATGCTTATGGTTTCACGGCTTACATTTAAGTCTTTTATCCATTTTAAGTTTATTTTTGTGAATGGTGTAAGTTGGTGATCTAGTTTCATTTCTTTTGCAGGTGGCTGTCCAAGTTTCCCAATACCATTTGTTGAAGAGGCTGTCTTCACTCAATTGTATGCTCTTACTGCCTTTGTCAAATATCAGTTGTCCATAAAGGTGTGGGTTTATTTCTTGGTTCTCTGTTCTGTTCCATTGATCTATTATATATGCCTGTTCTTATGCCAGTACCAAGCTGTTTTGAGTACAGTGGCCTTGTAGTATAACTTGATATCAGGAAGTGTGATGCCTCCCACTTTATTCTTTCTTTTTAAGATTGCTGAGGCTATTTTTGTTCTTTTTTGGTTCCATATAAACTTTTGGAATATGTGTTCAATATCTTTGAAGTATGTCATTGGTATTTTAATTGGTATTGCATTGAATTTATAAATTGCTTTGTATAATATAGACATTTTAATGATGTTTACTCTTCCTAACCATGAGCACAATATATGCTTCCCCTTGTGTGTATCTTCCTTGATTTCTTTTATAAATGTTTTATAATTTTCTGAGTACAAGTCTTTAAACTCCTTGGTTAAATTTACTCCTAGGTGCAGGATTCCATACATTGGTGGGACATAAAAACGAGACTAAGAGGCCCTGCCGGTTGGCTCAGTGGTAGAGCGTCGGCCTGGCGTGCAGATGTCCCGGGTTCGATTCCCGGCCAGGGCACACAGGAGAAGCACCCATCTGCTTCTCCATCCCTCCCCCTCTCCTTCCTCTCTGTCTCTCTCTTCCCCTCCCGCAGCCGAGGCTCCATTGGAGCAAAGATGGCCCGGGCGCTGGGGATGGCTCCTTGGCCTCTGCCCCAGGCGCTAGAGTGGCTCTGGTCGCAACAGAGCAACCCCCGGCAGGGGCAGCATTGCCCCCTGGTGGGCATGCCAGGTGGATCCTGGTCAGGCGCATGCGGGAGTCTGACTGTCTCTCCCCGTTTCCAGCTCCAGAAAAATACAAAAAAAAAAAAAAAAGACTAAGAGACATGGACAGGAGTGGGGTGGTTACGGGGGGTGGGGGGAGGGAAGGAGGGAGAGGGGGGGAGCGGGAGGGGTACAAAGAAAACTGGATAGAGGGTGATGGAGGACGATCTCTCTTTGGTCTCTTTGGGTGATGGGTATGCAACAGAACTAAATGACAAGATAACCTGGAAATGTTTTCTTTGAATATATGTACCCTGATTTATTGATGTCACCCCATTACAATAAAAATTTATTTATAAAAAAAAAAATTTACTCCTAGGTACTTTTTTTGTTGTTGTTGTTGTTACAATAGTGAAGGAGATTGTTTCCTTAATTTCTCTTTCTGACAGTTCATTGTTGGTGTATAAAAATGCCTCTGATTTCTGAGTATTAATTTTATATCCTGCCATTTTGCTGAATTCATATATCAGGTCTAGTAGTTTCTTGACTGAGACCTGAGGGTTTCCTATATATAGTATCATATCATCATCAAAGAATGATAGTTTTACTTCTTCTTATCCAAATTGGGTGCTTTTTATTTCTTCTTGTCTGATTGCTGTGGCTAAGCCTTCCAGAACTATGTTGAATAAGAGTGGTAAAAGGGGGCACCCCTGCCTTATTCCTGATCTTAAGGGCATTGCTTTTAATTTTTGCTCATTGAGTATGATGTTGGCTGTGGATTTGTCATAGATGGCCTTTATCATGTTGAGGTATGTTCCCTGTATTCCCACTTTGCTGAGATTTTTGATCATGAAAGGGTGCTGGATTTTCTCAAATGCTTTTTCTGCATCTATTGAAATTATTATGTGGTTTTTCTCCTCCCTTTTGTTTATGTGATGAATCACATTGATTGATTTGAAAATATTATACCAGTCTTGCCTTTCAAGAATAAATCCCACTTGATTATGGTGTATGATTTTTTTCATATATTGCTGGATCCGGTTTGATAATATTTTGTTGAGGATTTTAGCACCTAGATTCATCAGGCATATTGGCCTATAATTTTCTTTTTGTGTGTTGTCTTTGCCTCGTTTTGGAATCAGAATTATGCTTGCCTCATAAAAGGAGCTTCAAAGTCTTCCTTCCTCTTGAATTTTTTGAAATAGCTTGAGAAGGATAGGAGTTAGTTCTTCTTTGAATATTTGGTAGAATTCACTTGTGAAGTCATCGGGCCTCGGGCTTTTGTTTGTTGGGACTTTTTTGATAACTGTTTCGATCTCATTTGTTGTAATCGGTCTGTTTAGGTATTCTGATTTTTCCAGATTGATTTTTAAAATATTATATGTTTCAAGAAATTTTTCCATTTCACCTAGATTGTCTAATTTTTTAGCATACAGTTCTTCATACTATTTTCATATGATCCTTTGTATTTCTGTTGTGTCAGTTGTTATTTCTTCACTCTCATTTCTAATTTTATTTATTTGAGTCCTCTCTCTTTTTTTCTTGGTGAGTCTGGCTAAAGGTTCATTTATCTTGTTTACCTTTTCAAAGAACCAGCTCCTTGTTTCATTGATCCTCTGTATTGTTTTTTTTTTAGCCTTTATGTCATTTATTTCTGCTCTGATCTTTATTATTTCCTTCCTTCTACTACATTTGGGCTTTACTTGCCATTTTTTGTTGTTGTTGTTGTTGTTTCAGATGCAGGGTCAAGTTGATTGTTTGAGCTTTTTCTAGCTTCTTAAGGTATGCCTGTAATGCTATGAAATTCTCTCTCAGTACCACTTTTGCTCTGTCCCATAAATTTGGAGTTGTTGTATGCTCATTATCATTCATTTCTAGAAATTTTTTTATTTCTTTTTTGATCTTATTCTCAACCATTTATTATTTAATAACATGCTATTTAGTTTCCTAGTGTTTGAGTATTTTTTAGTTTTTCTGTTGTGCTTGATTTCTAGTTTCATGCCATTGTGATCAGAGAAAATGCTCGATATAATTTCAATCTTCTTAAATATGTTGAGACCACTTTTGTGCCCTAACATGTGGTCTATCCTAGAGAATGTACCATGAGCACTTGAAAATAATATATATTCTGCTGCTTTAGGGTGAAAGGTTCTGAAGATATCTATTAAATCGAATTGATCTAGTATGTCCTTTAAGACTGCTGTTTCTTTGTTAATTTTCTTTCTTGAGGATCTATCTAATGATGTTAGTATTAAAATCCCCTACTATTATAGTATTGCTGTTGATCTTGTCCTTTATATCCATCAAAGTCAGCTCTATATATTTAGGTGCTCCTATATTAGGTGCATAGATATTTATAACAGTTATATATTCCTGTTGGATTGTTCCCTTTATCATTATGTAGTGATCTTCTTTATTTCTTACTATAGCTTTTGTTTTAAAGTCCATTTTGTATGATATAAATATTGCTACCCCACCTTTTTTTTCATTTCCATATGCATGAAATATTTTTTTCCATCCTTTTACCTTCAGTCTATGTGCATCTTTTGTTTTAAGGTGTGTCTCTTGTAAACAGCATATGTATGGATCTTGTTTTCTTATCCAGGCAGCTACCCTATGCCTTTTGATTGGATCATATAATCCATTTACATTCAAGGTTATTATTGATATGCAGTTGTTTATTGCCATTTTATTCTTTAAAGCTGTATTTCTTTTTTGCTATATTCTTTCTCTCCTTTGATCTGTTTACAACAGGCCCCTTAACATTTCTTGCAGCATTGGTTTGGTTTTAGTGAATTCCTCGAGTTTTGGGGGGCTTTTTGTTTTTTTGTCTGGGAAGCTTTTTATTTCTCCTTCAATTTTAAATGATAGCCTTGCTGGATGAAGTAGTCTTGGTTGTAGGCTCTTATTCTGTATTACTTTGAATATTTCTTGCCATTCTCTTCTAGCCTCAAGTGTTTCTGTTGAGAAGTCAGATGTCATCTTTATGGGGGCTTCTTTGTAGGCGATACCCTTTTTTCTCTAGCAGCTTTTAATATTTTCTCTTTATCACTTAGCTTTGGTATTTTAATTATGATGATGTCTTGGGGTAGATTTCTTTGGGTTTTTCTTTAATGGAGTTCTTTGTGCTTCTTGAACTTGTGAGATGTTTTCCTGCCTTAATTTAGGGTAGTTTTCAGCTATAATATGATTAAACAAAGTTTCAAACCCTTTTTCTTTCTCTTTCTCTTCAGGAACCCCTATGATGTGGATGTTATTTCTCTTCATGTTGTTACAGAGCTCTCTTAGAGTTTTCTCAGACTTTTTGAGTCTCTTTTCTTTTTTCTGCTCTGTTTCCATGCCTTCATCTATCTTGTCCTCTAACTCGCTGATTCTTTACTCAGCTTCACCCATCCTGCTTTTAATTTCTTCCATTGTGGTCTTCATTTCTGATATTGTATTTGTCATTTCTGACTGATTCTTTTTAATTATTTTAATGTCCTTTTCTTTATTTGCTATCTCTTTATTTAGGTGATCGTATTGACCATCTATTGTTGTTCTAAGATCTTTGAGCATCCTAAAAATTGTTATTTTAAGCTCTGAATCTGGTAATTTGGTTATATGTGACTCATTCAGGTCCTTTTCTGGGGATTTCTCTTGATTCATTTGGGTTGCATTTTCTGCCTTCTCCTTTTTTCTGTGTATAAGAAGGTTTTGGCCACTGGAGTCCAATGGGTGTGGCCTCTGTGTTCCCTAGGTGTGGTCTGTCTGCAGGCCCATCACTCCCTCTGCCACTGCTGCCTAAGGCATTGTGTATGGGTATTGCCCACGCCAGCCCACTCTGGCTGCCAGCCTGTAGCTGTGGTTTCCACCTCTCCTCCATGGGAGGGGCTTTGATGTGATCACGTGCTGAGTCTACAAGCCTCAGCAGCCTCGGCCTGCACTGCACCCGGGCTGCAAGGCTGGGCCCTAAGGGCAGGGGTGAGCACCTTTGCTCAGCTTTGGGTCTCCGCCTGTTTCTGGAATTTTGCCCCACTTCCATGGGAGGAGCCAGCTCACGGTGCCTCGGCTCTGCAGGAGGGCGGGTCTACATGCCAGCACTCAGTAGTGGGATTCCACCTGCTATGGGCTTTCTCCCAACCCCTGTGGGAGAAGCCAGCCCACACACTGGGCTTCAAGCCTCAGTTTCACAGGCCCAATGAGGCTATGCGCCCAAAGGCCCTTGCTCAGTGGCAGGTCTCTGCCCCTTCCAGGGCTTCCACCCTTCCCCCACAGGTGGGATTGCAGGCGAGCCCACAGCTGGGCCTGACCACTTTCCTACATCCCCTCCTGAGCTCATGCCTGGGCCTCAGTTGTGGCCAGCCAGCTTCAATCCTTGCCGATGGAACTGTACTTCTGCGTCCTGCCACCCACCCTCTGGCAAATCCTCAGCAGTGTGGGTGAGGGCACTGCAGCTTAGACCCTAACACTCCATACTGTATTCCTTAAAGCTCTGTCCCTCTAAGTGACTCTGCTCTGAGTGCCATGGGAGAGCTTCTTTGGCTGGTGTAACTGCTTCCTTTTGCTGGTATTGCTGTTTCCAGGGGAAATATTCACTTCAGATTTGGGGAGTGACTCAGCCCAGGTTTAGAGTGGTTGTCTCTCAAAGTGTTCTGCCTGTGTCTCCTAGATTACACTCTCTTCCCACTGCTTCAGTCCTTTCCTTTTTCCCTACCCCTGGAGCCACAGGTGGGTGGTTGTGAGGGAGGTTTTCTGCGCAGTCCCTTTAAGAAGAATGCTGGGTCTAAGAAATCTGTCTCTTTCTCACAAATAGTATGCTGACTTGTTTCACAGCTAAATACTGTTTGTACGCCTCTTCTAGGCTCTGGGGCTGCAGGCTGGGGCTTTGTTCCTGGGGCTCAGGACCCTCCCTTCTCTGATAAACTCACTTCCCACCACGTGAGTCTCTCTGGGCTGCTGTTTGCTCCGGGGATCTGGGCAGCCCTCTCCACGTTTCTGCTTTTCCTACTAGTCTCAGTGTGGCTTCTTCAGTGTTCCTTGGTTGAAGAGTCCTCTTAGTTTAGTCCAAAGTTCGTCATTGGATATTGAGTGTCGTGAAAGAGCAGAGCCTGAAGGCAATCTCCATGCACGTGGAAGGGAAGTTTTGGACCGTGAGGAGTGTTGCTCTGAGATAAACCTTCCTACTTGGTGCCACCATCGTCTCTTTAGCATTTTCACACCAGTAACCAGTCTGCTTTCTCATGCTGGTTCACCTTTGCTCATTTGACAAATACTTTCATAGCACCATTCATAAGTCAGGAACTATTCTTATCCCATTACAAAACAACCTTGTCTTTCTAAGTCTTATAACCATTTATTTATCAAGTTAGCTGATCTTTTCAAATAACTAGCATTTGCTTTCATTGATATTTTCTATTACCTATTTCATTAATATCACAACTTTCATTTATTATTTTTTCCTTTTACTTGCTTTGAATTTAGTTTGCTCTTATTATATAATGTAAGGTAAAAGGATTCTATTTTAAGATCTGTTGTTTTCTTAGTAGTTGTTCCAGAACCAACTCATATATATCTATATATTTTCTCAGCATATACCTCTGACTAGTCTCTGTACTTATGAGTCTGTTTCTATTTTGTTTCTTAGGTTATTTTGTTCATTAGATTCTACAGGTAAGTGAAATCAAATGGTATTTATGTTTCTCTAACTGGCTTATTTCACTTAATATAATACTGTCCAGATCCTTAGAGAAGAGGGGTTTGGAGGATTGAGTGGTAAAGGGGAAGGAATTAGGCAAAACCATAAAAAATAAAGCTCATAGACACAGAAAACTGTTTGGTGATTACTAGAGAAAAAGCGGGGTAGGGAGAAGTACAAGAGTATTGGGGGTAAGTGATGACAGAAGCAGACTTGACTTTGGGTAGTGAACACACAATACAATTTACAAATGATGTGTTCTAGAATTCAAGAAACTGAAAGGCAAAAACCGTGAAGTGAAAACACGAGTGATAGATATGTGTATTCCAACTGCCCTCTTGATGTTGTGCTTATCTGGCAGACCTCACCCTTACTGGACTATCGCCCCTGAGACAGAGAAATTCCAAAGAGCTGATAAGCCCCCCAAGGAGGAGCATTCTGGACATACCAGAACTTTTGCCTCAATATCCACTCAGGCTCTCCCAAACACTATATAACTGACCCCTACTTTGTAACCAGCGCTCTTCTCCCTGGGAGAAGTGCCTGGCAGGGTTCCTTTCTTCCTTTCAATAAAGCCTGTTACTCTGGTCTTTCGGACTCCCATGGATTCCAACATTTGGTGCTGAAACCCGGGACAGGGTATTAACTGCCTGGACGATCCCTCTTTGCTGTCCAAACTTACAACCAGGGAAGCAATGGGCAGCAGCAGCTCATCCTGGGCTTACTCCCTGATTCTGTTTGAATGTGTAATTGTAGGTCAATTGGCTGGCAGTCTAACCCTGTCCTGAACCCCTGCTGGACCAGAAGGTAAGGAGTTTCTCCCTTCCCCTTCCCCAGTTGGCCTCCAAATTTCTCTCTAAAAACACCCCTTTCTAGTTGGATGGTTTTGACTTTGGATCCCATATCTAGTGGTCTGCCTGTACTCTTTTATGGACTTCTATGAAGTCTAGGCGCGCCTAGCCAGGCCACTCTCCTATGTCCTGGGATCTCAGCCTTGGGGTGATGACCTCTTGTCTGAGACTCTCTATGGAGATTTTCTCCTCTTGAAACTGTGACTGAAGGTGGGGATGCCTCCTTTTCCCATTAGTCTCCTCTACTGTGGGCTCCCCTCAGTCCAACCAGGCTCCCCTCGGAATATGGGCTCCTCCCAATCTCAGGCCTCAGAGACTACTCCTCTACTCCTTCAGGACTCCTCTACTCCTTCAGGACTCTTCTACACCTTCGGGACTCACTGTACTCTCTGAGGTTCACAGTTTGGGAGGTTTCGACTATGAGCGGCTAGTTTCTACAGACTTTCTTAAAAGTCTAGGCACCTAGCCAGGTTGCTTTCTACTGCCATTACAATATCCTAAGAGATCTTGACAATTTCTCCCACCGGACGAGGAGGGCATCAGAAATTCCTTACGTGTGGGCATTTCTTCTCTCTTCTTTCCTGTCCTTAATTTCTGTGCCTTCTTTTCTATACACAGGCTGTTTTTGGCCAAAGAAACCTCACCTAAAGCCTTCACTCCTAATCTCTCCTTCTCTGCAGACTCCCAACTCTCTCTCTCCTGCCTGACCCCTAAGGGCACTCTCTCTCAGGACACCACTAATGCAGCCCAGCAATTTATGTGGACTGTCTTACCCCAGGGGATCAAAAACAGCTCACACCAATTTGGGCAGGCACTAGCTCAGGATTTAGCAGCATGCAATCTCAAAACTAGTACTCTCTTACATATGTAAATAACCTACTTCTCTGCAACCCCTCCCTGCCTGCCTCAAGGAGACACACTGCTACCATTCTTAGTTTCCTCACCATGAAGGGATATCGTGTCTTCTCTGCTAAGGTTCAACTTCATTCTCAGTCCGTAGTCTATCTAAGCATCGCCTTAACTCCCACAACCTGAAGTCTCACCCTAGATCGACCTCAGACTCTCCGCAGTCTCCAACCAACTATCACCACAAATCAAATCCTTTCTTTCCTTGGTCTAATAGGCTTCTTTAAACACTGGATTCCCAATTTTGCTCTCTTAGTCAAGCCCCTCAGTGAGATCTTCTGAGCATGGCTGTTAAGGTCTATAATGGCCAAGGAAGTAACAGAAAAGACAAATAAGGCCCAAAAGAAGTCGGGAAGTACCAGTTTTTGGCATACACTCTTAAAGGCTCCAGCACTCTAAAGGGCTTCATAGGATTCTATCAGGGCCCTGCTCCAGAGTGGAAAGAAAGGTCATTGAACTGAAGCCTGCCAGGATTCCCAGCCCCATCAAGAGACACACCTGTGCTGTGGAAAGAGGGACATGAGAAGGTAAGCTGCCCCCTTGCTCCATGGAGGGAGGGTTCAGTCTCTCCTAGCCCTGCTCCAGCTACCTGTGACCTGAACTTGCCCAGCATGCTGGGAATTGCCACTGAAGGCCCAAGGACATCATTCACGAACCTAAGGTATTTTTTCCAAGTAGCAGATAAACTGATCTCATTTCTTGTAAACACAAGAGCCATCTACTATGCCTTGCCTGAATATTTAAGTTTTATTTATCCCTTGAAGATCTCTACTGTGGGTATTGACAGTCTGAGTTTGTTACTTTATTTAATGTATAGTATCTTCTTATTCCTCTTGTCTCAATGTCCCATGCCTATTATAGGCTGGGACCTGCTGTTAATTCCAGCTAGAAGCAATGGTCACTAGGACTTAAACCCTTAATTCCAAAGTGTAGAAATGTAACCACCCTTTCCCTAAGTACTTGCAGGATTTACAGGTTACTCAGCGAACTGTTCAAGGACTGTCCCAAGGAACGCTTCCAGCATTACATCACCCAAGGACTGACTTTCACATGGACAGGTCTACACACCATGATCCTGACAACTCCCACTGTGGCTAAGGGTGGCTCTTTCCTTCACCCTGACAATCTGGAGCTCAGAAACAGAGAAACAAAACCGACCTCCTGTCCTTCTATTTTCTATTCACCTCTCAGCCTGCCTCACCCAATCAGGGGCTTTCTACTCATATGGGACCAACACCTATATGTGTCTTCTTACTTATTGGACAGAAACTTGTACCCTAATCTATCTCACCCCAAATATCAACCTAATTTCACCACATGAGCCTCTTTCAATTCCTAGTACACTACCCATCAATCTAAGGACCAAACGAGCTATACAAATAATTTCTCTTCTTGTTGCTTTAGAAATTTCTACAAAAGTAGGTCTATGGGCAAGGGGACTGGCCACTTTCCTGTCTTATTCCTACTCTCTCTCTCTCTCTCTCTCTCTCTCTCTCTCTCTCTCTGTCTCTCTCTCAAGCCCAGCAAATTTGTAAACATGGAATCAGTGGTTTCACACAAACTGGGTGCTTTTCATTAATACACTCACACTCCTATTTATTTTTCCAACTTTTAAACCCTGACTCTTACATTTGTTCACTAGTTTCTTACAGAACTACATGCAGACCTGCTCCAATCAGAAAACTGGAAAAATCTACCTAACCCTACACACCAACCCTCACTGAAACCCGCCTTTGCGAAATAGAAAAATCTGAAACCCTATATCAGCAAACCTCCTAAATCCTATCTTTCAACCCCTATAGGTCCCCTAACCCTAAAGCTGTCCCGTATCCCTGAAGAACTAGGAGAATAAATAGCATTCACCTTTTAACACTTCTCAGTCTTTTTACCCTTCACATAGTAAGGGGACAAGATCGCTGGGTCTTCTTGGCTGAAGAAGAGCCTACAAACAAACATAAAACATTTCTTTTAGCTCAAACTAACTGCTCTCTCCAGAGCTTCTAGGAAAGAATATCTCTAACTTTACCATAAAAGAACTTTCACCCTGCTATATAACCCTCCTTATCTCTGCATTCCTGATCTCCAAATACTTGCCTCCTTCTTTATCAAGTTCCTATAGGCCTGGATGAGAGAAATCTCTAGGATTACCTACAATCAAATGTTCCTATGCTCCTATTCCACAATACCCCAAGGAGAACTTCACAAGGGAAATATCAGATAGGTAGAGATGACAGCAGGAAGAAGCCACCCCTCAGCCCAAGAAGTTCCCTCCTGAATGTTCTCCAAACCCCCTTCCTTTGAAACCACGTATATTCAGTCCTCCTAAAAACTTACACCAACAGGTTCCCTGTCTCCAGGGAAATCTCCACATGTCCTCCCATTCAAGAGGAATCAGACCAGCAAGTCTCATGAGACTCGTCCAGGAAACCATGTATAACCATGTCACCCTATTCAATCAGCACTCGCAGCAAGCAACTAACAATTATTACCTCGAAAAATTATTTTACCTCCTCACTCAGGTTTTTGAAGACATTGCCTGGTTCAGCATGGAAATTGACGACCTCCTTAACTGGAAGAGGGACTTGGCTTGGCAAGTTTCCCCTCTTGAGTTCTCTCCAGAAGAAGCTATAATTTTTCAATATTTTTTCCTCTTTCTCCTCATCACCCCTCAGCATATATTATAAAATTAATAACTTCCTTTCTTTTATATGTAACCACAGAGCTGAGAAATGATAGATATGCATATTCCAACTGCCCTCTTGATGTTCTGCTTATCTGGCAGACCTCACCCTTACTGGACTATCACCCCTGAGACAGAGGAATTCCAAAAAGCTGACAAGCCCCCCAAGGAGGAGCATTCTGGACATACCAGAACTTTTGCCTCAGTATCCCCTCAGGCTCTCCCAAACACTGTATAACTCGCCCCTAGTCTGTAACTGGTGCTCTTCTCCCTGGGAGTAGTTCCTGGCAGGGTTCCTTTCTTCCTTTCAATAAAGCCTGTTCTCTGGTCTTTCAGACTCCCATGGATTCCAACAACAAGGCTACTGTGTTCCAAAAGGAAAATTTATTTTGAAAGTGCCTGGGTGCAAGTGGACTGAACCAGCAAAGGCTGTGAGCGCTGAGCTGTGGGAGACAGTATCAGATATAGGGATCACTGCAAGCACTTGATGGCATGGGGTTGCCTGTACCTGGACATGCTCAGATTAGCATATCAGGGTTTATGACCTTGGTCAATGACTTGATAATGAGCAGGAGGAGGGAAATTCTGCCGCAGAAACAAAAGCTCTTTTTCTTTCTGGTGTCCTTGGTAAATGTTGAAGATAGCCAAGAGGTCAGAAATCTCCCAGGAACAGCTGAGACCTGGCATCTCTGAGCCTGTGGCTAGGCTTTCAAAAAAAACTATTGTGAATTAAATTTCCATAATGGTCAGGTCCCACCCCAAAGTAAGACTTCCCATACATTCCTGGGAAGGTAAACTTTATGCTACATTTCAAAGTGAAGGCCAGGAAGCCATTATGACAGAGAATATCAAGCAAATTAACTACAATCTCACAGTGAGGAATGAGAATGTTCTGTTTTGAGCTTGGATGATAAATTTGGTGAGGGGAATTTGAGTTTCAAAAGGGCTGTGGATTTAAAGGAGCCAATTTAAGCCTAACCAAAACATGTAAGTTTATTAACCTATACCATCCCCCAATAAATTCAATAAAAATTTTAAAAAGAATGCACCTCAAATTTATGCTAAATTAATTTCAGGAAGACACAGAACTATTACTCCTATGACTCTATTCCTCTTACCCATTTTTAGGCACTATTATTTTTTACACATATTACAAATTACATCTATATATGGAACATCCCCAATAATACATTTTGATAATTATTTGATAGATACGTGAATTCCAAACTGCTCTCTTGATTTTCCACTTATCTGTCAGATCTCACCCTTACTGGACTTTTGCCCCTGAGGCAGAGGGATTCCAAGAAGCTGGCAAGCCATCCCTAGGAGAAGCATTCCAGACATACCAGGACTTTTGATTCAACACCTGCATACTTGAAATTCTCCCTTTACCCTATAAATTCATCTCCCTAGCTTGTACTGGTGTCCTTCTTTCGGAGAAGTGCCCCGGCAGGTCTTTCTCTTCTAATAAAGTTTGCACACCTGGTGCTCGATTGCTGTCTCATTCTTACATCTGGTGCCAAAACCCAGAATGATCCCCTTGCCGGCCAAACTTACAACCAGGGAAGCAGTGGGCAGTGGTAGCTTGTCCGGGCTAACTCCCTGATTCTGTTTGGCTGTGTGAGTGTGGATGAGTGACCAGCAGTCTGACTGTTGGGCAGATAAAATATATTATGCTCACTTTGTTAAAGATGGCGCTGCCCACGTGGAGACCCATCACTCAGGTGATATTAATGTGTGTTGGGGTGGGCTGTGGGCAGGCAGAATCCTTGTAGCCTGGGGCTTGGTTTTAGGACTAAGCCTTTCCCACCCTTTATGATGTGGGGTGGTACAATCCCATCATGCCTCAGATAAGTGACTTTGTATTAGAGACTT
This sequence comes from Saccopteryx leptura, assembly GCF_036850995.1. Lineage (NCBI taxonomy): Eukaryota > Metazoa > Chordata > Mammalia > Chiroptera > Emballonuridae > Saccopteryx > Saccopteryx leptura. The sequence continues at coordinate 171,864,921 of NC_089505.1, forward strand.
CCCTATTTTGTATATTGGATTAAAGGTTTTGATTTCTACACTATAAAATGGGGGCAGAATGGGAGCTTGCTCTCTCGGTTCCTGAGCTTAGCATTAGAGAGAAGAGCAGAGCAGAGAAAGGCCACATGGAGGAGGCCAGGAGAAGCAGCCAAGATGGTGGAGTGCTGAGGGAGAAGCCAGTTTGTGCAGGGAGAAGGAAGGAGATGGGGAACAGAGGTGAATAAGGCTGGTGAGCTAGAAACCTTTGATTCTAGGAAACTCGGGTAAGTCAGTAGCTTTGTGAGCACTAAATAAGTGGGTTTTGGAGCCCAGTGTGTGTTTTTACTTGCCTGTTGGGTGCAAGCTAGGATTAAAGATGATGGTCCACCAGTTTTTGGCTCCATTGTTTCTTTACCGACTGTCTGAATTAAATGCGAACCTGCATGTGAATGGCCCCAATGGTGGCTTCTGGCTAACTATCAGGCCAGGCAGCTGTGATGGTGGCCACAGCTACTGGCTTCACACCGACCCTGTCCTGAACCCTGCCAGACCAGGAAAGGTAAGGAGTTTCTCCCTCCCCTTCCCCGGTTGTCCTCCAAATTTCTCTCCAAAAGACACCCCTTCCTGGTCAGACAGTTTTGACTTCGGACCCCATATCTACTGGTGGTCTGCCTCTACTCCTCTACTGGACTTCTACAAAAGTCTAGATGTGCCTAGCCAGGCCACTCTCCTACATCCCAGGATCTCAGCCTTGGGGTGATGACCTCTTGTCTGAGACTCTCTTTCTATAGAGATTTTCTCCTCTCTGAACTGTGACTGAAGGCGGGGACGCCCCCTTCTCTCACCAGTCTCCTCTACTATGGGCTCATCCCAATCCAAACCATCTTGCCAGACTCCCCTCGGCTGTTGTCCTCAAAAATCTCACCAAACTTGCCCTGTCTGACCTCAAACCCAAAAAACCTCATCTTCCTTCGTAATACAGCCTGGCCTTAATATAAATTAGACAATGATTGCCACTGGCCCGAGAATGGAATCCTCGATTACAATATCCTAAGAAATCTTGACAATCCTTGCCACCCAACAGGAAAGGCTTCTGAAATTCCTTATGAGCAGGCTTCCTTTCACTTTCTCTCCTGTCCTTAATCTCTGTACTGCTTGTTCTACACACAGGTCGTTTTTGGCCAAAGAAACCTCACCTAAAACCTCCGCTCCTAATCTTGCCTTCTTTGCGGACTCCCAAAGAGTCCAATTCTCTCTCCCTCCTGCCTGACCCCTGGGGGCACCCCTCTTTCAGGACCCCTCTCTGCAAATCTCTTCCATTTGAGTCTCTTCCCTCCAGAAAGCCCCCTCCCCTCTTTTTGCAAAATTCTCTTTCTCATTCACTTGCAAATACCAATCTCTCTCTCTTTCTCCTCCCCTGCTGGCCAGGAGCCCCTCCCTTCTCCACTGTGCTCTTAAACCCCTCCTCCTTCCTTACAGATGGGTGACTCTGTCTCTTAAAGCTTAAAAAAACAGAGTTGTCTATTGAGCTATGTAAGTGAGTAATCTGTTTGTCAGAAAATATCTCTAGTATAATTTTAATTGAAACAAGTAAAACACGCTCATTTAAATTTCTTAATTTAAGTCTTTGTTTAATGTGTAACTGTGTCTGTTTCTAAGGCCTTAAACCAATAATGATCCACTTCTTAAATCAAGGCTTGCTCATCCCCATGGACTCTCCCTGCAATACCCCCATCCTTCCTGTTCAAAAATCTTCAGGGGCTTATCACCTCGTACAAGCCTTACATCTAGTCAATAAGGCAGTAGCTCCCCTCCATCCAGTAATCCCTAATCTCTACAGGTTACTGTCACACACTCCCTTAAACACCACTCACTTCACAGTCCTAGACCTCAAAGATGCCTTCTTTACCATTCCTCTACACCCTGACTCTTACTTTCTGTTTACCTTTATTTAAACTGACCCAGACACTAATGCAGCCCAGCAACTTACATGGACTGTCTTACCCCAGGGGATCAAAAACAGCCCACAACTGTTTGGGCAGGCACTAGCTCAGGATTTAACAACATACAATCTCAAAACTAATACTCTCTTACATATGTAAATAACCTACTTCTCTGCAACCCCTCCCTGCCTGCCTCAAGGAGACACACTGTCACCCTTCTTAACTTCCTCACCATGCAGGGATATCATGTCTTCTCTGCTAAGGCTCAACTTCATTCTCAGTCCCAGTCTATTTAGGCATCACCTTAATCCCCACCACCTGAAGTCTCAACCTAGATCGAACTCAGACCATCCACAGTCTCCAACCACTTACCACCACATATGAAATCCTTTCTCTCTTCAGTCTAATACACTTCTTTAAATACTGGATTCCCAATTTTGCTCTCTTAGTCAAGCCCCTCAGTGAGATCTTCTGAGCATGGCTGTTAAGGTCTATAATGACCAAGGAAGTAACAGAAAAGGCAACTAAGGCCCAAAACAAGTCAGGAAATACCAGCTTTTGGCATATGCTCTTAAAGGCTCCAGCACCCTAAGGGGCTTCATAGAATTCCTTTAGGGCCCTGCTCCAGAGTAGAAAGAAAAGTCACTGAACTGAAGCCTGTGAGGCTTCCCAGCCCCACCAGTTGACACACCTGTGCTGTGGAAAGAAGGACACGAGAAGGTAAGCTGCCCCCTTGCTCCATGGAGGGAAGGTTCACTCTCTTCTAGCCCTGCTCCAGCTACCTGTGACCTGACCTTGCCCAGCATGCTGGGAATTGCCACTGAAAACCCAAGGACATTGTTCACGAGCCTAAGGTATTTTTTCCAAGTAGCAGATAAACTGATCTCATTCCTTGTGAACACAAGGGCCATCTACCATGCCTTGCTTGAATATTTGAGTTTTATTTATGCCTCAAAGATCTCTACTGTAGGTATTGACAGTCTGATTTTATTGCTTTATTTAATGTATAGTATCTTCTTTATTCCTCTTGTCTCAATGCCCCATGCCTGTTGTAGGCTGGGACCTGCTGCTAATCACAGGTAGAAGCAGTGGTCACTAGGACTTAAACTCTAACTCCAAAGTGTAGAAATGTAACCACCCTTTCTTTAAGCACTTGCAGAATTTACAGGTCACTCAGCGAACTGTCCAAAGACTGTCCAAGAGGTGCTTCCAGCATTACATCACCCAAGGACTGACTTTCACGTGGACAGGTCCACACACCATAATCCTGACAACTCCCACTGCTTCTAAGGGTGGCTCTTTCCTCCACCCTGACCATCTGGAGCTCAGAAACAGAGAAACAATACCAATGCCTTGTCCTTTTATTCTCTATTCACCTCTCAGGCTGCCTCACCCAATCAGGGGCTTTCTAATCATGTTAGACCAACACCTATATGTGTCTCCCTACTAATTAGACAGAAACCTGTACTCTAGTCTATCTCACCCCAAATATCAACCTAATCCCAACCCATGAGCCTCTTTCAATTCCTAGTATACTACCTAGTACACAATCTAAGGACCAAATAAGCTATACAGGTAGTTCCTCTTCTTGTTGCTTTAAAAATTTCTATAAAAGTAGGTCTAAGGGCAGGGGGATTGGCCATTTCCCTGTCTAATTCCTACTCTCTCTCTCTCTCTCTCTCTCTCTCTCTCTCTTTCTCTCTCTCTCTCTCTCTCTCTTAAGCCCAGCGAATTCGTAAACATGGAATCAGTGGTTTCACACAAACTGGGTGTCTTGACTATTGCCTTTCATTGGTCCACTCACTCTCCTATTTATTTTTGTAACTTTTGGACCTTGCCTCTTACGTTTGTTCACTAGTTTCTTATAGAACCACATGCAGACCTTCGCCAATCAGAAAACTGGAAAAATCTACCTAACCCTACACACCAACCCTGAAACCTGCCCTCGTGAGACAAAAAAAAATCTGAAACCCTGTATCAGCAAACCTCCTAAATCCTATCTTTCAACCCCTACAGGTCCCCTAACCCTAAAGCTCTCCCATATCCCTGAAGAACTAGGAAAATAAATAGCATTCACCTTTTAACACTTCTCAGTCTTTTTACCCTTCACATAGTAAGGGGACAAGATCACTGGATCTTCTTGGCTAAAGAAGAGCCTACAAATGGACATGAAACATTTCTTTTAGCTCAAGCTAACTGCTCTCTCCAGGGGTACTAGGAAAAAATATCTCTAACTTTACCATGAAAGAACTTTCACCCCCCCCTACGCAACCCTCCTTATCTCTGCATTCCTGATCTCCAAACTAAACCCAGTGCAAAGATAAGTGCACTGAGGTCAGTTCTTTAAATATTGTCTCTTTTCTTCAGTTGACCACCTCCTCTAACCCTTGGATTTTTGATATCTGGGATCCCTGGGATAATAAGTGGAAAAAAACATATTTAGTGTATCTCTATTCATCAAACTTTTGTCTTCCAGACAGAAAACTCAAAATATATTTAAAAAATTGGGTAAGGGAAAAATTCCCCTCCAAGATTCTCAAAGAATTAACCAATTGTATCCTTACCTATGAAGATGAACTTAAAACTCAAGCATCTAATCTCTACTCTGAACCTTTTTCATGGATAGGACGCATCAAACAGGGCATCCAAGTTCTCAACCTCACTTCTGTATATAACATTTCTCACTGCTTTCTCTGTGCCTTCCTTAATAAGCCTCCCACCACTGTGGTTCCTTTAACCTATCCACTCAACATCACCAAAAATCCAGACCCTTTTTCTCTTTCTGGAGTTCCTCTCTTCCAAGAAGACCCCACCTCAACCCTCTCGATTTGCTACACCAATCGGCCTACCTCGTTATGTAATAAGACTATCCCAATCAAAACTTCTCTAACCAGCCCTAACAGAACTCATTTCTGGTGCAATGGAACCATTCTAAAAACCTTAAACACCTCTTCTCCCCTCCCTTGTGTCCTGGTAATAGTTGCGCCACAACTAACATATTATGGAGAAGAAGAATTTTCAAACCAGCTGAGAACAAGCAGGAATAAATGGGCTGCCTTCCTCCTGGTCCTCCTTGGCCTTACCCTTGCCACCTCTATAACGGCTATAGGGATAGGCGGGGCTGGCTTAGGCCATAATATATGGGCTACTAACCAACTGAAGGCAGACCTGGAACAGGCCCTTGATAATTCAGCTATCTCTCTAGCCTCCCTCCAGAGACAACTGACCTCTTTAGCTCAAGTCACCCTACAAAACCAAAGGGCTTTAGACCTACTAACAGCCAAGAAAGGCAGTACTTGTCTCTTTTTACAGGAACAGTGTTGCTATTACATCAACGAATCTGACCTGGTCGAGGAAAATATCAACTCTCTCCGAAAACTTCAGGAACGAATCTGTAGTGGTCAGGCTGGTACTGACCCCTACTCCAAACAATGGTGGAAAAACCCCTTGTTCTCCATGCTAGAACCAATTATAGGACCAATCCTAATTCTGTGCCTAATTTTAATACTTGTCTCCTTCTTTATCAAGTTCCTACAGGCCCAGATGAGAGAAATCTCTAGGATTACCTACAATCAAATGCTCCTATACTCCTATTCCCCAATACCCCAAGGAGAACTTCATGAGGGAAATATCAAATAGGTAGGGATGACAGCAGGAAGAAGCCGCCCCTCAGCCCGAGAAGTTCCCTCCTGAATGTTCTCCAAACCCCCTTTCTTTTAACCACACATATTCAGTCCTTCTAAAAACTTACACCAACAGGTTCCCTGTCTCTAAAAATCTCCACATGTCCTCCCATTCGAGAGGAACCAGACCAGCACGTCTCATGAGGCTCATCCAGGAGACCATGTATCACCCACCATGTCACTCTGTCCACTCGGCACTCGCAGCAAGCTATTCACAATTATTACCTCGCAAGATTTTTTTACTTCCTCACTCAGGTGTTCGAAGACATCGCCTGGTTCAGACCTCACAGCATGGAAATTGATAACCTCCTTAACTGGATGGGGGACTTGGCTTGGCAAGGTTCTGTTCTTGAGTTCTCTCCAGAAGAAGCAATAATTTTTCAATTATTCTCCTCTTTCTCCTCATCACCCCTCACTGTATATTATAAAATTAATAACTGCTTTTCTTTTATATATAACCACAGAGTTGAGAAATGATGAATATGTGAATTCCAAACTGCCCTCTTGATGTTCTGCTTATCTGTCGGACCTCACCCTTACTGGACTATCGCCCCTGAGGCAGAGGAATTCCAAGAAGCTGGCAAGCCACCCCTAGGAGAAGCATTCCAGACATAACAGGACTTTTGATTCAACGCCCACATACTCAAAATTCTCCCTTTACCCTATAAATTCGTCCCCCTAGCTTGTTCTGGTGCCCTTCTTTCGGAGAAGTGCCCGGCAGGTCTTACTCCTCTAATAAAGCTTGCACACCTGGTGTTTGAGTGCCGTCTCATTCTTACATTATTCATCTGTAAAATATTATGCCTTTTAAGAACGTGAAAGAGAAAATATATTTCTAGGGCTTGCTATATTAACTTTCTTATTTACAATTTCTGGTTGTCTTTATTACTGTGAGTTCAAGTTAACATGAGGTGTCATATCTTTATTTTAGTAGTGTTGGCGTCCCCCTACCTTCTTTATTCTGTTATTGTTACATTTCTATATATTATAAGACCTACACTACAAATATATATATACTGTTGTATGCAATCGCTTTTTAAATCAGTTAAAAGAAGAAAAAAATCTGCATGCATACTGTCTTGTATGATTACATAATTCCCCCTTACTGATACTATTTGTTTTCTATATGGATTTGTATTACCATCTGGGATCTCTTGCTTCCTGCTGGGAAAATTCCTTTTGTATTTTTTGTAAAGTTAATCTGCTAGCAATCAAGTGTCTTCAAGTCCCCACACTCTGTTTCAAATAAAATCAGTTCTTTTGAGGAGAGCTTCAGAGATCTCTGTTTATGGACAGCCTCTCTCTCTCTGGGCAAATAGCTCTGAGCCACTGCTCTCTCTTCTGGGCAGGGGTGCTGGCCTCTGGTCTTCTCCAATTACCTCTCCCAGCTTGGAAACCCGTCCTACTAGTGAGCCAGAGTGGGGTGCTCAAGCCAGCCAATCTCAGCCCACTATGTGTGGGCTAAAACCTTCACTCTAAGAATGAGGAATTGGTAAAGTTAGTTGCCCCCAGCTTCTGGTCACACAAACCAGGAGTTCAGTTTCTGCAACTCAGTGTTGGAGGGGTTGAGAAATTCTGGTGGCCTGCCCCTCCCAGTGAGAAACCTCACCCTGCTTGAAAGATGGGGTAAGAGGGAGCTTCATCTTGTTGGCTATGCTCACCAGGAGTGGAGCTTTTGTCAAACTGAACTGGTTGTGAAATCATGTGAAACCCATGTTCCCTCCCATTGGCACCACTCTCAAAAATTCCTTTCATAGTTGCTGTTACTGCTTTGTACTCAGTGCTTTCTGTTTCACATTACTCTAAATGCTTTATTTCTAATTAAATGATCTTTAGAATTTGGAAAGCCCCACAACATCGTCCAGGCGAATAAAAGTCCAATCATCTGGTGAAAGAGAAGTAACAAACACCACTTCAACTTCAACTGAAGAGAAAAAACAGGTAGGAACTTTATTTTCTCATCAAAGCAACTTTCTCTCTACCTCTAAACGATCTATACTCTGAAAAATGGAGCCCAGGATAAAGTTGGGGCAGGGGTAGGAAGGATTTACAAGGTCAGTTTGTTTTCTAAAAAGTGACCAGTGTGAAGACTGAGCCCAGGGTGTGACAGGAGGTTGGGTGAAATCCTGACACTATCAGGTGGCAGAGTATTCCTGCTGTGCTTGTGTGGAATTAGTCACCAGCAGATATTGGGCTAAACTAAGAGTTTGAAATGCATTCATTGGATTGTCTTTTTCTCTGCCAACATGTCCTGTGTTAGCTGTGAACACAGTTAAATTACCATTGTCTTTTTACCATTATCTTTAATGGAACTTGCTTAGTTCTGATCTGACTGTAGCTAAGACACTGAAAGGGCTATAGATATGTCATTTTCCTGAGAAAGAAAGCATAGTAAATGAGATGCAGCCACCTAGTGTGGTAAGGTACCAAAGAATAAAAAATTAATATTAATATTTTAGGGAAAATAGGTTTCTTGTCTCCTCCTTCCTGTAAAGAATAAAAAAAAGAAATGTGGAAGTTTCCTAGCTTGCAGAAACATACTGTGTAGGAAACTCCCTTTTACTAAGAAGCTTAAAGGGCATTTTTTTAATTTGAGCTAAGCATACAGAGATTTTGTAAATATGATTTTTATACTTGTGTGTGATTTGCACCAACTCAGGATAGACAACGGCATTGTATTGTAAAGAGATTTTGTGCTAGGAAGATTTAGAGTCCCCCTTCCCTCACCCCTGGTTAGGGTAAACACCTATCCAGGTGTGGGGAGGCTAGGGAGAGATAAGGCAAGCCATTTTCCTTTCCCTCTCTTTCTTTCTTTAATGGGCCATTTACAAACGCTTATCCCCAGGCACCGGGTCGGCTCCCCCTCCCTCTCTCAAAGGCTTATAGTTAATGTATATACCTCTAGACAAATAAATAGCAAATAAACGCTGAAAGATTAGGAAATGTTTTTTAATATGAAAAGCAACATCTTTCGCTATGGTGTTACCTTATAAGTTTTAATAGGTAGAAATGTTTTTTTATAAATCTTATAGACGAGTGTTATAAGCTTGCTAATGAATTGTGTCCCTTCCCCTCCTCCTTCTCCCGCTGACCTGTGTGTGATCAAGGGTATATAAACTGCCTCAGGGACTGTGCAGGGAGCCTTGATTTGGGTCAGCTATGCCCCATGTTAGTCATATGCAGCCAGCACATTCTTAAATCTCCTCCTTTTAATAAAACGCCTTAAAATTCATTTGGACTTGGTGTCTCTGCGTAAACCTGGTAGAACGTTACTTTACAACACCAGCACTGTTAAGGACAAGAAAGAAAAACTTGAAACCCAGAGTAAAAGAAGATTTAGGAACATACAATACGTTTTAATCAAACATATGAACTTTGTTTCAAATTAGATTTCTTCATTTAGATGTAACCCAGGTTCTGGTTGCCAGATAGGAGAAACGTTGGGGGCTGGGTGAAAAGGAGAGGGATTAAGTACAAATTGGCAATTACAGAACAACCACAGGGGTGTAGACTACAGTAAAAAATATAGTCAATATATTGAAATAATTATGCAGCTGTCATGTGGGTACTAGACCTATGGGGTGGGGGGGCTCACTTCTTAAGTTATATAAATGTCTAACCACTATGGAGTACACGTGAAACTAATATAATACTGAATAACAACTGTAATTGAAAACCAAAAAAAAAATTTAAAGGAAAATAAAATAAAAATAGCTCAGGTTCACTAGATCCAATTTTTTAGTGCCAACTCCCTTCTCACCACTACAGGCAGAATTTGGCCCCACTGCTTTACTAAAAAGTTTTCTCTTTGAAGAATTCGTGTGGCACATCACTAACACCAACATTTTCTTCACCTGATTTCTCTGTGCTCTCATGCGGCTTTCTTTGGTCTTGCTTTCTGGAAACTGTGCTCTGAATTCCTTGGCTCATCACCGCCTTGTCTGACAGTTCTCTCTCTCTCTCTCTCTCTCTCTCTCTCTCTCTCCTTTCAGCTCTTCCTCCCCCTTTCTCTCTCCATCCTTCTCCCCTCCCTGTCTACCTCCTTCTCTCCCTCCCCTCTCACCTTTCTCTCCTCTTCCTGCTTTTCCTTCTCCTCTACCGTGTGGATAAACAGAACAAAACAGAAAACCTAGAAATATACAGCTGGAAATATATTTTCATTGAACAACCCACCTTTCCAGCTCTCCTGATCTTTTAATCCACATTTCATAATCTTTTGTTCCCTTACACATACACATATACACACAAACATGTTTTCAGCAACATTCAGTTTGGGCAGCTGTGTGGCTATACTCTCACTTAACTGGAGGCAAATTTATTGTGAAGCTAATGAAGTTGGAGAGTCGGGGCCCCTTGCTTACACAGCCCGTACCAAGGCTTTGGAAGGGTCCCTACTTCTGTGTTTCATAGGATTATGAATTTTATATAATTTGCAAATGTAAGTGATATTGGCTTCACATTCCAAAATGGCAAAGAGTTCAGTGAACCTTTATTCAGCAATATAAGTACAACTAGTATTAAAAAAAAAACACATTGAAAATCTGTGAAAATTGTCCAAAGAGCATACATCAAATAATTAAGCATTTATTTACCAGTCTTTATTCATAATAGAATTAATGAATAAAATATCAATATTGAATTTCTTACATATAACCAGCATGTAAAATACCCTCTAAACCCTATTCTGTTTTACATTTACATCTAGTGTATAAATTTTAAGGAGAAACCAAAAAAGAAAGTTTTCCATGGTACATTAAAATTCTTATTCATGATTGTGGTTAAATGTTGACAAGTCACTGTGATACCTATTTTTGAATGGATTACTTTGATTACACTTCTGTAGCTTTCTGAAATGATGCAGATCTTCCGCTCGTCTATCTCACTGTTGACACTAAACTCTTGTCCATGTTGGGGAATGTTATAACTCCAACCTCTAAATGCAAAATAACCTTGTGAAAGTTCTTGATCTACTTAGTATGAAAATTTTAATTCATCCCATCTTCAGGCTTACAGATAAGGTGACACCCTGGACATGGCCTCAGAGAGCCACATGCCAGCCCCAGTGTGCTTCATTGAGAACACTGAAGGGCAACTGGCAGTTAATCAGGAAGCTCTGAAGATCCTGTCTGCCATCACAGAGCCTCTTGTCGTGGTGGCCATCATGGGTCTCTACCGTACAGGCAAATCCTACCTGATGAACAAGCTAGCTGGGAAGAAAAAGGGTGAGTGACACCAGCAAAGCTCTGCTGAGACCTTGTGTCTACTCACACTCCCAGCACTGAGTACGGTGATACAAGGAGGGAAAACAGAGAAGGGAAGGAATATTGAATGCTTTCGGTCACATTTATGCTCTTCACAGTGATCTAAAAGAATCAACTCACTGTCTCTTCCCACTTTGCCTTAATTTTCCCTTTTAAAAGCATCAAATTTTTCTTCCTTCCTTAGAAATCTATGATTAATTTTTTTTAAAGAAACCACCATTTTGGCTTCCACAGTAACTGTTACATTTTAGATTTCTCCCAGAAATTCATAGGATTCTAAATTTTCCACATTCTCACCAACACCCGTTGTTGTAATTTTTTTATCATGGTCATCCTAATGGATGTGAAATAGTATCTGATTGTACTTTCAATTTGTATTTTCCTAATGACATGTAGATCTTTGAATTACTTTCGTTAACTTGAATAGAAGGAAAGTTTTCTGTCTTTTACCATTGAGCGTGATGTTGGTCGAAGGTTTTTCATACATGGTTTCTATTAGGTTGAGATAAGTTTACTTCTAGTTTCAGTTTGTTGACTGTTTTTATCTAAAAAGGTATCAAATATTTTCATGTATTGGATATTCAATTTTCCCTGTTTCTCTCATTAAGATTAAGATTAACAGTTGTAATTTTGGTTCTCTCTCCTTACCTTGATTATATGTTAACTTTTCTCTGAATTTCCAGACACATGTGCTATTAAAACTCCACTCCCTCATCTCCACTGCCCCTGCAGGCTTCTCTCTGGGCTCCACTGTGCAGTCTCACACCAAGGGAATCTGGATGTGGTGTGTGCCTCATCCTGAGAAGCTAAGCCTCACCCTAGTTCTGCTTGACACTGAGGGCCTCGGGGATGTAGAGAAGGTAAGTATTGAAGATTCAATTTGGGGACAACCCCCTCATCTCTGTATATTCTATACACTATATAATTTTTTTCAAATAAGAGCTTGCACTGAAACATCATATTCTGTTCATTTCTGTTAAAACGCTTCGAGATCAAGTTTTGCAATCAGGAGTCAAGAAAATATTCATAATGCAGAATCATAGAAGAAAAGCACAGTGGTCAATAGATAGTTTTCTAGTTATTAACAACAGGCTATGAGCCAATTAAGAAGATGCATAAAGGCAATACGAACAAAATCCATGTCATGACTCTTATCCTGCAGAGAACTTTAGTTAATTATTTATGTTCAGAAGTCCAACACTGGTGTTTACATTTAAACTGTCATTAACACAATGGCCTTAGCAAATTATTTCACTTCTTTTAACCACCACTTTCTGATATGTAAAACAGACATAAACAATTGATATTTCCCTCATAGAATTGTTCTGAATATTTAATAAGAATGGAAAGTGTACGGTGACATAATAACTGCTCAATAAAATAGCTATCAATATTATTATTTTATATAGGTCCATTTTGCTGAAAAAAACATAGAGAATATTAAATTAAAATTATATTTAACTCTTAGAACACCCACCAACCTTGACAATTTGTTTTGCAATGATCTGCCAATGAATACAAGAGGACCTAGTAAAAATCAGTGTAAATCAAAATACTCATCAGAAAACTGTTCAAAGTCCAAGTCCTACTAACAATCCTTTTCATTTAGATTTGGTTTTCTATTAAAGGTTATAAATCTAAAGAGAAAACACCACCCAGATTAAATAAGCATCCTTTCACTACTGGTGACCTGGAAAGTACCCTGAGAATGAAACATAATCCTGATTCAGTATGTTCTGACTTTTAGGGTGACAATCAAAATGACTCCTGGATCTTTGCTCTGGCAATTCTGCTGAGCAGCACTTTTGTGTACAACAGCATGGGGACCATCAACCAGCAGGCCATGGACCAACTGCAGTATCCTTTTTGTGGTCCAGAAGAGCATCAGAATCAGAGGGGAGAGCTGCCTGAGTATGAGTCCTGGTGAAACAAGCACAAAAGAGAAAGTGTAAAAAATAATTCAAGGCTGGAGAAAGATCTTATGTACCTATTGAAGAATTGACACTGCAGTTAGAAACAAAGGCAAAATAAAGGTTTTAAATATGTGAGACTAATATGGAATGAGGGCCAACGTTCTTTTACACCACGTTTCCTTAGTTTGTTACTCAGCTATGTGACAGAGCTGACAGATCGAATAAGGGCAACTTCCTCACCTGTTGGAAATGAGGTAGAGGATTCAGCTGAATTTGTGAGCTTCTTTCCAGATTTTGTGTGGACACTGAGGGATTTTTCTCTGGACTTGGAAGCAGATGGACAACCTATCTCAGCAGATGAGTACCTGCAGAATTCACTCAAACTTAGGCCAGGTAAAGGGGATTGAGAAGTGATCATTGGGAATGAAGAGATAGTAGAAATTTTATTTTTATCTATATAGTTGTTTTTTTTTTGTTTTGTTTTGTTTTTTTGTGTTTTTTTTTTTTCATTTTTCTGAAGCTGGAAACGGGGAGAGACAGTCAGACAGACTCCCGCATGCGCCCGACCGGGATCCACCCAGCACGCCCACCAGGGGCGACGCTCTGCCCACCAGGGGGCGATGCTCTGCCCATCCTGGGCATCGCCATATTGCGACCAGAGCCACTCTAGCGCCTGAGGCAGAGGCCACAGAGCCATCCCCAGCGCCCGGGCCATCTTTGCTCCAATGGAGCCCCGGCTGCGGGAGGGGAAGAGAGAGACAGAGAGGAAAGTGCGGCGGAGGGGTGGAGAAGCAAACGGGCGCTTCTCCTGTGTGCCCTGGCCGGGAATCGAACCTGGGTCCTCCGCACGCTAGGCCGACGCTCTACCGCTGAGCCAACCGGCCAGGGCCTCTATATAGTTGTTTTTTAATATTTATACTTTTCTACTTTTTCTCAGCTGGCTATTATTAAAAATTATTGCTTGTTTACTCTCTGAATTAATACATTTTATTTTGAATTATCTTCTCCCCTGTTCTAAAAACAAGTTTCTTTTTCTTCTACTTTTCCTTGTGCTATGACCAGATTAAATTTAGCTCCTTCCCCAGGGGATATGATGCTGTAATTAGACAAATACTGGAGTAGAATGGGCACTTAATGAAGAAAATAGAATAAACAGTGCATTAGTCCAAGGGTTGTCAAACTATGATCCACAGACAAATGATGGCCAACACAAGATGTCTTATAACTAAGTATAAATGAGTGGTAAAAGGTATCTTATAATCATTTTGATTGTCACCCTAAAAGTCAGAACATATTTGGATCAGGATTATGTTTCATTCTCAGGGAACTTTCCAGCCTGCAAGATGTCTTATAACTGAGTTTTACTGAACTAGTGCTGTGCTCATTCATTTACAGATAGTCTGTGGCTGATTTCATGCTATAATCGCAGAATAGAATGCTTGGAAAAGAGACTACCTGACCTGTAAAGCCTAATATATTGACTCATAGGCTCTTAACAGAAAAGGTTTATAAACCCCTATATTAAGCTAAGTTTTTTTTTTAATTTTTCCCCAGGTACCAGTCAAAAAGATACAAATTTTAATCTACCTCGACTCTGTATCCAGAAATTCTTTCCAAATAAAAAATGCTTTATTTTTGATCGGCCCACTCACCGGAAGAAGCTAGACCAGCTGGAGACACTCCCGGATATGAGCTAGACTCTGAATTTGTGCTACAAGCTACAGTCTTCTGTTCCTACATCTTTAACAATTCCAAAATTAAAACTCTTCCAGGAGGCATCGAGGTCAATGGACCTCGTGAGTACTCTTTCCAGTCTTTACTCTCAGTGTTGAGACGAAAGGAAGGTGGAATAACATCCACCAAGTTTCAGCTTTGAAAGATGCAAATCTTTAATATTATTTTGGTACCTTCTGGGTGACACAACATTTCTAATAGATTTTATTAGTCAAGTTTCTTGGTCAAGAAAAGATAGGAAAGTCAAATAAAAATCTATATTACTTAAAATTGCCCTTGTACCTTGGACCTTCACTATCTAATATGGTAGCTCTTAGACAAGTGTGACTATCTAAAAGTAAATGTAGATTAATTCAGAATAAAAAATTGTAAATTCTAATTACACAGTTATATTTCAAGGGCTCATATGTATACATTACTAGTGACTGCAACACCGGACAGCATGTACAGAATATATCCATCATCATAGGAATATTTTTGGAACAGTGTTCTACTATAATAAATGATATGGAGGACCCCTTTTTAATTGTTGCACAAATCTTGATTTTTCTCATGCTTTCCATGAACCAGCACTGATAATGGAGACATAAATGGAGAGGTGCATTTCCTATCCTAATGGAGCTTGGGGTAAAGTACATGCACTCAATAAACACAGGACTGCAGAAGTTCTCACCATTTGATATGTTCTCATATTACCCAAGGATCTTGCCAGGGAAGGTCTAATTCAGTGGATCTGGGGTAAAGGCTGAGAGTTGCATTCCTAGCAAGCTTCCAAGTGATGCTGAGGACATTGATGTTTCAGGCAAATGAGTGGTAAAAGGTATCATTACATTGACACAGAATAGACAGCTTCCTCACCCTAGCTACTACAAACATCATCTTTTGTTCTCTATTTTTAGGGCTGGAGAGCATGGTGCTGACCTATGTTAAAGCCATCAGCAGTGGGGAGCTGCCTGCATGGAGAACGCAGTCCTGGCCTTGGCCCAGATAGAGAACTCGGCCGCAGTGCAAAAGGCCATTGCCCACTATGAGCAGCAGATGGGCCAGAAGGTGCAGCTACCCACAGAAACTCTCCAGGAGCTGCTGGACCTGCATAGGGCCATTGAGAAAGAGGCCATTGAAGTCTTCATTAAGAATTCCTTCAAAGATGTAGACCATTTATTTCAAAAGGAATTAGCGGTATTTTTTTTTCACTTTTACATTGATTAGGGACTCAGAAAGTAAAGTACTAATAAAAAATGAGTATTTATTATGAGAGCAGAAATTCTTACCAGACTCCAAAATGATTTTAAAACCACACTATTTATTACTATAATAAAAAGAACCAATTTTATTATGATTAATTAAAAAGTTTTGAAACTTTTTTTCTTTCATGCATAAACTAATATTCTTTCTCGTAATTTAATTACAAGCATATAGGTAGCCTTGGCCAGTTGGCTAGCAGTAGAGCATCGGCCCATCATGTGGAAGTCCCAGGTTTGATGCCCAGCCAGGGCACACAGAGGAAGCGCCCATCTGCTTTTCCACCCTTCCCCCTTTTCTTTCTCCATATCTCTCTCTTCCCTTCCTGCAGCCAAGGCTCCATGGCCTCCAGCACAGGCACTAGAATTGCTCTTGTTACAAGGAGCAATGCCCCAGATAGGCAGAGCATTGCCATCTAGTGGGCTTGCCCAGTGGATGCCAGTCGGGTGCATGTGGGAGTCTGTCAGCCTCCCTGCTTCTCAGTTCAGAAAAATACAAAAACAAAACAAAAAAAAAACAAAAGCATATAGGCTGCAATCAGAATTTGTAATAAAATTACCTGCCTGCTCATCAGACTGATTTACATTGTAGCCAAAAACAAAGAAATATGGAGTCTTAGTTATCTTGAGAAGGCTTATATTGCGCCACATATTTCATAAAAATTATTGGCCCAATTTGAAAAGCAGTAGTTTATTTTGAAAGGCATAGCATTCGAGAGCCTAGAGTTGACCTAGGTCAATGCCATCATCAGTGGAGATCTGCTCTGCATGGAGAACACAACCCTAGCCTTGGCCCAGACTGAATATGAGCCTGGAGTGCAGAAGGCCACGCCCACTGACCAGCAGATGGGTAGGATAAATGCTAACAAAAGCTAGAAATTTCAGCCAGGAACTTCACCTCCAAGGAGAAAGGGACGTCAATAGACAGACAGGATCAGAAGGAAGGATGTGGGCCTGCTGAGTTGCCTATAATGTTTTCTAGGGATCACAGACTTTATTTTTTTGAGAAGTCTTTCCAAACATTCTGAGGTCAAGCTAACATCTTCTCTCTGTTGTTTTTACTTCTTATTTTCACACTAAAGGCCAAGCTAGAAAAAAAGCGTGATGAGTTTTGTGGTCAGAATGTGAAAGCATCATCAGATCGTTGCTCAGCTTTACTTGAGGATATCTTCAATCCTCTAGAAGAAAATATAAAGCAAGGAATTTATTCTAAACCAGGAGGATATTATCTCTTAATCCAGAAGATGCAAGACCTGAAGGAAAAGTACCTTCAGGAGCCCAGGAAGGGAATACAGGTAACCAACATTTATCTGTCTCTCTGTCCGTAGCTCCCCTCAACCCCACACTTCCCTCCCTCCATTCTCCCCACACCTCTTATCCTTGGGTCTGCTTTCTCCATGATGGCTTCCTTCCCCAGCAAGCTCACCCCACATAGGACCACAGCTCAACAGCTCCAAAATTGGAGCCTTCAGTCAAAGATCAGAAACTCTCCATCTATATTTATGTCAATCGTCTATAAAGGATTCTGCTTCATAGGCTGCCACGGTTGGCCAACATGAAGCATATGCCTACCTGTGACTGGGCATCTTGACCACCAGATGCAGCAGGGCTAAAAAAAGCAATTCCTAGAGGAATGTATGGTGGGCAAATAAGAATAAGCACTTACAGCTATTCCTTATTACTAATTTACTTTCTCTGGATCCTAGAGTGAAGAAATTCTCCAGACATACTTGAAGTCCAAGGAGTCTGTAACTAATGCAATTCTACAGACAGACCAAACCCTCACAGAAAAGGAAAGGGAGATTGAAGGTGAGGAGCAACTCAAGAAAGTAGATACCTTCAATAGCTTTTAAAAGTTTAAACAATTTGGCTGGGTGATCCTGGGGTCCTTAAACTAGAGCAATGTGAGCAAAGATGCCTCTAACTAGCTGAAGTCAGTTGGGCATACACAGTCAGCAGCAACAGCGACTGGTAAATTTACAAGGAAGAAAAAGCAGCGTGGTCACCCACATGAATTTTCTTCTTCTTTTCCTCCTGTAAGTACAACGTGTAAAAGCTGAATCTGCAGAGGCTGCAGCAGAAATGTTGGAGAAGATGCAAACAAAGAATCAGCAGATGATGGAAGAGAAAGAAAAGAGTCATCAGGAACACGTACGACAATTGACTGAGAAGATAGAGTTGGAGAGGGCCCAGCTAATGGCAGAGCAAGAGAGAGTTCTCAATATGAAACTTCAGGTATTTCATTATATCACCTTGAGGTTTCTCTTTTTCTATTTTCTCTCCACTCTCCCTGATCTCTTTGTGTGGTTGTTAGAAGATGAAACCCAGGAGGACCTTGCTTGCCTACATACACTTTTCAATCCCTGTCTGATTGCCTCACTTGGCTCCTGCTTATGTCAGGTTATTAAAATTATTTTTGCATTTATATCACATCCAGTCCTTTATCATTACATTCTTTGATCAATGGTAGCTTGCCTGCTAGGCATTATAAAATATGTTTAATCTGTATCTCTTGCTTAATATTATATGAAGCAAAACTGCTGTGTACCTATGACTTAGGTTCAGAAAAAGATTAAATAACTTTTATAAGGTCACACAGCTTGGTAAGACATCTGAGCCATCTTTCCCACTTATGGGAATTCAAGATGACTTTTTCTGTGACACCTGGTATATGACTCTAGTTCTAATGGAATTTCAGACCAGAGAGACTCCTTAACTCTCACACCTGTGTCAGTCTGCCCCTCCTGACTGCTTTCTATGCCATACTCCCAGGTTAAGGAGTGAGTTATGTGCAAGAATACAGCATGGGCAGTTTGGGACTTTGATTTCTTTATTTATATCCTGCTACCCTTGCCACCAAGACATGGAGGTTTAAATCAAATATTCTGTACTAAGATTCAGACTCATCATTTGATTTCAAGAACTTTTTATTTCTTTTATGTGTATGTTTTGTGTGTGTATACAAAAGTGTCTCCATTTATATGTGTGTATAAAAAAGCCAATGATGCATAAATAACATCGGAAAGCATGCATATTTTTAAGTTGCTTACAAAGGTTGTATAAAATTAATGGGATAAAAAATAAAGATTTATAATTTAAGCTCATCAGTATATCAAAAGGCATAAGCCAAAAGTATTTTTAGGAAAAGAGGTTCAGGGAAAGTAATCTCAGAGCTAGGATGCTCAAGAGAAAATATAATAAAAATTAATGGGGGAAAAAATTTCAAGATATTAACAAACAAAATGTATGAATATGAAAACTTATAGATAAAAGTTAGTGATTTGCTTACTGCTATAGTTTATTTACTCACTCTTTATTTGTCCCTTTTTAGGAACAGGAAGTGTTACTAAAGGAAGGATTCAAACGGGAGAGTGCACAACTTCAGAATGAAATAAAGAATCTTAGGAATAACATAGGGAAAAAGAGAGGGAGATGTGTCTTAAGCTAAACACCTAAGAAATAGAGCTTTCCTGGACACTCTTTAATGATGGCATAACTCAAGCAGTCTTAGAATTTAGAAAAATGACACTTTACTTGAGAAAAAGTGACCTTCTTCAAGCTGATAAAAGGAACTTACCAAAAATCCCTTCACCTCACATATTTCATGATGAAAAGCTGAATTCTCTGCCCCTAACTCAGGAACAAAGCAAGTCTGCCTTGTCTCTCCACTGTTCTTAACTGTTTTACTGCAAAGCTTAATATAATATGGCAAGAAAAAGAAATAAAAGGCATATAGGTCAGAAAAGTTAAAATTAAACTGTCTTTATTCTCAGACACCATCATTATCCATATAGAAAAATCCCAGGGTGTCCACAGGGGGGGAAAAAACACCTCTTGGAGCAGATAAGTGATTTCACAAAGGCTGTATGATTCAAGGTTGACACACAAAAATCAATTTTCAACTGTATTTCTACATAAAAGCAATGAACAATTAGAAAACAAAATTTAAAAACAATACCATTTAACAATAGCTGTTTTTAAAAAATGAAATACTTAGGTAGAAATCTACCAAAACATTAAAAGGATCTCAATGCTGAAAACCATTCTAAGACCAAGAGATTAGGGATAGATCATAACCCGTAAATCTCCTTAGATTCCAATCCCTTGCAGTTTTCTTGATGTTCCTTTCACTCATTGTAGAGGAGAAGGTTCAAGACACTTCTTTATGGTTAGCCATGATAAAAGCATGTGCCTATTATAAAGTTCCAGTGAGCACTGAGAATATTTCCATTTTGTGTGTTAGCTTTCATCAAATAGAAAGAGAAAAAATATTGCCCAGAACTCAGAGTGTCACGTAATATCTCAACTACACACACACACACACACACACACACACACACACACACACACACACACACACACGCATGCACACACACATCTACCCAGGGGCAGTTCTTTGACAGACAGTATTTCATAAAAATTATCAGGTTTTTATTTTAGAGATTTTCTCTCCAACCTAACTCTAATATAGAGTCGTGGAGAGTTAGATGACAATGCATAAAAAGCAGCAATTGCTTAGTTTATACGAATTGTTCATTCATAAAATACTGGTAAGGATCTACCACATACCATATTTTCCCATGTATGAAACGCTCCCTTGTATAAAACACACCTTAATTTGGGGGCCTGAAATTTGAAGAAAAAAAGTATTACATAAAGTTATTGAACACAAATTTATTAATCATAAAATTAATACAACTCCTCCTCACTGTCAAGACTCCTATCCATTAGCTTGTCCTCATCTGTGTCTGATGACAAATCACTGTCTTCATATATTACCTCATACTCAGTCAGTTCCATCTATGGCATTTAAAATGTCACAACCACTGTATAAGATGCACCCAGTTTATAGACCCAAATTTTTTGAAAAAGGGTGTGTCTAATACATGGGAAAATATGGTACTCTTCCAGGGAGTAGGAACATAGTTGAAGTCCCACTCTTAAGGAGCTGCTAATCTGGTGGTGAATATAGAGATTAAACAAATAAATAAAGATTATTAATTGCCCAAGAAATAGAGCGGAAAGGGTATCTGATTTAGAAAGGAGCTGATCTAATCCACCTCCACCAAGATATCTCAGATGGCTCCTCAGCATGTCTTAACCAAAGTCCCTTAAAAGGTGAATTAGTATGAAAAAAAGAAATCCAAGTTGGGGAGAGACAGAAAAAGAGTAAGCACCTATTACTTGGCCCCAAAACACAACTTTAATATTGTATCATGCTCATAGAATCTCTCTTTTGGAGTGGATTGTTAAGTGAAAGAAATGAAAGCAATGAGATTCATCTAGTGGCCAACATTTTTATTTCTTTTCACAGTATTTTATCACCAATTTGTTCATATTTATTGCCCTTCTCCCCCATCAGTATATAAGCTCCATGTGGCTAGAAACATTGCCTATTTTCTTCATCATAGACTCAGATGTTTAGAAGCATTCCTGCCACATACTAAACCACACAATAAATATTTTTAAGCATATGAGTGAACATCTTACATGAACAGTTTATCTTCCCAGCACCACTCCTGATGCTTCTACCTGAATGTTTAACATTTGAATATTTAATGTCATATCAAATAGTACAGTGATTTAATAGTTATCTCAATTCTTGTACTGTTTAGAGTAGAATATTCTCCCTCTCCAACTTCAAAAAAGAATGTTATCATTGTCCCTTTTTTATAGACCTAGAAAACCTGGTGTTGATTTACGCTGCTGCCACTGTTCTGGGGACCTACCTGACATAAACCCAGAGTGCTGACCAGTGGAGGTGCTGAGAGGACACTGCAGGCTATGACAAATTGAAGAAGCAAAGGGCAGTCACCATTGAAACCCTCCAAGAGCTGAGAACCTGTAACATAGAATCCCCTAAAAGCTTAAGAGCTTCATCATAAACATGAACCAGGAATTCCAGAGTCAAAGTTAAGCTGAGAAAGGAAATCTAATACCTTCCTAAAAAGAATAGTTTCTACCAGGTTCTAACACAGTGATACTCACTTGTGTAGTGACATTTTCTAACACTGTTAGCCAGAAGCCACACACCTAGTCCATGTCTTGAAGGGCACAATACTTGCCCAAGTTTTCACAAGGACAATTTTTAGTGTTACATTTTACATACAGACCTGATGTTTCAAGTAAAATATTTTCTACCAATCTGATTTGTAAAGAAAAAATTTATTTTTTTAATGTTTTTTTCTGTAAGTTTTCCCATTTATTGTTTATATACTTAGTCATTTATTTATTTGAGATAGATAGAGTCAGGAATGGAGATGAGAATCACCAACTCGAAGTTGCATCATCTTAATTGTTCATTGACTGCTTCTCATACATGCTTTTACCAGAGGGCTCAAGCTAAGCCAATAACCCCTAGCTCAAGCCAGCAACCTTGCATTCAAGCCAGTGATCTTGAGCTTCAAGACAGCAACCTTTGAGTTCAAGCTTGTGACCATGGGATCATGTCGATGATCTCATGCTCAAGCCAGTGGCCCTAAGCTCAGCTGATGAGCCCACGCTCAAGCTGGGAGCCTATCCTTAAACCGGCAACCTCGGGGTTTCAAACCTGAGTCTCCAGTGTTCCAAGACAATGCTCTATCCACTGTGCCAACATAGGTTAGGCAAAATTCATTTTCTCTTTTTAAAAATTGTTCAGACATGTGAAGAATTTCTCACTGAATCAAGTAACCAATATTAATATTAAATTGCTATAAATTCAGCCAAATGTGCATGTGGATAGACAGATAAAAGATACATTGTTACCCTGGGCAGCCTTTCTATGAGTAAATGTAAAATTTCTATTATGATTTTTTTAAATATTTAAACTGTTTGTACAGCTATAATTACCTGCATAGAAAGTATTAATTATTTTAATAATATAGACACACATGAAATTTTGCATTTAAAATGGCTAAAAGAGGCTGAAAACTAGATATAGTTCTTTTCTGACAAAAATGTATATTTAAAGAATACAATGTGATTGTATTCTTTAGTATAATTTTATATTTATATACATTGTGGAAGGATTACCAAGATCAATATAATTACTATATCTGTTACCTCACATAATTGACACTTAACTTGTGGGGGGGGGTGTATAATGAGAATGCTTAAGATCTACTCAAAGCAACTTT
Organism: Saccopteryx leptura; assembly: GCF_036850995.1. NCBI lineage: Eukaryota > Metazoa > Chordata > Mammalia > Chiroptera > Emballonuridae > Saccopteryx > Saccopteryx leptura. The sequence goes on from NC_089505.1 coordinate 171,887,793, forward strand.
CAAGAATATAATATCTTTTCAAATGCTTATTTGCCTTCTGTATATATGTTTTTGGTGTACTATCTGTTTGGGTCTTCTGCCCAGTTTGGAATTAGATTAGTTGTTATCTTATTGTTAAGTTTTAAGAATTCTTTGTATATCTTGGGTAATAGTCCTTTATCAGATTTCTCTTTTGCAAACATTTTCTCCCATTCTGTAACTTTTCTTCTCATTCTCTTAAAATTATAATCTTCAGCTGATGTAATGTTCCTATAATTTATGTAAGAATTTTAAACATATTTAGTCATTGTCTAAAAGTGATTTTTTAAGTTATACAAATAATATTATCACAAGCAAAAAGTAATAATTTAAGCTATGAAATTAGAAGACAACTTAAAATGGCCTATAATAGGACATTTTAGAAGGTACTTAATCACCCAATTAAATTAAATCTTATAAATAAATTTTTTAAAAAATAATGTAGCCTCAGAAACCTGAAGGTTGAAATGTACAGATCAAAGAGCCTCATTAGTAATCCAGCTTTCTTTTTGCTCTATGCACTGAAAACCTCATTTTTATGTTCAAGGCCAGATCCTTTCTTGTTCTCAAAATGACAGTTGTAGTCCTAGACATCACATTTCAAATCAATATATTAAAAATTAAAAAGTACTGTTTCCCCCAAATTTCTTTCATTCTCTATGAAGAAAATATTGATATAGATTCCAAGATGGCAATGAAGTAGGCGGATGTTTTAACTGCCACCTCCCAGGAAAATCATCTTGAAAAAACAACTCAGGACTAAACAAAGAAGAGTCTATAACCAAGGATCATAGAAGAAGCCACACCAAGACTGGAAGGAAGGGCTGAGACACAGAAAGGGCTGCCATGCGCCCAGGAGATAGCACGCTGAGGGTCCAAAGTGACTCTCATTGCTAGGAGCGGCACCCTATGAGGTATGGGTCTTCAGCCCCTTTCCTGGAGCCACAGCCTATAGCCCCAGATCCTAGAAGAGGAGCACAAATGGCATTTGGTGGTGAAAAGAGCCAGGGCTTCTGTGTGCAAGGAAGAGACGAAGCTCTTGGAGATTCAAGCTCTGTCTTAAAGGGCCAGGGCAGAAACTATTATTCACAGTCATTTACCAGGGCTCAAGAAGAGGAGTGTAGAGAGCACTAGAGTTACATGAGGAGAGTGTAAAGTTAGAGGCCCATGGAGAGACACTGTGGGGGACAGCCACCAGAACCCCTGTGTTGAGTCATTCTCCAGTATTACAGTCGTCATATTTCTTGGGTGTAGCAGTCCTCTCCAAGCAGCGTCAGCCTGGAGAAAAGTAACTGCTACACCTTTGGGAGTCACTCCTGCCTCAAGCATGGAGACTGGGTCACACTGAGAAGCCAGGAAGCAAGAGGCACATCAGTGACTCAGTTTTCTAGTGTTGAGGCCTGAGCTTTCCCCCACCTGGTCTGAGTCTAAGACTGGTTCTTCTGCCACAGGGTAGACTCAATGGAAGCTGTCCAGAATGTAAGCAGACCATATCTCCGGGTCTAAGAAACCACACCCACTCAACTCCAGGGGCCACACCCTACTGAGGTCTGTAAAAAACGTCTGGACTGACTGACACCTGGGGCCAAGGGGTGGAGCCACATCCACCACTCTTCCTAATCCCTGAATTGCCACAGGCTCTAGAATCTACCAAAAGTTTTTTTCAGTGGCCAATCCCAACAATCAGCCAGGAGACAGAGGATGTAAGAGGTGGGACTCAGGGAACCATGTCTTTTTAAGTGGACCTTCCCCTAGGACCAGTGAGGGCAGACCAGCCATAGCATGCAGCTTGGTATTTCTGTGTGCACCGGAGCTGATCAGAGGCAGCCACAAACTCTGGATTGCTTGTAGCTCCAAAAAGGTTGCTGAGGGCCAGTCACAGGCAGGGTCTTCCATGGTCTGTGCTGGGTTCCTTCTAAGGAGTCCAAGCACTGCTACATTCAGTGGCCAGCTGCAGAGAGCAGTGGTCTAGGACCTAACAACCTTTGCTAATGGTGTGTACTAAAAAAAGGCCCTTAACATCTGGCCCAGTTAAAGCATGTTCTGCTTTCTGTGATCAGCACTGGCACAGCAGCTTATGTGCATTAGATACAGTGGAGCTTCACAGTCAACTGACCTGCCTACTGGCTCTCCTGGCCTGCTGGGCTAGATTCCACAAAAGGAAAGAAGACAGGCTTGGAGCATGGATATTTAATGTGTGGGTCCCATTAAGCTTATTATTGGATCTGATAGAAGGGCTTAGCCAATTTCTAGGGGCATAGTCAACCCCAGGAGAGGACTCTCTCAGTCTTCCTCCCTGAGATCAGGGTATCATCAGCTGTAAGAACATTTGCAGAGGAACTGTTAGCCACACTTTATCAGAACCTGTTGCTCACTTTGTTGGGGAGAAATAAAATTTGAGTATCCAGCAGTGGCTGAGATATTAAGCTCTATAGTAGAGGCCACATTCTCCATACTGAGCTGCTGACCAAAAAAACGCTGAAGTAGAGGGCCCCACTAACATTGTATTCCCAACCATAGCTGCTTTAAACCAACAAGCTTGCAACCTGTAGAGAAGATGGTTGGATGAGGCCGGTCTGTGCCCACATTACAGTCTTTCTACAGAAGACTTTGCGGAAAGACTAGGCAGCTGCAAGACGAGGTGAAGCAACTGAAAGTGGAGGTTAATGTTACATGGCTTTTGGTTTAATGGAGCTTCTGTCATATCTAAACAGGAGGAAAAAGCTGTTCTTTATATACTGATTGGCCCCTCCCACACTACACAGGCATTGAAAACACGGACACAAACAGCAAACATAGCAGTAGCTGCAGATAGGTAGCCCTCAGCAAGTTACAAAAACAATGGCTGATATCTGATGCCAACACAGAAGACTAAGAACCAACACAAATGGAACTGAGTGGCAGCACCACCCCTAGACTCAGCTGCCTACACAAGCAACACACCCAAAGAAGGAGTCTAGCAGATTACAGACACTGTGGAGAATAAATACACCCAATAAGACAGACGTAGCAGTGTGTAATACACATGATCAAGGTTGACCGTTAGAGCCATCCAGCCTGAAGGAATAACTGTACTCATGAAAGGACCAACTGCATTCAATACTCACATACAACAGGAAGAAAAATAGTGCCCACAAGAAGCATTCCTAGAGCAAGGAAAAGAGGTGGCCTGGAGGTCAGTACCACAGAACCCATTTTCCTCAAAAAGACACCACAAAAATTTCAAACAGAACTAACTAACACAAAGACAAAATGGACAAAGATATGCAACCCAAATGAATCAACATGAGAAATCTCCAAAAAAAGAACTAAATGAAATGGAAGTAATGACACTACTAGAAGCAAAGTTTATAATAATGAATTTTAGGGTGCTCAAGAATCATCGAGCAACAATGGATGGTCATAATGAGTACCTAATTAAAGAGATAGCAAGCATCAAAAAAGACACTGAAATCATAAAAAAGAACCTGTCAGAAATGACAAACACAATATCAGAAATGAAGACTGCACTAGATTAAAGCAATGGCAGGCTGGATGAAGCAAAGGATGGAATCTGCAATTTAGAAGACAAGATAACAGAAGCACAGAAACAGAGCAGTAAAATGAAAAGAGACACAAAAAGACTGAGGAAATTCTAAGATACCTCTGTGACAACATGAAGAGAAATAACATCCACATCATATTGGTTCCTGATGGAGAAGAGAACAAAGAAGAGATAGAGTGAATACCTGTTTGAAGAAATCAGTTGAACATTTTTCTAAAGTGATGAAGGAAAAAGTCACACAAGTTCAAGAAGCACAGAGAGTCCCATTAAAGAGGAACCAAAAGAGGTCTACACCAAGACACATCATAATTAAAATGCCAAAGTTAAATAGACAAAGAAAGAATACTAAAAGCTGCAAGAGCAAGGCAGTTAATTACCTACAGAGGAGCCCTCATAAGGATGACATCTAAATTCTGAACAGAAACACTTGAGACCAGAATGAATCAGCAAGAAACTTTCAAAGTGATGCAACACAAGAACCTACAACCAGACAACTTTATCCAGCAAGGTTATTATTTAAAAATGAAGGAGAAAGGAGAGAGGCAAGATGGCAGCGGAGTACACGGATGCACAGACGCCCAGCTCTCACCACCAAACTGGAATACAAATCAATTTAGGAAAAATCAGCATGAAAAACCAACTCTGAACTGCAAGAACAGCTCTCAAAAACCAAGGAGCAAAGAAGAAGCCACAACAATCCTGGTAGGGAGCGCCTGAATCTCCTCTGCTTACAGGAACGGAGGGGGAGGGGTGAGGCTGAGAGCCCAGAGGGGAACTCACACAGGGAAAAGAGCAGAAACTACTGCTCACAGCCACTTGCCTGGCGACCAGGGAGCAAGGTGTGTTGAAAAGACCAGCTTATCTCCAAGTGGAAATGACAGGGAGAAGGACAGACTGTGAGGGGCTAAGGAATGCAGGAAATGAACTAAAAAAGCTGACTCATCCATGCTGGAGGCAGCCATAGCTGGGGGAGGAACTGAACCTTTCACAAAACAGAGCTGAATTGCTTCTGGATCACAGATCTCTGGACATCTATCCAGCTCCAATCAGCACAACAAGACACAGCTGAAAACAAGAAGTGGGGAGGAGGGGCAGTAACTCAGGTCTCCATGGAGATCTGAGATACACCTCCCCCTACTGAAGCTGAGAAAACACCCAGCCCCCAGTGAGATTAGCTGGCTAAAGAGGCCTTCAGAGTCTCAGGTTACACCCATCACATTCCTGGATACAGTTTCAAGGAAGCTCCCTGCTGAGATCAGTAAACAAGACTATCACGTGTTAAGAAAACAAACAAATCAAGACTTCAAAGCTGCCCAAATCCGAAAGTGGATTACAGATAATAGCTGATACTAACCCAAGAAGATCTAGAAATAACACAACTGAAAACTGGAGGCAGACAACACCAAGCCTAGACTCAACCAACTCTACAAATAAAACACCCAAACACAATGAGAAGACAAAGAAGTGCAATGCAAATGAAACCACAAGTGACACCTTCAGGAGATGAACTGAGTGGTATGGAAATAATCAAACTTCCAGATGCGGAGTTCAAAATAATGATTATAAAAATGCTTAGGGATCTTAGAACAACAATGGATGGTCACTATGAACACCTAAATAAAGAAATAGCAAGTATAAAAAAGAATCAGTTGGAGATGAAAAATACAATATCAGAAATAAAGACCACAATGGAAGGAATTAAAAACAGGATAGACAGAGCTGAGGATCAAATCAGCGAGTTGGAGGACAACTGGAATGAAGGCATGAAAGCAGAGAAGAAAAGAGAAAAGAGACTCAAAAGGTCAGAGGAAACTCTTAGAGAGCTCTGACAACATGAAGAGAAATAACATCCGCATCATAGGGGTTCCTGAAGAAGAAGAAAAGGAACAAGGGAGAGAGACTTTGTTCAATCATATCATAACTGAAAACTTCCCTAAATTAATGCAAGAGAAACTCTCACAAGTCCAAGAAGCACAGAGGACTCCATTAAAGAGAAACCCAAAGAAACCCACACCAAGACACATCATAATTAAAATACCAAAGATAAGCGATAAAGAGAAAATATTAAAAGCTGCAAGAGAAAAAAAAGTTATCACCTACAAAGGAGCCGCCATAAGGATGACATCCGACTTCTCAACAGAAACACTTGAGGCCAGAAGGGAATGGCAAGAAATATTCAAAGTAATGCAGAACAAGAACCTACAACCAAGACTACTTTATCCAGCAAGGCTATTGTTTAAAATCAAAGGAGAAATAAAAAGCTTCCCAGACAAAAAGCAACTCAAGGAGTTCATTACAACCAAACCAATGCTGCAGGAAATGTTAAGGGGCCTGTTGTAAACAGATCAAAGTGGGAAAAGAATACAGCAAAAAAGGAATACACCTTTAAAGAAGAAAATGGCAATAAACAACTACATATCAATAATAACCTTAAATGTAAATGGATTAAATGATTCTATCAAAAGACATAAGGTACCTGCGTGGTTAAGAAAACAGGACCCATACATATGTTGTCTACAAGAGACACACCTTAGAACAAAATACACACATAGATTGAAGATAAAAGGATGGAAAAAAACATTTCATGCAAACGAAAATGAAAAAAAAGCTGGGGTAGCATACTTCTATCAGACAAATTGGACTTTAAAACAAAGGATATAGTAAGAGATAAAGAAGGCCACTACATAATGATAAAGGGAGTAATCCAACAGGAAGATATAACTATTATAAATATCTATGCACCTAATACAGGAGCACCCAAATATATAAAGCAGACTTTGACATATTTAAAGGGTGAGATCAACAGCAATACTATAATAGTAGGGGATTTCAATACCCCACTAACATCACTAGATAGATCCTCAAGAAAGAAAATTAACAAAGAAACAGCAGACTTATTGTAAACACTAGATCAACTCGATTTAATAGATATCTTCAGAACCTTTCACCCTAAAGCAGCAGAATATACATTCTTTTCAAGTGCTCATGGTACATTCTCTAGGATAGACCACATGTTAGGGCACAAAAGTGCTCTCAACAAGTTTAAGAAGACTGAAATCATATCAAGCACTTTCTCTGATCACAACAGCATGAAACTAGAAATGAATCACAGCAGAAAAGCTCAAAAATTCTCAAACACATGGAAACTAAATAGCAGGTTGTTAAATAACGAATGGATTAAGAATGAGATCAAAGAAGAAATAAAAAAATTCCTAGAAACGAATGACAATGAGCATACAACAACTCAAAATTTATGGGACACAGCGAAAGCAGTGCTGAGAGGGAAGTTCATAGCACTACAGGCACATTTTCAGAAGCTAGAAAAAGCTCAAATAAACAACACTGCATCTGAAAGAATTAGAAAAAGAACAGCAAGTAAGCCCAAATGTAGTAGAAGGAAGGAAATAATATAGGTCAGAGCAGAAATAAATGACATAGAGGCTAAAAAAACAATACAGAGGATCAATGAATCAAGGAGCTGGTTCTTTGAAAAGGTAAACAAGATTGATGAACCTTTAAGTAGACTCACCAAGAAAAAGAGAGAGAGGACTCAAATAAATAAAATTAGAAAAGAGAGAGGAGAAATAACAACTGACACAACAGAAATACAAAATATTGTAAGAAAATACTATGAAGAACTGTATGCCAAAAAACTAGACAACCTAGATGAAATGGACAAATTCCTTGAAACATACAATCTTCCAAAAATCAATCTGGAAGAATCAGAAAACCTAAACAGACCGATTACACCAAATGAGATCGAAACAGTTATCAAAAAACTCCCAACAAAGAAAAGTCCAGGGCCCGATGGCTTCACAACGGAATTCTTCCAAATATTCAAAGAAGAACTAACTCCTATCCTTCTCAAACTATTTCAAAAAATTCAAGAGGAAGGAAGACTTCCAACCTCCTTTTATGAGGCGAGCATAATTCTGATTCCAAAACCAGGCAAAGACAACACAAAGAAAGAAAATTATAGGCCAATATCTCTGATGAGTATAGATGCTAAAATCCTCAACAAAATATTAGCAAACCAATCCAACAATATACGGAAGAAAACATACACCATGATCAAGTGGGATTTATTCTGGGGAGGCAAGACTGGTACAATATTTGTAAATCAATCAATGTGATTCATCACATAAACAAAAAGTAGGAGAAAAACCATATGATAATTTCAATAGATGCAGAAAAAGCATTTGATAAAGTCTAGCACCCATTCATGATCAAAACTCTCAGCAAAGTGGGAATACAGGGAACATACCTCAACATGATAAAAGCCATCTATGAGAAACCCACAGCCAACATCATACTCAATGGGAAAAAATTAAAAGCAATACCTTTAAGATCAGGAACAAGGCAGGGGTGCCCCCTTTCACCACTCTTATTTAACATGGTCCTGGAAGTCCTAGAAACAGCAATCAGACAGGAAGAAGAAATAAAAGGCATTCAAGTTGGAAAAGAAGAAGTAAAACTATCATTATTTGCAGATGATATGATATTGTATATAGAAAACCCTAAAGTCTCAGTCAAAAAGCTACTGGACCTGATAAATGAATTTAGCAAAGTGGCAGGATATAAAATCAATACTCAGAAATCAGAGGCATTTTTATACACCAACAATGAACAGTCAGAAAGAGAAATTAAGGAAACAATCCCCTTCACAAAAAAATAAAGTACCTAGGAGTAAACTTAACCAAGGAGACTAAAGACTTGTACTTGGAAAATTACAAAGCATTGATAAAAGAAATCAAGGAAGATACAAACAAGTGGAAGCATATACCGTGCTCATGGTTAGGAAGAATAAACATCATTAAAATGTCTATATTACCCAAAGCAATCTATAAATTCAATGCAATACCAATTAAAATGCCAATGACATACTTCAAAGATATAGACCACATATTCCAAAAATTTATATGGAACCAAAAGAGGACACGAATAGCCTCAGCAATCTTAAAAAAGAAGAATAAAGTGGGAGGTATCACACTTCCTGATATCAAGTTATACTACAAGGCCGTTGTACTCAAAACAGCCTGGTGCTGGCATAAGAACAGGCATATAGATCAATGGAACAGAACAGAGAACCCAGAAATAAACCCACAGTTCTATGGACAACTGATATTTGACAAAGGAGGTAAGGAAATACAATGGAGTAAAAACAGCTTCTTTAACAAATGGTGTTGGGAAAATTGGACAGCTACCTGCAAAAAAATGAAACTAGATCACCAGCTTACACCACTCACAAAAATAAACTCAAAATGGATAAAAGACTTAAATGTAGGCCGTGAAACCATAAGCATCTTAGAAGAAAACATAGGCAGTAAGCTCTCCAACATCTCTCAGAGCAATATATTTGCTGATTTATCTCCACGGGGAAGTGAAATAAAAGACAGGATAAACAAATGGGACTATATCAAACTAAAAAGCTTTTGCACAGCTAAAGACAACAAGAGCAGAATAAAAAGACAAACTACACAATGGGAGAACATATTTGACAATACGTCTGATAAGGGGATAATAACCAAAATTTATAAAGAACTTGTAAATCTCAACACCAGGAAGACAAACAATCCAATCCAAGAATGGGCAAAAGAGATGAATAGACACTTCTCCAAAGAGGACATACAGATGGCCAATAGGCATATGAAAAAATGCTCAACATCACTAATCATTAGAGAAATGCAAATTAAAACCACAATGAGATATCACCTCACACCAGTCAGAATGGCACTCATCAACAAAACAACACAGAATAAGTGCTGGCGAGGATGTGGAGAAAAGGGAACCCTCCTGCACTGCTGGTGGGAATGCAGACTGGTGCAGCCACTGTGGAAAACAGTATGAAGATTCCTCAAAAAACTGAAAATCGAACTGCCTTTTGACCCAGCTATCCCACTTTTAGGAATATACCCCAAGGACACCATAGAATGGCTCCAAAAGGAGAAATGCACCCCCATGTTTGTGGCAGCATTGTTCACAATAGCGAAGATCTGGAAACAGCCCAAGTGTCCATCAGAGGACAAGTGGATTAAAAAGCTTTGGTACATATATACTATGGAATACTACTCAGCCATAAGAAATGATGACATCGGATCATTTACAATAACATGGATGGACCTTGATAACATTATATGGAGTGAAATAAGTAAATCAGAAAAAAAACTAAGAACTATATGAATCCATACATAGAAGGGACATAAAAATGAGACTCAGAGACATGAACAAGAATGTGATGGCAACAGGGGTGGGGGGTGGAGGGAGGGGGGAGGGGGTGAAGAAGGAGAGAGGGGTTGGGGGAGGGGAAGGGCACAAAGAAAACCAGATAGAAGGTGACAGAAGACAATTTAACTTTGGGGGAGGGGTATACAGCACAATCAAATGTCAAAATAATCTAGAGATGTTTTCTCTCAACATATGTACCCTGATTTATCAGTGTCGCTGCATTAAATTTAATAAATAAATTTAAAAAAAAAAGGAGAAATGAAAAGTTTCCCAAACAAACAAACAAAAAGAACTCAAGGAATTCATTACAGCCAAGCTAGTACTGCAAGGAATGTTAAGGGTCCTGTTGTAAAAAGAGAAAAGAAAAAAAATAAAAATTAAATAAAAGCATATAAAACAATTCTATGCTAAATTATTCCAATGAGATACAGAACTATTGTTACTCCTAACTCTGTTTCTTATATCTTGTTTTGGGCTATTAGTTTTACATATTTATTATAAATTACATCTATATATGTAACAACCCCAAAAATACACACTGATAGTTATTAGTTTGTATGATTTTATGTCTTTTAAAGAGGCTGAAAGTGAAAAAATAAATATATAGGGCTTATTATATTAACATTCTCTTTTACAATTTCTGGTTTTCTTTTTTTTTTTTTTTTTACAGAGACAGAGAGACAGTCAGAAAGAGGGATAGATACATTGTGACACCTTAGTTTTCATTGATTGCTTTCTCATATGTGCCTTGGCCATGGGTCTTCAGCTGACCAATTAACCCCTTGCTCGAGCCAGCAACCTTGGGTCCAAGCTGGTGAGCTTTGCTCAAACCAGATGAGCCTGTGCTCAAGCTGGAAAACTTGGGGTCTCGAACCTGGGTCCTCCGCATCCCAGTCTGATACTCTATCCACTGCGCCACCGCCTGGTCAGGCAATTTCTGCTTTTCTTTATTCTTGTAAGTTCAAGTTAATATCAAATGTAATATCTTCATTTCAATAGGCTTTGCATCCACCTATCCATTGTATTCTGTTATTGTTAAATAAGTTATAATTATGTATAGTATACATAATTTTATATTATCAACCCTGTAATATATTTATGTACATATTTTCACATATAATTGCTTTTTAATTTATTTTTAAGAAAAGTTGACTTAGGGTGATGAATGTACAATACAATATAGAGATGTTATATTAGATAAATGTACAACTAAAACCTATAATTTTTAACCAATGTCTCCCCAAAATTCAATAAAAATATTTTAAAAAGACAATTGCTTTTCAAATCAGTTAAGAGAAGAAAGGAAAGAGAACTGCATTTATACTGTCTTTTATAATTACATAATACCCTTACTGTGCTCTTTGTTTTCTATATTGATTTGTATTACTATCTGGGGTCCTTTACTTCCTGATTGGAAAACCTCCTTTTGTATTTTCTGTAAAGTCAATCTGCTAACAATCAAGTGTCTTCAAGTTCCCACACTCTGTTTCAAACAAAGTCAGTTCTTTGAGGAGAGCTTCAGAGATCTCTGTGTTTAGGGACTGCCTTTCACCCTGGACAAATATCTCTGAGCCACTGCTCCCTCTTCTGGTCAGAGGTGCTGGCCTCTGGACTTCTCCACTTGCTTCTCCCAGCTTGGAAAACCCATCCTACTAGTGAGCCAGAGTGGGGTGCTTAAGCCCACAGATCTCAGCCCACTATGTGTGGGCTAAAGCCTTCACTCTAAGACGGGGCTGGGTGGAGTTAGTTGCCCCCAGCTTCTGGTCACACAAACCAGGAGTTTAGTTTCTGCAACTCAGTGTTGGAGGGGATGAGATATACTGGTGGCCTGCCCCTCCCAGTGAGAAACCTCGCCCTGCTTGAACGATGGGAGAAGAGGGAGCTCCCATGTTGACCATGCCTATCAGGATTGGAGCTTTTGTCAAACTGAACTATATTGCTCACAAAAATTAGAGGATATTTAAAAATGATTATGAAGCAATAAAATAACCCCTAATTTTTGTGAGCAGTATAGTTGTGAAATCTTGTGAAACCCATGTTCCCTCCCATTGGCAGGGCTCTCAGCAATTCCTTTTATGGTTGTTATTGCTTTGTACTCTGTACTTTCGGTTTCACATTACTGTAAATCCTCTGCTTCTACTTTAAGCATGTTAGGAAATTGGTGAAGCCCAATGACATCGGTCAAGTGAATTAAAAGTCCAATCATCCGGTAAAAGAGAAGTAACAGAAACCACTTCAACCTAAACTGAGGAGGAAAAAGCAGGTAAGAACTTTATTTTCTCATCAAAGCTGCTTTCTTTCCACCTCTAAACGATCTATACTCTAAAATAGGGAGCCCAGGATAAGGTTGGGGCAGGGGTGGGAAGGATTTACAAGGTCAGTTTTTTTTTTCTAAAAGATGACCAGCCTGAAGACAGGTTGCAGCTGAGCCCAGCGTGTGACAGGAGGTTGGGTGAAATCCTGACACTATCAGGTGGCAGGGCATCCCTAGTGCCCTGCTGTGTATTCGTAGAATTAAGCACCAGAAGATATTGGGCTAAACTAAAAAATTGAAATGCATTCATTGCATTGTCTTTCTCTCTTCCAACATTATCTGTGTTGGCTGCAGACACAGATTACCATTGTGTTTAATGGAAATTGCTTAATTCGAATCTGACTGCAGCTAAGAAACTGAAAGGGCTACAAAGATGTTATTTTCCTGAGAAATAAAGCATAGTAAATGAGATGCTCTGTACATAGCCACCCAGCACTGTTTCAGACCATGAAAGAAAAATCTGAATCCCAGAGTGAAAGAAGAAATTTCAGGAACACACTATACTTTTTAATCATACATATGAACTTTATTTCAAAGTAGATTCCTTCTTTTTGATGTAATCCAGGTTCTGGTTGCCAGATGGGAACAATGTTGGGGGCTGGGTGAAAAGGAAAGGGGACCTAAGAAGTACGAACTGGCAGTTACAGAACAGTCACAGGGATGTAGAGTACAGCATAGGGAATATAGTCAATATATTGTAATGATTATGCAGCTGTCATGTGGGTACTAGAACTATGGGGGGAATCACTTCTTAAGTTATATAAATGTCTAACCACTATGGGGTACACGTAAAGCTAATATAATATTGAATGTTAACTGTAATTGAAAACTAAATTTTTTAAATGAAATAAAAAATAGCTCTCGTTCACTAGATCCAATTTTTTAAGGGCAACTTCCTTTTCACCACAGTAGGCAAAAGGTGGCCCCACTGCTTTACTAAAAATTTTCTCTCTAAAGAATCTCTGTGGTACATCCCTAAAATCAACATTTTGATCACCTGACCTTTCTGTGCTCTCTTGCAGTTTTATTCTTGCTTTCCAGGAACTCTGCCTCTGAAATCCTTTCATCATCTACTTTTCAGACAGCAAAAAAAGTGCCTGGCCCTTGATTTCAATTTGGGGTCTTATCAAACCAACCAATAACTGCTTGGCTGAAATATCTGACATGATTTTCAGCTTCTAAACAGAACCGTTGGTATCCAGAGGACCAGACACAGGAGGAATTTGCAAAGCAGGGACGAGGACAACTGATAACTTGTCCCATCTGCAGCACCCGAGATATGTAAGTTCGCCCCTAAACTTGGTCTTCCATGTGCATGTTTGTGAAACATCAGCAGCAACTACCCATGCCCAAATGCACCCCAATTTGGAGTGCAGGCCCCGTATTGGCCAGCAGGGAGGCAGTTGGAGGCTAGAACCTGAGCCAGGCTGCAGGAGCTCCACACCTCTGGATCAGAGGCTACATACAGCAAGGTGACCAGAGCAACTGCACTTTGTAACCGGGATGAGCTGCCCTCATGCACACACCCAGGGCTACACGAAAGCCCTGCAGAGGAGGAAGAGAAACACAACCTAGTTCAAATGCCCAAAAGGGCTGAAGTCCTTCCCGAGACTGATGGAGTAAACCCCATCTGCATGCTGAGTAGCTGGGTGGAGTCACTTCCTCCACCTTCTTTCTTTCTCAGTCTCAGGCTCTCCCTACTCCCCCCAACCCAACACTGGATGCCATGCACTGGAGCAACTACAAGAAAAGTGGCTCTTAATTCACAAACAATTTAAATCTTAAAAGATTGACTCTGGTTATTTTTTGTATTAACAATACTTAATATTTCAAAGACAGTATAAACCTGTGTTATATAGAATAAATCAACCTCACTCTCATTGATCAACTGTTAAAAATAACTATAAGACCTGATAGTGTTTGTTTATCATGCATTGTTTTTCTGTGTGGTCCACACAAGAATGTACCAGAATATATGAGACACTTGCTGAGAAGCCAGGGCTGGGCTAGTGCTCACCATCACTGCAGGTGACTGACTGTCCTGAAGAGCAAACTTTGGAAACCATCTAATTCTACCATAAAATAGACTATTTCATTTTACTTGTTTATTTGAGGTCAATAGATTTTGGGTTGAGTATTTCAATATATTTACATTTAAAATTTTTTTGTTAACTCATCTATGCCGCTATAAATTTTATATATTGAATCCAAGAAGCATACTCTGTAATTTTTCTTGCTTGTAACACAGCAGGAAAAGGCTCACGATTTACTCCCTGCTCTGCTCCCAATCACCTGTGTAAAAGAGAAATGGTACAAACTCTGTTAAACAAATTTATGTTATTTTCTGGCAAAAAGATTTTAAACACCTTATTATTTCTTGGCAATTTGCAGTTTACTGAATGTATTAAAACATTTTAACACATTGCCTAACTAACTTGCTTATTGTTAAAACACTACATTAATCTTTGAAAATACTTTTTTATTATTGAGAGCCTAGCTGTTACTAGTCTGTACAAGAATGAATTGGACAGGTTTTCTTGCTTTACCTGTAACACTGATAAGAAGATGAAGGCTCACAGAGCTAACTGTCCCTTTTCAAGGTCTCACTGACAGAAGTTATTCAAACCCTGGGTGTGAACCCTGGGGGCCACTCCAGCACCTGTGCTCTGAGACCCAGGACTGTGCCGGGTCCCTCCCAGAGGGCTTCCCTCTACCGTGTCTCCTCTCAGCTGTTACTACAGGGCCCTTCCTGCCTGCTCATCCTCCTCATGGGATGTATCCTCCCACTGGCTTGTGCCTGAGGAAAGAAGGGTCACTGTTTCAGTCCAAAGTCAAATCTTCACCATCATTCAGAATTTCTTAGACACTCAATTTTTCATCAATACTTATATAAGATTCAATAAGTAACACATGATTTTAAAAGCATTACAAATTTTATCATATATAAGCTATTCCCGGGTTACAAATGAGATAGCTCCTTAGGTTTCTTCTTAAGTTGAATTTGTATGTTAGTTGTAACAGGTGCATTTACCTGTAGTAAATGCAACTGAGACAGATATTTGTCTCAATATAGTATGTACTTTTACCTTTCTCTGCATATAAATACTTAAACATTTTCAAATACAATCTTAAACAATCTTGATAATGCAGAAGGTGATGGACTTGTTGGAGTGGATGGGACTGATGATAGAGAGTCAGGGTTTAATTTTGCTACTGCAGTCAGTTCTGTTTTTGTTTGTTTGTTTTTTCAGGTTTACTAAGGTTTTTTGTCTTTTTGGTTTTTTTTAATTTATTTATTAAATTTAATGCAGTGACATTGATAAATCAGGGTACATATGTTGAGAGAAAACATCTCTAGATTATTTTGACATCTGATTGTGTTGTATAACCCTCCCCCAAAGTTAAATTGTCTTCTGTCACCTTCTATCTGGTTTTCTTTGTGCCCCTCCCCTCGCCCAACCCCTCTTTTCTTCTTCGCCCCATCCCCCCTCCCTCCACCCCCCACCCCTGTTGCCATCACATTCTTGTTCATGTCTCTGAGTCTCATTTTTATGTCCCTTCTATGTATGGATTCATATAGTTCTTAGTTTTTTTTCTGATTTACTTATTTCACTCCATATAATGTTATCAAGGTCCATCCATGTTATTGTAAAAGATCCGATGTCATCATTTCTTATGGCTGAGTAGTATTCCATAGTATATATGTACCAAAGCTTTTTAATCCACTTGTCCTCTGATGGACACTTGGGCTGTTTCCAGATCTTCGCTATTGTGAACAATGCTGCCACAAACATGGGGGTGTATATCTCCTTTTGGAGCCGTTCTATGGTGTCCTTGGGGTATATTCCTAAAAGTGGGATAGCTGGGTCAAAAGGCAGTTCGATTTTCAGTTTTTTGAGGAATCTTCATACTGTTTTCCACAGTGGCTGCACCAGTCTGCATTCCCACCAGCAGTGCAGGAGGGTTCCCTTTTCTCCACATCCTCACCAGCACTTATTCTGTGTTGTTTTGTTGATGAGCGCCATTCTGACTGGTGTGAGGTGATATCTCATTGTGGTTTTAATTTGCATTTCTCTAATGATTAGTGATGTTGAGCATTTTTTCATATGCCTATTGGCCATCTGTATGTCCTTTTCGGAGAAGTGTCTATTCATCTCTTTTGCCCATTCTTGGATTGGATTGTTTGTCTTCCTGGTGTTGAGATTTACAAGTTCTTTATAAATTTTGGTTATTAACCCCTTATCAGACGTATTGTCAAATATGTTCTCCCATTGTGTAGTTGTCTTTTTATTCTGCTCTTGTTGTCTTTAGCTGTGCAAAAGCTTTTTAGTTTGATATAGTCCCATTTGTTTATCCTGTCTTTTATTTCACTTCCCCGTGGAGATAAATCCGCAAATATATTGCTCCGAGAGATGTTGGAGAGCTTACTGCCTATGTTTTCTTCTAAGATGCTTATGGTTTCACGGCCTACATTTAAGTCTTTTATCCATTTTGAGTTTATTTTTGTGAGTGGTGTAAGCTGGTGATCTAGTTTCATTTTTTTGCAGGTAGCTGTCCAATTTTCCCAACACCATTTGTTAAAGAAGCTGTTTTTACTCCATTGTATTTCCTTACCTCCTTTGTCAAATATCAGTTGTCCATAGAACTGTGGGTTTATTTCTGGGTTCTCTGTTCTGTTCCATTGATCTATATGCCTGTTCTTATGCCAGTACCAGGCTGTTTTGAGTACAATGGCCTTGTAGTATAACTTGATATCAGGAAGTGTGATACCTCCCACTTTATTCTTCTTTTTTAAGATTGCTGAGGCTATTTGTTCCCTTTGGTTCCATATAAATTTTTGGAATATGTGGTCTATATCTTTGAAGTATGTCATTGGTATTTTAATTGGTATTGCATTGAATTTATAGATTGCTTTGGGTAATATAGACATTTTAATGATGTTTATTCTTCCTAACCATGAGCACGGTATATGCTTCCACTTGTTTGTATCTTCCTTGATTTCTTTTATCAATGCTTTGTAATTTTCCAAGTACAAGTCTTTAGTCTCCTTGGTTAAGTTTACTCCTAGGTACTTTATTTTTTTGTGAAGGGGATTGTTTCCTTAATTTCTCTTTCTGACTGTTCATTGTTGGTGTATAAAAATGCCTCTGATTTCTGAGTATTGATTTTATATCCTGCCACTTTGCTAAATTCATTTATCAGGTCCAGTAGCTTTTTGACTGAGACTTTAGGGTTTTCTATATACAATATCATATCATCTGCAAATAATGATAGTTTTACTTCTTCTTTTCCAACTTGAATGCCTTTTATTTCTTCTTCCTGTCTGATTGCTGTGGCTAGGACTTCCAGGACTATGTTAAATAAGAGTGGTGATAGGGGGCACCCCTGCCTTGTTCCTGATCTTAAGGGTATTGCTTTTAATTTTTTCCCATTGAGTATGATGTTGGCTGTGGGTTTCTCATAGATGGTTTTTATCATGTTGAGGTATGTTCCCTGTATTCCCACTTTGCTGAGAGTTTTGATCATGAATGGGTGCTGGACTTTATCAAATGCTTTTTCTGCATCTATTGAAATTATCATATGGTTTTTCTCCTTCTTTTTGTTTATGTGATGAATCACATTGATTGATTTACGAATATTGTACCAGCCTTGCCTCCCCAGTATAAATCCCACTTGATCATGGTGTATGATTTTTTCCATATATTGTTGGATTCGGTTTGCTAATATTTTGTTGAGGATTTTAGCATTTATATTCATCAGAGATATTGGCCTATAATTTTCTTTCTTTGTGTTGTCTTTGCCTGGTTTTGGAATCAGAATTATGCTCGCCTCATAAAAGGAGGTTGGAAGTCTTCCTTTCTCTTGAATTTTTTGAAATAGTTTGAGAAGGATAGGAGTTAGTTCTTCTTTGAATATTTGGAAGAATTCCGTTGTGAAGCCATCGGGCCCTGGACTTTTCTTTGTTGGGAGTTTTTTGATAACTGTTTCGATCTCATTTGGTGTAATCGGTCTGTTTAGGTTTTCTGATTCTTCCAGATTGATTTTTGGAAGATTGTATGTTTCAAGGAATTTGTCCATTTCATCTAGGTTGTCTAGTTTTTTGGCATACAGTTCTTCATAGTATTTTCTTACAATATTTTGTATTTCTGTTGTGTCAGTTGTTATTTCTCCTCTCTCATTTCTAATTTTATTTATTTGAGTCCTCTCTCTCTTTTTCTTGATGAGTCTAGTTAAAGGTTCATCAATCTTGTTTACCTTTTCAAAGAACCAGCTCCTTGATTCATTGATCCTCTGTATTGTTTTTTTAGCCTCTATGTCATTTATTTCTGCTCTGACCTATATTATTTCCTTCCTTCTACTACATTTGGGCTTACTTGCTGTTCTTTTTCTAATTCTTTCAGATGCAGTGTTAAGTTGTTTATTTGAGCTTTTTCTAGCTTCTGAAAATGTGCCTGTAGTGCTATGAACTTCCCTCTCAGCACTGCTTTCGCTGTGTCCCATAAATTTTGAGTTGTTGTATGCTCATTGTCATTCGTTTCTAGGAATTTTTTTATTTCTTCTTTGATCTCATTCTTAATCCATTCGTTATTTAACAACCTGCTATTTAGTTTCCATGTGTTTGAGAATTTTTGAGCTTTTCTGCTGTGATTCATTTCTAGTTTCATGCTGTTGTGATCAGAGAAAGTGCTTGATATGATTTCAGTCTTCTTAAACTTGTTGAGAGCACTTTTGTGCCCTAATATGTGGTCTATCCTAGAGAATGTACCATGAGCACTTGAAAAGAATGTATATTCTGCTGCTTTAGGGTGAAAGGTTCTGAAGATATCTATTAAATCGAGTTGATCTAGTGTTTACAATAAGTCTGCTGTTTCTTTGTTAATTTTCTTTCTTGAGGATCTATCTAGTGATGTTAGTGGGGTATTGAAATCCCCTACTATTATAATATTGCTGTTGATCTCGCCCTTTAAATACGTCAAAGTCTGCTTTATATATTTGGGTGCTCCTGTATTAGGTGCATAGATATTTATAATAGTTATATCTTCCTGTTGGATTACTCCCTTTATCATTATGTAGTGGCCTTCTTTATCTCTTACTATATCCTTTGTTTTAAAGTCCAATTTGTCTGATAGAAGTATGCTACCCCAGCTTTTTTTTCATTTCCATTTGCATGAAATGTTTTTTTCCATCCTTTTACCTTCGATCTATGTGTATCTTTTGTTCTAAGGTGTGTATCTTGTAGACAACGTATGTATGGGTCCTGTTCTCTTATCCACGCAACTACCCTATGTCTTTTGATTTACATTTAAGGTTATTATTGATAAGTAGTTGTTTATTGCCATTTTCTTCTTTAAAGGTGTATTCCTTTTTTGCTGTATTCTTTTCCCACTTTGATCTGTTTACAACAGGCCCCTTAACATTTCCTGCAGCATTGGTTTGGTTGTAATGAATTCCTTGAGTTGTTTTTGTCTGGGAAGCTTTTTATTTCTCCTTTGATTTTAAACGATAGCCTTGCTGGATAAAGTAGTCTTGGTTGTAGGTTCTTGTTCTGCATTACTTTGAATATTTCTTGCCATTCCCTTCTGGCCTCAAGTGTTTCTGTTGAGAAGTCAGATGTCATCCTTATGGGGGCTCCTTTGTAGGTGATAACTTTTTTTTCCTCTTGCAGCTTTTAATATTTTCTCTTTATCGCTTAGCTTTGGTATTTTAATTATGATGTGTCTTGGTGTAGGTTTCTTTGGGTTTCTCTTTAATGGATTCCTCTGTGCTTCTTGGACTTGTGAGAGTTTCTCTTGCATTAATTTAGGGAAGTTTTCAGCTATGATATGATTGAACAAAGTCTCTCTCCCTTGTTCCTTTTCTTCTTCTTCAGGAACCCCTATGATGCGGATGTTATTTCTCTTCATGTTGTCACAGAGCTCTCTTAGAGTTTCCTCTGACCTTTTGAGTCTCTTTTCTCTTTTCTTCTCTGCTTTCATGCCTTCATTCCAGTTGTCCTCCTACTCGCTGATTTGATCCTCAGCTCTATCTATCCTGTTTTTAATTCCTTCCATTGTGGTCTTTATTTCTGATATTGTATTTGTCATCTCCGACTGATTCTTTTTTATACTTGCTATTTTTTATTTAGGTGTTCATAATGACCATCCATTGTTTTTCTAAGATCCCTGAGCATCCTTAGAATCATTATTTTGAACTCCGCATCTGGAAGTTTGATTATTTCCATATCACTCAGTTCATCTCCTGAAGGTATCTCTTGTGGTTTCATTTGCATTGCACTTCTTTGTCTTCTCATTGTCTGTTTTTGGGTGTTTTATTTGTAGAGTTGGTTGAGTCTAGACTTGGTGTTGTCTGCCTTCAGTTTTCAGTTGTGTTATTTCTAGGTCTTCTTTGGTTGGTATCAGCTGTTATCTGTAATCCACTTTCGGATTTGGGCAGCTTTGATTTGTTTGTTTTCTTAACACGTGATAGTCTTGTTTACTGATCTCAGTAGGGGGCTTCCTTGAAACTGTATCCAGGAATGGGATGGCTGTAACCTGAGACTCTAAGGCCTCTTCCACCAACTAATCTCTCTGGGGGCAGGGTGTTTTCTCAGCTTCAGTAGGGGGAGGTGTATCTCAGATCTCCATGGAGACCTGAGTTACTGCCCCTCCTCCCCACTTCTTGTTTTCAGCTGTGTCTTGTTGCGCTGATTGGAGCTGGATAGATGTCCAGAGATCTCTGATTCGGAAGCAATTCAGCTCTGTTTTGTGAAAGGTTCAGTTCCTCCCCCAGCTCTGGCCACCTCCAGCATGGATGAGTCAGCTTTTTTAGGTCGTCTCCTTCATTCATTACGCCCTCACAGTCTGTCCCTCTCTTTTTCCTTTCCATTTGGGAGATAAGCTGGTCTTTTCAACATACCTCACTCCCTGGTTACCAGGCAAGTGGCTGTGAGCAGTAGTTTCTGCTCTTTTCCCTTGTGAGAGATCCCCTCTGGGCTCTCAGCCTCACCCCCCCCCATTCCTGTAAGCAGGGGAGATTCAGGTGCTCACTACCAGGTTTGTTGTGGCTTCTTCTTTGCTCCTTGGTTTTTGAGAGCTGTTCTTGTAGTTCAGAGTTGGTTTTTCATGCTGATTTTTTCTAAATTGATTTGTATTCCAGTTTGGTGGTGAGAGCTGAGCATCTGTGTGTCCACCTACTCCACTGCCATCTTTTTTCCCCCCTACTACAGTCAGTTCTTGAAGTAGGCATCAGGAAGTTTTGTCCATAGCTTTTCTTTTTCTCATCATAAATGGCCCTGTAGCATCTCAGGCCTTCAGGAACTGTAAACGGTGGTGAATCTCCACGTATCAGGATCTTGCTCTTCTAACTTTACCATTCCTGGTGCAGAGATGAAAAGCATCAGCTAACTCTTTTATAAAAAACATTTTCCGTTCTGAATTTTCTAAGTTTCTGTTTTCTTTCCTAAATACTGCTCTAGTTCCATAGTTCTTCATTGGTTAGTTCTTTGCCATGGGAGTCGAGTAATTCTATGATATCATTTTTACTGATGACCAGCTGAAGTTGATTACCAATATCCCTATGGTGCCTCAATCATGAGACAAGTTATAAGTAAGTTGAATGACTTAGGGTCACAGACCACATTTATTTCTCTTTCTCTGAGAGGTCTTCCCTGACCACATTGTAAAAACCCAGCCCTCATGCTCCCTATCCCAGTCCCTGCTCATTTTCTCC
This sequence comes from Saccopteryx leptura, assembly GCF_036850995.1. NCBI lineage: Eukaryota > Metazoa > Chordata > Mammalia > Chiroptera > Emballonuridae > Saccopteryx > Saccopteryx leptura. The sequence goes on from NC_089505.1 coordinate 171,909,602, forward strand.
TGAGCACCTTCCATCCTTGAATATACACATGTGCTTGTTGCTTATTTGCTTTCTTTATCTGTCTCCTCCCACTAGAGTAGAGCCCCATGAGGCATGGTATCATTTTGTTCAGCACTTGATACTGAGCACCTAGAATAGTGCCCAGCATGTGGTAAGTACTCAGGAAATAGATGAGGCTAAGGAGAAAACAAATCATTCTGGATCCCCAGATCTCTTCTCTGGTCACCCCTCATCTCCTGCATGTCCTATTCTCCCTCTCCTCACCCCAATATGTTCATGTTCTCAAGGTTCCATCATCAGAGTTTTGTTCTTCTCAATCTATTCCCTTTATGCATCACATGGGCAAGGTTGTGTTAGGGTTCAATAATGGATTAATTAGACAATGTACATAAAGAATCTGTACCAATCCATTACACACTAGGCTAAATACTTACATTTTAATACCATACAAAATATAGGAAACTGATATATGAGCTCCAGAAGTATAAAGCTGATATGCAAATGACTTGTGTAACCATTAGATCTGACTTTGAGATATTGTATTGTACTGAGTTGTTCCTCTGGGTTACAGCTTACCATGGCATCTGGATCCACTAGAACGGGCCCCATCTGTCTGGTGGAAAACCAGGAAAATCAGCTGACAGTCAATACAAAAGCACTGGAGATTCTTAACAAAATCTCCCAGCCTGTGGTGGTGGTGGCCATCGCAGGGCTGTATCGGACAGGAAAATCCTTCCTAATGAACCTTCTGGCAGGACAGAACCATGGTGAGTGTTGTTCTGGGTCCAGGGCCATTTGTTTAGAAACAATGATAACACAGGCTGATCACACCTCTTTCAGTGGCCCTCTTAAGGAAGAATTCCTCCCACTGCAGGAAATTATTAATTCTCATTTCCAAATTTATAATTTCAACCCATCTGTCCACAAAAATCTCACTCATTTGTTCAGTGATAAAGAGTTCCAGACCCTATTAAAGGCCAACCCTATTAGTTATCTACTGGGAACCTCAGCTTCAGAAGTTATTCTTTTCCTTTCTCCTACATCAATTCTTCCTTAAACTAGAGGGTAATTTTGGTAGCATACAAATATTGTTCAATGTTTCCCATTTAAAAAAGGAGATAGAACAAACAGGAGTATATTCTGTATACCCCATATCTCAGTGGGGTTACCTTCTAACTGTTCCCTTCATTTCATAGAAAAATTTGATGAATTATACCCCCTTTCTCTCTCTTTCTCTGACAGAAACAGAGAGACTCAGAGAGAGGGACAGATAGAGACAGACAGACAGGAAGGGAGAGAGATGAGAAGCATCAATTATTCACTGTAGCATCTTAGTTATTCATTGATTGGGGGAACTACAACAGAGCAAGTGACCCCTTGCTCAAGCCAATGACCTTAGGCTCAAGCCAATGACCTTGGACTTCAAGCCAACAACCTTTGGGCTCAAGCCAGCCACCATGGGTCATGTCTATGATCCCACACTCAAGCCAGCGACTCCACGCTCAACCGGATGAGCCCACACTCAAGCCGACAACCTCGGTGTTTTGAATCTGAATCCTCCACATTCCAGTCTGATGATCTATCCACTGTGCCACTGCCTGGTCAGGCTTTCATCCTTTTTTTAATATATAAACCTTACTACATATAAAAAGATGCATACCCCCCAAAAAAATAAATTAAATAAATAAAAAGATGCATACCAAACATTTACAGTAAGTTTAATACATATAAAGTGATCATTTGTATAACCATTGCCAAGATCAAGAAATAAAACATCAGTAACACATAAGAGCCCAAATTATGCCCTCTTACACCTCCCTCCAACTCATCAATGTCTTTTGATTCTGCATGGTGCATTCTTTCATTCTTCCTTATTGAAAAATGGTTATATTTTTTTCTATCAGGTTGCCTTTATTGGTTCTATTTGATTTTTAAAAAAATTTGGCTTTATCTTGTTAGGAATTTCTGTCTATAAACATAACACACCCTTTTTTGCTGATGTCTTCCTCTATGACTCAGTGGCTCAGCATTCTTAGGGGAATGAACCTCTGACCACTAAATTATAAGGATCCCTTGAGAATCTCTCATTCTCTCTCCCTCTTTCTCTCTCTCTCTCTTGCTCTCTCGCTCTCTCTCTCTCTGATTCTCTATCTCCTCCAGCTTTTCCTTTCTTTCATTTTCTCCTCTCTTCTTTTTGCTTCCCAATTCCCTGTTAGCTTCTAACAAAATATTTTGTCATTGCAATCCTTTTAGAAGAATTCTTTACCACAAACCAGTTGAAGACACTTTTGACTTCCTTCCCCTGAACTATTTAATAAATTATTTTTTGACGGATTAAATGTTTGAGAGTGATCAGCCAAGGAGTTTCAAAAATATCCTTTATATTCTATTTAAGATAACATCAGGTCATTACAAGGTGATTTTCCATTGCTGAGGAAGTCTCTACCTTGTTAAAACACAAAGACTGCAGTTTTACTACCCCACTGATATCACAGAAAGAATAAAAAGAAAGTCTTTTGCACCCAGTCAAATTCCATGAGCATGACCGGGTCATTACTCTCTATCTTCTTGTTGATAACTTGCTTTAGGTGTTTCTTACCTCCCATAACTGAGCAATGAGCTGAAGTTATAACTTGTCTTTCCTTCTTGGAGGAATGAAAACTTCAGATTATTCTGTATTAACCAGAAATCAAATAAAGACTCACCTCTAGAAGAATGTAGGCATGTCATGCTTTATAGCCTCTTTATGAGGAACACTCTGAATATAAACATTTAATGGCCTGAACCATGATAAATCTACCTCCCCTGGTATTTCATCATATTCCATTCTAGTCCTCATAAGCATTGACATATAACAAATCGTCACAATCCTGGACATCTGTCCAGAACAAGAGTTATCATCAGCAGGTTCCTGGGCACATACCTCATATCTTCAACCACTGTGTGTTTAATTTCACCTTGGAAAAAGGATCTAGAATATCTCAAAGGTCTTTTCTGCTTTCTCTCCACTTTTTCTTCACCTGAGACATGAGCAAAGAGCTGATGATTTGTTGAAGAAGAGAAAATATTGAGGAAAATACAGAGGTGAAGGGAAAGAAAAAATCCCGCAAATGTTGATGTATCATCCAGGTCCTGGTAGGACATAGATGACCCACTCAGGGGTATTGAAGAGCACTAAATGGGGTACTGTTTACGATGGCATAGGCACCACACAAGAAACTAATGGAGGGGTGAAGATGCAGCCAAAAAGTGGCAACAGCAATGGCCAGGTAGACACTATAACTTCTACAGCCAGAAGAGGCAAGCAAAATGTGAATAACAGAATGGGGCAAACAACAGAGATATAGGATGGAGCTAAATGAAAGGGCTGTGACTCAAAGTAGAGGACCAGCAACACAGGGACACTGTGGTTAACAGCGGGGAAGTGAAGGGAACAAATTGCTTGACCTCTGGTCTTATGCTGGAGCCTCCCACTAGTTAACTTCCATCACAATCTGAAGAACAAGGGAACTTTTCAGTGTCACATAAAAATATAAAGGTCAATAGAGTTTATATTAAATATTAATGTGACATAGCTTGAACTACTGATATAAAGTTATAGGGGACAGAAAGTGGTTCTTGAAAAAGTCCTTAATCTATATAAAGGCTGGATTAGCTGTTTTTGCTGAAATAGAAGTGAATTTCATTCCAGCCAGATAATCACATGCCAACAAGTTTACCCAAGTGTAACCCATACGCAGCCTGGACTATCTGCTGTTACTATATAGTGTTTTCTCCTCTTCTTTGAAGGTTTCCCTCTGGGCTCCACAGTGCAGTCTGAAACCAAGGGCATCTGGATGTGGTGTGTACCCCACCCCTCCAAGCAGAACCACACACTGGTCCTTCTGGATACTGAGGGCCTGGGTGATGTGGAAAAGGTAAGGCAGAGAATCTTCTTTGTTCTTAATTCTCCATTTACATTTTAATTTGCCACCTCCACTCAACTTTTATGACATATTTTTCTAAACTAAAAATGTAATTAAGAACTATGAGATTAATTTCTGTTTGGTTGAATTTACTTTCTTGGTACACTCAATACTTTGGTTAGGAATAGATATTTTTATTTTTACACTGAGACAAAAATTAATTACTTATTGAGCAGCTGCGTCCAGGGCTTTGTGTTAAGTACTACAGATACGGCAGTGAATGAAGTAAAGACTCAGAGCCTTGTTGAGGAGATAAGTAATATGCAGTGTTATCAGAACAGAGTACCATGGATGCAGCTATGGAGAACCTAACCCAGTCATTCTGGAGGAACCTATAACCCATGGGATATACCAGTTAAGGCTGTGAGATTAATGGGGTTGGCAGTAAAACCTATGAAAGTCAGTTGCAGTAAAATAATCTACTTAAATAATCTTTAGAAAAGCTTCAGCTACACCAAGAATATTCAGTATTTGAAGATGAATTCTGAACTGACTTCTATTAAACCATGAGTTAGACCCATCAAAAGCACTATTTTGGGATACTATAAGTGTATTCTAACTATAATGTAAGTTAAAATTCAACTTTTTCTCTTTATTTATATTAGTGTGAGTCTAAATTAAAAGTATCCCGAATGCATATTGGGTTTCCATTACTGCAATAATAATAATAATGAGAGAGTAGCGGAATGAATTTAGAAAATCTGAATTTAAAAAGTACTCATTAATCAGCTTAGTGAAACCCAAGATGGTCTACTGACATCTAATAGACCAGCAGTTCTCAACCTGTGGGTCGCGACCCTGGTGGGGTCGCCTAAAGCCATCGGAAAATACATAATGCATATCAGATATTTACATTCCGAATCATAACTGTAGCAAAATTACAGTTATGAAGTAGCCACCAAAATTATTTTTTGGTTTGCGGTCACCGCAACATGAGGAACTGTATTGCGGGGTCACGGCATTAGAAAGGTTGAGAACCACTGTAACAGATTGTAGTTTGCACAAACCTTCCTTTTTTATGTAATCACACTTGTCAAGGAAACAAGAACACACCAAATTGAACTACTAAAAGAAGAACTACTTGCTGCCTTTACAACATAGTGTATTTCGGAGTATCTGATTCTATTGCAAAGTCACTCATGACTTACTCTGAATCTTGTTTTCAGCATCATCATCTACTCTCACCGCCCACAGACAACCACTGCTTCAATCAATTGAAATAATTGCATAATACCTTTATATGGCCACACTTTCTGACAGTTCTGATTGGTTTCTATTGTTCCTTCCACCTACATGGTCTCTTTCTCTCCCAATACCACATTCTGTCAGTTCTTCAAAGTCCAGCTGTTTTCAACCTAATGGGATTGTTTTGCTCTCAGACAAATCACTTCTTGCTAGAAAAGTAGAATACTTTTCTGAATTTTGCATTTCCCCTTTGTCTTTTATGTTATACCCTTGGGCTTCACTTCTGACAGTTTATCACCTTGGATACATCTGCATGTTTCCATGTACATCTGCCCTTCCATCATGTCATCCAGGGAGGTCAGGGACTGCATTATAGAACTTTATATCCATGAAAGCCGACATAGTATCTAGCTTTTTTTTTTAGATACAAAATGAGTAGTTTTAGAATTTAATTGAATAGCATTTGTGTCCCCAATAAACCTTTGATTGGGAAAATATTTCAACAGAATCATTGCCCAATTGTTATAATAGATTTCTATGTTCTAGGCACTGTATTAAACAATTGGCACATGCTCACAATGTGTTCACTTTGGCTAATAGCTAAAGAAAGTCAGGTCATAGCAGAGTCAATGTCAATACCCAAATGAGGTATGAACTCAACATTATCTGCACAGTTTATGTTTTTACTCCACTCTTCAGTTGTAGCAGAGCTGACATAGTGCATGAGCAGCTGAATGAGTGAATGAAGAGTACACACCTAACTCACTACCTCCTGTCTCCAGAGGCTCCTGCTGCCCTCCTGATGTGCATACACTTCCCCTTGCGCTGAAAGTTAATGGCGGGCAGCGGTTGAGAAGTGGGATGCTGATAACCACTGCCCATACAGGGCAGTGTCCCTGCCTCCCGCATTCCACTTGTGGTCTGTGCTCGCCAGGTGTGAGCTTATAGGGTTAACAGCTAGCAGACAGGCTAGACCCCAAGACGTGGCAAAAGTGGGGCGTAACAACACATACATTCAAAAGATCAAGTCCCCCCACCTTATAGCACAGAATCAACCTGGACTTTCTTACCAATTATATTTTTGATACACAGAGCCCCTCTATGAGGACAGCTGTTGCAGCCACGTTTCAATCCACGAGGGAGGAATTTGATAAAATTAGATGAGGACGATTATAGAAGGGGTCTGATTGTACACAAGTACTGGCTCCCCAAGTGTTACTTTACAGCTGGGAACAACTTTCTTCAAAACATGGTGGTGAACTGAACCCAGATGAAGATAAACTCGGTGGATGAAAATGCTTAATGACAGAGAAAATAAGTTGTTAGCTGAGGTACTGCAAGTCGGATCATTGATAACTACATTGGTTACAGCTTGAAACTGAATTTTAAGCCTCCTTAGTATCCATATATTTCTTCACATATTACAAAAACATAAAACACACACACACAAAAAGTTGTTTTTGGTTCAAATTCAAGAGAAAGGCTTGTTAGCAGTTCCTAAAATGTATAAGCCAGTAAATGCAACATTTTCTGAATGGTAAGACAGTGCACCAGGGTATGGACCCATCATTTCTAGTCTCCCTCAGCTTTTGAGAGGGTTCAGTTTCGTATATAACTGAATTCCCACACAGGGAGAAGTAAAAGAGCTGTCTCTGTCTATCTCAATACACTTGTTCTGGCTTCTTGAAGGAAATAGTAAACCTACGGAAACTTAAACCTAATGTATCCTGCAGCATTAGGAGAGGGTACAAAGGCACTTTTTAACAGGACAGTCTTTTGATAAATAAGTTTTTAATCATACCTCTTCAGGAACTAACAGTCTTCAATTGCACATTCCAATTCTCTACATACTAAATACAAAATAGTGTTTAAATGAGCTCTTCACTGACATCTTTCTGGCTACCTTCCATGTTACAGGTTTGCTTATAAATAATAGCCCCCTTTTGTATTGTATAACCGCAATCTTTGCTGTGTTGTTTTCTGCAGTAATGCAAGCAGTGTCTGTTCTATATAAAACTAATGAACACTGGGAAATATTCAGTAGTTAAGGGAAAAAATGAAAAACTTTTACACAAATGTTTTCAATTATATTTAGCTTTGATTTTTTTTTTTGAAAAAAAGTAAAATTTATTTTTCTAAATGATGACGACCTGTGATTCTTTAAAAAACAAAGTAATATTTAAAATGGCATTACGATGGTTCTGTACATAAAACTGTACTTTTAACAGCAGATCTGAATTGTTAACATTTCCTTACCTTGTACCTACCTGGCACTGAGTGCTTCACTTACCACTTTGGATATAGAAGGGTTCCACAGAGTTAGCACTTTATTTGGATTAAACAACCAAGTTACCCAGTCTCTTTCTTTTTTCTTCCATGGTTAATTAGACGTGAGGGGTAGGGGCCTTCCAGATTGAACAGGCCAGCAAGTGGTCAGCTCAAAATTCCCTTTCAAATGACATGACACTTATACTCTCAAGTTTTTACCAAATTTATTGATTAAGTGCCTGCTCAGTCATTTGAAATGAAATGCTTAGAGTAGCTTTTCCACATTGGACTTCTTCTAACTTAATGTTTTTTCTAGTTCACAGTGTTTGGGACATTGTGCCCATTACTAAGACCAGTTCAGAGAATGGACAATTTTGTACGTAGCATGGCCAGAGAGGACGTAGTGGTTTCTGACTGTAACACAAGCCAGCTTTGTTAGCATAGGTTTCATTTCCCATAATTATTACATTTGTTCCATATCACTTATTAAACTGGACTAACTTCAATTTTCATTTGTTCTTTAAATATGTTGAGAAGCATAATACTGTAAGTTGACTTGAGTCATAAAACACATTTTAATATTATCTCATACTTACGAAGCTTATTTTCATGGAAAAGAAAGAGACTAAAACCTAAGTAAGTTTAGATTAAATCAGTCTAGGTGTAACTTGTATTTCAGTGATGGATTGTAAGTCAAGAGATGAATTGGGAAAATGTATCTGTTGAGGGAAAGATTAGATAAACTTTTGGTTACTGTGTTCACATCTCAGAGTATAGGCATCATTCATAGTTTAACTTTAAAAATTATTCTCATATTAAGTTAATAGTAAATGTATAAAATTGCCATTTGCAATTGTATCTTTATATTTGTAAAGTAAAAGTTTGATTTCACTGTCAGTGTTTTTAATTTTATTTTATTGTTATATCAATTTTAAAAATTAAAACAAACAAAAACTGGAGGCACCCAAGTCCCTTCCTATAACGCGTTTCTAGGGCGACCCTAAGAATGACACATGGATCTTCGCCCTGGCTGTGCTTCTGAGCAGTATGTTTGTCTACAACAGCCTGGGCACCATCAACCATCAGGCCCTGGAGCAGCTGCAGTATCCTTCCCAGAACCAAATCACCATGTGTCATTGAGTTTATGGGAGCGTAACTGAGACTGTTCTTTTTGTTCTTGGTGGTGGTGGTGGTTTCCTCATGTCAGTAATCATGGCTGAGGAGAAGGGCCACAGGATTAACGGGAATGTTTATAAAACTTGTTTCTGGGTAAGAACTGAAAATTTTGACATGAAGCAGATCTCATTCCTTAGCTAAGATCCCAGCTACGTGACGGAACTAACAAAACTAATCAAGACAAAATCCTCTCCAAGCTCTGGTGAAGAAGATGACTCAGCCAAGTTTGTGAGTTTCTTTCCAGACTTTGTTTGGGCTGTACGGGACTTCAGTCTGGAGCTAAAGTTAGAGGGAGGCACCATCACTGAAGACGAGTACCTGGAGCACGCCTTGAAGTTGATTCCAGGTAACAGAGGATGGCCTGGGTGGTGTAAAGTCAACTGAGTCCCGTCATTCACTACTTAAGCTCAATTGTTATTTTTGATGATATTGAGATCCATACTAATGTTGACATGTGTGTGACAGGTAGGTATGATTTCAGTTATTATTACTGAAAAAACTGAAAAGATCAGAATTTAGGCTGGCTGAAAAAATATAGAAACTAATATTGGGCCAAGAGCTCTTAGAAAAATTGACACCATGAAAAAATGCACAGGCTTACAATTAGTGCTAAAACTTCCTAAGGCTCAAATATTTTGTTACTGATTAAGTTCAAAGCTCCTCTATTTCTATTTAGACAAATAAGCCCATTAGTATGAAAGATGGTAAACACAAACATATTAAATTACTTTATTTTTAAAATATATTTTATGTAGTCTACATTACTAGCCTGCATAGTTACAGCTTTTATATAAAAGATATTTATACACTAATATTTCCTTTAAAAACCATTGGCATATCCTTCTATAAGATCGACAAATTCTTTATTATGTGTTTGTTTTTCATACCATCACTCTCTTCTTTTTATAGCATCATACAATATTTTGTCATGTTGACATAATAAATTCATTATACAGAATAAATTTAGAAAGAATAATAGGTGGTGCCTCAAAGCATATTATTTTTTTGCTTACTTAATAATTTATTTATTCACACAACAGTCATTCATTATTATTTATTTATTTGTATTTTTCTGAAGTGAGAAGCAGGGCGGGGGGCGGCAGATAGACTCCTGCATGCGCCCGACAGGATCCACTCTGCATGCCCACCAGGGGCCAATGCTTGGTCCATCTGGGGCATTGCTCCACTGCAACCTGAGCCATCTAGCGCCTGAGGTAGAGGCCCTGGAGCCATCCTCAGCGCCCAAGCCACCTTTGCCCCATGGAGCTTTGGTTGAGGGAGAAGAAGAGAGTGATAAAGAGAAAAGAGAAGGATAAGGGTAGAGTAGCAGATGGATGCTTTTCCTGTGTGACCTGGCAGGGAATCAACCCGGGACTTCCTCACACCGGGCCAGCGTTGTACCACTGAGCAAACCGGCCAACAATCAATTATTGAATAAGTGATATATGCCCAGAATCCATCTGTGTGACATTGTCACATTCAATATAATCTGATATAAAGAACAGGTAGGGTCTCCAAATGGCTTTAGATTAACTATACTGTTTTATGGTGTCTGCTAAAATAATCTCTAAACACAGTTATTTTGTGTGTATCTTTTTGTTTTCTTTTTTCTTTTCTTTTTTTAATTTTTAATTTTAATTGGGTGACATTAATAAATAAGGGTACATATGTGCAAAGAAAACATCTCCAGGTTATCTTGTCATTTAATTATGTTGCATACCTGTCACCTAAGTCAAATTGTCCTTTGTCACCTTCAGTCTGGTTTTCTTTGTGCCTCCACTCCCCTCTCTTCCTCCCTCTCCTCCCTCCTCCACTACCTCAGTAACTACCACACTCTTCCATGTCTCTTAGTCTTGTTTTTATGTCCCACCAATGTATGGAATCATGCAGTTCTTAGTTTTTTCTGATTTACTTATTTCACTCCATATAATGTTATCAAGATTCATCCATGTTGTTGTAAATGATCGATGTCCTCATTTCTTATGGCTGAGTAGTATTCCATAGTATATATGTACCACATCTTCTTTATTTAGTCATCTATTGAAGGGCTTTTTGGTTGATTCCATGTCTTAGCCACAGTAAACAATGCTGCAATGAACATGGGGCTGCATGTGTCTTTACATACCAATGTTTTTGTTTTTGTTTTTGTTTTTTGGGGGTTTTCTTTTTTTTTTTTTCTGAAGTTGGAAACGGGGAGGCAGTCAGACAGACTCCCGCATGTGCCCGACTTGGATCCACCCGGCATGCCCACCAGGGGGCGATGCTCTGCCCATCTGAGGCATTGCTCTTTTGCAACCAGAGCCATTCTAGCACCTGAGGCAGAGGCCATAGAGCCATCCTCAGTGCCCAGGCATCAAAAAATGTGTTTGGAAGTATTGCTTCTTTTTCAATCTTTTGGAAGACTTTGAGTAGAATAGAAACCAAGTCTTCTTTGAATGTTTGATAGAATTCACTAGTATAGCCATCTGGGCCTGGACTTTTATTTTGGAGTGGTTTTTAATAGTTTTTTTCTATTTCCTCCCTGCTTATTGGTCTGTTTAGGCTTTCTCCTTCTTCATGACTCAGTCTAGAAAGGTTTTATTGTTCTAGGAATTTATCCATTTTTTCTAGATTGTTGAATTTGGTGGCATACAGTTTTTCACAGTATTCTACAATAATTCTTTGTATATCTGTGATATCTATGGTGATTTCTCCTCTTTCATTTTGGATTTTGTTTATCTGAGTCCTTTCTCTTTTTTCCTTGGCGAGTCATGCCAAGGGTTTGTCAATTTTGTTGATCTTTTCAAAGAATCAGATTCTTGTTTTATTAATTTTTTCTATAGTTTTTCTGTTCTCTATTTTAGTTATTTCTGCTCTGATTTTATTATTTTCTTTATTTAGCTGGTTTTGAGTTGTATTTGTTCTTCTTTGTCTAGTTCCTTAAGGTGTGAAGTTAAGTGGTTTACTTGGGCTCTCTCTTGTTTGTTCATATAGACCTGAAGTGATATGAACTTCCCTCTTATTACTGCTTTTGCTGCATCCCAGAGATTCTGATATGTTGTATTGTCATTTTCATTTGTCTGTATATATCTTTTGATCTCTGCGCTTATTTCTTCTTTGACCCACTCATTTTTTAAAAGTATGTTCTTTAGTTTCCACATTTATGTGGGTTTTTTTACATCTTTTTTGCAGTTGAATTCTAGTTTCAAGGTTTTATGATCAGAAAATATGCTTGGTACAATTTCAATTTTTCTAAATTTGCTGACGCTATTTTTGTGGCCCAACATATGATCAATTCTTGAGAATGTTCTATGTACACTAGAGAAAAACATGTGTACTCTGTCACTTTGGGATGAAATGTCCTGTAGATATCTATCATATCCAATTGCTCTAATGTTTTGTTTAAGGCCAGTATTTTTTTATTGATTTTCTGTTCAGATGAGTGATCTAAAGCCATCAGTGGTATATTGAGGTATTGTGTTTTTGTCAGTTTTTGTTTTTAGGTCAGTTAGTAGCTGTCTTTTTTTTTTTTTTTTTTAATTAAATTTAATGCAGTGACGTTGATAAATCAGGGTACATATGTTGAGAGAAAATATCTCTAGATTATTTTGACATTTGATTGTGCTGTATACCCCTCCCCCAAAGTTAAATTGTCTTCTGTCACCTTCTATCTGGTTTTCTTTGTGCCCCTCCCCTCCCCTAACCCCTCTCTCCTTCTTCACCCCCTCCCCCCTGCCCAACCTCCTGCCCCTGTTGCCATCACATTCTTGTTCATGTCTCTGAGTCTCATTTTTATGTCCCTTCTATGTATGTATTCATCTTAGTTTTTTTTTTTTCTGATTTACTTATTTCACTCCGTATAATGTTGTCAAGGTCCATCCATGTTATTGTAAATGATCCGATGTCATCATTTCTTATGGCTGAGTAGTATTCCATAGTATATATGTACCAAAGCTTTTTAATCCACTCGTCCTCTGACGAACACTTGGGCTGTTTCCAGATCTTCGCTATTGTGAACAATGCTGCCACAAACATGCGGGTGCATTTCTCTTTTTCAAGCCGTTCTATGGTGTCCTTGGGGTATATTCCTAAAAGTGGGATAGCTGGGTCAAAAGGCAGTTCGATTTTCAGATTTTTGAGGAATCTCCATACTGTTTTCCACAGTGGCTGCACCAGTCTGCATTCCCACCAGCAGTGCAGGAGGGTTCCTTTTTCTCCACATCCTCGCCAGCACTTATTCTGTGTTGTTTTGTTGATAAGCGCCATTCTGACTGGTGTGAGGTGATATCTCATTGTGGTTTTAATTTGCATTTCTCTAATGATTAGTGATGTTGAGCATTTTTTCATATGCCTATTGGCCATCTGTATGTCCTCTTTGGAGAAGTGTCTATTCATCTCTTTTGCCCATTTTTGGATTGGGTTGTTTGTCTTCCTGGTGTTGAGTTTTACAAGTTCTTTATAAATTTTGGTTATTAACCCCTTATCAGACGTATTGTCAAATATGTTCTCCCATTGTGTAGTTTGTCTTTTTATTCTGCTCTTGTTGTCTTTAGCTGTGCAAAAGCTTTTTAGTTTGATATAGTCCCATTTGTTTATCCTGTCTTTTATTTCACTTCCCCGTGGAGATAAATCAGCAAATATATTGCTCCGAGAGATGTTGGAGAGCTTACTGCCTATGTTTTCTTCTAAGATGCTTATGGTTTCACGGCCTACATTTAAGTCTTTTATCCATTTTGAGTTTATTTTTGTGAGTGGTGTAAGCTGGTGATCTAGTTTCATTTTTTTGCAGGTAGCTGTCCAATTTTCCCAACACCATTTGTTAAAGAAGCTGTTTTTACTCCATTGTATTTCCTTACCTCCTTTGTCAAATATCAGTTGTCCATAGAACTGTGGGTTTATTTCTGGGTTCTCTGTTCTGTTCCATTGATCTATATGCCTGTTCTTCTGCCAGTACCAGGCTGTTTTGAGTACAACGGCCTTGTAGTATAACTTGATATCAGGAAGTGTGATACCTCCCACTTTATTCTTCTTTTTTAAGATTGCTGAGGCTATTCGTGTCCTCTTTTGGTTCCATATAAATTTTTGGAATATGTGTTCTATATCTTTAAAGTATGTCATTGGTATTTTAATTGGTATTGCATTGAATTTATAGATTGCTTTGGGTAATATAGACATTTTAATGATGTTTATTCTTCCTAACCATGAGCACGGTATATGCTTCCACTTGTTTGTATCTTCCTTGATTTCTTTTATCAATGCTTTGTAATTTTCCGAGTACAAGTCTTTAGTCCCCTTGGTTAAGTTTACTCCTAGGTACTTTATTTTTTTGGTTGTAATTGTGAAGGGGATTGTTTCCTTAATTTCTCTTTCTGACTGTTCATTGTTGGTGTATAAAAATGCTTCTGATTTCTGAGTATTGATTTTATATCCTACCACTTTGCTGAATTTATTTATCAGGTCCAGTAGTTTTTTGACTGAGACTTTAGGGTTTTCTATATACAGTATCATATCATCTGCAAATAATGATAGTTTTACTTCTTCTTTTCCAACCTGAATGCCTTTTATTTCTTCTTCTTGTCTGATTGCTGTGGCTAGGACTTCCAGGACTATGTTAAATAAGAGTGGTGATAGGGGGCACCCCTGCCTTGTTCCTGATCTTAAGGGTATTGCTTTTAATTTTTTCCCATTGAGTATGATGTTGGCTGTGGGTTTCTCATAGATGGTTTTTATCATGTTGAGGTATGTTCCCTGTATTCCCACTTTGCTGAGAGTTTTGATCATGAATGGGTGCTGGACTTTATCAAATGCTTTTTCTGCATCTATTGAAATTATCATATGGTTTTTCTCCTTCTTTTTGTTTATGTGATGAATCACATTGATTGATTTACGAATATTGTACCAGCCTTGCCTCCCCAGTATAAATCCCACTTGATCATGGTGTATGATTTTTCCATATATTGTTGGATCCGGTTTGCTAATATTTTGTTGAGGATTTTAGCATCTATATTCATCAGAGATATTGGCCTATAATTTTCTTTCTTTGTGTTGTCTTTGCCTGGTTTTGGAATCAGAATTATGCTCGCCTCATAAAAGGAGGTTGGAAGTCTTCCTTCCTCTTGAATTTTTTGAAATAGTTTGAGAAGGATAGGAGTTAGTTCTTCTTTGAATATTTGGAAGAATTCCGTTGTGAAGCCATCGGGCCCTGGACTTTTCTTTGTTGGGAGTTTTTTGATAACTGTTTCGATCTCATTTGGTGTAATCGGTCTGTTTAGGTTTTCTGATTCTTCCAGATTGATTTTTGGAAGATTGTATGTTTCAAGGAATTTGTCCATTTCATCTAGGTTGTCTAGTTTTTTGGCATACAGTTCTTCATAGTATTTTCTTACAATATTTTGTATTTCTGTTCTGTCAGTTGTTATTTCTCCTCTCTCATTTCTAATTTTATTTATTTGAGTCCTCTCTCTCTTTTTCTTGGTGAGTCTACTTAAAGGTTCATCATTCTTGTTTACCTTTTCAAAGAACCAGCTCCTAGTTTCATTGATCCTCTGTATTGTTTCTTTAGCCTCTATGTCATTTATTTCTGCTCTGATCTTTATTATTTCCTTCCTTCTACTATATTTGGGCTTTACTTGCTGTTTTTTTTCTAATTCTTTTAGATGCAGGGTTAAGTTGTTTATTTGAGCTTTTTCTAGCTTCTGAAAGTGTGCCTGTAGTGCTATGAACTTCCCTCTCAGCACTGCTTTCGCTGTGTCCCATAAATTTTGAGTTGTTGTATTCTCATTGTCGTTCGTTTCTAGGAATTTTTTTTATTTCTTCTTTGATCTCATTCTTAATCCATTCATTATTTAACACCCTGCTATTTAGTTTCCATGTGTTTGAGAATTTTTGAGCTTTTCTGCAGTGATTCATTTCTAGTTTCATGCCGTTGTGATCAGAGAAAGTGCTTGATATGATTTCAGTCTTCTTAAACTTGTTGAGAGCACTTTTGTGCCCTAACATGTGGTCTATCCTAGAGAATGTACCATGAGCACTTGAAAAGAATGTATATTCTGCTGCTTTAGGGTGAAAGGTTCTGAAGATATCTATTAAATCGAGTTGATCTAGTGTTTACAATAAGTCTGCTGTTTCTTTGTTAATTTTCTTTCTTGAGGATCTATCTAGTGATGTTAGTGGGGTATTGAAATCCCCTACTATTATAGTATTGCTGTTGATCTCACCCTTTAAATCCATCAAAGTCTGCTTTATATATTTGGGTGCTCCTATATTAGGTGCATAGATATTTATAATAGTTATATCTTCCTGTTGGATTACTCCCTTTATCATTATGTAGTGGCCTTCTTTATCTCTTACTATATCCTTTGTTTTAAAGTCCAATTTGTCTGATATCAGTATTGCTACCCCAGCTTTTTTTTCATTTCCGTTTGCATGAAATGTTTTTTTCCATCCTTTTACATTCAATCTATGTGTGTCTTTTGTTCTAAGGTGTGTCTCTTGTAGACAACCTATGTATGGGTCCTGTTTTCTTATCCACGCAGCTACCATATGTCTTTTGATTGGATCATTTAATCCATTTACATTTAAGGTTATTATTGATATGTAGTTGTTTATTGCCATTTTCTTCTTTAAAGGTGTATTCCTTTTTTTGCTATATTCTTTTCCAACTTTGATCTGTTTACAACAGGCCCCTTAACATTTCCTGCAGCATTGGTTTGGTTGTAATGAACTCCTTGAGTTGCTTTTTGTCTGGGAAGCTTTTTATTTCTCCTTTGATTTTAAACAATAGCCTTGCTGGATAAAGTAGTCTTGGTTGTAGGTTCTTGTTCTGCATTACTTTGAATATTTCTTGCCATTCCCTTCTGGCCTCAAGTGTTTCTGTTGAGAAGTCGGATGTCATCCTTATGGGGGCTCCTTTGTAGGTGATAACTTTTTTTTCTCTTGCAGCTTTTAATATTTTCTCTTTATCGCTTAGCTTTGGTATTTTAATTATGATGTGTCTTGGTGTAGGTTTCTTTGTGTTTCTCTTTAATGGAGTTCTCTGTGCTTCTTGGACTTGTGAGAGTTTCTCTTGCATTAATTTAGGGAAGTTTTCAGTTATGATATGATTGAACAAAGTCTCTATCCCTTGTTCTTTTTCTTCTTCTTCAGGAACCCCTATGATGCAGATGTTATTTCTCTTCATGTTGTCAAAGAGCTCTCTAAGTGTTTCCTCTGACCTTTTGAGTCTCTTTTCTCTTTTCTTCTCTGCTTTCATGCTTTCATTCCAGTTGTCCTCCAACTCGCTTATTTGATCCTCAGCTGTATCCATACTGTTTTTAATTCCTTCCATTGTGGTCTTCATTTCTGATATTGTATTTGTCATCTCTGACTGATTCTTTTTTCATATTTCAATATCCTTTTTTATACTTGCTATTTCTTTATTTAGGTTTTCAAACTGCCCCTCCATTGTTGTTCTAAGATCCCTGAGCATCCTTACAATCATTATTTTGAACTCTGCATCTGGAAGTTTGATTATTTCCATATCACTCAGCTCATCTCTCAAAGGTGTCTCTTGTGGTTTCATTTGGGTTGCACTCCTTTGTCTTCTCATAATGGTGTTTTATTTGTAGAGTTGTTTGAGTTTAGGCTTGGTGTTGTCTGCCTCAAGTTTTCAGTTGTGTTATTTCTAGGTCTTCTTGGGTTGGTATCAGCTATTATTTGTAATCCACTTTCGGATTTGGGCAGCTTTGAAGTCTTGATTTGTTTGTTTTCTTAATAGGTGATAGTCTTGTTAACTGATCTCAGCAGGGGGCTTCCTTGAAACTGTAACCAGGAATGCTGTGGGTGTAACCTGAGAAGCTGAAGGTCTCTTCCACCAACTAATCTCACTGGGGGCAGGGTTTTTTCTCAGCTTCAGTAGGGGGAGGTGTATCTCAGATCTCCATGGAGACCTGAGTTACGGCCCCTCCTCCCCACTTCTTGTTTTCAGCTGTGTCTTGTTGCGCTGATTGGAGCTGGATAGATGTCCTGAGATCTCTGATCCGGAAGCACTTCAGCTCTGTTTTGTGAAAGGTTCAGTCCCTCCCCCAGCTATGGCTGCCTCCAGCACGAATGAGTCAGCTTTTTTATTTCGTTTCTTGCATACCTTATCCCCTCACAGTCTGTCCCTCTCCACGACCTTTCCACTTGGGAGATAAGCTGGTCTTTTCAACCCACCTTGCTCCCTGGTCACCAGGTAAGTGGCTGTGAGCAGTAGTTTCTGCTCTTTTTCCTCTGTGAAATCCTCTCCGGGCTCTCAGCCTCACAACCCCCCCCCCTTTCCGTTCCTGTAAGCAGAGGAGATTCAGGCACTCCTTACCAGGAGTATTGTGGCTTCCTCTTTGCTCCTTGGTTTTTGAGAGCTGTTCTTGCAGTTCAGTGTTGGTTTTTCATGCTGATTTTTTCTAAATTGATTTGTATTCCAGTTTGGTGGTGAGAGCTGGGCGTCTGTGCATCCGCCTACTCCGCTGCCATCTTCAAAAGACCAGTAGCTGTCTTATATATTTTGGTGCTCCTTGTTTTAGTGCATATATATTAAGAAGTGTTATGTCTTCTTGATTCAGTGTCCCCTTAATCATTATGGTTAAATTTTTGTCTCTGATTATTTTTGCTGTCATTTAGTCAGCATTGTTAGATATAAGTATTGCTACACCTGCTTTTTATGGATATTATTTGCTTGTAGTATTGTTTTCCAGCCTTGCACTTTGAATTTGTTTTTATCCTTGTTGCTTAGATGTGTTTCTTTTAGGGAGCATACATTTGTATTTTCTTTTTTAATCCATTCTGCTACTCTGTGTCTTTTTATTGGTGAGTCCAATCCATTTACATTTAGTGTAATTATTGACACTTGAGGGTTTCCTGTTGCCATTTTATATATTGCTTTCTGTTAGTTTTGTATCTTTTTTTTTTTTTTGTATTTTTCTGAAGCTGGAAACGGGGAGAGACAGTCAGACAGACTCTCGCATGCGCCCGACCGGGATCCACCCGGCATGCCCACCAGGGATGACGCTCTGCCCACCAGGGGGCGATGCTCTGCCCCTCCGGGGCATCGCTCTGCCGTGACCAGAGCCACTCTAGCACCTGGGGCAGAGGCCAAGGAGCCATCCCCAGTGCCCGGGCCATCTTTGCTCCAATGGAGCCTTGGCTGCGGGAGGGGAAGAGAGAGACAGAGAGGAAGGAGGGGGTGGTGGAGAAGCAAATGGGTGCTTCTCCTATGTGCCATGGCCGGGAATGGAACCCAGGTCCCCCTCACGCCAGGCTGACGCTCTACCGCTGAGCCAACCGGCCAGGGCCAGTTTTGTATCTTGTTTGATTTTTCTCTTTTGTTTTTCTATCATTTCTATCATTTGTTTTTGCTTGGTTGTAATCCATACTTTATTCGTCTGTTACTTATTTTTTCAAGTCATGTGCTTCTGTGGTGGTTTTTTCAGGGGTGGTTACCATTAAGTAATGGAAAGGGTACCTACCATGTTCATTGTAGTACACTATCTTATAAGTGCTACTACACTTCATCGTCCTTTGTTACTGTTAATCTTCGTCCTCTCCTCTTTTTTGTTTTTGTTGTCACAGTTTAAATTTGGTTTTATTGTGTTCTTGATGGAGCTTTTACTTGTGGTTTTGTTTTGTTTTGTTCTTTGTATCTGGTTGGAAGACCCCATTTAGTATTTCCTGAAGGGGAGTTTTCTGATGATAAATTTCCTCATCTTTTCTGTATCTGTGAATGTTTTTATTTCTCCTTCATATTTGAAGGATAGCTTTGATGGGTATAGTTTTCTTAGTTGGAAGTTCCTCTCTTTCAGAACTTTAAATATCAGGGTCCACTCTCTTCTAGCTTGTAGAGTTTCTGCTGAGAAATCCAATGATAATCTAATAGGTCTTCCTTTATATGTTGTATTCTTCTTTTCCCTGGGTGTCTTGAGAATTTTTTGTTGTTGTTGATTTGTCCAATTTCATTATGATGTGCTTTGAAGTAGGTTTGTTGGGGTTAAGATAACTTGGTGTTCTGTTTGCTTCTTGAATTCGAGGTTTTAGTTCTTTCCATAGGCTTGGGAAGTTCTCGTCTATTATTTGTTTGAATATGTTCTCCATTCCATTTTCTCTCTCTTCTCCTTCTGATATACCTATTATTCTTATGTTACTCTTTTTGATGGAGTCAGACAATTCCTATAGGGATTTCTCTTTTTTTTAATTCTTGAGTCTCTCTCCTCTTCTCTCTGTTGTGCCTCAAGTTGCCTGTCTTCTATGTCACTAATCCTCTCTTCTATATGGCCTGTTCTATTAGCTAAGCTTGTTACCTCATTTTTCAGTTCATGAATTGAGTTTTTCATCTGTGTTTGATTTGTTTATATAGTTTCAATTTTCTTGGTAATATATTCTTTGTGTTCGTTGAGTTGTTTTTTGAGCTTCCTAATTTGCCTTTCTGTATTTTTTTTGTATATCTCTGGGTATTTTTAGGATTTCTATTTTAAATTCTCTGTCATTTAACTCCAAGGTTTCCAATCTATTAAAATAGTTTTCTATAGATTTGTCCTCATCTATCTGTGCTACATCTCTGTTCTTTGTATCTATGATATTCGATTTCCTTTTCCTTAATGGTTTCTGGGGGTGGTTTTATTAATAACACTAATGAGAATTCATAAAGAATAAAAAGTAAAAAAATAGACAACAAAACAAAATAAATTTTTAAAATAATTATTATTTCTCTTTTTTCCTTTTTTTTCTCCTTCTTTGAGAAAATACCATGAAAAACTGAGAATTATGTTGTGCTAAATGGAACAAAAACTACCTATAACAGAGGGCCTGAGTTGGGGAGAAGTGATAAAGGGGCAAAAAAGGACGTAGGGACACACAAAATTCAAAAAAGGAAAAAAAATTTGATTCAAAAATAAAATAATTTGCTTGTAAATGATGGACTAATGAGAGATACAGTGAAAGGGATAAGAAGGAAACAAGAAAAAGATAAAAATACTATTGTATTAAGTGGAACAAAAACTACTTAGAATGGAGAGCTGGGGTTGGGGGGAATGCTAATGAGTTAAAAAGTGAAGTAAAAAGCACACAAAATGCCACAAAGAAAAAATTTGAATCCAAAATAAAATAATTTGTTCGTGAGTATTGAATGAAAGGCAAAGTAAAAGAGAAAAGAAGAAACTAAGAGAGAGCAGGAAAAATGAAAAAGGGAAAAAGAAAAAAAGGAGAGAGTTAAGGGTTTTGGAGTGCAACTATCATAGAGAGAAAGAAAAAAGAAAAGAAAATAATGGGAAAGGTAATACTTGTGGGTATTGTAGTTCAAGATGAAGAGAAAATAATAAGATGAGCAGAGGATAAAAGGACCAAGGTAGATGAAAAAAGAAAAAAAATAAAGATAAGAAGATGAAAGAAACAAAAAAATAGTGGAAAAATTTATGAAGACTGGATTTTTCTTGATTTTGAGAGGTTATCTTCTTCTTTTTTTTTCCTCTCCCTCTTCCTGGTCAGTGGCATGTACCCCAGGCTCTGCCCCTGAGGCATGCTTAGGAAGAGATTTGTAATTGATGTGATGCTATGGCAATGTCATATACTAGGCCTCAGTCTCGTTGGTAGTCAGAGCTTGTTAGTATTTGCAGGCTCTGACAATGGGAGAGTTCATTTTCCCTGAGCCTCTCTCCTAGTCTCTCCTTCCTAAATTAGCAGCCTGATGATCCACCTATGAGGTTGCCACTGCCACTGCCTGGAGTGTAAGAGGCTCAAAGAGCTGGCAAATCCCCACTCTTTTGCCACTGAGCACAGGACTCTGTAAGGCTCTGTCAGTCAGAGCCGCCAGCATAATCAGGCAGGGCTGGGAGCCAATTGCTCTCAAGGTGTCTTTCTATGAGCCTCCAGGCATGTCTTGTATGTCTTAGCACTCTGTGGGACCACTCTCCCCAGGCTTTTGCACTTTGTAACCTGTATTGGCTGGGAAGAAGATGTCTAGTCACTGCCTGCGGAACAGGAGGTCTTAAAAGCTTCCAAGTCCCTCTTGTTAGCACATAGCCCTGAGTATGAAAGCTCTGCCAATCAGAACCACCAGCTTAAGCAGGTAGGGGGAGAGTGTTGACATCTGTTCAGTTCCCCAGGTATGCCTAGTTAAATTTGCCTTAGCATTCCGTCGGATTGCTCTCTGCAGGCTTCTTCCTTGTTAAGAAGCCTACAGCCTAGCCTGTACTACTTCTGCAGTGTTCTCTGAGGTTTGTTCCATAAGAGTGTGTTTTTCACCCTGTATCAGCTGACAGGAAGTTTCCCCCTCCCCTACATGCAGAGCAAGAGGCACTAAAAAATATCACATCTCTTGTCTCAGATTGCTGAGCTGAGAGAGAAGACCTTGTCAGCTAGAGCCACGTAGGCCAGTTGTGTGGTGAGGAGACTATGGGTTAAGCTAGTTTCAGCAATTGGATTTGCAAATCTGCTCCAGAGATGGTCTGCAAGCTGCCTGCCACACCTCCCCCTAGTTGTTCTGAATTTTTTCTTCCCTGGGATGTTAGTCAGAATGGCTAGCTGAGACAACCTGCCCGGAGAAATTGGGTGTAGGGAAGTTTGCTTTCATGCACTCCCCACGTGCTGTTGTTGGGGGAGCAGGGATCACACTGAGACTCTGGTCACAGCCCACGCAGAAGTCTCTGACCCTGACCCTCTGTCCAAGAACATGGGTGCCCAAGCCCAGGGCACTAGGAGGAACCTCTTGCACACTATTCGTGCTCACCGACCAGGATATCAGGAGTAATGGAGGCCTCCGCTTGCCTGCCTTTGCCGGGGCCTGGCGCTGGCATTAGCTCGTGTGGGTTGATTCGCCGCAGGCACACTCTTTCCTTGGCTTGACCTCTGTGCCTCAGCCCATCCTTCCACACCCCCAGCTCATTCTCTCTCAGTTCCAAGTGAAAGCTGCCCTTGCTCAGGTTAGTGAGGAAGGAGGAGTGTTCCGTTCTCAGTCTTATTTCCTTCAGGGTTAATTATATATTTAGCCACCATTTCACCCAATCATACCTTTTTGTTCAGTGTGTGGGACTTACAGACGCTCCAGGAATCAATTTTTCTGTCTCTAGTTGAAGAACTTGTTGAAATTTTGAGAAGAAGTATCGGGAATGTTCCTCACGGCGCCATTTCTCTGACGTCACTGTATCTCTTGTGTGTGTGTGTGTGTGTGTATTTTTCCAAAGTTGGAAACAGGGAGGCAGTCAGACAGACTCTTGCATGCGCCCAACCGGGATCCACCCAGTATGCCCACCAGGGGGCGATGCTCTGCCCATCTTGGGGTGTCACTCTGCAGCAATCAGAGCCATTCTAGAGCCTGAGGCAGAGGCCACATAGTCATCCTCAGCACCTGGGCAAACTTTGCTCCAATGGAGCCTTGGCTGCAGGAGGAGAAGAGAGAGACAGAGAGGAAGGAGAGAGGAAGGGGTGGAGATACAGATGGATGCTTCTCCTGTGTGCCCTGGCCAGGAATCGAACCCAGGACTCCTGCACATCAGGCCAACGCTCTACCACTGAGCCAATCGGCCAGGGCCGTCACTGTATCTTTTAACTCTGATTTTTAGAAGTTTTTCTTTACTGTTCTGAGTATTTTCTGTCTTTCATGTAATATTTCTCCCATAAATATAATTATTTCTACCAGGAAATAATTTACTCTTTCTTTAGAGCACTCATTTTATTTCTAACATGAGGACTATAATATCAAAACTATTTCTGAAAATTTGGGGAATCAATCTATCATTCAAAACAAAAATCTATTAAAGAGAGCCACTGAACACCATGGAAAGGCTAAGAAAAACAATCATAAGTTTTCTTCACTTGGGATGGATGTCTCCCCTTCTTCTCCAGGACTAGTTCCTTTATACCTGGCTTTGGACAAAAAAAAAATCTAAATTTTTATGCTTTGGGTAAATGATTTGCCTGGTTAAGTAAAAGAAGATTTACAGGCACTAGTGTTACAGTGATACAAAGGTCCTTGGAAATAAAAGTCTTCTATCTCCTTGTCTGAAGATCATCTCATCAATGATTCCCCTTTTTCTATTCTACAGGCAAGAATCCCCAAATTGAGAAATCCAACCTGCCTAGGGAGTGTATCAGGAAGTTCTTTCCAAGGCGGAAATGCTTTGTGTTTGACCGGCCTACAAATGACAAGGAATTATTACACCATTTGGAAAAGGTGTCAGAAAATCAACTAGATTTGAATTTCCAGCAGCAATCCAAAAATTTCTGCAAATATATCTTCACACATGCAGAAACCAAAACCATCCAACGGAACATCACTGTCACTGGAAATGGTGAGTCTTCCTTGTGAGCACATATTCCTCTGTGTCTCGGTGTGTGTGAGTGCACATTAGGTTTGCTGATAATTTTGTTTTCTTCTTTATGTGATTTGGCAAATCAGAGATTCTTGCCATACATAGACATGCAACTTTTTTCATTAAAGTTTCCCTATGTGAAGGATTATTCAAGCCAACTATATCTTGTGAAACTAATACACTAATTATGTAAGCACAAGCTGCTGTTAAAGATAAGAATCCGCATAGTGATGAGAAGACCAATGAGACGAGTGTGTCTTGGTGAAGATACACAAGATATTTAGTGAATTTACACAAGTTTGAAAATATATAGCAATTCCTTGAGCCTCTGAGAGTTCATGGAGAGTTTGAGAAGCTAATTTAACTATAGTTTTATGTACAGAACTGGATTCACAGTTATGCAACCTGGGCAGACACATAGTGCCCAGTGCTGAACTGAGCCCATGCTTGGTTTAATGTTTGTGTCACTGTCCTAAAATTCCTGATGATTTTTTAAAGAGGCTTCTCATTCATTTTCAAGTAATATACAAAATTTATCTACATTAGTCACTTATATAATAAACGCTTTGTAAAGTATCAATGGGAAAAGTATTCTAGGAAATCCTTAAACATATTGATTTAGATTATTATTTTAATATTATAATGTGATGAATTCATAAATAAAAAAGAGTGAGTTGAATACACAATAATTATATTATTAGAAAGTGAAGGGAATTCAAGATGGTAACAGAGTAGGTAGAAGTTACATTCTCCTCCTCCCAAGAACAAAATGAATTACAATTAAATTATAGAACAATAATTCTATTAACAAATGTAAGGCTAGCTGAAGAAAAGTTCTATAACCAAGAATTTCTAGAAGAAGCCACATGCAGACTGATAGTAAGGACAGTGATACAAAAAGGTCTAGCCCTGATCCCATGGAGAGCAACTGAGGTTCAAGAAGGATATCTAAACTTTAAAGGTTCCCCCAAAGAAATGTGGAATCTAAACTCCAAGCCTAGCTCCACATCCCAGAGCACCAGAGCTAGGAAGGAGCACCCACATAACATCTGGCTGTGAAAAGCAAGGATACTTTCCCTCAGAATTAAACAGGAATCCAATAGAGTCACAGGCACGCTCTTAAAAGGTCAATGCATAAAATTCCTTTTTCAGCCATTTACCCTGGGCTCTGGCAGAAGGAGGGTGGAGTGCGCTAGAATTGCTTAAAGAAAATCTAGCATGTGTAGCTCTGGAGAGAAAGCTGAAGGGACAGCCACCAGGATCCATGTGCTAAGTCCTTCTCAAACACCATAAATGTCATCTTTCTTGAAGTGAACATTCCCCTTGAAGTGGTATCAGCCTGCAGGAAAACAATAGACCAACACTGTGACCTCCCTCTCGCCCATACAGCAGAGCTCACACCTTGCTGAGGAGTAAGCTGCCTTAGCCAGACTGGTCTGGGCAGACTCAGGAGGTGTCAGTGACTGAGTTCAGTGGCTTTGGGGATGGAACTATTTCTCCTACTTACCATGAACCTGACTGGAACTTTCTCCTAATACGCATTCATTAGAACCACCAGCCAGGCTTTGGCAAGCTCACCTTCCGAGGTTCAGAGGCCCTACTTGTCTGACTCAAGGTGGCTCTGCCCAGCTAAGGTCCAGGAAAAATCCAGGACATACTGAATTGTGTAGTCTTAGGATGGGGACCTTTCCCCACACATTCCCCTAAGCCGGACCAATACCGCCCCATCATAGGACAACCTCTCACCACTACCTGTTGACTCACTGTGCACCCACCTCATCAGCTCGAGTACTGCCAGTGGCCCTTTCAGTGACTGAGCCTGACAAGCATCAGGCAGACAAGGCAGGCAGAGGTGGATCTCAGGGTGCCTTGGGATTTTTGCTTATCTGTCCCTGGACTCAGGCTAGTAAGGCTGGCATTGTTGTACAACTTGGTCCATCCCACATTCATCCAGTCACAGCAGAGGTAGTTACAAGATGTAGATTGCTTGTAGCTCCAAACAGATTGCCCAGAACATCTGGCATTGGCCTACACCAGGGTCCTACTCAAGTGACCCACAACAAACACACCCAGGGGTCAGCTTCAGAAAACACCAGAGCAGGATCCAATATGCTTCACAATCAGCATATCCAAAAGAAGATGTTGTCAGGCACAAAATCTTGCTGAGGTAAATTCTACTTCATGTGGTCAGCACCTACACAGCAACTTGCACAGTGTATTCAAGGTTGAGCCTCACAGTCAGCCAACCTGAATGTCAATCCTAAACATGACTAAATCAAGCTCTGGTGATCAAAGAGAATGCCTCACTGGACCCCACAGGGCACCTACCACATATGGCCACCCCATGAAGCCTGGGAATTATAGCAGCTCTGCCTAATACATAGAAGTGAACACAAAGAGGCAGTCAAAATGAGGAGACAAATAGTCCTCAAATGAAAGAATAAGAAACATCTCCAGGAAAAGAACTAAATGAAATGGAGGCAAGCAGTTTATCAGATACAAAGTTCAGAGTTTGGGTTATAAGAATGCCCAAAAGCATAAAAAAGTAGATAGAAACCATACAAAAGGACCAGTCAGAAATGTTAAATTTATTATCTGAAATGAAAAATACACTGAAAGGAATAAATAGTTGGTTAGATATGAAGAAGAGGCCTCAACCAGTGATGTGTAAGGCAAAGTAACAGAACACACCCAATATGAGCTGCAAAAAGAAAAAAGAATTTTAAAAAATGAGGATAGTTTAAGAGAAATTTGGGACAATAGAAAGCTTTAAAACAGTGGTCCCCAAACCCCAGGCTGTGGCCCGGTACTGGTCCGCAGAGAAAGAATATATAACTTACATTATTTCTGTTTTATTTATATTTAAGTCTGAACGATGTTTTATTTTTATAAAATGACCAGATTCCCTCTGTTACATCCATCTAAGACTCACTCTTGACGCTTGTCTCAGTCACATGATACATTTATCCGTCCCACCTTAAAGGCCGGTCCGTGAAAATATTTTCTGACATTAAACCAGTCCGTGGCCCAAAAAAGATTGGGGACCACTGCTTTAAAATATATGCATCGTAGAAGTACAGAAAGAGGAGAGAGACTAAAATATTCAAAACCTGTTTGAAGAAATAATGACTAAAAACTCCCCTAATCTGGTGAAGAGAAAAGACAAATCCTATAAGCAGAGAGTCCCAAACAAGATGAACCCAAAAAGGCACAAACCAAGACAAAACATAATTAAAATGGCAAATGTTAATGACAAAGAGAAAATCTTAAAAGCTGCAAGAGAAACACAATTAGTTACATAATAAGAAAATTCCTAGAAAACTATCAGTTCATTTATCAAGAGAAACATTGTAAGGCCAGAAATGAAATATTTAAAGTGAAGATATTCAAGGACTTACAACCAAAACTACTTTACCCAGCAAGGCTATCATTTAAAATTGAAGGAGAAATAAAGAGCTTCACAGACAAGAAAAGGCTTAAAAGAGTCTGTTACCACCAAACCAACATTACAAGAAATATGTAAGAGCCTGCTATAAGAGGAATAATAGCAAAAAGAAGAAAAGAGAAAAAATACACACAAAGAAACACAGTTAAAAGACTGATACAGCATGACCAGGTGGTGGCGCAGTGGATAGAGTGTCGAACTGGGATGCCGAGGACCCAGGTTCAAGACCCCGAGGTCACCAGTTTGAGCGCAGGCTCATCTGGTTTGAGCAAAGCTCACCAGCTTGAGCCCAAGGTCACTGGCTTGAGCTTGGGGTCACTCAGTCTGCTGTAGCCCCCCCCCACCCCCATTCAAAAGCACATATGAGAAAGCAATCAATGAACAACCAAGGTGTCACAACAAAGAATTCATGCTTCTCATCTCTCTAACTTCCTGTCTGTCTGTCCCTTTCTCTGACTCTGTCTCTTCACAAAAAAAAAAAAAAGACTGATACAGCAATAAACACATACCT
Source organism: Saccopteryx leptura (assembly GCF_036850995.1). Taxonomy (NCBI): domain Eukaryota; kingdom Metazoa; phylum Chordata; class Mammalia; order Chiroptera; family Emballonuridae; genus Saccopteryx; species Saccopteryx leptura. The sequence continues at coordinate 171,937,445 of NC_089505.1, forward strand.
ATCAATAATCACATCAAAAGTAAATGGCTTCATATGACATAGGGTATCTGAATGGATATGAAAACATGAACACAGATCTGCTGTCTACAGGAGACCCACTGCAGAATGAAAGACACAGACTAAAATAAATGAATGGAAAAGATATTTTATGAAAATGGAAAGGAAAATAAAATCCAGGGTAGTAATACTTATATCAGACAAAATAGACTTTAAAACAAAAGTTATAGTAAAAGACAAAAAAGAACACTATAATGATCAAGTGAGCAATCCACAAGGGAATATAACCCTTATAAACATTTATGCATTCAACACAGGAGCACCTAAATATGTAAAATTAATCATGAGGGACATAAAAGAAGAAATTGACCATAATTCAGTCCTTATAGGGGATTTTAACACTTCCATTGTTAAATGGAAGGATTTTGTCCTTCCACTGACATGAAAGGGTATATCTTCCATACAGAAAAACAATAGAACAATGGTGGCCTTAAAATGACACATGAAATCAGATATCTTCAGAGCATTTCAGTCCAAAGCAGCAGAATATACCTTTATTCCAAGTCCACATGGAACATCTTCTAGGATAGACCACGTTTTAGAACACAAAAGAAATCTCAATAAATTTAAGAAGATTGAAATCGTATAAAGCATCTTCTCTGACCACAATAGAATGAAACTAGAACTCAATCACAAAAAAAAACAAACAGAAAAACTGAAAAACACACAAAGACATGGAGGCTAAATAACATATTACTAAACAATTAATAGGTTAATGATCTGATTAGGAAAGAAATCAAAAGATACCTTGAAACAAATGAAAATGAGAACACAGTGACCCAAAATCTATAGGACACAGTGAAAGCAGTCTTAAGAAGGAAACTAAGCATTACAGGCCTACCTCAAAAAAAAGAATATTCTCAAATAATCAGTCTAACCTTACACTTAAAGGAACTTTAAAGGAAAAATAACAAACAAAGCCCAAAGTGAGTAGAAGGAAAAAAACAGTAAAAAACAGAGAAGAAATAATTAAAATAAAAATTTAAAAGACAATACAAAAGACCAATAAAACTAAGTACTGCTTCTTTGAAAAGATAAACAAGATTGACAAACCCTTAACCAGAATCATCAAGAAAAAGAAAATAAAGGGACTCAAATAAATAAAACCAGAAATAAAAAGGAGAAGTAAAAACAGAGACTAAAGAGATACAAAAGATTGTAAGAAAATATTACCAGCTACTATATGCCAACACATGGACTATCTGGATGAAATGGATACAGTCCTAGAAACATGCAGTGTTCTAAAATTGAATCAGAAAGAATCAGAGAATCTGAATAGATAGAGTACAAGAAATAAAATTGAAATAGTAATCAAAAACTTCTCAACAAACAAATATCAAATATCCAGGACTGAACAGCTTTACCAGTAAATTTTAACAAACATTCAGAAGAACTAACACCTATCCTTCTCAAACTATTACAAAAAAATTCAAGGGCATAAAAGATTCCCAATCTCATTTTAAGAGGCCTCCATTATCCTAATTTCAAAACCAGATAAAGACACTACAAAATGAGAAAATTATAGGTCAATATCCCCAGTAGGCATAGATGTTAAAATTCCAGCAATATATTAGCAAACCAGACCCAGTAATATTTTCAGATGATATACCATGCTCAAGTGTAATTTATTCCAGGGATGCAAAGATAATACAATATCCACAAGTAATAGAAGTGATACAACACATTTTAAAACAGAATAAAAACGCCATGACTATATTAATAGATGTAAAAAAAGTATTTGATAAAATTTAGAACCTTTTTATGATAAAGACTCTCAGCAAAGTGAAAATAGAGGGAACATACTTCACATAATAAAAGCTATGTTTGACAAGCCCACAGGCAATATCATACTCAATGAACAAAAACTAAAAGCATTTTTCTTAAAATCAGAAACAAGTCTTATTCAACACAGTACTAGAAATCCTAGCCACAGCATTCAGACAAAAAGAAGAAATAAAGGCATCCAAATTGGAAAACAAGAAGTAAAACTATCATTATCTGCAGATAACAGGATACTGTCAATAGAAAACAATAAATATTTCATCAAACAATTACTTTAACTGATCAATTCAGTAAACTAGCAGCACACAAATTAAATATTCAGAAATCGGTTTTATTTTTATATACCAATAAAAAAACATCAGAAATGGAAACTAATAAAAAAATTTCATTCACAATTGTTTCAAAAATAAAAAAATACCTAGTAATAAATTTAACTGAAGATGCAAAAGACCGGGAGAGTGACGTCACGGAAATGGCGCCGTGAGCAGCGCGTCCGACAGATCTCCCCAAAATCTCAACAAATTTATCAACTAGAAACAGAAAAATTTATCCTCAGAGCATTCCAGAGTTCCAAACACACACTGAAAGCAAAAGGACTGTTGACAAGGAGGGAGTACACCTGTGGTGAGTCAACCCACACATGCACCTGCCCGCCCACACTCGGGGAACGGCAGCCTGGGCACTGGCGGCCGCCGCTGCATGCCCTGAGAAACCGCGCACGCGCCCCCCATGCCGCGGTCTGGAGAGTCCCCAACCACTGGCATGACGAGAAACCGCGCGCGTGCGCCCCGTGCCGCGGTTCATAGAGTCCCCGGTCACTGGCGTGCCGAGAAACCGCGTGCGCGCCCCGTGCCGCGGCCCGGAGAGTCCCCGGCCACTGGCGTGCTGAGAAACCGCGCGCACGCCCCGTGCCGTGGTCCGGGAGGGGAGCCAAGGCTGTCTTTCCTAGTCAGGAGATTCTCTCCGTGAGCGGGGCACCTCACCCAGCCATTCAAGCTAACAATCAAGCGTTGGGGGGAGGGGTGCGCAGGCAGCCTGAAATACTTTCTGGAGCACAGCTGCGGATCCAATCACTGAAATTAGCTTAACCCACGAAATCTACGCACCCACGGGGCTCTAATTGATAAGATCTCTCCCAGTTCAGTGATCTAAGACAAGAGGCGTGATATTTTTCAGTGCCTTTCGCTAAAGGGGCGGAGGCAACTTCTGATTGACAGAGCCTCCATATTCAGGGATATACCTAACAAGAGAGACTTGGCAGATATTAAGATCTATACAGCAAGCAGCAACTAGTGCTTCTTCTTCCCAGCCAAAACAGGCTACCAAGTGTGGAAAGCCTGGGTTGAGTGGTCCAACTGAATGATAGGCGCTGAACAGTCACCTTGACAACAATTGACTCCCAGCCCCACCTGATTACGCTGGAGGCTCTGCCAGAGCCTTACCCAGAGCCTTGCGCTGAGTGAGGATAGCTTGGGGATTTCCCAGCTCTTTGAGCCTCTTACTCCCCAGACAGAAGCAGTGGCAGCCTCATAGCTGGATCACCAGGCTGCTAATTCAGGAAGGGGAGACTAGGAAAGAGACTCCAGGAAAGCAAACTCTCTCATTGTTGGACTCTGCAAACGCCAACAAGCCTTGACTACCAGTGAGACTAAAGCCAATTATATGACATTGCCATAGAATCCCATCAACTGCAAATTCCTACCTAAGAGTGACACAGGGGCAGAACCTGGGGTACAGAGTCACTGACCAGGAAGAGGGAGAGAAAAGAAAAAGGAAGAAGTTAACCTCTCAAAATCAAGAAAAATCCACAGACTTTATAACTTGTTCCACTAATTCTTTGTTGTTGTTGTTTCTTTCTTCTTTCTTATTGCCTTTATTATTATTTCTATTTCTTCCACCTCGGTCCTTTTACTCTCTGCTCATCTTATGCTACCATTTTCTTGAACTACACTACCCATGAGTGTTACATTTTATTTCTTTTCTTCATCCTAACTCTCCTTTAGAGTTATACTCTAAAACCCTTAACTCTCACTCTCTCCCCTTTTGTTATTTTGTTTTCTTTTTCCTTTCTTTTTTTTCTTCCTTCGTTTCTCTCTTTTTCTTATTTTTTCCTTTCTATTCATTTCTTCTTTTCTCCTTTTACTTTTCCTCCCATTTAAGCCTCAATCACAAACAAATTAATTAATTTGGGACTCAAGTTCTTTTTGGGGGTTTTTTTTGTTCTTTTTTTCTTCTTCTGCTTTTGTTCTTGGTTTTCCTTTATTTGTTTGTTTTTGTGGCATTTTGGGCACTTTTTACATTGCTTTTTAACTCACTAGCATTCCTCCCAACCCAAAGTCTCCATTGTATTTAGTCTTCACTCCACTTAATACAACAGATTTTTACTTATTATTTTTATTTTTATTTTTTTCTTCTTTAATTATTGTTTTTTCTCTCCTTTTTTCTGTTTCCCTCTTATCCCTCTCATTATATCTCTTAGTCGACCATCACTTACAAGCAAATCATTTTATGCTTGTCTAAGATTTTCTCCTTTTTTTTTTTTTTTTTTTTTTTTTTTGCATTTAGTAGGTCCCTACTCCCTTTTTTGCCCCTTGAACTCTTCACCCCAAATTAGGCCCTCCATTCTAGGCAGTTTTTGTTCCATTTAGCATAATATAATTCACAAGTCATCACGATATTTCCCTAAGGAGGTGAGAGGAGGGGAAGAGAAGAAAGAAAAAAGGGGGAAATGATAAATTATTACTTTTTTTTTTTGTGGAGTGTTTTCCTTTTTTTTTTTTTCCTTTTTATTTTTTATTAATTCTAATTAACACTATCAACAAGACCACCTTCAGATGCCAATAAGAAAAAGGAAATCGAACATTATGGATACAAAAGATAGAGAGGTAACACAAATAGATGTGGAAAAATCTATGGAGAAAAGATTTAACATATTGGAAGCCTTGGCGCCAAATGACAGAGAATTTAAAATAGAAATCTTAAAAATACTCAGAGATATACAAGAAAACACAGAAAGGCAATTTAGGGAAATCAGAAAACAACTCAATGATCACAAAGAATATATTACCAAAAAATTGAAACTATAAAAACAAATCAAACAGAAATTAAAAACTCAATTCAAGAGCTGAAAAACGAGGTAACAAGCTTAGCTAATAGAACAGCCCAGATAGAAGATAGGATCAGTGAAATAGAAGACAAGCAACTTGAGGCACAACAGAGAGAAGAAGAAAGAGACTCAAAAATAATAAAAAACAAGAAAGCCCTACAAGAATTGTCTGACTCCATCAGAAAGAATAACATAAGAATAATAGGTATTTCAGAGGGAGAAGAGAAAGAAAATGGAATGGAGAATATACTCAAACAAATATTAGATGAGAACTTCCCAAGCCTGTGGAAAGAACTAAAGCCTCAAATTCAAGAAGCAAACAGAACACCGAGTTTTCTTAACCACAACAAACCCACTCCAAGGCACATAATAATGAAGATGACACAAACCAATGGCAAAGAAAAAATTCTCAAGGCAGCCAGGGAAAAGAAGAATACAACATATAAAGGAAGGCCTATTAGATTATCATCAGATTTCTCAGCAGAAACTCTACAAGCTAGAAGAGAGTGGACCCCAATATTTAAAGCCCTGAAAGAGAGGAACTTTCAGCCAAGAATACTATACCCATCAAAGCTATCCTTCAAGTACGAAGGAGATATAAAAATATTCACAAATACAGAAAAGATGAGAGAATTTATCATCAGAAAGACCCCACTCCAGGAAATACTAAAGGGGGTTTTCCAACCAGATTCAAAGAACAAAAGAAAATGTAACCACAAGTAATAGCTCCACCAAGAAAACAATAAAACCAAACTTAAACTGTGACAACAAAAGAAAAAAAAGGGGAGAAAGGATGAAGATTAACAGTAGCAAAGGACGATGAAGCACAGAAATACTCATAAGAAAGGGTACTACAATGAATATGGTAGGTACCCTTTTCATTACTTAATGGTAACCACCCTTGAAAAAACCACCACAAAAACACTTGACTTAAAAAAAGTAGCAACAGAGGAAAGAAGTATGGAATACAAACAAACAAAAACAAACGATAGAAAAACAAAAGAGAAGAATCAAACAAGATACAAAACTAACAGAAAGCAATTTATAAAATGGCAATAGGGAACCCACAAGTGTCAATAATTACACTAAATGTAAATGGATTAAACTTACCAATAAAAAGACACAGAGTAGCAGAATGAATTAAAAAAGAAAATTCAACTGTATGCTGCCTACAAGAAACTCATCTAAGCAACAAGGATAAAAACAAATTCAAAGTGAAAGTCTGGAAAACAATACTCCAAGAAAACAACACCCAAAAAAAAGCAGGTGTAGCAATACTCATATCTAATAATGCTGACTACAAGACAGAAAAAGTACTCAGAGACAAAAATGGTCATTTCATAATGATTAAGGGGACACTGAATCAAGAAGACATAACAATCCTTAATATATATGCACCAAACCAAGGAGCACCAAAATATATAAGACAGCTACTTATTGACCTTAAAACAAAAACTGACAAAAATACAATCATACCTGGAGACCTCAATACACTGCTGACGGTTCTAGATCGGTCATCCAAACAGAGAATCAATAAAGATATAGTGGCCTTAAACGAAATACAAGAACACCTGGATATGATAGACATCTACAGGACACTTCATCCCAAAGCGACAGAGTATACATTTATCTCTAGTGTACATGGAACATTCTCAAGAATTGACCATATGTTGGGCCACAAAGACAATATCAGCAAATTTAGAAAAATTGAAATTGTGCCAAGCATATTCTCTGATCATAAAGCCTTGAAACTAGAATTCAACTGTAAAAAAGAAGGGGAAAAACCCACAAAATTGTGGAAACTAAACAACATACTTCTAAAAAATGAATGGGTCAAAGAAGAAATAAGCGCAGAGATCAAAAGATATATACAGACAAATGAAAATGAAAATACGACATATCAGAATCTATGGGATGCAGCAAAAGCAGTAATAAGAGGAAAGTTCATATCACTTCAGGCCTATATGAACAAACAAGAGAGAGCCGAAGTAAACCACTTAACTTCACACCTTAAGGAACTAGAAAAAGAAGAACAAAGACAACCCAAAACCAGCCGAAGAAAGGAGATAATAAAAATCAGAGCAGAAATAAATGAAATAGAGAACAGAAAAACTATAGAAAAAATCAATAAAACAAGGAGCTGGTTCTTTGAAAAGATCAACAAAATCGACAAACCCTTGGCAAGACTCACCAAGGAAAAAAGACACAGGACTCAAGTAAATAAAATCCAAATTGAAAGAGGAGAGATCACCACAGACATCATAGATATACAAAGAATTATTGTAGAATACTATGAAAAACTATATGCCTCCAAATACAACAATCTAGAAGAAATGGATAAATTCCTAGAACAATACAACCTTCCTAAACTGAGTCATGAAGAAGCAGAAAGCCTAAACAGATCAATCAGCAGGGAGGAAATAGAAAAAACTATTAAAAACCTCCCCAAAAATAAAAGTCCAGGCCCAGACGGTTATACTAGTGAATTCTATCAAACATTCAAAGAAGACTTGGTTCCTATTCTACTCAAAGTCTTCCAAAAAATTGAAGAAGAAGCAATACTTCCAAACACATTTTATGAGGCCAACATAACCCTCATACCAAAACCTGGCAAGGATGGCACAAAAAAAGAAAACTACAGACCAATATCTCTAATGAATACAGATGCTAAAATACTAAACAAAATACTGGCAAATTGAATACAACAACATATTAAAAAAATAATACATCATGATCAAGTGGGATTCATCCCAGAATCTCAAGGATGGTTCAACATACGTAAAACGGTTAACGTAATACACCATATCAACAAGACAAAGAACAAAAACCACATGATCTTATCAATAGATGCAGAAAAGGCTTTCGATAAAATACAACACAATTTTATGTTTAAGACTCTCAACAAAATGGGTATAGAAGGAAAATATCTCAACATGATAAAGGCCATATATGATAAACCATCAGCCAACATCATATTAAACGGCATAAAACTGAGGACTTTCTACCTTAAATCAGGAACAAGACAGGGTTGTCCACTCTCTCCACTCTTATTTAACGTGGTGCTAGAAGTTCTGGCCAGAGCAATCAGACAAGACAAAGAAATAAAAGGCATCCATATCGGAAAAGAAGAAGTAAAGGTATCACTTTTTGCTGATGATATGATCCTATACATCGAAAACCCAAAGGACTCCACAAAAAGATTACTAGAAACAATAAACCAATACAGTAAGGTTGCAGGATACAAAATTAACATACAAAAGTCCATAGCCTTTCTATATGCCAACAATGAAATATTAGAAAATGAACTCAAAAAAATAATCCCCTTCACGATCGCAACAAAAAAAATAAAATACCTAGGAATAAACATAACAAAGAATGTAAAGGACCTATATAAAGAAAACTACAAGGCATTGCTAAGAGAAATAGAAATAGACACAATGAGATGGAAAAATATTCCTTGTTCTTGGATAGGAAGAATAAATATAATTAAAATGGCCATATTACCCAAAGTAATATAAAAATTTAATGCAATTCCCATCAAAATTCCTATGACATTTTTTAAAGAAATGGAACAAAAAATCATCAGATTTATATGGAACTATAAAAAACCCCGAATAGCCAAAGCAATCCTAAGGAAAAAGAATGAAGCTAGGGGCATTACAATACCTGACTTTAAACTATATTATAGGGCCACAATAATCAAAACTGCATGGTATTGGCAGAAAAATAGACACTCAGACCAATGGAACAGAATAGAAAGCCCAGAAATAAAACCACATATATATGGTCAAATAATCTTTGATAAAGGGGCCAACAACACAAAATGGAGAAAAGAAAGCCTCTTCAACAAATGGTGCTGGGAAAACTGGAAAGCCACATGCAAAAGAATGAAACTCGACTACAGCCTGTCCCCGTGTACTAAAATTAATTCAAAATGGATCAAAGACCTAAATATAAGATCTGAAACAATAAAGTACATAGAAGAAGACATAGGTACTAAACTCATGGATCTGGGTTTTGAAGAACATTTTATGAACTTGACTCCAATGGCAAGAGAAGTGAAGGCAAAGATAAATGAATGGGACTACATCAGAATAAAAAGTTTTTGCTCAGCAAGAGAAACTGATATCAAAATAAACAGACAGCCAACTAAATGGGAACTGATATTTTCAAACAACAGCTCAGATAAGGGCCTAATATCCAAAATTTACAAAGAACTCATAAAACTCAACAACAAACAAACAAACAATCCAATAAAAAAATGGGAAGAGGACATGAACAGACACTTCTCCCAGGAAGAAATACAAATGGCCAACAGATATATGAAAAGATGCTCAGCTTCATTAGTTATTAGAGAAATGCAAATCAAAACTACAATGAGATACCACCTCACCCCTGTTAGATTAGCTATTATCAACAAGACGGGTAATAACAAATGTTGGAGAGGCTGTGGAGAAAAAGGAACCCTCATACACTGTTGGTGGGAATGTAAAGTTAGTACAACCACTATGGAGGAAAGTATGGTGGTTCCTCAAAAAACTGCAAATAGAACTACCTTATGACCCAGCAATCCCTCTACTGGGTATATACCCCAAAACCTCAGAATCATTGATACGTAAAGACACATGTAGCCCCATGTTCATAGCAGCACTGTTCACAGTGGCCAAGACATGGAAACAACCAAAAAGCCCTTCAATAGAAGATTGGATAAAGAAGATGTGGCACATATACACTATGGAATACTACTCAGCCATAAGAAATGATGACATTAGATCATTTACAGCAAAATGGTGGGATCTTGATAACATTATACGGTGTGAAATAAGTAAATCAGAAAAAAACAAGAACTACATGATTCCATACATTGGTGGAACATAAAAAGGAGACTAAGAGACATGGACAAGAGTGTGGTGGTTACCAGGGGTGGGGGGAGGGAGGACGCAGGAGGGAGGGAGGGAGAGAGTTAGGGGGAGGGGGAGGGGCACAGAGAAAACTAGATAGAGGGTGACGGAGGACAATCTGACTCTGGGCGAGGGGTATGCAACATAATTTAATGACAAGATAACCTAGACATGTTTTCTTTGAATATATGTACCCTGAATTATTAATGTCATCCCATTAACATTAATAAAAATTTATAAAAAAAAAAAAGATGCAAAAGACCTTTACTTGGAAATTATAAGACACTGAAGAAAATACAAATAAATAGAAGCGTATTCTGTGTTCATGAATAGGGAGAATTAACATCTTTAAAATTCCATACCACTCAAAGCAATTACAGATTAATACAATTCCTATCAAGATACCAATGGTGTATTTCAAAGAACCAGAAGAAATAGTTCAAATAACATATGTGGAACCACAAAAGACCTCAAATAGTCACAGCAACTCTTGAGAAAGAAGACCAAAGTTGGAGGAATCACTCCACCTGATACAAATAATACAAAGCCACAGTAATTGAAACAGCATGGCACTGGCATAAAAACAGTCATGTAAATCAATGGAAAAGAATAAAGAGCCCAGAACTCAACTCATTACTATATGATTGATTAATATTTGACAAAATGGACAAAAAAAATACAGCGAGTAAAGAAATCTATTCAATAAATGGTATTGGGAAAATTGGGCAGAGAAGTACAAAAAAATGAAAGTACACCATTTTCTTATACAAAGTATAAACTGAAAATAGATTAAATACTTAAACACTAGTACTGAAACCATAAAAACCCAGAAGAAAACATGAACTGTAAAATTGTGTGCATTTCTCTTAGCCACATATTTTCTGATATATTGCCTCAGGCAAGGATAACAAAAAAAATAAACAAATGAGACTAAGGGGGTCCTCGGTTACAACACAGTTTTGTTCCTATGACAGTGACGTAACCCGAATTTTGTTGTAAGTCGAAATACACCCTAGCCTAAGTCACTGACCTATCCTAACACAGTTGCAAAATCATAACCTAGAACATAACAACAAAACTAAGCCACAGAAAAAGGAAAAGGACATAAATATACTGTATTTACAATGTACTGCATATTCTTCCACCGCATGCAACCAAACCAGTTTGCCCACATAGTCCATGAGTATGACGCTAACAGTGAAAGCCAAAACACTCACATCTCAGTTTTTTTAAGTGTTTATGGAAGTGAGTATCATAAACTCAAAACATCGTATGTCAGAAACTGTAGTAACCCAAAGATTCCCTGTATATCAAACTAAAAGATGTTACAAAACAAACAAAAACCATTAACAAAATAAAAATGCAACCCATTGAATGGACAACATATTCACCAATGAAATATCTTATAGGGGCTTAATATCTAAAACAGCTCAACATAAAAAATAACAATTTAAAAAATGGACAGAAGACCCGAATAGACACTTCTCCAGAGAGGGCAAACACATGGCCAATAGACATATGAAGACATGCTCAATGTCACAATTCATCAGAGGAATGCAAATTAAAACCACAATAAGATAACATTACATGCTTGTCAGAATGGCTACCTTCAATAAATCAACAAATATCAAGTGTTAGTGAGAATAGAGAAGGTGGAGAATAGGGAACCGTCATGAATTGTAGGTAAAAATTTTTAGATTGTGGAAAGCAGAATGGAGAAATTAGAACTGGCACTGCCTTATGATTCATCAATTCCACTTCCGGGGATATATCCAAAGAAGCCTGAAACACTAATTCAAAAGAATATATGCACCCCTATGTTCATTGCAGTTATTTACAGTAGCCAAAATTTAGAAGCATCCCAATTGTCCATCAGTGGATGAGTGTGAGTGTATAAAAAAGCTGTGGTACATTTACATCATGGAATATATTTCACATCTATAAAAAAGAAGAGAATACTACCTTTTGTAACAGCATGGATGGACCTGGAGAGTATTATGCTAAGTGAAATAAGCCAGTCAGAGAAAGAGAAGTACTCTATTATTTTATTCATACATGGAATTTAATAAACAAAATAAACAAAGTAGAAACAGACACAGAAAGAACTGACAGAAAGCTTAGGGAAGAGGGGGATTGATGACAGGGTGAAACAGGTGAAGTGATTAAGAACAAAAAGAATCCTAGACACAGACAACAGTATAGTGATTACAGAGTAAAATGTGGGAGGGGAAATGGGGATGAGGATGTAGAGCATAAAGGGTGATGGAAGGAGACTTGACTTGGGATAGTGAACACACAATACAGTATACAAATGACTAATTATAGAATTGTATTTCTGAAACCTATAAAATATTAACTAATGTCAACCAAAGAATTCATTAAAAAATAGTAGACAGGACACACAAAAGTGAAAGGAGAAGATAAGGATGCAGACAAGGAAAAATATGGGGAGAAGAAAAACGAGAAAACAAAAAAAATTATTTCAATAAAATTGTTTTAGAATGCTGCTCTCTAAAACTTGTACAACAATTAGTGAGAAGTTGCATTTCATTTCCTAAATAGCATGTATCTTTCAGGACTGGGGACTCTGGCAAAGGCCTATGTGGGTGCTATCAACAGTGGGGCAGTGCCTTGTTTGGAGAACGCGGTGACAACTCTGGCCCAGATTGAGAACTCAGCGGCTGTCCAGAAGGCAGCCGAGCACTACAGCCAGCAGATGGCGCAGCGAGTGAGCTTCCCCACAGACACGCTCCAGGAGCTGCTGGGTGTGCACATGGCCTGCGAGAGGGAAGCCATTCAATTGTTCATGGAGCGCTCCTTCAAGGATGACAAGTGGGAGTTCCAGAAGAAGCTTATGGTAATATGTCTTAGTATATATTCTTCTTGAAAACTGTCCTAAAATGATGCCGAGAAACCCCTTTTGTGATCCACAGTGCATGTCTCTCACTGTAAAATGAGCATGGATTCTTCTGAGTGACAGAGCTATACAGACTACTATCCACACTTCTTTCACAAGATTCTTTATGTTCTATTACTACAAAACAGAAGACCGTGTGCTTAGCCACTTAAAACAACACACATGTTGTTCAGGTCAGATTCTAGCACAAGTTATGAGTGCCATGCTCAGAGACCATAGCTGAAAACAAGGTTCAAACAAGCTTATGTCATACGGAGGCTCTAGGAAACTCCCCTCCATCTTCAGGCCAGTAATGGTGCATCATATCCTTGTATTGTTTCCAATCTCTCTGAACCGTCTCTACCACCAACTGGAGAAGCTGCTTTAAAAGGCTCGCGCCCTGGCTGGTTGGCTTAGCCGTAGAGCGTCGGCCCTGCATGTGGAAGTCCCAGGTTCGATTCCTGGCCAGGGCACACAGGAGAGGCACCTATTGGCTTCTCCACCCTTTCCCCTCTACTTTTCTCTCTCTCTCTCTCTCTCTCTCTCTCTCTTCCCCTCCCGCAGCCAAAGCTCCATTGGAGCAGAGTTGGCCCGGGCTCTGAGGATGACTCCATGGCCTCCACATCAGGTGCTAGGATGGCTCTGATTGCAGTAGAGCAACGCCCCATAGGGGTGGAGCATCACCCCCTGGTGGTCATGCCGGATAGATCTCAGTTGGGCGCATGCCCAACTCTGTCTGTCTCCCTTCCCCCCACTTCTCACTTCGGAAAAATACCAAAAAAATTAAAAAATAAAATAAAAAGTTTCGCGTAGTTAGGCAATGCCCAACTGGAAATTCCCATCTTAAAATCAAGCTGGGCCCTGGCTGGATGACTCAGTGGTAGAGCATAGGCTCCACTGTGGATGTCTGGAGTTGGAATTCTGGTCAGGGCACACAGGGGAAGTGCCCCTCTGCTTCTCCACCCCTCCGCCTTTTACTTTTCATTCTCTCTCTCCCTCTCTCTCTCTCTCTCTCTCTCTCTCTCTCTCTCTCTCTCTCTCTCTCTCTCTCTCTCTCCCCTCTTCCTGCAGCCATGGCTCAGTTGGAGCAAGTTGGCTCCAGGTACTGAGGATGGCTCCATAGCCTCTGCCTCAGGCATAAAAAGAGCTCAGTTGCTGAGCAATGCCCCAGATGGGCAGAGCATCACCCCTGTGGGGTGGACCCTGATTGAGATGCATGCGGGAGTCTGTCTCTGCCTCCCTGCATCCCAATGAATAAAAAAGAAATCAAGCTGGACTGTATAACATAATCTAATCATTAGATTCATATTCATCACATCCATAGGCCCATGTACTATGTAGAGAGTGGATAAATGAAAGAGAACAGTTAGAAGACTTCATAATTCTACTTACTATAGGCACCTTCACAAAAAGTTTGTCTTTGAACCTTTCTTTAAATATAGGTTACAAAAATCTCTCAATTCATATACAAGGAACCCAAATTTATTTAAATACAGAAATAAAGAAAATAAATTTTATTTTTCTGGGGTTTTTTTTGTTTTTGTTTTTGTGTTTTGTTTTGTTTTACAAACTCTCATTGAAAATATTTATGACTAGTTTAAGACTGTTCAGAGACCACAACTCATTACTGGGCAGTTGATTTGCTATTTAAATACATGGTGGCTAGAAGTAGGCTTACAGTTGTTCATATGGAAAATAATCAATAAATTACACAAGAATAAACTCTGTATTTTGTGTACTCACAGCTGTAAACCTCCTTTTGCCCCATTCTGTCTTTTTTTCCATAGCAACCCAAGTTTGCAGAGGAAAGTCCTGTTGAATTTTTTATTGTTTGTTGTCTATTAGTCTTACTTCTGAAAAAGAAACCATGCATAATACTAGATTACATATTTGAAAGTTGCTAGTGAGTAAATCTTACAACTATTTATCAAGAGGAAAATAAATGATGGGCAGAGATTTCACTTGGGATAGTGAACACACAATACAGTGATGATTGGTAGAACTGTGCACCTAAAATTTGTATAATTTTGTTAACCCATTTCACACCAATAAATTCAATGAAGTAGAAAAAAAAAGAAAGAAATGTTTCTAACTATGTAAGTGTGGGATATTAGCTAGACTTACTGTGGTTATCATTTCATAACGTATACAAATACTGATTCTTAAATTGTACACCTGAAAATAATATAATGTTATTGTCAGTTTTATATCAACTGGGGGAAAGGCACATGGAATTCATGTCTACCAACCCCATCATTTCACAGGTATTGAGCCTGAGCCAAAGCAAATAAGGGACTTTCCACATGATGCTTGGTGATTGCAATTCCTAGTCCACTCTGATGCTATCAGACTGCTTCTTTTATTTTTCTTTTTAATTTTTTCAATAACAGTTAACATACAATATTATATTTCTTTCAGGCATATGCATAGTGATTAGACACTTACATAACTTAGAGATTGCTCATCCCAAAAAGTCTAGTACCCATCTTACACTGGAATAATAGACAATGTTACTCCAGTATTATTGGCTTTTTTTTTTTTTTTTGGATTTTTCTGAAGCTGGAAACGGGGAGAGACATTCAGACAGACTCCCGCATGCACACCCACCAGGGGCAACGCTCTGCCCACCAGGGGGCGATGCTCTGCCCCTCCGGGGCGTCGCTCTGCAGCGACCAGAGCCACTTTAGCGCCTGGGGCAGAGGCCAAGGAGCCATCCCCAGCGCCCGGGCCATCTTTGCTCCAATGGAGCCTTGGCTGCAGGAGGGGAAGAGAGAGACAGAGAGGAAGGAGGGGGTGGGGGTGGAGAAGCAAATGGGCGCTTCTCCTATGTGCCCTGGCCGGGAATCGAACCCGGGTCCCCCACACGCCAGGCCGACGCTCTACCACTGAGCCAACCAGCCAGGGCCTATTGGCTATATTTTTTATGTTGTACATCACATCCCCATGACTGTTTTTCTAACTGGTACTTTATACTTCTTAATCCCTTCCCCTTTTTCACCCATTGCCCCAAACTGCATGCCGTCCATCTGGCAGCCATTAATTTCTTCTCTATAAGTTTGTTTCTATTTTGTTTTTACATTTATTTTGTTTTTAGATTCCATATATAAGTAAAATTATATGGTATTTGTCTTTCTTTGTCTGACTTATTTTATTCAGTATAATACTCACTTTTTAATATTTTGAGGAGCTTTCTTACTAATTTTCATGGTGACTGCACCAATTTAAAATTCCACCAGTAGAACATGACAGTTCCCTATTCTCAACATCCTTGCCAACATTTGTTTGTTTGTTTGTTTGTTTATTGATGATAGCCATTCTGACAAGTGTGAGGTGATATCTCACTGTGGTTCTAATTTGCATTTTCCTGATGATTAGTGATATTGAGCATCTTTGTATTCTTTTGGCATTCTGAATGTTTCTTTGGGAGAAGTGTCTATTCAGGCCTTCTGCCCTTTTATTAATTTGTGTGTGTGTGTGTGTGTGTGTGTGTGTGTGTGTGTTAAGTTGTATGAATTCCTTATATATTTTGAATATAACCCTTTACCAGATATATCATTGGTGAATATCTTTTTTTATTCAGTAGGTAATTTTTTGTTTTATTGATGGTTTTCTTCTCTCTGCAAAAAACATTTTAGTTTAAGTTAGTCTCGTTTGTTTGTTTGTTTATTGTTTCCCCTGCCCATGGAGACATAGCATATATCTGTAAAACTAGAAGTGATGTCAAAGTCTTAGGATTTCAGTTCTTACATTTAAATCTGTAATTCATTTTGTGTTTATTCTTGTATATATGTCTGTCTAGTTTTCCCAACACTATTTATTGAAGAGACTGTCTTTATCCCATGCATATTCTTGCCTCCTTTATCACAGATTAATTCACCAATAGGTGGGGGCTTGTGTCTTGGGTCCCCATTCTCTTCCATTGACCTAGGTACCTGTTTTTATGTCACTGCCATGCTGTTTTGATTACTATAGATTGTATAGTTTCATATCAAGGAGCATATCTCCAACTTTGTTCTTCTTTCTCATGACTGCTTTGCCTCTTCAGGGTCTTTTATGGTTTCACATAAATTTTAAGATTATTTAGCTCTGTGATAATGTCATTGGTATTTTGACAAAAATTGCATTGAATCTATTGATTGCTTGGATATTATGGACATTTTAATGATGTTAATTCTTCCCATATATGGCCATAGTATATCTTTCCATGTTTTTGGTATTGTTTTCAGTTTCTTTTATCCGCATCTTTTAGTTTTACAAGTACAATTCTTTTACCTCACTGGATAAATTTAGTCCTAGGCATTTTATTCTTTGTTATATAGTCATAAATGAGGTTGTTTTCTTAAATCATCTTCTTGATCATTCATTATTAATGTATAAAACTACAATTAATTTCTGAATATTACATAGCTTTGAATCTTTGTACTTTCCTGAATTTATTTATTAGTTTTAATAGTTTTTAATGAAATCTCTAGGGATCTCTATATATAAAATCATGTTATCTGCAATTAATGACAGTTTTACTTTTTTCTTTTTAATTTAAATATCATTACTTCTTTTTTTGTAATGACTGCTGTGACTAGGATGTCCAATATGATATTGAATAAAATTGGTGGAAGTAGACATGCTTGTCTTTTCCTGATCTCAAAGAAAAAACTTTTCTTTTCACCATTGAGTATGATGTTATCTGAGAGTTTTTCATACATGCCCTTTATTATGTTAAGGTATATAGCCTGTATTCCAAATTTGCTCCATTTTATTATAAATTGATGTTGGATATTGTCAATTTTTTTGCATTGATTAACATGATCATATTATTTAATTTTTCATTTTGTTTATGTGATTTATTTCATTCATTGATTTGCAAATGTTGAACTAACTTTGCATCCCAGGAATAAATCCTACTTGATCATGGTATATGAACTTTTTAATGTATTGCTATATTTGGTTAGCTAATCTTTTGTTGAGGATCTTTGCACTTCAGTTATACTCCTATAACTTTCTATTTTTGGAATATTTTGTCTGACTTTGATATCAGGATGATGTTACCCTCTAAGTACTTTGGAGGTCTTCAGTCTTCTTTGGTTTTTTGGAATAATTTGAGAAGAATAGGTACTAATTCTTCTTTGAATGTTTTCTAAATTCACCTCTAAAGCCATCTGATAAGGGCTTATGTTTGTTGGGAGGGTTTTTTTTAATCATTGATTCAATTTAATTAGCTATCAATAATTCATTAGTTATCAATCTGTTCAGATATTTTATTTCTTCCCAATTTAGCTTTGAAAGATTTTATGTTTCTAAGAATTTCTTCCAGCTTGTTCAAATTGTTTGCATACAATTATTCATAATATATGCTTATAGTCCTTTGTATTTCTATTGTGTCAGTTGTCGTTATTCCTCTTTTGATTCTGACTTTATTTACTTGAACTTTTTCTCTTTCTTTTCTTTTTTGATGAATCTGTTTAAAGATTATTAATTCCATATATCTTTTCAAAGAATCAGCTCTCGGCTTCTCTGATTTTTTCTTTTCTATTGATATTTTTTAGACTTTGTTTTATATATTTTCATTCTATTTATTATTTCCTTCCTCCTACTTAATTTGGTCTATTTTTTTTTCTGGTTTCTTTAGTGAAAGGATAGATTGTTTAAGTTTTTCCTGTTTTTGGTGGAGGTAGGCCTGTATTCAGTGGTGGGATTCAAATAATTTAACAACGGGTTCTCTGCCCTAATGACCATTTTAAGTATAAAAAAAACATACCAAAAGGTAGTTTTTTATGCATTTAATACTTGAATAAGAACAATAAAAGTGGTATACAAAACTAGATTATAAAAAAGTGTTTTTAAAATATTAATGAAAAAATATTGAATAATACCTGACAAAACACAATAAAATTTCTATTTAAGGTATTTCCATACTGCTTCTTGATTGGCATCTTCACATGCGATTTTTTTCACTTATGGACGTATTGAAGATTACTACGGGCACTTAGAATATGCTGTTGCGCTGATGAATGTTAAAAAAGAGTAAGGAATGTACATTTGTGATTTCCACATTGGGCGGCTACCCATGCATCCACCTTAGAGAGAACCCTAGTTCCAAGTGCCATTTTAACAACCGGTTTGCCGAACTCAGCAAAAAATTAGGTATTGGTTCTACTGAACCAGTGCAAACCAGCTGGATCCCACCACTGCCTGTGTGCCTATAAATGTCCCTCTGAGATGTCCATTGGCTGTATCCCATAGTTTTGGGGTACTTGTGTTTCTATTTTTATTAGTCTCAAATATCTTTCAATTTTTTTCCTTTGATCTCATTGTTAACCCCTTCTTTGGTTAGTAGCATATTATATGTTTGTGTTTTTCAGTTTTCTTCCTGTCATTTAATTCTAGTTTCATACTGTAGTGATCCTGAAAGATGGATTAATGTGTACTTTTTTTTTTTTTTTTTAAGGTGGAAACGGGAGAGACAGTCAGACAGACTCCTGCATGTGCCTGACCGGGATCCACCCGGCTCGCCCACCAGGGGGCGATGCTCTGCCGAGATCAGAGCCACTCTAGCGCCTGGAGCAGAGGCCGAGGAGCCATCCCCAGCGCCCGGGCCATCTTTGCTCCAATGGAGCCTTGGCTGCGGGAGGGGAAGAGAGAGACAGAGAGGAAGGAGGGGGGGAGTGGAGAAGCAAATGGGCGCCTCTCCTATGTGCCCTGGCTGGGAATCGAACCAGGATCCCCCGCACGCCAGGCCGATGCTCTACCGCTGAGCCAACTGGCCAGGGCCAGATTAATGTGTACTTTAAGGCTAGTGTTCCCTTGTTTATTTTTTGGCTGGAGATCTATCTATTGATATCAATGGTGTGTAAATTACTCTACTATAACTGTATATGTCAATCTCTGAATTTATGTTATCAACATTTGCTTTATATACTTAGATATTCCTACTTTATGTGCATAGATATTTATGAGTTATATTTTTTGTTTGATGAATCCCTTTATCATTTTTAAATGCCCTGCTTTCTCTCTTGTTGCAGCCTGTGTTTGAAAGTCAGTCTTGTCTGTTAAAACTATTGCTACTGCAATTTTATTCTTTTCCAACACTTGACTTTCGGTTTGTGTGTGTCTTTTGATCTGAAGTGGGTCTCTCGTAGGCAGCATATGCACAACTCTTGTGTTTTTATCTATTCAACTACTTCATGTTTCTGACTGGAGCATTTAGTCTGTTTAAAGTTAATGTAATTATAGATGAGCATGTAGTTTTTAGTATTTTATTATTTATTGAATGATTTTATAGTTCTCTATTTCTTTTTTATTCTCTTGCTCTCTTATGTTTTGATTACTTTCTACAGCATTGTGTTTGCCTCCTTTTCTCTTTATTTTTTTATATCTCTTATAGATTTTTGGTTTGCACTTGCCATTTGCTTCATATACACCATGTTATGTCTATTCTGTTCTACTTTTAGTTGATGGTTATTTAAGTTTGAACACAATTGAAAATCACTAATATTTTTACTTCTTCCAAGTTTCTTTTTTATTAGTGATTTACTCCTCGGTATGTATGGTTTATGTGCATTTTTGTTTATTGTAATTACATATAATCTTCCTACTTTTGCCTTTTAACCTTTGTACTAGCTTTATATTTAGTTGATCCACTGCTTTTATTAAGTGTTTGGATTTGTTAGTGAGAATTGGTTATTTTTTCTATATTTCCTTATTTGTATTTCTTATTTTTGATTTTTTTACTTTAAAAAGTACCTTTAACATTTCTTGCAATATATGCTTGGGAGTGATGAACCTTTTAGCTTTTTCTTGTCTGCAAAACTCTATCTTGTTTAAGTGTAAATTAAATTATTGGGTCAAGTAATCTTGGTTATAGTCTTTGCTTTTTACCACTTTAACTATTTCATGCTAATCATCTCTGGCCTGCATAGTTTCTGTTGAGAAATCAGCTGACAGTCTCATGAAAGCTTCCTTATACATAACTAACTGCTTCTCTGACTGCATTTAAGGTTCTCTGTTTATCTCTTACCTTGGCCATTTTAGTTATCATGTATCTTAGGACAGGCCTATTTGACTTCATCTTGTTTGGGACTCTCTTCACTTCTTGGACTTATATGTCTGTTTCCTTCACCAGGTTAAGGAATCTTTCAGTCATTAAGAAGAGAGTGTCCTGTAGTGACCTATAGTGCAGTCTTCCTGGTTAACTTAAGTTGGCTGCTCTAGGGATTTGTGTACCCTCCTTTTGTTGTGAGCCTTCATTTCTCTTGACACATCAGTAAGGTCTGATGACTACAGGGATGAGTTGTGTATGAATCCTGATCTCACAGTGCAAAAGTTTCTTTATAGCATGGTTCTGGTGCCAACTAAGCTCACCATTCAGATATGTCATTTTAGAAATGATTGTATAGTGCTCTGGTGCAAACTAAATCAGGCCACCAGGTGTGTTGGTTTTGAAGCCTTTTAGAAGTTCCAATGTAATTCATGTTCAACTGCCATTTGTATCTGCCTTAGGGCCTCTTGGTGGGAGTTAAAATATGCTCTGCAGTTGGTTTCCACCTGTACTGGATGTGATGGTTCTTGGGAGAGACTATGCTGTGAACAGCTCAGGTGACACTAGTATCAGGCTTGCAGCCCATTGGTGGGCACCATGATGTGAGTTGAGGCTTTTTACCAGTTTTTACCCTGACTTTTGTATCTTCTGAAGCTAGCCAATTAAGTTTCTCTTTGTATATCTCTGGAGTCTTTCAAACTTCTACCCCTGCAAGGTTGGAGAAAGTGAGTTTATGAGTAATTGAGCCCTTTTCAGGCCCATAAAAAGCAACACTTTGGATTCAGAAGACTTTCTTCTCATTCATTTAAAATCTTTCAGGTGTTCACAGACAAATGTTACAGCAACTCCTCTTCCAAGCACTCGTTTTATGGGCTGGGGTTTATCATTCCACAGGGTGGGACTGACCAACCGAGCTGTCCTTCTCAATTCTTAATTACCACACTGTAGGTATGGGACATGCTTGTTCCACATATCTGTCCTTCCTACCAATCCTGTGTGGCTTCTTCTTTATATTTTTCTCTCTCTATTTTCTCCTTTCAATTGGGTTATATTTTCCTTGAAGCCTCCAGCTTTTCCTCCTGTTCCTTCTCTTTTTGTCCTAGCAGCTCCTTTTCTTCTCAGCTTCTAAGTTTTTGGCATGCTCAGCTGTTCCCCAAGGGTTTTACAGAGGACAGAATATCAGTTATGCTAGTCTACAGATGATTCTCCAAGCTGATTGTTCTATAACTTTTTTGTAAATTTGATGTGGTCCTGGGATGAGTTGACCATACCACTTACCTATTTTGCCCCATTATTCAATTCAAAGTCAGACTACTTCTTCCAAGAGAATCACAGAGGGACCTTCCCTTCTAACAGCTTCTTTCCCTCGGATTTCTCCACATTTCTCTGACAGGAAACCATAGAGAAGAAGAAAGATGATTTCTTGCTGCAGAATGAAGAGGCATCTGTCAAATATTGCCAGGATCAGCTTAAGAAGCTTTCAGAGCCACTGATAGAAGGCATTATGAGAGGAAATTTCTCTCAGCCTGGAGGATACACTCTCTACTCAGAAGAAATTGACAAGGTTGAAAAGTCCTATTACCTGGTGCCCAGGAAAGGAGTTAAGGTGAAGTATAAAAAGAGGGGGAAAGAATTTCACACTGGAGTCACAGGGTCTGTCTGGATTCTCTTGAAAATTTAAGACCATGGGACCATATGTGCAGAGAATGCAGAGCATGGTGATATCTGTACATTTTCAGCTTTTGTATACACAATTAGTTAGATAATCTTAAATAAACCAGAAATAGATCTTCTCAAATATGGAATTTATTATTATAAATCTAGATATAAAAAGACCATCTGTTTTATTTAATAAATAGTTTTTGCGCTTAGCATAAGAAATACCATATTTCCCCCTGTATAACATGCACCTTATTTCAAAAATTTTGTGGTCTAAAAACTGGATACTACTTATAGAGTGGTTGTAGACATTTTTACTTGCATTTCCCACTTTTTCACACTTGATTTTGCATTCATTGTTAAAGACAGTGATTCATTATCAAACACAGATGAGCTCAAGCTAATGAATGAGAGTTTTTACAGTGATAAGAAGTTTATGAATTTTATGATGAATAAAACTTGAGTTCAATAACTTTATATAATATATTTTTTTCAAATTTCAGGCCCCAAAATTTAGGTGCATCTTATATATGGGAGCATCTTTCTTATACACTGGGAAATATGGTATATAATTTGAGAAACACTGTTCTCCAAAAGCTTATGATCTTACTGAAGTAGGACATATAAATAGTCAGTTGGATATGATGAGATATGGTTATCATGCAAGTATACATGATAGTGATGATGATGATGGCTAACATATATTGAGCACTCACTTTCTGTTACAGGTATCACCTTAGGTGCTGTATTTGGATTATCAATTTAATTCTTAGAATAATATGAATATAGGTGCAGCTGTCATCCCCATTACACAACTAAGAAATGTGATGTACTGAGATGTTAACTGAGCTGCCTAAGCACACACAGCCAGTGAGTGGTAGAGATGGTGGGTCAGGTCTGTGTACTTGACATCCCATTCAAATCTTAGAAGGAAATTCAGCAGATCTTCATGGAAGAGAAAGTAGAAGCTGCAAGCCAAAGTATCAATAAATGCTATCTGAATAAAGAAAGGGTAGAGTAGAATCCAGTCAAAGAAAAATAATGTGCAGGTAGTGTAATAATAGAGGATGAGTGTTTGTAGAACTGTACCTAAATCTGGCTGTCTGGAACCTGGGTTTGTGATGGTGGCATCATTAAGATAAGAAGCTAGGGAGCTAGAAAAGAGGCTGCTATACAGAGTTTTACTCTACCAAAGAGGTTGGATTTTTTATTGTGGCTGTGGCGAAAGGTAATTAATATGGGATCCTAAGAAGGATGAAGAATTTTCAGGATCAAATTTGTAGTTTTATTGAACAACAAATCTTTGCTCTTCTTTGTTTGTTTTATTTATTTATTTTTTTAAGGGAAATGAGGTCTTCCAGACTTTCCTGCAGTCACAGGCTGCAACAAAGGAATCCATCCTGCAGGCAGACAAAGCCCTCACTGCTGGGGAGAAGGCTCTAGCAGGTACAGGGCAGGGCTCTGACCACAGGGAGGGGAGGCTCCTGCAGTGCCCTGTAACAGGTGTGAGAGCAAAACCTTCCTGAAACAAGGTGCTTCCTGTCCTTCTGTCCTACAACTCTACTAAACTGAAAATAACCAGGGAAATTCTGGAAGCTCATTGAGTCAGTTAATGCCTTTCCAACACATTCTGAAACAGATTTCTCCTTACCATTTTAAAGTCATTTTAGTCCCTGAAATTAGGGGAGTACAGCTCAGCTATAACTGCTATTCTTTCCTCTCTACAACCCTTGGGGAACAGCTGAGCATGCCAAGAATTTGGAAGCTGAGAAGGAAAAGGAGCTGCTAAGACAGAAACAGAAGGAACAGGAGGAAAAGTTGGAGGCTCAAGAGAAGAGCTTCAAGGAAAACATAACCCAACTGAAGGAGAAAATGGAGAGAGAAAGAGAAAACATCCTGAGAGAACAGGAAAGGGCACTGGAGCACAAGCTGAAGGTAAGTCCATGTGGGTTCAGGGCAAAGCCTAAAGGACAGGAACCTGCTTCCTCATGAAGGGAAGAGCAAAACTTTAAAGTCAGAAACCCTGAAGGAAATCCAAAGGCATATGACTCAGTGAATTGTCAGATTAATCTGATCTTCTAATTCTTTAAATCAAAAAATTCGCCCTGGCCGGTTGGCTCAGTGGTAGAGCGTCGGCCTGGCGTGTGGGGGACCCGGGTTCGATTCCCAGCCAGGGCACATAGGAGAAGCGCCCATTTGCTTCTCCACCCCCCCTCCTTCCTCTCTGTCTCTCTCTTCCCCTCCCGCAGCCAAGGCTCCATTGGAGCAAAGATGGCCCGGGCGCTGGGGATGGCTCCTTGGCCTCTGCCCCAGGCGCTAGAGTGGCTCTGGTCGCGGCAGAGCGACGCCCCGGAGGGGCAGAGCATCACCCCCTGGTGGGCAGAGCGTCGCCCCTGGTGGGCATGCCGGGTGGATCCCGGTCGGGCGCATGCGGGAGTCTGTCTGACTGTCTCTCCCCGTTTCCAGCTTCAGAAAAATACCAAAAAAAAAAAAAAAAAAATTTCAACATCTTCTGTAGTATTAGAGTTTGCAGGGTACAAATGACTTGCTCCAGGCTCCTGAAGTGCTGTTTGTGGTGATTTCAGGTTCTCATTGTGCCCCTAAGTGAATAGGACCTCAGACCTTAGGATGTTTGTTACAACCATCAATAAAACTTAATGTGGACTCATTTGGTTGAAAATATCAGATTGTATCTGATATGATATATAAAATGCTGAAAACTCTTAAATATGCTGCATCAGTTTCTAGGTCTTCCTGATTCATTCTGTATACCCAGAGTACCATGCATACTTTGTCCCTACCTGCAGTGTGATAACCAGTGTTCTGCAGAGAGTCAGAATTCCCATCATGTGTTACATGTGTGTAGTCATCCTGTTTCAGTGCAATAGGGAAATAGAATTAAACTTCCATTCTTCCCAAAAAACATCCTTAGAACAGGAACACATTCCCGGTAATAGTTGTCATTTCTGACTCAGCCTAACTCCTCTCCAACCCTGTGAGATTTTGCTGAGGGACCCTAGGAAAGTTGAAACCATGGTTACTCCCACTATCAGGAAACAAAAGCTGGAAACTTGAACAAATACATCAACCACCACGTAAGCTAGTAGAGAAATAGAACGTGCTGAGCTGCTGCAATCATTAAATACAAAGAGATGATTATATGGAACTTTCATAAGACAACTCTCTCCCTTTTACAGATGCAAGCAGAACTACTTAATGAAGGATTTGAAAAGAAATCTGAGGAGATGATGAAAGAGATAAATCAACTAAAAGAAGAGGTTGAAGAAAATAAAAACAGTTGGTCTTCAATACTAAAAGAAATTGTTAGTGTGGCAGGTGGTGTATTACTTGGAGCACTCGGTGGGAAAGCAGGGAAGATAATTGCTGGAGTGAAGAAGTTAGGGCTACGTTTTTAGATAGGCTAAGAATTTTCAGTAAATATTTTATAGAAGGTTCATTGTGTCTTAATAGTATAACACTATGAGTCTTTTTCAAGTATGTGTGTTATTGTAGGTTCACCCAAAAAATGTTTAAAAATAAAGAATGATTACAAAAGAGCATCAGCGCCTTATGTATAAAAGGGTTTAATTTTGATAGAATTAATTAATTTAAAGAAATAAAACACATGTTAGAAAATGATTTATTCATATTAAAGATTTAAGTAAAACAAAAAAGAAAACAAATGGTAAGGTGAAGAAAACACTGGTAATCTGTATTATAGTCACGGATTTTATTTCTTCAGCTACAATGATTCCTATAAACAAAGAGCAAATAGCAACAACCACATGTTTTAAATAGGCAAAAATATTTAACTTCATTGATTATAACAGACTTGCAAAGTAAAACGAGGAGGTTGCCATGTCACCAGTCAGATGGTCTAGAAAGAAAGTTTTGATAAGACACTAGGTAGGCAATGAATGGTTCAGGAAACTGGCAGTCTCTCCGATGTGCTACAGAAATACAAATATGTATCAAAATGTAAAAAGCAAGTACTATTGATCTATCATGTCCACACTTAGGAATAAACCTTAAGATTTATTGACCCTCGCTGAAAATGACATATGTAGTACTAAATTTCTATCAGGATTCTTGTAATTCCAAAAGACTAGAAACAATTTTGAATTTCTGGGTCTTATACTGGTAAAGTAAATCTTGAGACGTGCTTACAAAGGAATACACTACAGTCACTAGTGTGAAAGGGGAAGCTCTGTTTGTAGGAATATGAAGAAACCTCTAAGATGCAGAAGGTGTGTACCAGCAAATTTAGAAAATAATGAGTATGTGCGTTTATGACCATCTATGTAGAAAAATACAACATAAAATATCATCCGTGGAAACAACAGGAATGAACATGCGTAACTGAGGTAAGACATGAGAGAACAGCTAACTTTATATATTTTCTAGCCCTTTAAACCTTGTATGAATTATTAATTATTTAAACAAAAATAAATGTGATTACTCAGATTAAAAATGAAATAATAACACATGAAAGAGAAAGTTCCCATGACAGGATCAATTTGACACTACCAGAAATACCATAATTCATCTCAACAGGAAGAGTCTACTTATCACAGGAAAGAGAAATTACAAGATGTGCATCTTAATTTTATTGTCCCTTGGGCCTCTCAATAAGGCCTTGAAAATTGAGTCCCTACTTTATGTTCAAATATAAAGTCTACCGGAATGTCAGCTGCAGTGGTCTCCAAATTCTTGCTGCAATTTATAAAGATGGTGATTTAGACAGAAAACTTTTCAGGGTCAGCTCCAATATTTTAATTCTTTTTTTTTTTAATTAATTTTAATGGGGTGACATCAATAAATCAGGGTACATATATTCAAAGAAAACATGTCCAGGTTATCTTGTTATTCAATTCTGTTGCATACCCATCACCCCAAGTCAGGTTGTCCTCCGTCACCTTTTATCTAGTTTTCTTTGTGCCCCTCCCCCTCCCCCTCTCCCTTGTTCCCTCCCCCTGCCCCGCATAACCACCACACTCTTGTCCATGTCTCTTAGTCTCGTTTTTATGTCCCACCAAAGTGTGGAATCTTGCAGTTCTTTTTTTTTTCTGATTTACTTATTTCACTCCATATAATGTTATCAAGGTCCCACCATTTCATTGTAAGTGATCCGCTTTCATCATTTCTTATGGCTGAACAGTATACCGTGGTGTATATGTGCCACATCTTTATCCAGTCTTCTATTGTTGTTGTTTTTTTACAGTGATTAAAGCCTTTAAGCAAACTCGTGACCAATACAGCAAGAATCCATAAAAGAGTAGTGTCCTTAACAAGTTCACCAAGTCCAAGTTGGCCCCAACACCATGCCAAGTCCCTGATAAATGCAACCCAACCCCAGTTCAGTCTGTTAGGAGCTATCCAAAGGAGCAGGAGTCCAGGAAAAGTCCACATCCAGGAAAAGTCTGCATGGCACTGGAATTGTTGTCACAATTCTATACTTTGCTGCTCACATCCAAGTCCCAATGACTGCTGCTTCAGGCTGGTAATGATTCAGGTAGACTGGAAAAGCCATCTGCAGCATGTGTGGATATGGAGCTTCTGTTCTCCTCTGCCTGAAGAGATGAGACCAGGTTGCTTTCCCTGGAGCTCTGCGACTGTGGCTTGGTAAAGAGAACCTTGGGATACACTAAGCTGGGTGGCAAAGGTAGATTCATAATAGAAGTTGGCAAAAAAGGGAAAGAAAGCTCCAAATTAGGAGTAGGTCCCAGCCTGAAATATAAGTGGGGCATTGAGGTAGGAGGAATAAAAAAACACTATATATTAAACAAAGCAGCAGAAAATAGGACTATCAACACCCACAACAGAGATCTTCAAGGGAAGAATAAAAAACCTGACTATTCAGGCAAGACATAGTTAGGTGGCCCTTGTGCAAATAAGATCAGTTTACCTGCTTCTTGGAAGAAATACCCTAGGCTCGTCCACAGTGTCATAGATGGGGCCGATGGCCCTGAGCACCTTCAGCCTTCAGTGGCAAACCCCAGTATTCTGGGCAAGGTTAGGTCATAGGTGGCTGGAGTAGGGCTGGAAGAGACTGAACCCTTCCTTAGAGGAGCGAGGGGGAAGCCTACCTTCCAGTGTCCCTGTTTCCTCACAGCAGAGACATGTAAGTCTGGCAGGCTTTAGCTCAATGACCTTCCTTTGCCACTATTGAAGCAGGACCCAGATGGCATCCTAGGAGACCCTTTTGTGGTGTTGGAGCCTTTAAGGGCATATCCTAAAAGCTGGTAGTTCCCCTGATCTCTATTGGGCTTTATCTGCCTCTCGGTATCTTAAAAGCCATGCTCAGAAGATCTCGCTGAGGGGTTTGAGGATCCTCATCCGCCTATATAAATCTTCTCCATATATCTGAGGCTATTTGGAAAAAGACAAAACAGTGTTATCAGCTGGATCAAATAAAGAAGGTAGTAGTTTGCAGGAGAAAAAGATTTGGCGTCTCCTGTTCATCAGCATTCAAGAGAAATTTAAAATTTTTTAAGTAAAAAGCATGGTATGGTAAACCTGTAGGAGTTCCAGGATATGACTCCCCCCTTTTAATTTTTTTTTTAAATTGACCTTAAAATATTTGCTGGGTACACTTTATTTTTTTTTAATTTAATTTTATTTTTTTAATGGGGTGACATCAATAAATCAGGATACATATATTCAAAGATAACATGTCCAGGTTATCTTGTCGTTCAATTATGTTGCATACCAATCACCCAAAGTCAGATTGTCCTCTGTCACCTTCTATCTATTTTTTTTTACAGGGACAGAGAGAGAGTCAGATAGAGGGATAGATAGAGACAGATAGACAGGAACGGAGAGAGATGAGAAGCATCGATCATCAGTTTTTTGTTGTGACACCATAGTTGTTCATTGATTGCTTTCTCATATGTGCCATGACCGCGGGCCTTCAGCAGACCGAGTAACCCCCTGCTCGAGCCAGTGACCTTGGGTCCATGCTAGTGAGCTTTTTTGCTCAAGCCAGATGAGCTCAAGCTGGCTGTTCCGGGGTCTCGAACCTGGGTCCTTCCGCATCCCAGTCCGACGCTCTATCCACTGCGCCACCACCTGGTCAGGCCTGGGTACACTTTAATAATACCTTGACTTTAAAGATTGTAAGAAATACACATAATTCGAAAGGTTTGACAATATACAGTAAATGCTTTTGCTCCATATGCAGGAGCATTGTCAGTTTAACCTGTTTAGGAAATCCAATAATAGACCAATGCATACAGACAATGAGCTACAACATGCTTAGCAGCCTCTCCTGTTCTGACAGAGGTTACTTTAAATCCAGAATATGTATCCACTGTAACGTGGACATAGGACTGTTTGCCAAATGAAGGTATATGAGTAACATCCATTTGCCAAAGTTGTCCTGGTAAGGGACCTTGAGGGTTAACTCCAAATGAAGGGACAGATTGTAGTATAGGACCCCTTGGACAGAATTTCCCAATCTGCTGTGCTGCTTCCTGAGAAATTTGAAACTGTTTACACAAGGCTGCAGCGTTCTGGTGATGAATAGTATGAGACTGAATTGCTCGATCTGTCATGGTTGCTCCAAATAATTTTCTTTTGGGTAGCTTGATCAACAAGGGCATTCCCTTGTGCTAAAGCTCCAGGGAGCATGGAGTGAGCTCAAGTATGTCCTATAAAACATGGAGCTTTATGTTGACATGCAAGTCTTAGAAGAAGGAGGAAGTGCTGAAATAGTTCATCAGCATTTGTCCCTAAGACTGCAGTCTTTATAGTGGAAACACTATAAGTAAATATTTGCTGTCTGTATGTAGATTAAAGGGGGAATATGGCAAATGCTGAAAAGCCATGATAATGAAATATAATTCTAGTTTTTGAGCTGATTTTAAGTTGAGAGTTTCAGTATAAAGTTGTCCATTGATTTGCTAGAGTGATTTGCCATTTAGTGGAAGTTTCTTTTTTGCAAACATTTTCTCCCATTCTGTAGCTTCTCATTCTCTTAAAGCTATAATCTTCAGCTGATGTAATCTTCCTATAATTTATTTAAGAATTTTAAACATATTTAGTCATTATCTAAAAGAGATTTTTTTAATTATACAAATAATGTGATCACAAGCAAAAAGTAATAATTTAAGCTATGAAATTGAAGACAACTTAAATGGCCTATAATAGGACATTTTAGAAGGTACTTAATCATCCAATTAAATTAAATCTTATAAATAAATTTTTTAAAAATAATGTAGCCTCAGAAACCTGAAGGTAGTATTGAAATGTACAGATCAAAGAGCCTCATTAGTAATCCAGCTTTCTTTTTGCTCTATGCACTGACAACCTCATTTTTATGTTCAAGGCTAGATCCTTTCTTGTTCTCAAAATGACAGTTGTAGTCCTAGACATCACATTTCAAATCAATATATTAAAAAGTACTGTTTCCCCCAAATTTCTTTCATTTTCTATGAAGAAAATATTGATATAGATTCCAAGATGGCAATGAAGTAGGTGGATGTTTCAACTGCCACCTCCCAGGAAAATCATCTTGAAAAAACAATTTAGGACTAAACTAAAAAGAGTCTATAACCAAGGATCACAGAATAAGCCACACCAAGACTGGAAGGAAGGGCTGAGACACAGAAAGGGCTGCCACGCGCCCAGGAGATAGCATGCTGAGGGTCCAAAGTGACTCTCATTGCTAGGAGCGGCACCCTATGAGGTATGGGTCTTCAGCCCCTTTCCTGGAGCCACAGCCTATAGCCCCAGATCCTAGAAGAGGAGCACAAATGGCATTTGGTGGTGAAAAGAGCCAGGGCTTCTGTGTGCAAGGAAGAGACGAAGCTCTTGGAGATTCAAGCTCTGTCTTAAAGGGCCAGGGCAGAAACTATTATTCACAGTCATTTACCAGGGCTCAAGAAGAGGAGTGTAGAGAGCACTAGAGTTGCATGAGGAGAGTGTAAAGTTAGAGGCCCATGGAGAGACACTGTGGGGGACAGCCACCAGAACCCCTGTGTTGAGTCATTCTCCAGTATTACAGTCATCATATTTCTTGAGTGTAGCAGTCCTCTCCAAGCAGCGTCAGCCTGGAGAAAAGTAACTGCTACACCTTTGGGAGTCACTCCTGCCTCAAGCATGGAGACTGGGTCACACTGAGAAGCCAGGAAGCAAGAGGCACATCAGTGACTCAGTTTTCTGGTGTTGAGGCCTGAGCTTTCTCCCACCTTGTCTGAGTCTAAGACTGGTTCTTCTGCCACAGGGTAGACTCAAAAGAAGCTATCCAGACTGCAAGCAGACCATACCTCTAGGTCTAAGAAACCACACCCACTCAACTCCAGGGGTCACACCCTACTGAGGTCTGTGAAAAAATGTCTAGACTGACTGACACCTGGGTCCAAGGGGTGGAGTCACACCAACCACTCTTCCTAATCCCTGAATTGCCACAGGCTCTAGAATCTACCAAAAGTTTTTTCAGTGGCCAATCCCATCAATCAGCCAGGAGTCAGAGGCTGCTGGAGGTGGGACTCACAGAATCATGTCTTTTTAAGCAGACCTTCCCCTAGGACCAGTGTGGGTAAAAGCCAGCCAAGGCATGCAGCTTGGTATTTCCACGTGCACCAGACCCGATCAGAGGCAGCCACAAACTCTGGATTGCAAACTCAAATTAGCTAGCTCCAAAAAGGTTGCTGAGGGCCAGTCACAGGCAGGGTCTTCCATGGTCTGTGCTGGGTTCCTTCTAAGGAGTCTAAGCACTGCCACATTCAGTGGCCAGCTGCAGAGAGCAGTGGTCTAGGACCTAACAACCCTTGCTAATGGTGTGTCCTAAGGAAAGGCTCTTCACATCTGGCCCAGCTAAAGCAAGTTCTGATTTCTGTGATCAGCACTGGCGCAGCGGCTCATGTGCATTAGATACAGTGGAGCTTCACAGTCAACTGACCTGGCTACTGGCTCTCCTGGCCTGCTGGGCTAGATTCCACAAAAGGAAAGAAGACAGGCTTGGAGCATGGATATTTAATGTGTGGGTCCCTGTAAGCTTATTATTATTGGATCTGATAGAAGGGCTTAGCTAATTTCTGGGGGCACAGTCAGCCTCAGGAGAGGACTCTCTCAGTGTTCCTCCATGAGACCAGGGTATCATCAGCTGTAAGAACATCTGCAGAGGGACTGTTAGCCACACTTTATCAGAACCTGTTGCTCACTTTGTTGGGGAGAAATAAAATTTGAGTATCCAGCAGTGGCTGAGAGATTAAGCTCTATAATGGGGGCCACATTCCCCATACTGAGCTGCTGACCAAAAGAACGCTGAAGTAGAGGGCCCCACTAACATTGTATTCCCAACCATAGCTGCTTTAAACCAACAAGCTTGCAACCTGTAGAGAAGATGGTTGGATGAGGCCGGTCTGTGCCCACATTACAGTCTTTCTACAGAAGACTTTGCGGAAAGACTAGGCAGCTGCAAGAGGAGGTGGAGCAGCTGAAAGTGGAGGTAAATGTTATATGGCTTGTGGTTTTATGGAGTTTCTGTCATATCTAAGCAGGAAAGAAAAGCTGCTCTTTATACACAGGTTGTCCACTCCCACACTACCCAGGCACTGAAAACACAGACTCAAACAGCTAAAAGAGTAGTAGCTGCAGATAGGTAGCCCTCAGCAAGTTACAAAAACAATGGCTGATGGCTGATGCCAACACAGAAGGCCAAGAACCAACACAACTGCTACTGGATGGCAGCCCCATCCCTAGACTCAGCTACCTACACAAGCAACACACCCAAAGAAGGAGTCTAGCAGATACCAGACACTGTGGAGAAAAAAATACACCCAACAAGACAGACATAGCAGTGTCTAATGCACATGATCATGGTTTACCATTAGAGCCAGGCAGCCTGAAGGAATAACTGTACCCACGTAAAGACCAACTGCATTCAATACTCACATACAACAGGAAGGAAAATAGTGCCCACAAGAAGCATTCCTAGAGCAAGGAAAAGAGGTGGCCTGGAGGTCAGTACCACAGAACCCATTTTCCTCATAAAGACACCACAAAAATTTCAAATTCAATCAGAACTAACTAACACAGAGACAAAATTGTCAAAGATATGCAACCCAAATGAATCAACATGAGAAATCTCCAAAAAAAGAACTAAATGAAATGGAAGTAATGACACTACCAGAAGCAGAGTTTAAAATAATGATTTTTAGGATGCTCAAGAATCATCGAGCAAGAATGGATGGTCATAATAAATACCTGAATAAAGAGATAGCAAGCATTAAAAAAGACACTAAAATCATAAAAAAGAACCAGTCAGAAATGACAAACACAATATCAGAAATGAAGACTGCACTAGATTAAATCAATGGCAGGCTGGATGAAGCAAAGGATGGAATCCGCAATTTAGAAGACAAGATAACAGAAGCACAGAAACAGAGCAGTAAAATGAAAAGAGGCACAAAAAGACTGAGGAAATTCTAAGATACCTCTGTGACAACATGAAGAGAAATAACATCCACATCATATGGGTTCCTGATGGAGAAGAGAACAAACAAGAGATAGAGTGAATACCTGTTTGAAGAAATTATAAGTTTACATTTCTCTAAAGTGATGAAGGAAAAAGTCACACAAGTTCAAGAAGCACAGAGAGTCCCATTAAAGAGGAACCAAAAGAGGCCTACACCAAGACACATCATAATTAAAATGCCAAAGTTAAAGAGACAAAGAAAGAATACTAAAAGCTGCAAGAGCAAGGCAGTTAATTACCTACAGAGGAGCCCTCATAAGGATGACATCTAAATTCTGAACAGAAACACTTGAGACCAGAAGGGATCGACAAGAAACTTTCAAAGTGATGCAACACAAGAACCTACAACCAGACGACTTTATTCAGCAAGGCTATCATTTAAAAATGAAAGGAGAAATAAAAAGTTTCCCAAACAAACAAACAAAAAGAACTCAAGGAATTCATTACAGCCAAGCTAGTACTGCAAGGAATGTTAAGGGGCCTGCTGTAAAAAGAGCAAAGGAAAAAAAGAAATTCAAAAAAATTAAAAATAAAACAATTCTATGCTAAATTAATTCCAATGAGATACATAACTATTGTTACTCCTCGCTCTGTTCCCTATATCTTCTTTTGGGCTATTATTTTTACTTATATATTACAAATTACATCTATATATGTAACAATCCCAACAATACACATTGATAGTTATTAGTTTGTATGATTTTATGTCTTTTAAAGAGGCTAAAAGTGAAAAAGTAAATGTATAGGGTTTATTATATTAACATTCTCTTTTACAATTTCTGGTTTTCTTTATTCTTGTAAGTTCAAGTTAATATCAGATGTAAGTTCAATTAATATCTTAATTTCAATAAGCTTTGCATCCACCTATCCATTGTATTGTTATTGTTAAATAAGTTATAATTATATATAGTATTTATAATATACATAATTTTATATTATAAACCCTGTTATATAATTATGTACATATTTTCATATACAATTGCTTTATAGAAGATTAGAAGAAGACTTGACTTAGAATGGTGAATGTACAATACAATATAGAGATGTTATATTAGATAAATGTACAACTAAATGTATAATGTTATTAACCAATGTCACACCAAAATTCAAAAAAAGTATTTTACAAAGACAATTGCTTTTCAAATCAGTTAAGAGAAGAAAGGGGAGAGATCTGCTTTTATACTGTCTTTTATAATTACATAATACCCTTACTGTGCTCTTTGTTTTCTATATTGATTTGTATTACTATCTGGGGTCCCTTACTTCCTGATTGGAAAAACTCTGTTTGTATTTTCTGTAAAGTCAATCTGCTAACAATCAAGTGTCTTCAAGTTCCCACACTCTGTTTCAAACAAAGTCAGTTCTTTTGAGGAGAGCTTCAGAGATCTCTGTGTTTAGGGACTGCCTTTCACCCTGGACAAATATCTCTGAGCCACTGCTCCCTCTTCTGGTCAGAGGTGCTGGCCTCTGGACTTCTCCACTTGCTTCTCCCAGCTTGGAAAACCCATCCTACTAGTGAGCCAGAGTGGGGTGCTTAAGCCCACAGATCTCAGCCCACTATGTGTGGGCTAAAGCCTTCACTCTAAGACCGGGCTGGGTGGAGTTAGTTGCCCCTAGCTTCTGGTCACACAAACCAGGAGTTTAGTTTCTGCAACTCAGTGTTGGAGGGGATGAGATATACTGGTGGCCTGCCCCTCCCAGTGAGAAACTTCGCCCTCCTTGAACGATGGGAGAAGAGGGAGCTCCCATGTTGACCATGCCTATCAGGATTGGAGCTTTTGTCAAACTGAACTATACTGCTCACAAAAATTAGAGGATATTTAAAAATGAATATGAAGCAATAAAGTATCCCCTAATTTTTGTGAGGAGTATGGTTGTGAAATCTTGTGAAACCCATGTACCCTCCCATTGGCAGGGCTCTC
Organism: Saccopteryx leptura; assembly: GCF_036850995.1. NCBI lineage: Eukaryota > Metazoa > Chordata > Mammalia > Chiroptera > Emballonuridae > Saccopteryx > Saccopteryx leptura. The sequence continues at coordinate 171,973,282 of NC_089505.1, forward strand.
AGCTATTTTTTTTATGGTTGTTATTGCTGTGTACTCTGTGCTTTCGGTTTCACATTAATGTAAATCCTCTACTTCTACTTTATGCATATTAGGAAATTGGTGAAGCTCCATGACATTGGTCAAGTGAATTAGAAGTCCAACCATCAGTGAAAGAGAAGTAATAGAAACCACTTCAACCTAAACTGAAGGGAGTGACGTCACGGAAATGGCGCCATGAGCAGCGCGTCCGCCAGATCTCCCCAAAATCTCAACAAATTTATCAACTAGAAACAGAAAAATTTATCCTCGGAGCATTCCAGAGTTCCATACACACTGAAAGCGAAAGGACTGTTATCACTTGAATCTGAGAGACGGTTCAGAGCTGACAGTGTGAAGGAAGCTAACTACCGCACGGATGTTCATTCAAGCCGAGGAGGGAGTACGCCTGGGGTGAGTCAGCCCACGCGTGCAACTGCCCACCCACACTCGGGGAGCGGCAGCCTGGGCGCTGGTGGCCACCGGCGTGCCCTGAGAAACCAGGCGCGCGCCCCATGCCGTGGTCCAGAGAGTCCCCAGCCACCAGCGTGCCCTGAGAAACCGCGTGCGCGCCCTGTGCTGCGGTCCAGAGAGTCCCCAGCCACCGGCGTGCCCTGAGAAACTGTGCCCGCGCCCCGTGCCGCAGTCCGGAGAGTCCCCAGCCACCGGCGTGCCCTGAGAAACTGTGCCCGCGCCCCGCGGTCCGGAGAGTCCCCAGCCACCGGCGTGCCCTGAGAAACCGCGCGCGCACGTGCCCCCTGTCGCGGTCCGGTCGCAGAGCGAGCTCCCTTACACCACCAGCATCCCCAGCGGCCCGCGCACTGTGAGTGAGGGTCCCCAGCCACCGGTGTGCCCTGAGAGACCGCGCGCATGCCCTGTGTCGTGGTCAGGGAGGGGCGCCAAGGCTGTCTTCCCCATTCCAGAGATTCTCTCCGTGGGCGGGGCACCTCACCCAGCCATTCAAGCTAACAATCAAGCATTGGGGGAGGGGCGCGCAGGCAGCCTGAAATACTTTCTGGAGCACAGCTGCGGATCCAATCACTGAAATTAGCTTAACCCACGAAATCTGCGCACCCATGGGGCTCTAATTGATAGGATCTCTCTCAGTTCAGTGATCCAAGACAAGAGGCATTATATTTTTCAGTGCCTCTCGCTAAAGGGGCGGGGGCAACTTCTGATTGACAGAGCCTCCATATTCAGAGATATACGCCAACCTAAACTGAGGAGGAAAAGGCAGATAACAACGTTACTTTCTAATCAAAGCAGTTTTCTCTCCACCTCTAAATGACCTGTACTCTGGGAAATGGAGCCCAGGGATAAGGTTGGGGTAAGGGTGGGAAGGATTTACAAGGTCAGTTTTTTTTTCTAAAAAACGACCAGCGTGAAGATAGGTTGCAGCTGAGCCCAGCGTGTGACAGGAGGTTGGGTGAAATCCTGACACTATCAGGTGGCAGGGCATCCCTAGTGTCCTGCTGTGTTTGCTTAAAATTAGGCCCCAGTAGATATTGGCTAAACTAAGAGTTTGAAATGCATTCATTGGATTGTCCTTCTCTCTTCCAACATTGTCTGTGTTGCCTGCAGACACAGATTATCATTGTGTTTAGTGGAAATTGCTCAGTTCGAATCTGACTGCAGCTAAGTCACTGAAATGGCTACAAATATGTTATTTTCCTGAGAAATAAAGCATAGTAAATGAGATGCTGTGTACATAGCCACCCAGCACTGTTTCAGACCATGAAAGAAAAACCTGAAACCCGGAGCGAAAGAAAAAATGTCAGGAACACACCATACTTTTTAATCATACATATAAACTTTATTTCAAAGTAGATACAGCCTGATTAGGCGGTGGTGCAGTGCATAGAGCATCAAACTGGGATGTTGAAGGACCCAAGTTCGAGGTCCCAGGTCACCAGTTTGAGCACGGGCTCATCTGGTTTGAGCAAACCTCGCCAGCATGGACCCAAGGTCGCTGGCTTGAGCAAGGGGTTACTCAGTCTGCTAAAGGCCCGCGGTCAAGGCACATATGAGAAAGCAATCAATGCACAACTAAGGTGTTGCAACGAAAAACTGATGATTGATGCTTATCATCTCTCTCCGTTCCTGTCTGTCTGTCCCTATCTATCCCTCTATCCCTCTCTCTGACTCTTTGTCTCTGAAAAAAAAAAAAAAAGAGTAGATTCCTTCTTTTTGATGTAATCCAAGTTCTGGTTGCCAGATGGGAGCAATGTTGGGGCTGGATGAAAAGGAAAGGGGACCTAAGAAGTACGAACTGGCAGTTACAGAACAGTCACAGGGATGTAGAGTACAGCATAGGGAATATAGTCAATATATTGTAATGATTATGCAGCTGTCATGTGGGTACTAGAACTATGGGGGGAATCACTTCTTAAGTTATATAAATGTCTAACCACTATGGGGTACACGTAAAGCTAATATAATATTGAATGTTAACTGTAATTGAAAACTAAATGTTTTAAATGAAATAAAAAGTAGCTCCCATTCACTGCATTCAATTTTTTAGTGGCAACTCCCTTTTCACCCCAATAGGCAGAAGTTGCCCCCACTGCTTTACTAAAAAGTTTTCTCTCTAAAAAATCTATGTGCTACATCACTAAAACCAACATTTTGATCACCTGACCTCTCTGTGCTCTTGTGCAGTTTTATTCTTGCTTTCTGGGAACTCTGCCTCTGAAATCTTTGGCTCACTAACTACTTTTCAGACAGCAAAAAAAAGTGCCTGCCCTTTGATTTCAATTTGGGGTCTAATCAACCCAACCAATAACTGCTTGGCTGAAATATCTGGCATGATTTTCAGCTTCTAAACAGAACCGTTGGTATCCAGAGGACCAGACACAGGAGGAACTTGCAAAGCAAGGACAAGAACAACTGATAACTTGTCTTGTCTGCAGCACCTGAGACATGTAAGTTAGCCCCTAAACTTGGTCTTCCATATGCATGTTTGTGAAACATCAGCAGCAACTACCCATGCCCAAATGCACCCCAATTTGGAGTGCAGGCCCCGTATTGGCCAGCAGGGAGGCAGTTGGAGGCTAGAACCTGAACCAGGCTGCAGGAGCTCCACACCTCTGGATCAGAGGCTACATACAGCAAGGTGACCAGAGCAACTGCACTTTGTCACGGGAATGAGCTGCCCCTCATGCACACACCCAGGGCTACACGAAAGCCCTGCAGAGGAGGAAGAGAAACACATCCTAGTTCAAATGCCCAAAAGGGCTAAGTTCTTCCTGGGACTGATGGAGTAAACCCCATCTGCGTGCTGAGTCTGGTTGCTGTCACTTCCCACTCCTTTTTTCTCTTCCAGCCTCAGGATCTCTGTACTCCCCCCAACCCAACGATGCCATGCACTGGAGCAACTACAAGAAAAGTGGCTCTTAATTCACAAACAATTTAAATCTTAAAAGATTGACTCTGGTTATTTTTTGTATTAACAATACTTAATATTTCAAAGACAGTATAAACCTGTGTTATATAGAATAAATCAACCTAACTCTCATTGATCAACTGTTATAAATAACTATAAGACCTGATAGTGTTTGTTTATCATGCATTGTTTTTCTGTGTGGTCCACACAAGAATGTACCGGAATATATGAGACACTTGCTGAGAAGCCAGGGCTGGGCTAGTGCTCACCATCACTGCAGGTGACTGACTCTCCTGAAGAGCAAACTTTGGAAACCATCTAATTCCACCATAAAATAGACTATTTCATTTTACTTGTTTATTTGAGGTCAATAGATTTTGGGTTGAGTATTTCAATATATTTACATTTAAATTTTTTTTGTTAAATCATCTATACCACTCTAAATTTTATATATTGAGTCCAAGAAGCATACTCTGTAATTTTTCTTGCTTGTAACACAGCAGGAAAAGGCTCATGATTTACACATTGCCTAACTTGCTTATTGTTAAAACACTACATTAACCTTTGAAAATACTTTTTTATTATTGAAAGCCTAGATGTTACTAGTCTGTACAAGAATTAATTGGACAGGTTTTCTTGCTTTACCCATAACACTGATAAGAAAATGAAGGCTCACAGAGCTAACTTCAATCCCTGGAGTGTGAACCCTGGTAGCCACTCCAGCACCTGTGCTCTGATACCCAGGACCTCCCAGAGGGCTCCCCTCCACCAGGGTCACCTCTCAGCTGTTACTGCTCATCCTCCTTGTGGGATGTATCCTCCCATGAGCTTGTATCTGGGGGGGGGGGGGAGTGTTACTGTTTCAGTCCAAAGCCAAATCTTCACCTTCATTCAGAACTTACCCTCTCTGATTTCTTAGACACTCAATTTTTCATCAATACTTACATAAGATTCAATAAGTAATACATAATTTTAAAAGCATTACAAATTTTATTATATACAAGCTGTTCCCGGGTTACAAATGAGATATGTTCTGTAGGTTTCTTCTTAAATTGAATTTGTATGTAAGTTGCAACAGGTGCATTTACCTATTAAATGCAACTGAGACAGATATTTGTCTCAATATAGTATGTACTTTTACCTTTCTCTGTATATAAATACTTAAACATTTTCAAATACAATCTTAAACAATCTTGATAATGCAGAAGGTGATGGACTTGTTGGAGTGGATGGGACTGATGATAGAGAGTCAGGTTTTGATTCTGCTACTGCAGTCAGTTTCTTGAAGTAGGCATCAGGAAGGTTTGTCCAGAGCTTTTCTTTTTCTCATCATAAATGGCCCTGTAGCATCTCAGGCCTTCAGGAACTGTAAACATTGGTGAACTTCCACGTATCAGGATCTAGCTCTTCTAACTTTACCATTCCTGGTGCAGAGATGAAAAGCATTCGCTAACTCTTTTGTAGAAAACATTTTCTGTTCTGAATTTTCTAAGTCCCTGCTGAAATTTTGGCAAGGTATGTTTTGATATGCACACAGTGAAAACGTACTGCTTTCTTTGTGACTAATGTGGTATTCTGACACTTCTGAAAGAGAAAGAAAGAGATAGACTAATGAATTCACATTAATGTTAGAATATATTCTGGAGCTTAGTATAATATACAGTTTGATATTAAGAGAAATTAACAGAAAGTATAGAGAAACTTTTTATTTCAGTGCTAGGAAACATCTGGTTTCATCTATATGGTTTAGCTACCTGAAATGTACTGGCTGAGTGGAACCATAACAAGATACATACTGGTTGTTTGACAATGGTTCTTTGATTCTGCATGTATCTTGACACAATCGTTGTGTGAAATGTAGGAAACATCTCTAGTTTTATCTTTTGCGCACTTGTAATATTTCCTGTACATGTAAAGTGAGGTTGGACTTGCTGCTAATATTAGTTAGATAACTGAAGTTACTATTAAATTCAAGATTAACTTTTGTTTTCTTCAGGGATTTGTAACACTATTTACTCAATAAGGTCACTATTTAACAAGAGGAATCTGATTTTATATTGAACTCCATGTGCTGTAAAAGTGCAGTTCATAAATGAAGCACTGTTTGGTTAAAGAAAGTATTTCTGTAACATAAGCTTGGAAGATTTTCCTGAGCAAAAAATATATACATTGTAAACATGATAACCTAAAGTTAATTTCAAGTAGAATTAAACATAAACATGAGTGAAACTAACTTAAAACACTTGAAACTGATTTCACCAAAAATGCAGATACAACAAAATACTAAATCTGACGTGTAATAAAATGTTAATCAATGTCTTAGAAGAATATAATATCTTTAGAACTATGAACTGATTTTTGTATAACTTTTTACAAAAACTATACTAACAGTAATTTGAAACCTCACCATTTCATTCAGTTTGAGAGTCTAAGCACAGTTGGTGTATGTACATTACTGTGTACAAAACTGCATACTATCTCACTTCATAATGAAAATCAATGTATTGCCAAGCACTTCTCCTGAAGACCAGACATGTGTGTAAGTCTAGCAAATACTACAGTAACTTTGACTAATGATTCTGATGGTGTTTGTAAAAAATGGAAAGGAAGGGTTGATATATATATAGTTACTTTTGAACGTCTGTATACTGTGGCTGTTGTAGAAAGTGTTAAAAGCCTACCAAAGACCTTGAAGATATTTTAAGCTTGCTCTCTGCTTTAATGGAAGAAGGTACAGTGATGATCTGTTCCTTCTAGTACTAATACAGATGCATGTCTTACCTGAAATGTTCCCTTCCAAACACTGTTTATTTATTAAGGAGCAAAATCCTTTATGTGTTGAACATAGAAATTGGCATCCAAATGGGAACAAGGCACTGTTTATGATAGGAAAGGAGCTGAACCTTTTGGTTTCTATCTGTAAAACTTGAAAGAAACAATGTAATGAATATTGACAATGCATTTCAGCTACTCATTATACACATCACTCAAAGCATATTTGGTTACAATGTAAGATCCAGTGAAATTGCTGATCTTTTGGCAAAGTATGTTTTGTTATGCACACAGTGAAAATGTTCTGCTTTCTAAGTGACCGAAATGGTATTATGATATTTCTGAAAGGTAAAGTCAGAGAAAGACTAATGAGTTCACATTAATGTTAGAATATCTTCTGAAGCTTAGTATGATATACAGTTTGATATTAAAGGCAGAATAACAGAAAGTATAGGAAAACAATTCACTTCAGTGTTAGAATACATCTGAGTTCATGTATATGGTTTTAGCTATCTGGAATTTCATACAGACTGAGGGTAAACATGACAGGATACACACTGATTGTTTGTCAATGGTTCTTTGATTCTGCATGTATCATGACCCAAGTGTTGTGTGAAATGTAGGAAACATCTCTAGTTTTAACTTTTGCACACTTGTAACATTCCCTGTACATGTGCAGTGAAGTTGGACTTGATGTTAATGTTAGTTAAATGATTGAAGTTACTTTTAAATTAGGGGTTAACTTCTGTTTTTTTCAGTTTTTTTAACTTTGTTTACACAATGATGTCACACTTTACCATGAGAAATCTGATTGTATATTAAACTCTGTGTGCTGGTAATGGTGCAGTTCATAAATGAAACACTGTTTGGTTAAAAGAGAACTTTCTGTAACCTAAGCTTTGATCATGTTCCTGAGCGGGGAAAGGAAGTTAATTTAAAGTGAAAGCCTTAAGTGAATTTTAATACATTGTCAAAAATACACAAGTGAAACAACTTCAAAACACTTCAAATGAATTTCATCAAAAAAATTGGATAGAGACCTGAAGATGGCAGCAGACTAGGCAGATGCACAGACTCCCAGCTCACAGCACCAAATTGCATTACAAATTTAATTTAGGAACAATCAGTGTTAAAAACCAACTCTGTAGTACAAAAACAGCTCTCAAAAAGCAAGGAGCAAAGAAGAATCCACACTGAGCTTGGTAGGAAGCTCCCAGGAATGTTGGGTCTCCTTTGCTTACAGGAATGGAGGGTGGGTGAGGCTGAAAGCCTAGAAGGGCTGTCACTCCAAGGAAAAGGGCAATAAATATTACTCACAGCAACTTGCCTGGGACCTGAGAATGAGGTATGTTGAAAGGGTTGGCTTGTATTACAAAAGAAAGGGGGAGAGAGAGAGAGAGACAGATGGTGAGAAGCAGAAGAATGCATAAGATGACCTGAGAAGCTGATTCATCCAGTGCTGGAGACAGCCATAGCTGGGGGAGGGCTTGATCCTTCCACACAATACAAGATTAAAGTAGTTCTGGGTCACCCATCTCCAGACATCTCTCCAGCTATAATCAGTACAATAACACACAGCTGAAAAAAGGAAGTGGGGAGGAGAGGCAGTAACTCAGGTCTCCATGGAGATCTGAGATACACCTCCCCCTACTGAAGCTGAGAAAGCACCCCGCCCCAGGAGAGAGTAACTGGCAGATCAGGCCTTCAGAGTCTCAGGTTACACCCAACGCATTCCTGGATACATTTTCAAAGGAGGCCCCTGCTGAGATAAGTAAAAAAGACTAACACTGTGTTAAGAAAACTGAGAAGAAAACAAACAAATCAAGACTTCAAAGCAGCTCTACTAGAAAAGCCATTTCCCACAGTGGATTACAAATAACAACTGATGCCAAACAAAGAAGACCTAGAAATAGCACAACTGAAAATTGGAGGCAGACAACACCAGGCCTAGACTCAACCAGCTCTATTAACAATACACACAAACAAGCAGACATAATGAGAAGACAGAGAAGTGCAATCCAAATGAAAACACAAGAGAAACCTCCAGGAAATAAACTGAGTGATATGGAAATAACCATACTTCCAGATGCAGAGTTTAAAATAATGATTGTAAAGATGCTTAGGAATCTTAGAATAACAATGGATGGTCATTATGAACACCTAAATAAAGAGATAGCAAGTATAAAAAAGGACATTTAAATATTAAAGAAGAATCAGTCAGAGATGACAAATACATATCAGAAATGAAGACTACAATGGAAAGAATTAAAAATAGGATGGATGAAGCTGAAGATTGAAAAAGCAAGTTGGAGAACAAGTTGAATGAAGGCATGGAAGCAGAGCAGAAAAAAGAAAAATGACTTAAAAACTCTGAGGAAACTCTAAGAGAGCTCTGTGACAAAAGGAAGAGAAATAACATCTCATCATAGGGGTTCCTGAAGAAGAAGAGAAGGATCAAGGGATAGAGACTTTGTTCAACCATACCATAGCTGAAAAGTTCCCTAAATTAATGAAGGAAAAACTCTCACAAGCTCAAGAAGCACAGAGAACTCCATTTAAGAGAAACCCAAAGAAATCTAAACCAAGATACATCATAATTAAAATACCAAAGCTAAGTGATAAAGAGAAAATATTAAAAGCTGCTAGAGAAATAAAAGGCTGTCACCTACAAAGGAGACTCCATAGAATGATATTCGACTTCTCAACAGAAGCACATGGGGTCAGAGAGAATGGCAAGAAATATTCAAAGTAATACAGAACAAGAACCTACAACCAAGACTACTTTATCCAGCAGAGGCTATCATTTAAAATTGAAGAAGAAATAAAAAGCTTCCTAGATTTAAAAAAAAACTCAAGGAACTCATTACAACCAAACTAATTCTGCAGGACATATTAAGGGGCCTGGTGTAAACAGATCAAAGTGGGAAAAGAATATAGCAAAAGAGGAATAGAGCTTTAAAGAATAAAATGGCAATAAACAATTACATATCGATATAACCTTAAATGTAAATGGAATAAATGATCCAATCAAAAGACATAGGGTAGCTGCATGGACAAGAAAATAAGACCCATACATATGCTGTCTACAAGAGACAACTTAAAACAAAAGAGGCACATAGTCTGAAGGTAAAAGGATGGAAAAAAATATTTCATGCAAATTAAAATGAAAAAAAAAAGCTGGGGTAACAATACTTAAACAAAATGGACTTTAAAACAAAGACTATATTAAGAGATAAAGAAGGCCACTACATAATGATAAAGGGAGCAATCCACAGGAAGATATAATCATTACAAATATCTATGCACCTAATATTGGAGCACGTAAATATATAAAGCAGATGTTGATGTATATAAAGGACGAGATCAATAGCAATACCATTATAGTAGGGGATTTCAATACCCTACTAACATCATTCGATATATACTCAAGAAAGAAAATTAACAAAAAAAACAGCAGACTTAAAGGACACACTAGATAAATTGGATTTAATAGATATCTACAGAACCTTTCACCCTAAAGCAGCAGAGTATACATTCTCTTCAAGTGCTCATAATACAGTTTTTAGAATAGACCACATGTTAGGGCACAAAAGCGGTCTCAATAAATTTAAAAAGATTGATATCATATCAAGCATTTTCTCTGATCACAATGACATGAAACTAAAAATCAACCACTAGAGAAAAACTCAAAAATTCTCAAACACATGGAAACTAAATAAAAGGTTGTTAAATAAAGAATGGATTAAGAATGAGATCAAAGAAGACATAAAAAATTCTTAGAAACTAATGATGATGAGCACATAAAAACTCTAAATTTATGGGACACAGCAAAAGCAGTACTGAGAGGGAAGTTCATAGCACTACAGGCACACTTTAAGATGCTAGAAAAAGCTCAAATAAACAACTTAACCCTGCTTCTAAAAGAACTAGAAAAAGAATAGCAAGTAAAGCCCAGATGTAGTACTAGAAAGGAAATAATAAGATCAGAATAGAAATAAATGACATAGAGGCTAAAGAAACAATGCAGAGGATCAATGAAACTAGGAGCTGGTTTTTTGAAAAGGTAAACAAGATCGATGAACCTTTATCTAGACTCACCAAGAAAAAAAGAGAGAGGACTCAAATAAATAAAATAAGAAATGAGAGTGGAGAAATAACAACTGACACAACAGAAATACAAAATACTGTAAGAAAACACTATGAGGAACTGTATGCCAAAAAACTAGACAACCTGGATGAAATTGACAAATTTCTTGAAACATACAATCGTCCAAATATCAGTCTAGAAGAATCAGAAAACCTTAACAGACCGATTACAACAAACGAGATCAAAACAGTTATCAAAAAACTCCCAACAAAGAAAACGCCTGGGCCTGATGGCTTCAAAAATGAATTCTACCAAATATTCAAAGAAGAACTATCTCCTACCCTTCTCAAGCTATTTCAAAAAATTCAAGAGGAAGGAAGACTTCCAACCTCCTTTTATGAGGCGAGCATAATTCTGATTCCAAAACCAGGCAAAGACAACACAAAGAAAGAAAATGATAGGCCAATATCCCTGGTGAATATTGATACTAAAATCCTCAACAAAATATTAGCAAACTGGATCCAGCAATATATGAAAAAAATCATACACCATGATCAAGTGAGATTTATTCTGAGGAGACAAGGCTGGTACAATATTTGGAAATCAACCAATGTGATTCATCACATAAACAAAAAGAAGGAGAAAAACCACATGATAATTTCAATAGATGCAGAAAAAGCATTTGATAAAATCCAGCACCCATTCATAATTAAAACTCTCAGCAAAGTGGGAATAGAGGGAAAATACCTCAACATGATAAAGGCCATTTATGACAAACCCACAGCCAACATCATACTCAATGGGTAAAAATTAAAAGCAATCCCTTTATGATCAGGAACAAGGCAGGGTGCCCCCTCTCACCACTCTTATTTAACATAGTCCTGGAAGTCCTAGATACAGCAATCAGACAAGAAGAAGAAATAAAAGGCATCCAAATTGAAAAAGAAGTAGTAAAACTATCATTATTTGCAGACGATATGATATTGTATATAGAAAACCCTAAAGTCTCAGTCATAAAACTACTGGACCTGATAAATGAATTCAGCAAGGTAGCAGGATATAAAATTAATACTCAGAAATCAGAGGCATTTTTATACACCAACAATGAACTGTCAGAAAGAGAAATTAAGGAAACAATCCCCTTCACTATTGCAACCAAAAAAATAAAGTACCTAGGAGTAAATTTAACCAAGGAGATTAAAGACTTTTATTCAGAAAATTATTAAACATTGATAAAAGAAATCAAGGAAGATACAAACAAGTGGAAGCATATACTGTGCTCATGGTTAGGAAGAATAAACATCATTGAAATGTCTATATTACCCAAAGCAATTCATAAATTCAATGCAGTACTGATCAAAATACCAATGACATACTTCAAAGATATAGAACACATATTTCAAAAATTTATATGGAACCAGAAAGAACACAAATAGCCTCAGCAATCTTGAAAAGGAAAAATAAAGTGGGAGGCATTACACTTTTCTATATCAAGTTATCCTACAAGTCCATTGTATTCAAAACAGCCTGGTACCGGCATAAGAACAGGCATATAGATCAATGAAACAGAACAGAGAACCCAGAAGTAAACCCACAGTTTTCTGGAAAACTGATATTTATTTGACAAAGGAAGTAAGAGCATACAATGTACTAAAGACAACCTCTTCAATAAATGGTGTTGGAAAAATTGGACATCTACCTGCAAAAAAAAAAAATGAAACTAGACCACCAACTTACACCTCTCACAATAATAAACTCAAAATGCATAAAAGATTTAAACATAAGCTGTGAAACCATAAGTGTCTTAGAAGAAAACATACGCAGTAAGCTCTCTGACATCTCTCGCAGCAATATATTGTATTTACCAATTTATCTCCACGGGCAAGTGAAATAAAGGACAGGATAAACAAATGAGACTATATCAAACTTAAAAGCTTTTGCACAGCTAAAGACAATAAGAACAGAATAATAAGACAAACTACACAATGGGAGAACATATTCGACAATACAACTGATAAAGGGATAATAACCAAACATTATACAGAACTTGTAAAACTCAACACCAGGAAGGAACAATTCAATGAAAAAACGGGTAAAAGAAATGAATAGATACTTTTCCAAAGAGGAAATACAGATGGCCAATAGGCATATGAAAAAATGCTCAACATCACTAATCATTAGAGCAGGGGTCCCCAAACTTTTTACACAGGGGGCCAGTTCACTGTCCCTCAGACCATCGGAGGGCCGGACTATAAAAAAAACTATGAACAAATCCCTATGCACACTGCACATATCTTATTTTAAAGTAAAAAAACAAAACGGGAACAAATACAATATTTAAAATAAAGAACAAGTAAATTTAAATCAACAAACTGACCAGTATTTCAATGGGGACTATATGCTCCTCTCACTGACCACCAATGAAAGAGGTGCCCCTTCCGGAAGTGTGGTGGGGGCTGGATAAATGGCCTCAGGGGCCGCATGCGGCCCGCAGGCCGTAGTTTGGGGACCCCTAAATTAGAGAAATGCAAATTAAAACCACAATGAGATATTACCTCACACCAGTCAGAATGGCGCTCATTAACAAAACAACTCAGAATAAGTGCTGGCGAGGATGTGGAGAAAAGGGAACCCTCCTGCACTGCTGGTGGGAATGCAGACCGGTGTAGCCACTGTGGAAAACAGAATGGAGATTCCTCAGAAAACTAAAAATTGAACTGCTTTTTGACCCAGCTATCCCACTTTTAGGAATATACATTCAAGAACACCATAGCACTCTTTCAAAAAGATAAACGCACCCCCTTGTTTATGGCAGCATTGTTCACAATAGCAAAGATCTGGAAACAGCCCAAATATCTGTCAGTGAATGAGTGGATTAAAAAGCTTGGTACATATATACTATGGAATACTACTCAGCCATAAGAACTGATGACATCGGATCATTTACAACAACATGGGTGGACCTTCATAACATTATACTGAGTGAAATAAGTAAATCTGAAAAAAACAAAGAAATATTTGATTCTATACATAAATGGGATATAAAAATGAGACTCAGAGACATAGACATCAGTGTGATGGTTACTGTGGCAGGAAGGGGGCGGAAGAAGAGGGAGAGGATGGGTGGAGGGGATGGGCACAAAGATAACCAGATAGAAGGTGAAAGAAGACAATTTGACTTTGGGTGAGGGGTATGCAAATTATCAAATGTCAAAATAACCTGGAGATAATTTCTCTGAACATATGTACCCTGCTTTATCAATGTAACCCCATTAAAATTAATTTTAAAAAACCTGGATACAACAAAAACCTAAATCTGACATGTAAAAGCATTAATCATCATCCTGGAATAATCCAGTCCTCTATAAAGTATGAAATATTCTTTGCATCTCTTACCAAAATATATAATATTAAGAGTAATTTGAGGCCCTGGCCGGTTGGCTCAGTGGTAGAGCGTCGGCCTGGCGTGTGGGGGACCCGGGTTTGATTCCCGGCCAGGGCACATAGGAGAAGCGCCCATCTGCTTCTCTACCCCTCCCCCTCTCCGTCCTCTCTGTCTCTCTCTTCCCCTCCCGCAGCCAAGGCTCCATTGGAGCAAGGATGGCCCGGGCGCTGGGGATGGCTCCTTGGCCTCTGCCCCAGGCACTAGAGTGGCTCTGATCGCGGCAGAGCGACGCCCCGGAGAGGCAGAGCATCGCCCCCTGGTGAGCAGAGCATCGCCCCTGGTGGGCATGCCGGGTGGATCCCGGTTGGGCGCATGCGGGAGTCTGTCTGACTGTCTTTCCCCGTTTCCAGCTTCAGAAAAATACAAAAAAAAAAAAAAAAGTAATTTGAAATCTCACTATTTCATTCAGTTTAAAAATCTAAGCAGTGTTCAGTGGATGTACATTACTGTGTAACATAACTTAGTTCCTAAAACAAAAAGCTATTGCCAAGCATTACTTCTCCTAAAGTGCAGACCACAGTGTAACTCTAGCACGTATTACAGTATCTTGGCATGATGAAGAATTTCAGCAAAACACACGTATACAATGAAAAACAAAATCTGACATGTAAAAGCATTTACCATTGTCTTCAAAGAATCTAGTCCCCTTGAAAGTGAGAACTAATGTTTGCACAACTTATTATAAAAATTATATTGGGACATCAGAGAAATGGCGCAGTGAGAAGTGCTCTCGATAACTCTGCCCAAAATTTTAACAAGTTATACAACCAGAGATGGAAAAATCTATCCATGGGGCATCTGGAAGTCCCACACACTGAACAAGAAGGCATTGGGTGAAAAACTGCCTAAATATATAATCAACCGTGAAGGAAATAAGACAAAGAACGAAACACTCCACCTTCCTCATGAACCTGAGCAAGGGCTGTTTTCACTTGGAACTGAGAGAGAGTGGGGGCTAGGAGCATGGAGGGAGCCAGGCTGAACACAGACCTTCAAGCCAAGGAAAGAGTGTGCCCACAGCAACTCAGCCCATGCATGTTAACACTGGCTCCGGCCTCAGCAAAGGTAGGCGAGTGGCAGCCACCAGTACTCCTGATATCCTGGTCGGCAAGTGCAGACAGTGTGCGAGAGGTTTCTCCTAGTGCCCTGGGCTTGGCACCCATGTTCCCTGGCAGAGAGGCAGGGTCAGAGACTTCAGCGTGGGCTGTGACCAGAGACTTGGTGTAATCCCTGCTCCTCGAACAGCGGCGCATGGGGAGTGCACAAAAGCGAACATCCCTATGCCTGGACTTCTGCAGGCGGGCGGGGCACCTCATCCAGCCATTCAGGCCAACATCCCGGGGAAAAAATAAAATATGAAACGCTAGGGAGAGGGGTGTGCAGGCAGCTTGCAGACAGTCTCTAGGGCAGATCTGCAAATCCAATCACTGAAATTCACTTAACCCACAGTCTGCTCACCACACATATGGCTTATGCGGTCGGTTCTAGTTGACAATGTCTTTCTCAGATCAGCGATCTAAGACAAGAGACATTACATATTTTAGTGCCTCTTTCTCTGCACGTAGGGGTGGGGGCAACTTCCTGTCAGCTGGTACAGGGTGAAAAATACATTCCTATGGAAAAAACATCAGAGAATACTGCAGAAGTTAGACAGGCTAGGCTGTAGGTTTTTTTTAACAAGGAAGAAGCCTGTAGAAAGCAATCCCATGGAACGCTAAGGCAAATTTAACTAGATATACCTGGGGAACTGAACAGAAGTCAACACTCCCCCTTACCTACTTAAGCTGGTGGCTCTGATTGGCAGAGCTTTTATACTCAGGGCTGTGCACTCAAAAGAGAGACTTGGCAGCTTTTAAGACCTCCTGTGCTGCAGGCAATGACTAGGGCATCTTCTTCCCAGCCAATACAGGTTACAAAGTGCAAAAAGCCTGGGAAGAGTGGTCCCACAGAGTGCTGAGGCATACTGAACATGCCTGGGGGCTCATAGAAAGACACCTTGAGAGCAATTGGCTCCCAGCCCTGCCTGATTATACTGGCGGCTCTGAGTGACAGAGCCTTACCCAGAACAGTGCTCTGAGTGGGGATAGAGTGGGGATCTCCCAGCTCTTTGAGCCTCTTAATCTCCAGGCAGTGGCAGTGGCAACCTCATAGCTGGATCATCAGGCTGCTAATTCAGGAAGGAGAGATTAGGAGAGAGATTTTGATAAAACAAACTCTATCATTGTTGTAGCCTGCAAATGCTAACAAGCCCCAACTACCAACGAGACTGAGGCCTAATATATGACATCATCATAGAGACATATCAACTGCAAATCTCTACCTAAGCATGACACAGGGCAGAGCCTGGGGTACAGAACCACCAACCAGAAAGAGGGAGAGGAAAAAATAAGAAGAGACCCTCTCAAAATCAAGAAAAATTCACAGTCTTTAACATCTTTATAACTTATTCCACTTTTTTTGTTTTTTTCATTTTTTTCTTCATTTTTTTTCCTTCTTCCACCTTGGTCTTTCTATCCTCTGCTCATCTTATTCTTTTCTCTTTATCTTGAACTACATTACCCATAAGTGTTACATTTCCCATTTTTTTCTTTTCTTTTTTCTTTCTCTCTATGCAGGTTACATTCCAAAACCCTTAACTCTCTCCTTTTTTTCCCTTTTTTTATTTTCTCCCTCTCTCTTAGTTTCTTCATTTCTCTTTTATTATCCTCTCATTCGATCCTCACTCACAAACAAATTATTTTATTTTGGATTCAAACTTTTTCTTTGTGGCATTTTGTGTGCTTTTTATTTTGCTTTTTAACTCATTAGCATTCCCCCAAACCCCAGCTCTCCATTCTATGTAGTTTTTGTTCCACTTAATACAATACAATTTTTTTCTTTTTTTTTGTTTCCCTCTTATCCTCTTCACTATATCTCTCAGTGGACCATCATTTACAAGCAAATTATTTTATTGTTGATTCAAATCTTTTTCTTTTTTACATTTTGTGGGTCTGTACCTTCTTTCTGCCCCTTTATCATTTCTCCCCAACTCAGGCCCTTCGTTATAGGTAGTTTTGTTCCATTTAGCACAATATACTTCTCAGTTTTTCACAGTATTTTCTCAAAGAAGGAAAGAAAAAAGGAAAAAAAATAATTTTTAAAATTATTTTTATTGTCCTTTTTTTCTCTTATTTTTTATTAATTCTCATTAGTGGTATTAACAAAACCACCCTCAGATGCCATTAGGGAAAAGGAAATCGAATATCATGGATACAAAAGACAGAGATGTAGCACAGATAGATGATAAAAATCTATAGAAAAAGATTTTATAGATTGGAAACCATGGAGTTAACTGACAGAGAATTTAAAATAGAAATCCTAAAAATGCTCAGAGATATACAAGAAAACACAGAAAAACAATTTAGGAAACTCAAAAAACAACTCAATAAACAGAAAGAATATATTACCAAAGAAACTGAAACTATGAAAACAAATCAAACAGAGATGAAAAACTCAATTGACTGAAAAACAAGGTAACAAGCTTAGCTAATAGAACAGGCCATATAGAAAGAGAGGATTAGTGACATAAAAGACAGGCAACTTGAGGCATAACAGAGAGAAGACAGAGACTCAAGAATTAAAAAAAAAAAAAATGAGAAAGCCCTACAGGAATTATCTGACTGCATCAAAAAGAGCGACATAAGAATAATAGGTATATCAGAAGGAGAAGAGAGAGAATATGGAATGGAGAACATATTCAAACAAATAATAGATGAGAACTTCCCAAGCCTGTGGAAAGAACTAAACCTCAAATTCAAGAAGCAAACAGAACACTGAGTTATCTTAACCCCAAAACCTACTCCAAGGCACATCATAATGAAATTGGCACAAACGAACGACAAAGAAAAAATTCTAAAGGCAGCCAGGAAAAGAAGAATACAAAATATATAGGAAGACCTATTAGATTATCATCGAATTTCTCAGCAGAAACTCCACAAGCTAGAAGAGAGTGGAACCCAATGTTTAAAGTTCTGAAAGAGAGAAACTTATAGCCAAGAATACTATACCCATCAAAGCTGTCCTTCAAATATGAAGGAGAAATAAAAAACATTCACAGATACAGAAAAGATGAGAAAATTTATCATCAGAAAACACCCACTTCAGGAAATTCTAAAGGGGTTTTGCATCCAGATACAAAGAACAAAACAAAACAAAACCACAAGTAAATGCTCCACCAAGAACACAATAAAACAAAGTAAACTGTGACAACAAAAACAAAAAAAGGGGAGAGGCCAAAGATTAACAGTAGCAAAGGACGATGGAGTACAGAAGCATTCATACAATAGTGTAGTACAATGAACATGGAGGGTACCCTTTTCATTACTTAATGTAACCACCCCTGAAAAAACCACCACAGAAGCACATGACTTAAAAAAGGTAGTAACTAAGGAAAGAAGTGTAGGTTACAACCAAACAAAAACAAATGATAGAAAAAAGAGAAGAATCGAACAAGATACAAAACTAACAGAAAGCAATATATAAAATGGCAATAGGAAACCCTCAAGTGTCAATAATTACACTAAGCGTAAACAGATTAACCTCACCAATAAAAAGACAGAGTAGCAGAATGGATTAAAAAAGAAAATCCAACTGTATGCGGCCTACAAGAAACACATCTAAGCAACAAGGATAAAAACAAATTCAAAGTAAAAGGCTGGAAAACAATACTCCAAGCAAATAACATCCACAAAAAGAAGGTATAGCAATACTCATATCTAACAATGCCGACTACAAGAGAACAAAAATAATCAGAGACAAAAAATAGTAATTTTATAATGGTTAAGGGGACATTGAATCAAAAAGATATAACACTTCTTTATATATATGCACCAAACGAAGGAGTACGAAAATATATAAGACAGCTACTGACTGACCTAGAAACAAAAACTGACAAAAATACAATCATACCTGGAGACCTCAATGTGCTGCTGATGGCTCTAGATCGTTCATCCAAACAGAAAATCAATAAAGAAATATTAGCCTTAAATGAAACACTAGAATAATTGGATATGATAGACATCTACAGGGCATTTCATCCCAAAGGGACAGAGTACACATTTTTCTCTAGTGTACATGAAACATTCTGAAGAATTGACCATATGTTGGACCACAAAATAACATCAGCAAATTCAGAAAAATTGAAATTGTAACAAGTATATTTTCTGATCATAAAGCTTGAAACCACAATTCAACTGCAAAAAAGAGGGGAAAAAACCCACAAAAATGTGGAAACTAAAGAACGTACTTTTAAAAAATGAATGGGTCAAAGAAAAAATAACTGTAGAGATCAAAAGATCTATACAGACAAATGAGAATAACAATATGACATAACAGAATATCTGGAATGCATCAAAAGCAGTAATAAGAGGGAAGTTCATATCACTTCAGATCTATATGAACAAGCAAGAGAGAGCCCAAGTAAACCACTTAACTTCACAACTTAAGGAACTAGAAAAATAACAAAGAAAACCAAAAAGCAGCCGAAGAAAGGAAATAATAAAAATCAGAGCAGAAATAAATGAAATAGAGAACAAAAAAACTATAGAAAAAATTAATAAAACAAGGAGCTGGTTCTTTGAAAAGATCGACAAAATTGATAAACCCTTGGCAAGACTCACCAAGGAAAAAAGAGAAAGGACTCATATAAACAAAATCCAAACAAAATTCACACTATCGTATGAAAAAGGAGAAATCAGCACAGATATCAAAGATATACAAAGAATTATTTGTATATAATACTTTTAGTTTGTTTTATAATGTTTAGAATACTATATGGCCCTGGCCAGTTAGCTCAGCGGTAGAGCGTCGGCCTGGCGTGTGGGGGACCTGGGTTCGATTCCCAGCCAGGGCACATAGGAGAAGCGCCCATTTGCTTCTCCACCCCCCCTCCTTCCTCTCTGTCTTTCTCTTCCCCTCCCACAGCCAAGGCTCCATTGGAGCAAAGATGGCCCGGACGCTGGGGATGGCTCCTTGGCCTCTGCTCCAGGCGCTGGTGGGCAGAGCATCGCCCATGGTGGGCGTGCCGGGTGGATCCCGGTCGGGCGCATGCGGGAGTCTGTCTGACTGTCTCTCCCCATTTCCAGCTTCAGAAAAATACAAAAAAAAAACAAAACTATATGCCACCAAATTCAACAATCTAGAAAAAATGGATAAATATCTAGAACAATACAACCTTCCTAGACTGAGTCATGAAGAAGCAGAAAACCTAAACAGACCCATAAGCAGGGAGGAAAGAGAAAAGACTATTAAAAACCTCTCCAAAAATAAAAATCCAGGCCAAGATGGCTATACTAATTAATTCTATCAAACATTCAAAGAAGAGGTGGTTTCTATTTAACTCAAAAATTTCCAAAAAATTGAAGAAGAAGCAATACTTCCAAACACATTTTATGACGCCAACATAATCCTCATACCAAAACCCGGTAAGGATGGCAAAAAAATAAATAAATAAAATAAAATAAAACTATAGACCAATATCTCTAATAAATACAGATGCTAAAATACTAAACAAAATACTAGCAAATTGAATACAACAACATATTAAAAAAATAATACATCATGATCAAGTGGGAGTCATCCCAGAATCTCAAGGATAGTTCAACATACGTAAAATGGTTAACGTAATATACTATATCAACAAAACAAAGAACAAAAACCACATGATGTTATGCAGAAAAGGCATTCGATAAAATACAACACAATTTTATGTTTAAAACACTCAACAAAATGGGTATAGAAGGAAAATATCTCAACATGATAAAGGCCATTCATGATAAACCATCAGCTAACATCATATTAAATGGCATAAAACTGAGGACTTCCCCCCTTAAATCAGGAACAAGACAGGGTTGTCCACTCTCTCCACTCTTATTTAACGTGGTGCTAGAAGTTCTAGCTAGAGCAATCAGACAAGATAAAGAAATAAAAGTCATCCATATTGAAAAAGAAGAAGTAAAGGTTTTGCTTTTTGCAGATGACATGATTCTATACAACGAAAACCCCAAAGACTCCATAAAAAGATTACTAGAAACAATAAATCAATACAGTAAGTCAAAGGATACCAAGTTAATATACAAAAGTCCATATGCCAACAACAAAACATTATAAAACAAACTAGAAAATAATAATTCCCTTCACAGTCGCAACAAAAAAATAAAATACCTACGAATAAACAAAAAAAGAATGTGAAGTACCTATACAGCAAAAACTACAAAGCATTGTTAAGGGAAATCGAAAAAGATAAAATGAAATGAAAAAAATATTCCTTGTTCTTAGATAGAAGAATAAATATAATCAAAATGACCATATTACCCAAACCAATATACAAATTTAATGCAATTCCTATCAAAATTCCAATGACATTTTTTAATGAAATGGAACAAAAAATCATTAGATTTATAAGGAACTATAAAAATTCCCTAATAGTTAAAGCAATCCTAAAGAAAAAGAACAAAACTGGGGGCATTACAATACCTGACTTCAAACTATATTATAGAGCTACGACAATCAAAACAGCATGGTATTGGCAGAAAAATAGACACTCAGACCAATGGAATAGAATAGAAAGCCCAGAAATAAAACCATATATATATGGTCAAATAATTTTGATAAAGGGGCCAACAACACACAATGGAGAAAAGAAAGCCTGTTCAACAAATGGTGCTGGGAAAACTGGAAAGCCACATGCAAAAGAATGAAACTCAACTACAGTTTGTCCCCTTGTACTAAAATTAATTCAAAATGGATCAAAGATCTACATATAAGACCTGAAACAATAAAGTACCTAGAAGAAAAAATAGGTACTAAACTCATAGACCTTGGTTCTAAAGAGCATTTTATGAATTTGACTCCAAAAGCAAGAGAAGTGAAGGCAAATATAAATGAATGGGACCACATTAGACTAAGATGTTTTTGCACAGCAAGAGAAACTGACAACAAAACAAACAGACAGCCAACTAAATGGAAGATGATATTTTCAAACAACAGCTCAGGTAAGTTTTTTCTAATTTACTTATTTCACTCCGTAAAATGTTATCAAGATCCATCCACTTTGTTGTAAATGATCCGATGTCATCATTTCTTATGGCTGAGTAGTGTTCCATAGAATATATGTACCACTTCTTCTTTATCCAGTCATCTATGGAAGGGCTTTTTGGTTGTTCCATGTCTTGGCCACTGTGAAAAATGCTGCAATGAACATGGGGTGCATGTATATCCAAAATATACAAAGAACTCATAAAACTCAACAACAAACAATCCAATAAAAAAAAAATGGGAAGAGGTCCTGAACAGACACTTCTCACAGGAAGAAATACAAATGGCCAACAGATATATGAAAAGATGCTCATCTTCATTAAGTATTAGAGAAATGCAAATCAAAACTACAATGAGATACCACCTCACACCTGTTAGATTAGCTATTATCAACAAGACAGGTAATAGCAAGTGTTGGAGAGGCTGTGGAGAAAAAGGAACCCTCATTCACTGTTGGTGGGAATGTAAAATAATACAACCATTATGGAAGAAAGTATGGTTGTTCCTCAAAAAACTAAAAATAGAGCTACCATATAACCCAGCAATCCCTCTAATGGGTATATACCCCCAAAACTCAAAACATTGGTATGTAAAGACACATGCAGCTCCATGTTCATTGCAGCATTTTTCACAGTGGCCAAGACATGGAACAACCAAAAAGCCCTTCCATAGATGACTGGATAAAGAAGAAGTGGTACATATATTCTATGGAACACTACTCAGCCATAAGAAATGATGACATCGGATCATTTACAACAAAGTGGATGGATCTTGATAACATTTTACGGAGTGAAATAAGTAAATCAGAAAAAAACTAAGAACTGCACAATTCCATGCATAGGTGGCACATAAAATTGAGACTAAGAGACATGGACAAGAGTGTGGTGTTTACTAGGGGAGGGGGAGGGAGGAGAGGGAGGGAGAGAAGGGGAGGGGAGTAGCACAAAGAAAACTAGATAGAAGGTGACAGAGGACAATCTGACTTTGGTTGATGGGTTTGCAATATAATTGAATGACAAGATAACCTGGATATGTTTTCTTTGAACATATGTACCCTGATTTATTAATGTCACCCTATTAAAATAAATAAAAATTTATTAAAAAAAAAAAAAGGAGACACACACACAAAAAAAAAAACACAAAACTATATTAACAGTAATTTGAAATCTCACCATTTCATTCAGTTCGAGAATCTAAGCACATGGGGTGGATGTACATTATTGTGTAACACAACTGAGTACTATCTCAATTTCTAAGGAAAAACAAAGTATTGCCAAGAACTGCTTCTCTTGAAGAGCCGACCACAATGTAACTCTAGCACTTATTATAGTAACTATGAATGGTGATTTTCATGCATTCTGTAAAGAATGGAATGATATGATAGTGTTGATACATATGGTCACTTTTGAATATCTGTATACTGTGGGGTTATAGACATGCTAAAGCCTAAGAATAAGTGCTTTAAAGATATTTTAAGTGTGCTCTCTGCATAATTGGCTAAAGTTACAATGATGACCTGTTCCTTATGGTACTATCACAGACGCCTGTCTTCACTGCAATGTGCTCTTCCAAATGCTGAATATATTCCAAGGAGAACCGTGTATGGGTTGAATGTTTACAATAGCATCTGAATGGAGAAAAGGCACTGTTTCTGATAGGCCAGGATCTGAACGTTTTAATTTACAACTGCAAAATATGAAAGAAACAATGTGAGGACTATTCACAAAGCATTTCAGCTGATCAGTATTCACATAGCTGATTTGTGTACAGTGTAAGACTTTTCACGCGAGATTGCTGTACTTTTGGCAAAGTATGTTTCCTTTTCCACACAGTAAAAATATACTACTTTCCAAGTAACGTGGCTGGTATTCTTACATTTCTGAACATGAATGATCGAGAAAGACTGAGTTTACATTAATGTTAGGATATCTTCTGGAGCTTAGTATTATGTACAGTTTGACATTAGAGGTAGAATAATGGAAAGTTTAAAAAATATTTTTTATAATCAGGATGGCCATATTACCCAAAGCAATATACAAATTTAATGCAATTCCCATCAAAATTCCAATGACATTTTTTAAAGAAATAGAGCAAAAAATCATCAAATTTATATGGAACTATAAAAAACCCCGAATAGCCAAAGCAATCCTAAAGAAAAAGAATGAAGCTGGGGGCATTACAATACCTGACTTCAAACTATATTATAGGGCCACGACAATCAAAACAGCATGGTATTGGCAGAAAAACAGACACTCAGACCAATGGAACAGAATAGAAAACCCAGAAATAAAACCACATATATATAGTCAAATAATTTTTGATAAAGGGGCCAACAACACACAATGGAGAAAAGAAAGCCTCTTCAATAAATGGTGCTAGGAAAACTGGAAAGCCACACGCAAAAGAATGAAACTGGACTACAGTCTGTTCCTCTGTACTAAAATTAACTCAAAATGGATCAAAGATCTAAACATAAGACCTGAAACAATTAAGTGCATAGAAAAAGACATAGGTACTAAACTCATGGACCTCGGTTTTAAAGAGCATTTTATGAATTTGACTCCAATGGCAAGAGAAGTGAAGGCAAAAATTAATGAATGGCACTACATCAGACTAAGAAGTTTTTGCTCAGCAAGAGAAACTGACAACAAAATAAACAGAAAGCCAACCAAATGGGAAATGATATTTTCAAACAACTGCTCAGATAAGGGCCTAATATCCAAAATATACAAAGAGCTCATAAAACTCAACAACAAACAAACAAACAATCCAATAAAAAAATGGGAAGAGGACATGAACAGACACTTCTCCCAGGAAGAAATACAAATGGCCAACAGATATATGAAAAGATGCTCATCTTCTTTAGTTATTAGAGAAATGCAAATCAAAACTGCAATGAGATACCACCTCACACCTGTTAGATTAGCTATTATTAACAAGACAGGTAATAGCAAATGTTGGAGAGGCTTTGTGGAGAAAAAGGAACCCTCATACACAGTTGGTGGGAATGTAAAGTAGTACAACCATTATGGAAGAAAGTATGGTGGTTCCTCAAAAAACTGAAAATAGAATTACCTTATGACCCAGCAATCCCTCTACTGGGTATATACCAAAAAAACTCAGAAATATTGATACATAAAGACACATGCAGCCCCATGTTCATTGCAGCATTGTTCACAGTGGCCAGGACATGGAAACAACCAAAAAGCCCGTCAATAGATGACTGGATAAAGAAGATGTGGCACATATACACTATGGAATACTACTCAGCCATAAGAAATGATGACATCAGATCATTTACAGCAAAATGGTGGGATCTTGATAACATTATACGAAGTGAAATAAGTAAATCAGAAAAAACCAGGAACTGCATTATTCCATACGTAGGTGGGACATAAAAGTGAAACTAAGAGACATTGATAAGAATGTGGTGGTTACGGGGGGGGGGGGGAGAGGGAGAGGGGAAGGGGGAGGGGGAGGGGCACAAAGAAAACTAGATAAAAGGTGATAGAGGACAATCTGACTTTGGGTGATGGGTATGCAACGTAAGTGATCGACAAGATAACCTGGAGTTGTTATCTTTGAATATATGTATCCTGATTTATTGATGTCGCCCCATTAAAAATAAAATTATTTAAAATTTTTTTTTTTATTTTAGTGTTAAAATACATCTTGGGTCATCTTTTAAAGAGGCATTTCATTTTAGGCTGTAGTTATTTGGAATTTGGTTCAGGCTGAGGGTAAACATGACAGGACACATATTGGTTGCTTTACAATGGTCCTTTGATTCTGCACGTACCTTGTTTCAAGAATTGTGTGAAATGTAGGATACATCTTTAGTTTTAACTTATGACACAGGTGTAATGTTTTCTGTACATGTGCATTGAAGTTGGACTTGCTGTTAATGTTAGCTACATGATTAAAATTACTTTCAAATTAGAGGTTAAATTGTGTTCTCTAAAGGGTATGTAACTCTTTTTACACAATGATGTCACACTTTACTGTCAGGAATCTGATTGTATATTCAACTCAGTATGCTGGTAATGGTGCAGTTCATAAATAAAGCAGTTTTTGTTTAAAGGAAGATGTTCTGTAATCTAAACGTGCAATATTTTCCTGAGCTGAAAATAGAGACAAGTTAAAAATCAAACCTGAAGTTAATTTTACAGCAGTGCCAAATAGACACATGAGCGAAGCTAACTCAAACACTTGAAACTAATTTTAGAAAGGATTTTGAATACAACGAGAAACTAATTCTGACATGTAAAAGCATTAACCATTGCCTTGGAAGAATATAGTCCCCTTTAAAGTATGATCTAATCTTTACACAACTTCTTACCAAACTTATTACCCGTAACTTGAAATTGCATCATTTCAGGTTCAAGAATCGAAGCACAGCAATGAATGTATACATTGTGTAACAGAACTGACTGCTATCTCAATCCCTAAGGAAAAACAAAGTATTGGCAAGCACTGCTTTTCATGAAGAGCAGGCCACAATGTAACTCTAGCAAATACGAGACTAAGTATGAGTGGTGATGCTTGTGCATTTTATAAAGAATGGAATAAATGGAATCATTTACTATATGATATACATATGGTAAATTTGAACATCTGTATATTGTGGATGTTATAGACAGTGCTTAACCCTACAGAATGCTTTAAAGCTATTTTAAGTGTGCTCTCTATTAATGGCTGAAAGTACAAAGATGATCTGTTTCTTATGGCAGAAACACACACACGTGTATCACCTGCAATGTGCCCTTCCAAATGCTGTACTTATACCAAAAAGAAAAAAATGTGTATAGGTTGAATGTTTAAAATGGCATTCGAGTGGAAACACGGCACTGTTTCTGATATGGCGGGATCTGAACATTTCGATTTAAATCTGTAAAGCGGGATGACGTCACAGTGATGGCGCGGTAGGAAGCGATACCAAAAATCTCCCCATAAACTCAACAAGTTCTTCAACCAGAAACAGAAAAACCTATCCTTGGAGTCTTCAGATGCTTCACAACACACCCGAAGGTAGGATCGAGCGAAAGATTGGCTAAATATATGGTCAAACCCCGGGGGAAATAAGGAGTAAGAAATGCTCCACCTTCCTCTCTAATCTAAACAGGATGGCTTTCACTGAGAACTGAGAATATAGAAACTAAGGCGGGCATAGGGAGTGAATAGATCCAGACCGCAGTACAAACAGCCAAACCAGGCTGTGGCACGGAGATCCAAGCCGTGGAAAAACCTGGGCAATTCAAGCTAACACGCGCACCAAACCCAGACAAAGAAAGACAAGTGGGACAGCCATTTTCCACATCTCCTGGCTGGCGCGTGCGGGGTTAGTGGGCAAGAGATTCCCACGAACACTTCAGGGGTGGGCGCAGCCCGTGCTAACCCACAGAGAAGCAGAGTCAGAGGCCTCTGTGAGGGCAAAAAGCAGCATCTCCTAGGAGCCCCAGCGCCCTGAGGGGACCGGGCACGGGGAGGGAGCTGGAGCCAACTCCAAAGGCGAAACTTTTCTGTGTGGGAGGAGGGCTTTCTCGGAGCGAGAGGCGTCCCGCCTGAGACTCAGAATCGGGTCAGCGCCCACGCACGGAGAGTGTGCAGGAGATTCCTCCGAACTCCTCAGGGGTGGGCGCCCGTGTTTTCCCTTAGAGGAGCAGAGTCAGAGGCCAGTAAGCGGGCCAGGAGCGGAAGCCCCAGCGCCTTGGGAAAGCCGCCTTGGGAAAGCCGCACGGGGACAGAGCGAAAGCCAATTCCAACCCAGTAACTTTTCTGTGTGGGAGGAGGGCTTTCTCGGAGTGAGAGACGTCCCGCCTGAGACTCAGAATCTGGTCAGCGCCCACGCACGGAGAGTGTGCAGGAGATTCCTCCGAACTCCTCAGGGGTGGGCGCCCGTGTTTTCCCTCAGAGGAGCAGAGTCAGAGGCCTGTGAGCGGGCCAGGAGTGGAAGCCCCAGCGCCTTGGGAAAGCCGCACAGGGACAGAGCGAAAGCCAATTCCAACCCAGTAACTTTTCTGTGTGGGAGGAGGGCTTTCTCGGAGTGAGAGACGTCCCGCCTGAGACTCAGAATCTGGTCAGCGCCCACGCACGGAGAGTGTGCAGGAGATTCCTCCGAACTCCTCAGGGGTGGGCGCCCGTGTTTCCCCTCAGAGGAGCAGAATCAGAGGTCTGCGAGCGGGCCAGGAACGGAATCTCAGGCAGCCCTAGCCCCTTGGGAAAGCCGCACGGGGATAGAGCGAAAGCCAGTTCCAAAGCTCGATCTTCTCCGTGTGGGTAGGGATTTCACTCGAAGTGTGACCTGTCTGGTCTGACATCCTGGTGGGTGCGCACGGAGAGTGGGCAAGAGATTCCACCGAACACCTCAGGAGTGGGCACTCGAGTTATCCCACAGAGGGGCAGAACCAGAGATCTTTGAGTGGGAGGAAGCCACGCCTGATTATGCTAGCAGCTCTGACTGACTGAGCCTTACTCAGAGCCCTGTGCTGAGTGGGAATAGAGTGGGGAGTTGCCCGCTCTTTGAGACTCTTACTATCCAGGCAGAGGCAGCAGCAACCCCATAGCTGGATTACCAGGCTTCTAATTGTGGAAGGAAAAGACTAGAAGAGAGGCTCCAGGAACACTCTCACAGTGAGAGATCCTCTCACTGTTGGAGCCTATAAACACTAATAAGCCTCGACTGCCAACGAGACTGAAGCCCAATACATGACATCACCATAGAGAATTATCAACTGCAAACCTCTTCCAGAGCGTGCCACAGGGGCAGAACCCGGGGTACAAAGTCACCGACCAGAAAGACAGAAAAGAAAAAGCAAGACGACAACCTCTCAAAATCAAGAATAATCTGCAGACTTTATAACCTATCCCATTTTATTATATTTGTTCGTCTGTGTCTCTTTTCTTTATACTTGATTTCTTTTTTTTATTCCAATTTGGTCATTTAATTCTCTTTCAGTCTTACTCTCGCCTCTCTTTGAACTACACTACCCATAAGTGTTACATCTCCCATTATCTTTTCTTTCCTCCTCCTTTCTCTCTATGAGGGTTGCAATCCAAAACCCCTAACTCTCTCTTTCTCTCTCCTCCTTTTTCTTTTTTCTTCTTTAAGTGGTTCCATCTTTTCTCTCTCTCTCTCTCTCTCTCTCTCTCTCTCTCTTTTCTCCCTCTATATTAGCCTCTTCCTCTCTCCTTTACGTCTTCTCTCATTCAAACCTCAATAACGAACAAATTATCTTATCTGGGACTCAAACTTAAGTTTGTGGCATTTTGGATGGTTTTTACTTCACCTTTTTAACACATTAGCAGTGCTCCCATCCCTGGCTCTCCATTTTATCTAGTTCTTGTTCCACTAAATACAATAGTAATTTTTTAATTTTCCACCCCTTTTTCCTGTTTCCCTCTTATTCCTCTCATCATAACTCTGAGTCAGCCAACACCTAAAAGCAAATCATTTTATTCTTGACCCAAATTTTTTCCTAATTTGCTTTTTGTGGGTCTATACTGCTCCCCCCCTTTTTTATATATAAATATTTTTTTCTTTTATTTTTTATTTTTTATTTTTTGTCTTTTTCCTTTACCCCTATATTACTTCTCCCCAATTCAGGCCCTCCACCACAAGTATTGTTTGTTCTATCTAGTACAATATAATTCACAGTTCATCACAAGATTTTCTCAAAAAAGAGGGGAGAGGAGAGGAGAGGAAAAAAGGAGGGGAGAGAATTATTCCTTTTTTTTTTCCTCAAATTTTTATCTTATTTTATTTTTCTTTATTTAATGATTAATTTTTAAAAAAAAAAAACACGCAATTTTTTATTTTTATTTTTATTTTTTTATCCTTTTATTCCTTATAAAATCTCATTAATACTATCAAGAAAACCACCCTCAGATGCCATTAAAGAAGAGAAAATCGATTATCATGGATACAAAAGAAAGAGAGGTAACACAGAGAGATGAGGAAAAATCTATGGAGAAAAAATTTAAGATATTGGAAACCTTGGAGTTAAACGACAGAGAATTTAAAATAGAAATCCTAAAAATACTCAGAGATATACAAGAAAACACAGAAAGGCAATTTAGGGAGCTCAGAAAACAACTCGATGAACACAAAGAGTATATCTTCAAGGAAATTGAAACTATAAAAACAAATCAATCAGAGATGAAAAACTCAATTCATGAGCTGAAAAATGAGGTAACAAGCTTAGCTAATAGAACAGGCCAGATAGAAGAGAGGATTAGCGAAATAGAAGACAAGCAACTTGAGGCTCAACAAAGAGAAGAAGAAAGAGATTTAAAAATTAAAAAAAATGAGATAGCCCTACAGGAATTATCTGACTCCATCAAAAAGAATAACATAAGAATAATAGGTATTTCAGAGGGAGAAGAGAGAGAAAATGGAATGGAGAACATACTCAAACAAATAATAGATGAGAACTTCCCAAGCCTGTGGAAAGAACTAAAACCTCAAATTCTAGAAGCAAACAGAACTCCAAGTTTTCTTAACCCCAACAAACCTACTTCAAGGCACATCATAATAAAATTGGCACAAACCAACTGCAAAGAAAAAATTCTCAAGGCAGCCAGGGAAAAGAAGAATACAACATATAAAGGAAGGCCCATTAGATTATCATCAGATTTCTCAACAGAAACTCTACAAGCTAGAAGAGAGTGGACCCCAATATTTAAAGTCTTGAAAGAGAGGAACTTTCAGCCACGAATACTATACCCATCAAAGCTATCCTTCAAATATGAAGGAGAAATAAAAACATTCACAGATACAGAAAAGATGAGAGAATTTATCACCAGAAAACCCCCACTCCAGGAAATACTAAAGGGGGTTCTCCAATCAGATACAAAGAATAAAAAAACAACAACAACAAAGCCACAAGTAAAAGCTCCAAGAAAAACATAACAAAACCAACTTTAAACTGTGACAACAATAAGAAAGGGGGGAGAGGATGAAGATTAACAGTAGCAAAGGGCGATGGAGGGCAAAAGTACTCACAAAATAGTGCACTACAATGAACAGGGTAGGAACCCTTTTCAGTACTTAATGGTAACCATCATTGAAAAAACCACCACAGAAGCACATGATTTAAAAAAGATAGCAACAGAGGAAAGATGTATGGAACACAACCAAATAAAAACAAAAGATAAAAAAATGAAAGAAAAGAATCAAACAAGGCACAAAACTAACAGAAAGCAATCTATAAAATGGCAATGAGGAACTCACAAGTGTCAATAATTACACTAAATGTAAACGGATTAAACTCACCAATAAAAAGGCACAGAGTAGCCAAATGGATCAAAAAAGAAAATCCAACTGTATGCTGCCTACAAGAAACTCATCTAAGCAACAAGGATAAAAACAAATTAAAAGTGAAAGGCTGGAAAACAATACTCCAAGCAAATAACATCCACAAAAAAGCAGGCGTAGCAATACTCATATCTGATGATGCTGACTACAAGACAGC
Source organism: Saccopteryx leptura (assembly GCF_036850995.1). Classification (NCBI taxonomy): domain Eukaryota; kingdom Metazoa; phylum Chordata; class Mammalia; order Chiroptera; family Emballonuridae; genus Saccopteryx; species Saccopteryx leptura. Next base: position 172,004,526 of record NC_089505.1, read on the forward strand.
AAAAGTACTCAGAGACAAAAATGGCCATTTCATAATGGCTAAGGGGACACTGAATCAAGAAGACATAACAATTCTTAATATATATGCACCAAACCAAGGAGCACCAAAATATATAAGACAGCTACTTATTGACCTTAAAACAAAAACTGACAAAAATACAATCATACTTGGAGACCTCAATACACCGCTGACGGCTCTAGATCGGTCATCCAAACAGAGAATCAACAAAGACATAGTGGCCTTAAACAAAACACTAGAGCACCTGGATATGATAGACATCTACAGGACATTTCATCCCAAAGTGACTGAGTATACATTTTTCTCCAGTGTACATGGATCATTCTCAAGAATTGACCATATGTTGGGCCACAAAAACAACATCAGCAAATTCAGAAAAATCAAAGTTGTACCAAGCATATTTTCTGATCATAAAGCCTTGAAACTAGAATTCAACAGCAAAAAAGAGGGAAAAAATCCCACAAAAATGTGGAAACTAAACAACATACTTTTAAAGAATGAATGGGTCAAAGAAGAAATAAGTGCAGAGATCAAAAGATATATACAGACAAATGAAAATGATAATACGACATATCAGAATCTATGGGACGCAGCAAAAGCTGTGATAAGAGGGAAGTTCATATCACTTCAGGCATATATGAACAAACAAGAGAGAGCCCAAGTAAACCACTTAACTTCACACCTTAAGGAACTAGAAAATGAAGAACAAAGACAACCCAAAACCAGCCGAAGAAAGGAGATAATAAAAATCAGAGCAGAAATAAATGAAATAGAGAACAGAAAAACTATAGAAAAAATTAATAGAACAAGGAGCTGGTTCTTTGAAAAAATCAACAAAATTGACAAACCCTTGGCAAGACTTACCAAGGAAAAAAGAGAAAGAACTCATATAAACAAAATCCAAAATGAAAGAGGAGAAATCACCACAGACATCATAGATATACAAAGAATTATTGTAGAATACTATGAAAAACTTTATGCCACTAAATTCAACAACCTAGAAGAAATGGATAAATTCCTAGAACAATACAACCTTCCTAGACTGAGTCATGAAGAAGCAGAAAGCCTAAACAGACCTATTAGTAGAGAAGAAATAGAAAAAACCATTAAAAACCTCCCCAAAAATAAAAGTCCAGGCCCAGACGGCTATACCAGTGAATTTTATCAAACCTTCAAAGAAGACTTGGTTCCTATTCTACAGAAAGTCTTCCAAAAAATTGAAGAAGAAGCAATACTTCCAAACACATTTTATGAGGCAAACATAACCCTTATACCAAAACCAGGCAAGAATGGCACAAAAAAAGAAAACTACAGACCAATATCTCTAATGAATACAGATGCTAAAATACTAAACAAAATACTAGCAAATCGAATACAACAACATATTAAAAAAATAATACATCATGATCAAGTGGGATTCATCCCAGAATCTCAAGGATGGTTCAACATACGTAAAACGGTCAACATAATACACCATATCAACAAAACAAAGAACAAGAATCACATGATATTATCAATAGATGCAGAAAAGGCTTTTGATAAAATACAACACAATTTTATGTTTAAGACTCTCAACAAAATGGGTATAGAAGGAAAATATCTCAACATGATAAAGGCCATATATGATAAACCATCAGCTAACATCATACTAAATGGCACAAAACTGAAGGCTTTCCCCCTTAAATCAGGAACAAGACAGGGTTGTCCACTCTCTCCACTCTTATTTAATGTGGTACTAGAGGTTCTTGCCACAGCAATCAGACAAGACAAAGAAATAAAAGGCATCCATATCGGAAAAGAAGAAGTAAAGGTATCACTTTTTGCAGATGATATGATCCTATACATCGAAAACCCCAAAGAATCCACAAAAATACTTCTAGAAAAAATAAGCCAATACAGTAAGGTCGCAGGATACAAAATCAACATACAGAAGTCAATAGCCTTTCTATATGCCAACAATGAAACATTTGAGAATGAACTCAAAAGAATAATCCCCTTCACGATAGCAACAAAAAAAATAAAATACCTAGGAATAAACATAACAAAGAATGTAAAAGACTTATACAATGAAAACTATAAACCATTGTTAAGAGAAATCGAAAAAGACATTATGAGAGGGAAGAATATTCCTTGTTCTTGGTTAGGTAGAATAAATATAATTAAGATGGCCATATTACCCAAAGCTATATACAAATTTAATGCAATTCCCATCAAAATTCCAATGACATTTTTTAAAGAAATAGAGCAAAAAATCATCAGATTTATATGGAACTATAAAAAGCCCCGAATAGCCAAAGCAATCCTAAAGAAAAAGAACGAAGCTGGGGGCATTACAATACCTGACTTCAAACTCTATTATAGGGCCACGACAATCAAAACAGCATGGTATTGGCATAAAAATAGACACTCGGACCAATGGAACAGAATAGAAAGCCCAGAAATAAAATCACATATATATAGTCAAATAATTTTTGACAAAGGGGCCAACAACACACAATGGAGAAAAGAAAGCCTCTTCAACAAATGGTGCTGGGAAAACTGGAAAGCCACATGCAAAAGAATGAAGCTGGACTACAATTTGTCCCCCTGTACTAAAATTAACTCAAAATGGATCAAAGATCTAAACGTAAGACCTGAAACAATAAAGTACATAGAAGAAGACATAGGTACCAAACTCATGGACCTGGGCTTTAAAGAGCATTTTATGAATTTGACTCCACAGGCAAGAGAAGTGAAAGCAAAAATTAATGAATGGGACTACATCAGACTAAGAAGTTTTTGTTCAGCAAGAGAAATTGATAACAAGATAAACAGACAGCCAACTAATTGGGAAATGATATTTTTAAGCACCTGCTCAGATAAGGGCCTAATATCCAAAATATACAAAGAACTCATAAAACTCAACGACAAACAAACAAACAATCCAATAAAAAAATGGGAAGAGGATATGAACAGACACTTCTCCCAGGAAAAAATACAGATGGCCAACAGATATATGAAAAGATGCTCATCTTCTTTAGTTATTAGAGAAATGCAAATCAAAACTGCAATGAGATACCACCTCACACCTGTTAGATTAGCTATTATTAACAAGACAGGTAATAGCAAATGTTGGAGAGGTTGTGGAGAAAAAGGAACCCTCATCCACTGTTGGTGGGAATGTAAAGTAGTACAACCATTATGGAAGAAAGTATGGTGGTTCCTCAAAAAACTGAAAATAGAACTACCTTATGACCCAGCAATCCCTCTACTGGGTATATACCCCAAAAACTCAGAAACATTGACTTGTAAAGACACATGCAGCCCCATGTTCATTGCAGCATTGTTCACAGTGGCCAGGACATGGAAACAACCAAAAAGCCCATCAATAGATGACTGGATAAAGAAGATGTGGCACATATACACCATGGAATACTACTCAGCCATAAGAAATGATGACATCGGATCATTTATAGCAAAATGGTGGGACCTTGACAACATTATATGGAGTGAAATAAGTAAATCAGAAAAAACCAGGAACTGCATTTTTCCATACATAGATGGGACATAAAAGTGAGACCAAGAGACATTGATAAGAGTGTGGTGGTTACGGGGGGAGGGAGGAGAGGAAGAGGGAAGGGGGAGGGGGAGGGGCACAAAGAGAACTAGATAGAGGGTGACAGGACAATCTGACTTTGGGTGATGGGTATGCAACATAATTGAACTTTAAGATAACCTGGACATGTTGTCTTTGAATATATGTATCTTGATTTACTGATGTCACCCCATTAAAAATAAATAAAAGAAAAAAAAAATCTGTAAAGCGTGAAATAAATAATGTGTTGAATAGTGACAATTCATTTGAAGTAATCAATATATGCACCATCTTTTTCAGTTTACTTCCATATTTTCTCAATCTAGAAAAACTTTCAATAAACATTAAACAACAGCTTAAGAGAAACAAGCAGTTTTTGTTTGATTGTGCTGTGAATCATACCTCTAGCTGCTGTAAGAGAGATTTTCCATTCTTATTAATTTCATTGATAAGTTTGAAAATGACCACTTTGATTTTTTGTTCTACCTGTTTGGTAGTCTCATTTACTTCTTTTATCCTGAATAAAAGAAAAGCATCATTAGGTTATCAATTCATGTCTGAATCAGCTGTTACAGAAATTCATCCAACTAGGCACTTAATTGAGAAATTAAAACAAAACCTTTGTCTAAATGTACAACTTATGTTTCAGCAGACCTGTCCACTCAATTTGGTCATAATAAGTTATATATACATAAAAAGATTGGATTAAACATTTAGTTACTTGAATTTAATTTTAAAAGTCCAGTTTATTCATCTAGATTGGTGTTTCCCAAAGTGGGGCCCACGCCCCACAGGGGGGCAATTCGATAGTTAAGGGGGGCAATTTGAAAATGGACTCGACACAACTTTAACTCTTTCACCCCGGGCCATTTAAATGCAATGCTAGCTATCGGTGCCAAATTTAACAAAAAATGCAATTCTTAAATAATTGCGGTAAATAATTATTAAGTATAATTTTGTTTGACGAGACCAAAATATCAACTGGGTGATTGGCGCCGTCAAGTAAACTTCGTCCTGGGTACACCGCGGAGCGTGCCGTCTGCCACGGGGAACCCCAGACGTTTTAAAAACTCGATAAACAACGCAGTTATTCTCACCTAATTGGCCCATTGCAACTTCTGTAGTGTTTCACATTATTCAGTTGGTGTTAATTTGAAATAAGTGTCAGTCAAAACTGTTGTAAAAGCTCGTTGATTTAGTAAATATACATATATATATTGTATAGATATAATTGGTAAGTATTTGATTTTATTTTTATCAATATTAAACTCTTTTTTAAGTACTTCTTGCATCGGGGCTAGAAAGCAATAATATTTTATAAATATTATTGGGGCTATAATAGTGCATGCATGACAATTTTAATTTTAGAAGCATAACTTTCCAGAAAATTTTGTCAAGTGGAAAAAATATAGATACCTTTTGATTTGCGGTGGTAGTGTAGTAAATGTGTTATATACATTTAAATAAATATGAATTTTTAGTATACGTTTACTCTATGTCACACTGAATATATTTTAACACATATTTTAATATTAGTTTTTAATTGATCTTATTTTTATTTCTTATACCCATAGTAAAATGAGTGGTGCAAGCAAGAAAAAAACTCGTCAATATTCAGAGGAATATTTAAAATTTGGGTTCATACCCGCTGTTCACGATGAGCGGATTCCTTTTTGTCTTTTATGCCAGCCATGCTTGACCAACGAATCAATGAAACGAGGTCGTCTTGAGGTGCATTTGAAGGTGAAACATAGTGCTCATATTAATTTAGATTTGAATTACTTTAAAACTTTAAAGAAAAATTTTGAAAAAAGAACATTAAAGTCTCTATTTACTGCTCATACTTCAACTAATAATTGTGTTCTTGAGGCTAGTTATCAAATTTCTTTATTCATCGCTAAAACTGGAGAAAATCACACTATCAGAGAGAATTTAATAAAACCGTCAATATCAGCATTTCTTAAAACGGTTCTTGAAAAAGATGACAAAGATATAAAAGTTATGCCACTCAGTAACAATTCTGTTAGCAGAAGAATAGACAAAATGAGTGAGGATATTGAAAAACAACTTATTGAAAAGCTGAAAACAAGAAAATTCTCCTTGCAAATGGATGAATCAACTTTGAGAGACAGTGAGGCAGTATTGATAACTTACGTAAGATATATTGATAAAGGACATTTTGCTGAAGAAATGTTGTTCTGTAAAAGATTAGAAAGCACCACTACCTCCAAAGATATATATAATAAGCTAAAAAACTACTTAGATGTCAATGACATACCAATGAAAAATATAACATCTTGTGCTGCAGATGGTGTTCCCAATATGATGGGCAAGAAAAATGTCTGCTTAAAATTGATGAAAGATGCGAATCCAGAAATGATTCTTGTGCATTGTGTTATTCATAGGGAAAACTTGGTAGCTAAAAACATCTCGCCTGTTCTGAATGAAGTATTACATACAGTAATAAAGTGTGTTAATGCTATTAAAGCTAGTGCCAAATGTGAGCGTCTTTTCAAGCTATTTTGTGAAGAACAAAATGAAGACCATGTGAGACTTTTACTTCATACTGAAGTAAGATGGCTATCTAAAGGAAACTGTTTGAAAAGATTTATGGAACTCTTTGATACTCTTAGTGATTTTTTAAGCGACAAACCTGAAATGAAGTATCTGTTAACAATAGATGGTAAAGCATTTGTGAGTTATTTAGCCATTATCTTTGAAAAACTAAATATATTAAATAAGCAACTTCAAGGGACAAATAAAACTCTTGGCGATGCAAAAGCAAAGATATTTCATTTCATTACCAATATTGAGTTATGTCAGAAACATATTAACAACAAAAACTTTCAACAGTTTCATTGGCTCCAAAAATGTGAAGTAACTGATACCGCTTTATTTGTTATTGTCAATCATTTGAATATTCTATCGGCTGATTTAAAAGAAAGATTTTCTGATTTAAAACAAATTGATTTCCCAACATGGATGATGCAGCCAATGTTAGTGGATTTGTCTGATATATCAAATATGCAGTATCAAGAAGAACTCGCAGAATTGCAAAATGATGAGTCAGTTAAAGCTTTATTTAATATCAAAGAAGCGATGGCATGGCTTTGTGAGGAAACAGAAATCAAATACCCAAATTCAACCAAATTTGCAAGAAAAATATTGCTACCATTTCCATCTTCATTTTTAGCTGAATGTGGATTTAGTGCTGTAAATGATTTACTGGTAAAAAAAAGAAATCGGCTGGATATAACACAACATGGAGACTTGAGACTAAAGCTAACCAAATTGGAACCTAATATAAAATCTCTGTGCAGCAAGCATCAAGAGCAAGGATCAGACTAAATTAAAATAATAGGAGATGACGTCAGAGTAATGGCGGGGTAGGAAGCGATACCGATAAATCTCCCCCAAAACTCAACAAGATCTTCAACCAGAAACAGAAAAACCTATCCTTGGAGCCTCCAGATGTTTCGCAATACAACCAAAGGTATGATCAAGCGAAAAATTGGCTAAATATATAACCAAACACCGAAGGAAATAGGGAGTAAGAAATGCTCCGCCTTCCTCACTAACCTAAACAGGGCAGCTTTCACTGGAAACTGAGAATATAGAAACTAAGGCGGGCAAAGGGGGTGAATAGATCCAGGCCACAGCACAAACGGCTGAACCAGGCTGTGGCACAGACATCCAAGCCGAGGAAAAACTGTTCCTGTGACAACCCGGGCAATACAGCTAACACTCGCGCCAAACCCAGACAAAGAAAGACAAGCGGGGCAGCCATTTTACCCAATCTCCTGGTCGGCGCGCGCAGATAGTGAGCAAGAGATTCCTTCCAAAGCCCCGGGAGGGTGCGCCCGTGTTACCCCACAGAGAGGCAGAGTCAGAGGCCTTTGTGTGGGCCGAAAGCCTCTGGGCCGCCCCAGCGCCCTGGGAGAGCCGCACACGGGGAGGGAGCGAGAACAAATTCCAACACTGGAACTTTTCCGTACGGGCGGGGTTTTCACTCAGACGGTGAGGCCGCTGGTCTGATATCCTGGTCTGCGCATGCAGATAGTGAGCGAGAGATTCCTCTGAGTGCCTTGGCAGTGCCTGCCCGTGTTATCCCACAGAAGGGCAGAGTCAGGGGCCTTTGTGTGGGCCAAAAAGCGGAATCTCGGGCCGCCCCAGTGCCTTGAGGGAGCCTGCACGGGAAGGGAGCGAGAGCTAATTCCAACGCTGGAACTTTTCAGTGCAGGCAGGGGGTTTCACTCAGAGGGCAAGACTTCCGGCCTGACATCCTGGTCTGCGCGCATGGAGAGTGGGCAGGAGACTCCTCCCAGCACCTCGGGAGTGGGAGCCCGTGTTGTCCCATGGAGGGGCAGAGTCGGGGGCCTTTGTGTGGGCCGAGGGCAGAGTCTCAGGCTGCCCCAGCGCCTTGAAAAAGCCGCACACGGGGACGGAGTGAGAGCCAATTCCAACGCTGGAACTTTTCAGTGCGGGCGGGGGGTTTCATTCAGAGGGAACAGACCTGAAATCCTGGTCTGCACGCACAGATAGTGAACGAGAGTTTCCTCCAAGCACCCCAGAAGTGGGTGCACGCCCGTGTTACCGGACAGAGTGGCAGAGCCAGAGGTCTTTGAGTGGGCGGAAGCCCCGCCTGATATGCTAGCAGCTCTGACTGACTGAGCCTTACCCAGAGCCCTGCGCTGAGTGGGAATATATAGAGTGGGGAGTTGCCAGCTCTTTGAGCCTCTTACTATCCAGGCAGAGGCAGCAGCAACCCCATAGCTGGATTATCAGGCTACTAATTGAGGAAGGAAAGACTAAGAGAGAGGCTTCAGGAACACGGACTCTCTCACTGTCGGAGCCTATAAATGCTAATGAGCCTCGACTGCCAACGAGACTGAAGCACAATACATGACATCACCATAGAGACTTATCAACTGCAAACCTCTACCTGAGTGTGCCAAAGGGGCAGAACCTAAGGTACAGAGTCACTGACCAGGAAGAGGGAGAGAAAAGAAAAATCAAGAAGATAACCTCTCAAAATCAAGAATAATCCGAAGACTTTATAACCTATCCCATTTTATTATATTTGTTCATTTGTTTCTCTTATCTTCATCCTTGATTTTTTTTTTTCCTCCTCCAATTTGGTCGTTTAACTGTCTACCGGTCTTACTCTCTCCTCTCCTTGAACTACACTACCCATAAGTGTTACATCTCCCATTATCTTTTCTTTCCTCTTCCTTTCTCTCTATGAGGGTTGCACTCCAAAACCCTTAATTCTCTCTCTCTCTCTCTCCTCTTTTTTCTTTTTTCTTCTTTTAGTGGTTCCCTCTTTTTTTCTCTCTCTCTCTCTTTCTTTTCTCCCTCTATATTAGTTTCTTCCTTTCTCCTTTATGTCTCCTCTCATTTAAACCTCAATAACGAACAAATTATCTTATCTGGGACTCAAACTTATGTTTGTGGCATTTCGGGGGGTTTTTACTTCACATTTTTAAATCACTAGCAGTGCTCCCATCCCTGGCTCTCCATTTTATCAAGCTCTTGTTCCACTAAATACAATAGTAATTTTTTAATTTGTCCCCCCATTTTCCTGTTTCCCTCTTATTCCTCTCATCATAACTCTTAGTCAACCAACACCTAAATGCAAATCATTTTATTCTTGATCCAAATTTTTTCATTATTTGCTTTTTGTGGGTCCATACCCCCCCTTTTTTTATTTTATTTTTTTTTTATTTTTTTCTTGCCCCTTTATTACTTTTCCCCAAGTCAGGCCCTCTATTACAGGCATTGTTTGTTCTATTAAATACAATATAATTCACAGTTCACCACAAGATTTTCTCAAGAAAGAGGGGAGAGGAGAAGAGAGGAAAATAGGAGGGGGAAATAATTTCCTTTTTTTAATTTTTATTTTATTTTATTTTTCTTTATTTCATTATTAATTTAAAAAAAACTTTTTTGATTTTTTATTTTTTAACTTTTTATTCTTTATTAAATCTTAGTAATACTATCAACAAAACCACCCTCAGATGCCATTAAGGAAGAGAAAATCGAATATCATGGATACAAAAGAAAGAGAGGTAACACAGCTAGATGAGGAAAAATCTATGGAGAAAAAATTTAATATATTGGAAACCTTGGAGCTAAATGACAGAGAATTTAAAATAGAAATCTTAAAAATACTCAGAGATATACCAGAAAACACAGAAAGGCAATTTAGGGAGCTCAGAAAACAACTCAATGAACACAAAGAATATATGTCCAAGGAAATTGAAACTATAAAAACAAATCAAACAGAGATGAAAAACTCAATTCACGAGCTGAAAAACGAGGAAACAAGCTTAGCTAATAGAACAGGCCAGATAGAAGAGAAGATTAGTGAAATAGAAGATAAGCAACTTGAGGCACAACAGAGAGAAGAAGAAAGAGACTCAAAAATTTTAAAAAATGAGATAGCCCTACAAGAATTATCTGACTCCATCAGAAAGAATAACATAAGAATAATAGGTATATCAGAGGGAGAAGAGAGAGAAAATGGAATGGAGAACATACTCAAACAAATAATAGATGAGAAATTCCCAAGCCTGTGGAAAGAACTAAAGCCTCAAATTCATGAAGCAAACAGAACTCCGAGTTTTCTTAACGGCAACAAACCTACTCTAAGGCACATAATAATAAAATTGGCACAAACCAACAGCAAAGAAAAAATTCTCAAGGCAGCCAGGGAAAAGAAGAATACAACATATAAAGGAAGGCCCATTAGATTATCATCAGATTTCTCAGCAGAAACTCTACAAGCTAGAAGAGAGTGGACCCCAATATTTAAAGTCCTGAAAGAGAGGAACTTTCAGCCACGAATACTATACCCATCAAAGCTATCCTTCAAATATGAAGGAGAAATAAAAACATTCACAGATACAGAAAAGATGAGGGAATTTATCATCAGAAAACCCTCACTCCAGGAATTACTAAAGGAGGTTCTCCAATCAGATACAAAGAACAAAAAAAAAAATAAAGCCACAAGTAAAAGCTCCAAGAAGAACACAATAAAACCAAATTTAAACTGTGACAACAAAAAGAAAGGGGGGAGAGGATGGAGATTAACAGTAGCAAAGGACCATGGAGTGCAAAAATACTCACAAAATAGTGTGCTACAATGAACAGGGTAGGAACCCTTTTCATTACTTAAAGGTAACCACCACTGAAAAAACCACCACAGAAGCACATGAGATAAAAAAGATAGCAACAGAGGAAAGATGTATGGAATACAACCAAATAAAAACAAAAGATAGAAAAACGAAAGAGAAGGATCAAACAAGACACAAAAATAACAGAAAGCAATCTATAAAATGGCAATAGGGAACTCACAAGTGTCAATAATTACACTAAATGTAAACGGATTAAACTCACCAATAAAAAGACACAGAGTAGCAGAATGGATTAAAAAAGAAAATCCAACTGTATGCTGCCTACAGGAAACTCATCTAAGTAACAAGGATAAAAACAAATTCAAAGTGAAAGGCTGGAAAACAATACTTCAAGCAAATAACATCCAAAAAAAAGCAGGCGTAGCAATACTCATATCTGATAATGCTGACTACAAGACAACAAAAGTACTCAGAGACAAAAATGGCCATTTCATAATGGCTAAGGGATCACTGAATCACGAAGACATAACAATTCTTAATATATATGCACCAAACCAAGGAGCACCAAAATATATAAGACAGCTACTTACTGACCTTAAAACAAAAACTGACAAAAATACAATCATACTTGGAAACCTCAATACACCGCTGATGGCTCTAGATCGGTCATCCAAACAGAGAATCAACAAAGATATAGTGGCCTTAAACAAAACACTAGAGCACCAGGATATGATAGATATCTACACTTTGACATTTCATCCCAAAGTGACTGAGTATACATTTTTCTCCAGTGTACATGGATCATTCTCAAGAATTGACCATATGTTGGGCCACAAAAACAACATCAGCAAATTCAGAAAAATTGAAGTTGTACCAAGCATATTTTCTGATCATAAAGCCTTGAAACTAGAATTCAACTGCAAAAAGGAGGAAAAAAATCCCACAAAAATGTGGAAACTAAACAACATACTTTTAAAGAATGAATGGGTCAAAGAAGAAATAAGTGCAGAGATCAAAAAATATATACAGACTAATGAAAATAACAATATGACATATCAGAATCTATGGGATGCAGCAAAAGCAGTGATAAGAGGGAAGTTCATATCACTTCAGGCATATATGAACAAACAAGAGAGAGCACAAGTGCACCACTTAACTTCACACCTTAAGGAACTAGAAAAAGAAGAACAAAGACAACCCAAAACCAGCTGAAGAAAGGAGATAATAAAAATCAGAGCAGAAATATATGAAATAGAGAACAGTAAAACGATAGAAAAAATTAATAGAACAAAGAGCTGTTTCTTTGAAAAGATCAACAAAATTGACAAACCCTTGGCAAGACTTACCAAGGAAAAAAGAGAAAGAACTCATATAAACAAAATCCAAAATGAAAGAGGAGAAAGCACCACGGACACCGTAGATATACAAAGAATTATTGTAGAATACTATGAAAAACTTTATGCCACTAAATTCAACAATCTAGAAGAAATGGATAAATTCCTAGAACAATACAATCTTCCTAGACTGAGTCAAGAAGAAGCAGAAAGCCTAAACAGACCTATTAGTAGAGAAGAAATAGAAAAAAACCATTAAAAACCTCCCCAAAAATAGAAGTCCAGGCCCTGACGGCTATGCCAGCGAATTTTATCAAACATTCAAAGAAGACTTGGTTTTTATTCTACTGAAAGTCTTCCAAAAAATTGAAGAAGAAGCAATACTTCCAAACACATTTTATGAGGCCAACATAACCCTCATAGCAAAACCAGGCAAGGATGGCACAAAAAAAGAAAACTACAGACCAATATCTCTAATGAATACAGATGCTAAAATACTAAACAAAATACTAGCAAATCGAATACAACAACATATTAAAAAAATAATACATCATGATCAAGTGGGATTCATCCCAGAATCTCAAGGATGGTTCAACATACGTAAAACGGTTAATGTAATACACCATATCAACAAAACAAAGAACAAAAACCACATGATCTTATCAATAGACGCAGAAAAGGCTTTTGATAAAATACAACACAATTTTATGTTTAAGACTCTCAACAAAATGGGTATAGAAGGAAAATATCTCAGCATGATAAAGGCCATATATGATAAACCATCAGCTAACATCATATTAAATGGCACTAAACTGAAGGCTTTCCCCCTTAAATCAGGAACAAGACAGGGTTGTCCACTCTCTCCACTCTTATTTAATGTGGTACTAGAAGTTCTAGCCAGAGCAATCAGACAAGACAAAGAAATAAAAGGCATCCATATCAGAAAAGAAGAAGTAAAGGTATCACTTTTTGCAGATGATATGATACTATACATCGAAAACCCCAAAGAATCCACAAAAAGACTACTAGAAACAATAAGCCAATACATTAAGGTCGCAGGATACAAAATTAACATACAGAAGTCAATAGCCTTTCTATATGCCAACAATGAAACAACTGAGAAGGAACTCAAAAGAATAATCCCCTTCACGATTGCAACAAAAAAAATAAAATACTTAGGAATAAACATAACAAAGAATGTAAAGGACTTATATAATGAAAACTATAAACCATTGTTAAGGGAAATCGAAAAAGATATAATGAGATGGAAGAATATACCTTGTTCTTGGCTAGGAAGAATAAATATAATCAAGATGGCTATATTACCCAAAGCAATATACAAATTTAATGCAATTCCCATCAAACTTCCAATGACATTTTTTAAAGAAATAGAGCAAAAAATCATCAGATTTATATGGAACTATAAAAAACCCCGAATAGCCAAAGCAATCCTAAAGAAAAAGAATGAAGCAGGGGGCATTTCAATACCTGACTTCAAACTCTATTATAGGGCCACGACAATCAAAACAGCATGGTATTGGCAGAAAAATAGACACTCAGACCAATGGAACAGAATAGAAAGTCCAGAAATAAAACCACATATATATAGTCAAATAATTTTTGATAAAGGGGCCAACAACACACAATGGAGAAAAGAAAGCCTCTTCAATAAATGGTGCTGGGAAAACTGGAAAGCCACATGCAAAAGAATGAAACTGGACTACAGTCTCTCCCCCTGTACAAAAATTAACTCAAAATGGATCAAAGATCTAAACATAAGACCTGAAACAATTAAGTACATAGAAGAAGACATAGGTACTCAACTCAGGGACCTGGGTTTTAAAGAGCATTTTATGAATTTGACTCCAATGGCAAGAGAAGTGAAGGCAAAAATTAATGAATGGGACTACATCAGACTAAGAAGTTTTTGCTCAGCAAGAGAAACTGATAACAAAATAAACAGAAAGCCAACTAAATGGGAAATGATTTTTTCAAACGACAGCTCAGATAAGGGCCTAATATCCAAAATATACAAAGAACTCATAAAACTCAACAACAAACAAACAAACAATCCAATAAAAAAATGGGAAGAGGACATGAATAGACACTTCTCCCAGGAAGAAATACAAATGGCCAACAGATATATGAAAAGATGCTCATCTTCTTTAGCTATTAGAGAAATGCAAATCAAAACGGCAATGAGATACCACCTCACACCTGTTCGATTAGCTGTTATTAGCAAGTCAGGTAACAGCAAATGTTGGAGAGGCTGTGGAGAAAAAGGAACCCTCATACACTGTTGGTGGGAATGTAAAGTAGTACAACCATTATGGAAGAAAGTATGGTGGTTCCTCAAAAAACTGAAAATAGAACTACCTTATGACCCAGCAATCCCTCTACTGGGTATACATCCCAAAAACTCAGAAACATTGATACGTAAAGACACATGCAGCCCCATGTTTATTGCAGCATTGTTCACAGTGGCCAGGACATGGAAACAACCAAAAAGCCCATCAATAGATGACTGGATAAAGAAGATGTGGCACATATACACTATGGAATACTACTCAGCCATAAGAAATGATGACATCGGAACATTTACAGCAAAATGGTGGGATCTTGATAACATGATACGAAGCGAAATAAGTAAATCAGAAAAAAACAGGAACTGTATTATTCCATACGTAGGTGGGACATAATATTAAAACTAAGAGACATTGATAAGAGTGTGGTGGTTACGGGTGGGAGGGGGGAATGGGAGAGGGATAGAGGGTGGGGAGGGGCACAAAGAAAACAAGATAGAAGGTGACAGAGGACAATCTGACTTTGGGTGGTGGGTATGCAACATAATTGAACGACAAGATAACCTGGACTTGTTATCTTTGAATATATGTATCCTGATTTATTGATGTCACCCCATTAAAAAAATAAAATTATAAAAAAAATAATAATAATAAATAAATAAAAAAAATAAAAAATAATAAATAAAGAAAGGAGATAAAAATCAGAGCAGAAATATATGAAATAGAGAACAGTAAAACGATAGAAAAAATTAATAGAACAAAGAGCTGTTTCTTTGAAAAGATCAACAAAATTGACAAACCCTTGGCAAGACTTACCAAGGAAAAAAGAGAAAGAACTCATATAAACAAAATCCAAAATGAAAGAGGAGAAAGCACCACGGACACCGTAGATATACAAAGAATTATTGTAGAATACTATGAAAAACTTTATGCCACTAAATTCAACAATCTAGAAGAAATGGATAAATTCCTAGAACAATACAATCTTCCTAGACTGAGTCAAGAAGAAGCAGAAAGCCTAAACAGACCTATTAGTAGAGAAGAAATAGAAAAAAACCATTAAAAACCTCCCCAAAAATAGAAGTCCAGGCCCTGACGGCTATGCCAGCGAATTTTATCAAACATTCAAAGAAGACTTGGTTTTTATTCTACTGAAAGTCTTCCAAAAAATTGAAGAAGAAGCAATACTTCCAAACACATTTTATGAGGCCAACATAACCCTCATAGCAAAACCAGGCAAGGATGGCACAAAAAAAGAAAACTACAGACCAATATCTCTAATGAATACAGATGCTAAAATACTAAACAAAATACTAGCAAATCGAATACAACAACATATTAAAAAAATAATACATCATGATCAAGTGGGATTCATCCCAGAATCTCAAGGATGGTTCAACATACGTAAAATGGTTAACGTAATACACCATATCAACAAAACAAAGGATAAAAACCACATGATCTTATCAATAGACGCAGAAAAGGCTTTCGATAAAATACAACACAATTTTATGTTTAAGACACTCAACAAAATGGGTATAGAAGGAAAATATCTCAACATGATAAAGGCCATATATGATAAACCATCAGCTAACATCATATTAAATGGCACTAAACTGAAGGCTTTCCCCCTTAAATCAAGAACAAGAAAGGGTTGTCCACTCTCTCCACTCTTATTTAATGTGCTACTAGAGGTTCTAGCCAGAGCAATCAGACAAGACAAAGAAATAAAAGGCATCCATATCGGAAAAGAAGAAGTAAAGGTATCACTTTTTGCAGATGATATGATCCTATACATCAAAAACCCCAAAGAATCCACAAAAAGACTACTAGAAACAATAAGCCAATACATTAAGGTCGCAGGATACAAAATTAACATACAGAAGTCAATAACCTTTCTATATGCCAACAATGAAACAACTGAGAACGAACTCAAAAGAATAATCCCCTTCACAATTGCAACAAAAAAAATAAAATACTTAGGAATAAACATAACAAAGAATGTAAAGAACTTATATAATGAAAACTATAAACCATTGTTAAGAGAAATCGAGAAAGCTATAATGAGATGGAAGAATATTCCTTGTTCTTGGTTAGGAAGAATGAATATAATCAAGATGGCCATATTACCCAAAGCAATATACAAATTTAATGCAATTCCCATCAAAATTCCAATGACATTTTTTAAGGAAATAGAGCAAAAAATCATCAGATTTATATGGAACTATAAAAATCCCCGAATAGCCAAAGCAATCCTAAAGAAAAAGAATGAAGCTGGGGGCATTACAATACCTGACTTCAAACTCTATTATAGGGCCACGACAATCAAAACAGCATGGTATTGGCAGAAAAATAGACACTCAGACCAATGGAACAGAATAGAAAGTCCAGAAATAAAACCACATATATATAGTCAAATAATTTTTGATAAAGGGGCCAACAACACACAATGGAGAAAAGAAAGCCTCTTCAATAAATGGTGCTGGGAAAACTGGAAAGCCACATGCAAAAGAATGAAACTGGACTATAGTTTGTCCCCCTGTACTAAATTTAACTCAAAATGGATCAAAGATCTAAACATAAGACATGGAACAATAAAGTACATAGAAGACATAGGTACTCAACTCATGGACCTGGGTTTTAAAGAGCATTTTATGAATTTGACTCCAATGGCAAGAGAAGTGAAGGCAAAAATTAATGAATGGCACTACATCAGACTAAGAAGTTTTTGCTCAGCAAGAGAAACTGATAACAAAATAAACAGAAAGCCAACTAAATGGGAAATGATATTTTCAAACAACTGCTCAGATAAGGGCCTAATATCCAAAATATACAAAGAGCTCATAAAACTCAACAACAAACAAACAAACAATCCAATAAAAAAATGGGAAGAGGACATGAACAGACACTTCTCCCAGGAAGAAATACAAATGGCCAACAGATATATGAAAAGATGCTCATCTTCTTTAGTTATTAGAGAAATGCAAATCAAAACTGCAATGAGATACCACCTCACACCTGTTAGATTAGCTATTATTAACAAGACAGGTAATAGCAAATGCTGGAGAGGCTGTGGAGAAAAAGGTACCCTCATGCACTGTTGGTGGGAATGTAAAGTAGTACAACCATTATGGAAGAAAGTATGGTGGTTCCTCAAAAAACTGAAAATAGAACTACCTTATGACCCAGCAATCCCTCTACTGGGTATATAACCCAAAAACTCAGAAACATTGATACATAAAGACACATGCAGCCCCATGTTCATTGCAGCATTGTTCACAGTGGCCAGGACATGGAAACAACCAAAAAGCCCGTCAATAGATGACTGGATAAAGAAGATGTGGCACATATACACTATGGAATACTACTCAGCCATAAGAAATGATGACATCGGATCATTTACAGCAAAATGGTGGGATCTTGATAACATTATACGATGTGAAACAAGTAAATTTAAAAAAAACAGGAACTGCATTATTCCATACGTAGGTGGGACATAAAAGTGAAACTAAGAGACATTGATAAGAGTGTGGAGGTTACGGGGGGAGGGGGGAATGGGAGAGGGAAAGGGGGAGGGGGAGGGGCACAAAGAAAACTAGATAGAAGGTGACAGAGGACAATCTGACTTTGGGTGATGGGTATGCAACATAAGTGAAAGACAAGATAACCTGGAGTTGTTATCTTTGAATATATGTATCCTGATTTATTGATGTCGCCCCATTAAAAATAAAATTATAATAAAAAAATTAAAATAATAAATTAATATAGAAAAATCTATATTAAAATTATTTGGAATTTAAATTTGTTTTTCATTATATGTTTTAAAATTTTACTTACTGTGTTTTGTTAACAATTTCATAGTGATTTCTTCCTAGAACCTATCATTTATATTTATTAAGTGAACAAATCAATTTTTTAATGTTAAAAATTATGTATGTTACATGGGGGGGGGAACATAAAAATTTTAGAAAGGTTTAGGTGGGGCATGGCACAAAAAAGGTTGGGAAACACTGATCTAGATGGTAATCTCCTTTAGTTCCTATGACATGAATATGATATAGATACACCGGACTGTTCATTAGTATCGAATCAGGGACACCCGTTCTAATTAACCTTAATGCTTTTCAAGAACAATGTGCAAGAAAACAATGTTGCAACCAATAATTATCTTTTAAAATAGTAGGAATTGTTACATTCCAGGAGACAGACCACAGCAAACCTAAAGTGAATTTTATGTTTTATTGCAAACCTGCGCAGGGACTGCCGGCAACCCACGCAAGGGAACACTGCAGTCCCGAGCCTCTAAAATGGCTCCTTTTTTATAGGGTGGCTATCTAGGTTGAGCAAGCAAGCAGCGTTTACAAGGGCAGAAGAGGTGTGATTAGAGGACCTTATTCTTGGCTAAGTCTCTAGGGTAGGGCTTCCTGGATGTTGGGTACATAGAGTTCAGTGGAAAATATTGCTACATTGCTAACGGTTGTTTATCTTTTGCCTCCAGCCATGTACTGGATGTACTCAGTTTTCATGGCTAGTGGCCTGCACCGCTTGTTCTAAGATGTCACAGGAATTGAACTTAGAAGCATTAATTTTCATTTATACCTTAACCATTTCAAATATGGGTTCTAATACACCTCTTTCATAGATCTTAAAAATTGTTTCTTACTGTATACAGTTAAAGGCATAAAACATTTTCAATTTATTCTTTTTAAATAGCAATTAGGTGTTTAGCAATAGGTATAAGCTCCCATTGTTGCTGGAAAAGTTTTGGTTGCAAATATGAACCAGCTGATACCTTTCTATTTCCAAAATAGAGAGGGGGTAACCCCACCAACATACATAAATAAAGTGCTAAGCAATCATAAGATAAGAAGCCATCAACTTTTATCCACACTACTTCTGTACAAACTATAACCCACACTATCAACCTTTGACCTTCATTTGCCAAATTCAAATTTGAGTAACTTCAATATACTTAATCATAATAACATAGTTTTCCCTTCTTTGTATATCAGTGCTTAATCAAGCACTTAAATATTTTATATAATTCTGTGCTTAGAGTCAGTGGAAAACATTTTTTAATGAGAATGATTACTAATTATAAGACTTAAGGGACTCAAAATGACTTTGCCAAACAGTGAAATCATTAAGCATTCTAAAAGCAGAGAATAGTGAGCCACAGTCAGATTCTCACTTGGTTTCACTATATGTTCAATTGTAGAAAAAGATAAAAATGAATGTACATTTAAAAATGGAGGCAAGTCATCACAAAATGGGTTTAAAAGGAGAACTATCCCTAGAAATTTTGATACTTTTCTTTAAAGCTTTCTGAAGATTAAATCATCAATCTCCCTAACCCTTTGTAATCTTATAAAACGTAAACTTCTGTTCTACTTCTCTAGGTTCAGAAATCTCTAGATTCAGGAACATATATACAAAACGTGCACAGAAATACAAAATATGTATAAAACATACAGACAAAAATATGAAACTGCCATGTGAATCAACTCCTTATCCTTTCTCTGAAATGGACAGCCATCTGTAGTGTACGAGAACACAGTGATCGTTTCCAGTATCATCATTGGCATATATAAACATCCTGACAGATCCGTTAACAACTAACCACCCATGATTAGTATGTGTTTACATATTATCTGCAACTTCTTTCTTTATTTTCTTCATCTTTTCCAAGTGAGAGGAGGGGAGATAGAGAAACAGACTCCCACAGGCACCCCAACCGGGATCTACCTGCCAACCACTGTCTGGGCTGATGCTCTGCCCATCTAGGGCCATGGTCAAAACCAAACTGTTTTTAGCACCTAAGGCAGAAACTCCACAGAGCCATCCTTAGCACCAGGGGCCAATGCACTTGAACCAGTTGAGCCATGGCTGCTATGGCTTGAACTTTTATAGAGAGAGAGAGAGAGAGAGAGAGAGAGAGGAAGAGAGAGAGAGAGAAGGAGAGGAGGAGGGGTGGAGGGGCAGATGGTCATTTCTCCTGTGTCCCCTGACTGGGAATCAAACCTAGGACATCCACATACTGGGCCAATACTCTACCATTAAGCCAACCAGCCACAGCCAAGAAGTACAGTTTTTAATGCTTATAGACAAGAAAGTAAATATATCCACCTCTTTCCATATTCTCTCTTCTACACTGTGTCTCCCAGTCTCTGGTTATTTTATAACTCGACCCTCTATTGCATTTTTCACATTTAACTAAGGCTTACAAAGACTAGTGTTATTAAATATAAAATATCAAAGATGTATTCTAAAAGACTATTTAAATTTATTTCACTCAACAAATATTATAATCCAAACTCAAACTCATACAATTTACCTCTTTAAAAATATTTTAATATGCTTCACATTAATATAAAACAAATTTAAACTAGACCCACTCTGTTTAATAATCCTTACTGTGAAACTATAGTTTTAAGGCAACACACTTACCTATTCTACACTTGAGTAGCTGCAACATGAACATAGGTCTTCTTCTCAAGAAGTTTAGCCAGTAGATTCTCAATTGCACCTTTCTAGTTTTGAAAAGCTTCTTCCAAAAACTGGTACCTTAAAACCAAAACAAACACTACATTTAAAACAGGATATTTATGAGTAAGAGTTTGGAAATGAATAACTGCTTTATGGATAAATCTTGAAACCTTATTCATTTGATCAATATTCTATGCTGGCCACACATACCTTTTGTCAGCAGCAACTTTTATCTACCAGTCCCTCCCCATCTGACCAAACCCTAAAAAACTACTATAAGATTAATTTTTTACTCAAAAAATTGCTCAAATATTATTAATTAGAATTTTGAGTCAGGATTACATACCTCTAAAAGTAAAAATACTGTTCATAAGTTGTAGACATTTTATATCATAAAATACCACATAGTAGAAAATACTTTCAAAAGCAAGAGAACCACCCATACTTCCAATATCATAAAATCACTTTTACCACTGTAACATGCAATTTCTTAGTCTTTTATTTTGCACCTTAAGAGGCCAGTGTAAAAAAAATTGCACCATGACGTACGTGCAATTTTGCATTTTGTCTTTATTTTTACCATCATCACTTAAATTTTTCCGTTACAGATGCTATATATTGTTAAACTTTTCCAATAGGATTATAGCAATTAAAAGTCACTAGCACCAGTTTTATTCCATTAATATGTTAAGATTTCCATTAATATGTTAAGATTACACTAGTGAAAATTAAGACTTGAAAGTAAAGACTACAGTTTGTTGATCACTAGGCAGGTAGAACGATTTTTGTTGCTAGTTTTATTATCTTTGTATTAATTTATTAAGTTAACAAATATTTTGGGGCTTCTTCTATATAATTGAGATATATGAATAACAAATCTATTATTGTTCATCTGCTTGTAATAAAGCAGCCCAAATGTAAAATGATAGCACACTGTAATAAGAGGTATAATGGAGGTATACACAGTCTGCAAAAAGAACACAGTGCCTTCGTCTTGTCTCAATGCCAAGCATCACAGGAGTCACAACAGTATTATCCAATGCTAAATGCACAGGTTTACTGGGAACTACAAATACTTCAATTTAGCCAAAGAAAGCCATGCAAAGGTCAGAATATGAGACAATAACTAATAAAATTCAGAACCAGACTGTTAAGGACTGAGGATAACAGTGCTAATCTTTGGATTTTATATTCTCAGTTATGGGAAACCTTTGAAGAATTCTAACCAAGTTGTAAAAATAAGATACACATTCTAGGACAATCATCAGACAAGGATATAAAAGACCTTAAGAAGAGAGCAGGGGAAGACCAGCTGGAACTCTAAGACAGTAGCTCAGATACGATATAAGAGCATGAAACTAGTGGATGTAGCTAAACAATAAAGCTTGAACAATGGACTGTGTCAGAGAAATCAGCACCTTTGATGGTTTGGGAGTTCATATGGCTCCAGTATAAGTAAGGTCCATAATATAACCTAAAAACTGGCTAAGGCAAAGTCAAAAAAAGGTCACTGGAACTGCGGAGTTCAAGGTACTGGCAAAGTTATAACTGTCTATGCAGAAATCAAAATCATTGATAGCAGGAACTGAGATGAAGAGAAAGACTATGAACATCCAGATGTTTGAGTCTTCAGGGAAAGTCTCAGTGAAGGTAAATACAGGAGGAGAGGCGGTTCACTTGTTAACATAAAGGAGCTTGCTGGTTGGTGGAATAGGAAGCAGTTGAAAGATAAGTGTAGAATAATATGGGGATCAGTGTCACAGAAAGCTGGCAAGTGAGGCTTTCATTTTGTGCAGCAAGAATTTTTTATTGTAGCAAAATATGTATTAAAATTTACCATTTTACAATTTTTAAGATTTTTAAAGAAAAAAAAAACCGGTCTATAGCACATTATAACTTGTATCAAATATTAATTAACAACACAAAAGCATGTGGGTATTTTTATTTAAAAGACTTTTTTTCTATTTCTTTTTTATTTTAGAGAAAGGGGAAGAGAGAGAGAGGGAGGAGGAGAGTAGCAGGAAGCATAAACTTCCATATGTGCTTTGACCAGGCAAGCTCAGGGTTTCGAACGAGCATCCTCATGTTTCAGGTCGACACTTCCCTACTGCACCACCATCACAGGTCAGGCCTCATTTAAAAGGCTTTTAAAAGAGGTTCTACCAAATGCCCCAAAGACTCTGTCCTTCACTGAAGAACATTTGATTAATTACATTTACTATAATTTCTCTATGCCTAAAATAAATTTTTACTTTGTTAAATCTGTACAAATAAAGTAGGAATATGAGATTTCCATGCTAACTTTTTTGACTTAACAAGCTTTACATTGTGAGATCTTTTTTAAAATAATGTGATTTTTAAAAATTATTTTAGAGAAGAGAGATTTGTTGTTCCACTTATTTATGCATTCATTGGTTGTTTTTTGTATGTGCCCTGACCCGGGATCAAGTCTGCAACCTTAGCATATCAGGACAAGGCACTAAACATATGACCTACCCAGCCAGGGCTAAGAAAGATCTCTTGATAATTGAGTTTGAATATGACAGCAAAAAGGAAGGCATTTGGTAGAAAAGTCAACTAGAATCAAAATTACAAAAATTTAATTGATAACATTAAATCTTGTCTAAATTTATTTCTCTTTTCGCCTCAAAATAAATACAGCAAATATACCACTGGTTATTCTGGTTTTGAACAGAATTAATCATCATGCTATTCTCTTATAAAGAAATATACTATGTATTATTTAATAAAGTTTGCTAAAGTTTTTACTTACGTTCGCATAAGTAAAGAATGTAAAATGAATAATGAAAGATTTTATTTTTAAAATGTTGTAAATCACTTAGCTAATAACTTCACGTTATAACTGATAAATACACATTTAGAGTTCTATTAAGCCCTGATGTGCACAGGGAAACTATTCTTCTTGCCGTGTAATTACAGTATTTTTCTTAGTAATTGTCAGTGTGTATAAGAATTGTTAAGATTTTACTCTGGCACTTCCTTTGTACCCAAACTGAGTATCTAGAGATAAAGGAGAGATTCTGACTCAGTTTCTTTTTTAATTCAGTTACTCCATTTTAAAACTTACATGAAATTTCAAATATACATTAGAGGTTCAATTCCTCTAAAATTTTCATCCACTTTCAAAAAGTACCATATTTCCCCATGTATAAGACACACCTTAATTTGGGGGCCCAAAACTTTGAAAAAAAAATATTACATAGTAAGTTATTGAACTCAAATTTTATTCATCATAAAATATATACAACTCCTCATCACTGTCAAAACTCGCATCCATTATTAGCCTGTCTTTATCTGTGTCTGATGACGAATCACTGTCTTCAACAAGTACAAACACAAGCGTGAAAAAGAGGGAAATGCCAGTAAAATACTCTATAACCACTGTATAAGATGCATGCAGTTTTTAGACCTCAAATATACATGAACTCTCATTTAATCTCTTGAAAATTTTAATGATTATCTTACTATCTTTACAATAAGCTTAGTCATCACTGCTGATTTTAGCAGTAATTTTAAATAAATTTCATTGTTAAAATATAAAACCTCTATAAGTGGGATAGCTGGGTCAAAGGGCAGTTCCATTTCTAATTTTTTGAGAAATCTCCATACTCTTTTCCACAGTGGCTGCACCAGTCTGCATTCCCACCAGCAGTGCAGGAGGGTTCCCCTTTCTCCACATCCTTGCCAGCACCAATCGTGTGTTGTTTTGTTAATGAGCGACATTATGACTGGTGTGAGGAGGTATCTCATTGTGGTTTTAATTTGCATTTTTCTAATGATTAATGATGTTGAACATTTTTTCATCTGTCTATTGGCCATCTGTATGTCCTCTTTGGAGAAGTGTCTATTCGTTTCTTATGCCCATTTTTTGATTGGATTGTTTGTCTTCCTGATGTTGAGTTTTACAAGTTCTTTATAAATTTTGGTTATGAACCCCTTAGCAGATGTATTGTCGAATATGTTCTCCCATTGTGTAGTTTGTCTTTTTATTCTGTTCATATTGTCTTTAGCTGTGCAAAATTCTGGCTTTTATGGCTCTTTAATATTTGGTTTCAGAATTTAAATCAGAGTCTTTTTCCAAAGTACAGAATGTTGGGCCTTTAAGAGAAGGAAATTGTCTTGCTTTGAAGCTCCAGATGCATTGCTTAAAAGTATCTAGATCTTCTTGTCATTCTTCATTCTTTCAACAGATACGTGCCAGGCACTGTATTTGGCTCTACAAATACAAAAAATAGAAAAGGGATACTTATCCTCAAACAACTTACAGATCAGAGACAGACCTTACAAACATGATTATTCAGACAATTGTTTAATTGCACTTGTAAAGGGTACTATGAAAGACCAGCATGGGGTTCCTTGGGGATTTATAATAGGTGAATCAACATAAAAAGTCAGGGAGAGCCTTTCTTAGGAAGAGGCAATTTGGCAGAGACCAGAAGGATGGATGCATAAGCATTGGTCAAATGAAGACGAGGGGCTAAGAAAAATTTCCAGCAAAGGAAAAAGTGTGTGGGAAGACCAGGGTTTTTGGTCATTGGAAGAACTAACAGAGGTGACTGTGTCTGGAGCATGGTAGATGATAAGCTCAGGTGATTCTAAATGAGTCCAGAGGTTAGGCAGGGGCTAGTTTTGTCAGCCCAGTTAAGGAGTTGTGATTTCATGTCCTTTGAGAAATGGGGAAACTATGGAAGGGTTTTAAACTAGGGGAAAGGATTCCATTTTAGTTTTAAAATCACCAATCTGCCCTCTCTTTGGGGACTGGATTGTAGAGCCCAAAAGTGAAAGCAGAAAGACCATTGGGAGGCACCTATAAGAGATTTAATGGGGGATTGGATGAGGGCAGGTGAAACGGCTGTAGAGAGGATAGAATATTTAGGAAGTGGAGTGGGTACAATTTGCTGATTGGTGAGGGGAAGAAGGTATATTAGTTCTCTGTAGATGCTACAAAATAACTTTACAGACTGGGTGGCTTAAACAGCAGGAATTTATTTTTTCATCGTTCTGAAGGCTAGTAGCCCAAGGTCAAGGTGTTGGCAGGTTTGCTTTCTCCTATGGCCTCTCTTCTTGGCTTGCTGTGCCCTCATATGGCCTTTTCTTTTTTTCCCCCTGCACATGCACATCCCTGGTTTCTCTGTATGGTCCACTCTTTTTTCATAAAGACACCTGTTAGATTGGATTAGGGCCCACTCTCATGATTTTATCTTAAGCTTAATGACCTCATTAAAGGTCCTATATACAAATACAGGGTGGGCAAAAGTAGATTTACAGTTGTGAGTCTGTGAAACACAGTTTATTTCTATATTATTATTCATTAATTATTGTATTATTTTCCATATGAACAGCTATAAACCTACATTTGCCCAATCCTGTATTATATTTTGATTTTGCCTTCCCATATTTATTCAGCTAAACTGCTAGATTTCCACAAGGCAATAGTTTCCAACTTTTGCTTAATCACAAAGGACTCCTGGGTTTTTCATTTTAGTGAGTCTAATAAGTTTTCTTGTAGACAAATGTTCAATGGATATTAGATCATTTCTTAAATGTTGAAAATATCTTTTGGATTCTTCTAATTATAATAGAGCTTAAGGATTCAGGGATCCCAAGCTAGGGATCCTGGTCCTAAAAGAATTGCTTTTCTTTGGTTGCCAGAGGGATTACCATGTCACAGTCTCTTCTTTCTCTTTTATCCTGCTCTCAATGTACCTGTCATCAGCAAGTGACAGGTTTTCCTAATGGAAACATTTTAGTCCCACCAGGAGTTAAACAACTTCCCTGTCTTCATATTTCTCCAAGAGACAAGAATATCTCAGTTTATATCTCATGGCGGCTCTCAACCAAAACACCCAAGTGTATTTTCTATTTGAAACAATAACTTGCCCTGCCCAGTTGACTCAGTCATAGAGCATTGGCCCAGCATGTGGAAGTCCTAAGTTCAATTCCCTGTCAGGGCACATAGGAGAAGCGCCCATCTTCCCTCTTCTCTCTTCCCTTCTCACTTCTCTTTCTCTCTTCTCTTCCCTTCCTGCAGCCATACCGGATTGGAGTGAGTTGGCCCAGGTTCTGAAGATGGCTCCATGGCCTCCTCCAGTTGCTGAGCAATGGAGCAATACATCTAGATAGGCAGAGCGTCGCCCCCTAGTGGGTTTGCCAGGTGGATACCGGTCGAGGTGCATTTGGGAGTCTGTCTCTGCCTCACTTCCTTTCACTGAATAATAATAGTAAAAAAGAAAACAATAACTAAACATTGTAAATATATCACATTATGCAACAAAGTATATAATCTGAACAAATATAATCAGACATATGGCTGAATTAAGAATCATCCTATCTGAATTTCTGGCTTTATTATTGGAAATTTACGAAAATGCATTTAGTTTTGCATTTAATAAACAGTACTTACAATTTGAAGGTTTAAATATTGCATATGAATAAAAATGATGATAGAATATTCTTACACCAAGGATTTTCAACCTCAGCTCCACTGATACTGTACACCAGAGAAGCAGTGTTGGGGTGAGGGCTGTCCTGCGCACCGCAAGGCATCTAACAGCCTCCCTGACCTCTACCTCCTGGGCCCGTCTCACCCCTTCCCCAAGTTGTGACAACCAAAAATGTCTCCAGACATTGCCGCTCTCTTCTTGGATTTACCACTCCAGATTGAGAACCACTGTTTTATGATAATAAAAAGAATCCACAGCTCCACAACCATATTTTCCTCTTTAGATGATATGTCCCTCTTAAATGTTAATGGATATTGTCTTCACACATGGTAGATACTAACGTGCAAATCTAATGTCACCAGACTCCAGCACTAAATCATGATTTATTTTTTCATGTTTTTTATGACTTAAACATGTGTCCTGATTTATGTATGTCCATTTTTTAAAATAGCCCAGCTTTTCAAATCATATTCCTATTTACACACAGCACCTGTTATGGGAAGTAGGCCTCTCTGGGGTCTGGGTCCATGATCCACGCATGGAAAAGGCAGCTTTCTCATGTTTGAAAATTTTCAAGGCGTCTGGCCACAGGAGGGAGCCCTGTTTCCATGCTTGGTGGTTTATTTATTTATTATTTTAATATATGCTTGTTGGAGAGAATTAAATGATGCAGGAACATTCAAATCTAGAAATCAGAAAGAGAGCTAGTATATTAATCAGGATTTTCCATAGAAACAGAGCAATAGGACAAAAGGAGATTGATTATGAGAAATTGTCGCACACAATTATGAACGCTGAGGAGTCCCATGATCGCAGTCTGCGAGCTGGAGACCCCGGACAGCTGATGGTGCATTTCGGTGGGTCTGAGGCCTAACAACCAGGGAGCCAATGCTGCAAATGCCCGTCTGAGGGCACGGAGGGAGATAAGAGGTTCCAGCTCAACAGTGAGGAAAAAAGAAAAGTGGTAAATCCCTCTGCTTTTTTAAAAAAATTAAATTTATTGAGGTAACATCAGTTAATTACATGATATAAATTTCAGGTGTGAAATATTATAACTAGATACCTGTATACTCTATTGTGTATTCATTACTCAAAGTCTAGTTTCTTTTTTGTTACCATATATTTGACCCCCTCCACCCAATTTGCCATCCCCCCAACCCCTTCCGTGCTGGTAACCACCATTCATTCTGTTGTCTGTATCTGTGAGTTTGTTTTGTTAATTTGCTTATTATTTTTCTGCCTTATTTTTTATAATCAGGCTCTCAAATAAGTAGATGATGTCCACCCACATTGAGGACACCAATTTACTGAGTCCACTGATTCAAATGCAAATTTTATCTGGAAATACCCTCACAGACATCCTGAAATAATGTGTTAATCTGGGTACTCCAGGCCTAGACAAGTTGATACATAAATTAACCATCACAACTAGATTATACATTCAGAATCTAACCACATCTCCATTTTTGTTTTTGAGAGAGAGTGAGAGAGAGAGAAAGACAAGGATAGACAGACAAGAAGAGAAAGAGATGAGAAACATCAGCTTGTAGTTGTGGCTCCTTAATTGTTCATTGATTGCTTTCTCATATGGGCCTTGACAGGGGGGCTCCGGCTGAGCCGGTGACCTCTTGCTCAAGTTAGTGACCTTCGGCTCAACCCAGTGACCATGGGGTCATGTCTATGATCCCACACTCAAGCCGGAAACCCTATGCTCAAGCTGGTGAGCCCGCGCTTAAGCTGGCGACCTCAGGGTTTCAAACCTGTGTCCTCAGCATCCCAGACTGATGCTCTCTCCACCGTGCCACAGCCTGGTCAGGCCATATCTCCATTCTTATCATCTAAGCTCATGCCTACCTGTTGCTGCATTTATTTTTGTAGTTATAATTTTTGGAATCAGTAATGTAAGATAGCACCTTTGGAAGATTGCTGCACTACACAGTTTTACAAAAACTCGGGATAAAGGTATTAAAATGAACATCCTCTCTTTTGAAGAAAACACATGGTATATGGTGACATTTGACAATGGGTAAGTTCCACCTTTCTATACTATCTACCAGTATATTGAGAAGGTGTTAAGGATAAGGTAGCATTTTTTCTTTTTATAAAGATTCAGTGTCTGTCCAAATGTTTAAAATTTTGATTTGTGAAGATGGCCTTAATAAGTGTACATCTGAATTTATTAGAAAATAAATGTACACATACTCCTTATTGTAATAAGCTTGAATTGGCTCTAGACCAGGGGTCTCAAACTCGCGGCCCGCTGAACAATTTTGTGCGGCCCGCAGACTAATCCACGAAGTTCAAAATAATGAGTTTGAGACCCCTGCTCTAGACAATATTAGATTTGGGTCCAAGTCCCTTTGAACTCAAACTCCCCCTCACCCAACCTCCTGCTGGGGCAACTTCCTCAGTAAGCATCTCCCTCACCCAATCTCCCCTTTCCCTCGAATAAGTCCCCTCACCCTGGGAAGGTTCTGGGAAGTGTCCTTCAGACAAGGCCTTCAAGAGGGGCCTAAGGTCTGGAGAAAGGGAAACGGTCTGTTACCAAGGCCACAAACCAGAATGTGCTAATCTGAGCGTGTCCAGGTGCACCAGCAGATGGCTGCAATGGTCCCTGTGTCAGACACCCCTTTCTGCAGCTCTCTGCTGATGCCACTAGGGTCTGTTTGCAGATACATAAATAAACTTCTCAGAATTCATCAGGCCCTGATGTCCCTTCTTTGGCCAAGCCTAAAAGACAACAGCTATGAATGATGTTGAATAATTTGATCAAAATTTACTTTATGGTAATTTAGATTGGGGGAGATAGAGTTAAGTAGAATAAAGCCTGTATGACATGGCCTGCTATTTGTTAAAGATGTGAAAACATGTGCATTATGAAGTAAATGTAATAGGGTGTTTGGTTTCTTCTTTCTTGTCCTCCTACTTCTGGCTTGAGCAAATTCCTGATATAAACTTGTTTTGTCATTTGTCTCCTTCAGGTTAAAATTACTCGTGGGAAACATCAATCAGGTTACAGTGTGTGCTGGGTGCTTATTATGTACACTTTTACTGCATTTTAATTTAATATGTTCTTAAAGCCTTTTCATTTGTTCACAGAGAAGTTTTTAAAAGAGCTCTTCAAATCCATACCCTGTATGATCTTACTGCAAAATCTAAAAATGTCATTGTCGTTGGGAAATGATCAAATAGGTCATAATACTGAAGGTTGATAAATGTTACATTGTGTAATCATTGACACTTCTGTAGTTAGTTTATCATTAAGTTAGAAATCAATGTATATGAGTAGAAAACATTAGGGTTTCTGGCCTTCATTAGGTGTTTACCTTCCATGCTAATCCTGGTCTTATATACATTTAATAAAAATGTTTAAAATTAGAATTCCCAAACTTTGAATGACATTAGAACATAATAGTTCACTAAAGTAGCTCTTTCCATTAATCTAGAAAGTGGACTGCAGTTAACCAATAACTTCTGTATCAGTGACATAATTTCCTGCAAAATTGTTATGTTGTAATGGTTAACTTCTCTCTCAGTTCTTCGCAGCAGGGGGTAGTTTTCTTTTATCAAAACTCTCTGTGCTACAATTCACTGTGGTTTAGGCATATTACCCTAAAACAAAACAAACAAAACAAAAACCTCCCAGGTACTAAGAGACAGTACTGGTTTACCTCAGCAACTGTTAGTAAACTAAAGAAAATACTTCAAAGCACTAATTAGAAAAATGATGGTCCAAACTAGACATCTAACATTTTCCCAGCAGAAGCCTCTTGGTGATGACGGAGCCAGAGACAGCCATTCAAGCACACTTGATGGTGTTAAAGGACAGTGACTTCGATTTTGAAATTTAAAAAACAAGAACAACAAAACGTTGGTTCTGAGGTTGTGTAGAAGAAAGGTCAGTGGAGAGATTTAGCCTGTTTGTAGTGTGACAATATGAAAGAAGCCTCTGGAATATTGGAGAAGTTTTATTGCATTGTTCTGTTGTTTCAAATTTGAATCACAGAAGGATTAGCACATTTTACCAACAAAAATATCAGCAACCTTAGATATACATTACTCCAATTTTTACTTTAATGAAATCTGATACTACTTTGGACAGGCAGCAAGTTAAATTATGGACCCACAGTACCTTGAATTATTTGGGTGTTGGCGGGAAGGTATTAACCACTTGTAAGCTTTGGTTTGATTTGTTTTCATAAACACTGCTACTGACTTATGTAAAGATGTTTATACCTACTTAATGGTTATAAAAATTAATAATTGAGAGCTGAGACATAGGAAAGTGAAACTTATTCTGGCACAGTAAAACCCTTTATAAACTATTTGCCAGTTTGTAAGGTCAAGCCAAGAAAGTGAGTAACAATCTTAACTCAGAATCTAAGAAAGTCTTGCTTCTTTTGAAACTGACAAAATAATTTCATTATAAGTGAAGGGAACTGAGACTTGCCTCAAGTATGGAAGGGATTTTCAGTTTAGGTTGCCTAGTTTCGTGAAAGTTTTTTTCTGCCGATAGCTGGACTATTAAGTCACCATGCAGGTGAAGTTCTTTCTTTAAATAGCTTTCCTGTTCAAAGACTCAAAGTATCACAACAAACTCTTTGTGAGAGACAATGAATTGGGCCATAAGTGGTGTCATCAATGAAAAGTTTCAATATTACATGTCCTTCCAGCTGTCCTGTGGGCCAGTAAAGTCGGCCTAGCAGCTGCTTACTCCTCCCACTGAGGACATCATTTAAAAAGCCAAGTCCTGTGCCCTGGTTCTCATTTGTCACACTTAAATGTCACAAAGGTTCTGGTTTCCTGTAAGATAATGTAGTACTTTGTTCTTCGGTTTTCAGAAACTAGGGTGTATAAGAACTTAACAAATCAATGATACAAATGATGTATACGTTGTAGATCCACTGAAACAAATCAAAGAGTGAACAAATTAATAATTATTTCACTGAATGAATTCCTAATCACTGTAGTCCTGACTCTGGCCACATCCTTCTCTAGTACCTCATGCATTTAAAGGCTTTTCTAGACATTTGAGGGTTATCATGTTTCCATTTCCCACCAGCTTTAATCTCACCTACAGTTCATTCTAACCTGTAGGCCTAGCCACTTTTCCAGAAAGAAAGTAAATGGGCATAACTGTATAGTAGATGTATGAAACAAAAAGGGTGGTGACTGGTTAGAATTGGCACTACTGAAATGACTAATGACACGAGGAACAAATTTTATTTTCATTTTCTGTTGCATGAGGTTTTAGAACTGTTTCTATATATCTCTACATCGCTGATTCCAAATCTTAAATCTGTTTTTTGGTGCATGCTCTAGTTTTTATGCAACTTTAATTTCTTTTTGTTACAGTTAATGACATGCATTGGTTTTCAAATTGGAATTAAAGGGCAATGACTCTTGGATTGAACATAACCACAAGGCAATTAATGTTTTACAAACATCACTTTTACATAATTGTAGTTGGTTTTAAATATAAAAAATTAGGCCTGACTTGTGGTGGCGCAGTGGATAAAGCATCAACCTGGAAATGCTGAGGTTGCCGGTTCAAAACCCGGGGCTTGCCTGGTCAAGGCACATATGGGAGTTGATGCTTCCTGCTCCTCCCCCTTCTCTCTCTCTCTTTCTCTCCCTCCCCCCTTTCTATAATGAATAAATAAAATCTTTAAAAAATTAAATATAAAAAATTATTAACTGATAAAACATCCTCTTATTTTGTTTTAAGATTGAATCATGGCTTCTTTGAGTAGGCGTAAATGTAAGAATAGTCCCGACACCTTCTGTTATATATGTGGCTGTTACACACTTTAACATCAAAGGCATAATATTTTATCATTTGTGACATATGCATAATATTGCCTATTTTCAAGTTCCCCTTGACAATCAAGACAAGAATTGGGCTCCTCATATTGTGTGTCAAAATTGTGAGGAAATGCTTCGTGACTGGACAAAAGGAAAACACAAAGGAATGCCTTTTGGTATTCCCATGGTTTAGCGTGAACCTAAGGACCACTGCAGTGACTATTATTTCTGTCTGATCCATACAAAGGGCACTGGCAAGAAAAAATGGCATATGATCGCATATCCTAATATTCCTTCAGCAATATGACCTATCCCACACTCTGAGACACTCCTGGTTCCAGTTTTCAATGGTTTTATTTCTTCTAAGGATGAAGAAAGTGAACATGGTGATCAAGTGTATTTTGATAAGATGCATGAGGAAATGGTTGTAGAATCTGAAGGGTCTTCTTCTGATGCCAAGCAGTCATTAACCCCTCAGCAGTTTAGCAAACCCGAATTGAATGACTTAGTAAGAGATTGGGGCCTATCAAAGAAAGCAGCTGAGTTATTAGCCACCAGCCTTCAAGAAAAGAATGTATTTCACGGGTCAGCCAAAGTATCCCATTTCAGGAAGCATGAACAAATTTTTGTGGACTTTTTTTCGAAAGACAAACACTTTGTTTACTGTCATGATATCGGTAGTCTTCTCAGCCAGCTAGGTGTTACCACTTACAGACCAACAGAAGGGCAGTTATTTCTTAACAGCTCTAAACGGAGTCTGAAATGTGTTCTCCTACACAAGAGTAATGTTTATGCAGCGGTTCCAATTGGTTATTCAACTCATCTGCAAGAAGATTATAATGACATAAAAATTGTCCTCAACTTTCTGAAGTATGAGGAGCATAACTGGATCATTTGTATGGATCGTAAAATGGTAAATTTCTTGCTAGGACAAAAGAGGGGTTTCATGAAGTATCCTTTTTTTCTGTGTTTGTGGGACAGCCAAGCTTGGGAGAAACACTAGACACAGAAGGAGTGGCCGAAACGTGAAGCTCTGGAAGTAGGGATGCAAAATATTGTGAATGAACCTGTAGGTAATCGAAACGGGATCATTTTTCCCCCACTTCACATCAAACTTGGCTTAATGAAGCAGTTTGTTCAGGCTTTGAATAGGGAAAGTGAATACTTTCAACATACTTTTTCTGTTTTTTTCTGCCTTGCCTTTCAAGAAGATAAAAGCAAGTGTATTCAATGGACCTCAAATTTGAACCCTCATACATGACGAAGAATTTGCCAGGAAGATGAATAAGGAGGAGAAAGCAGCATGGCAGTCTTTTGTGACAGTTATAAAGAACTTCCTTGGCAACAAAAAAGCAGAGAACTATGAACTTCTGGTTCAAAGGATGCTGTTGGCTTTCTGAGTGATTGGATGTAACATGAGCATTAAGATACTTCCTAAACAGTCACTTTGATAAGTTTCCCGAAAATCTTGGAGCTGTTAGTGATGAGCAGACTACTGCTGGAGCATCAAACGAGATTGTCCTCAACAAGTACACAAACGCAAGAGCTACAAACGCAAATTTTTGCCTGAATAGAATTTAAATAAGTTTTGTGTAATTTTATGATTAAAATAAGTGTTTTAATATATCCTATTTTGAAATTGTAGACAAATTTTGATGCAATCATACCTTTTAAAATATTAGTGTATTTACTGCATTATATAAATTATTATATTTTCACAATGGTGATGCCCAAGAAGACATTCTACTTCATTATGTTAAATTAAATGTTGAAAATTTTACAATAAGATGAAAACCTAAAATCTTGAATTACAAAAAAACTGTAGCTTACAGAGAAAACTAATGTCAGATTTGAGATCAACACACTTGAATTAGGTAAGAACAAGTGTTTCTGTGGATGCAACAAAAATTTTGTTCCCCATTGTAATAGGTATTTGAGCTGAATTATGCACCCCTCATAATTCATATGTTGAATTACTAATCCCCTTTACTCAGAATGTGACTATATTTAGAGATAGGTCTTTAAAGAGGTAAGTAAGTTAAAATGAGGACCCTAATCCAATATTACTAGTGTCTATAAAAAGAAGAAAGTAGGGTATAGACATATACAGGGAGAAGACCATGTGAAGACACAGCAGAAACACAGCCATCTCCAAGTCACACAAGAGAGGCCACAGAAGAACACAACCCGACCAACACCTTGATCTAGGACTTCCAGCCCCTAGAACTGTGAGACAATAAACTTCTGTGGTTTAAGCCCCCCAGTCTGTGCAACTTTTTTATAGCAGCCTTAGCGAACTAATGCAAATGGCATGTAAATATTCTATAAATGGGAAGACTCCCTCCACAGGAACTTCTTACTTTAAAAAACTCTAATGTTATGCTGTTCTTTTAATGTAAATACATAGGGTTTTATTTATATTATGGGCTAAATATTTTAACCCCAGAACTTACCATTATGCATTTATTATACTTTTTTCTTATGAGCATATAGAAAAAAGATGTTTTGTAATACAAGAACTTTTTAATTGAAGATTTTGAAAGATATAACAATTAGGAAAGGAACAAATAGATGATTTTTCAAAATATAACAAGCACTAGAATTTATAATTAGCTGTGCTAAATGATCTACATGCATTATGTCACTTAGTCATCACTACAATATTAAGTAATATTATTCCTCTACCATCTTCTGTATGAGAATACTGTAGGCATAAAGAGAATAAGTAACATGCCCAATGTACAAAATCAAAAGTTAACACCAGGCAGTCTATTAAGAACCCACTCCTCAAACAAAGGATAGAAAAACAAAAGAGAAGAATCAAACAAGATACAAAACTAACAGAAAGCAATTTATAAAATGGCAATAGGGAATCCATAAGTGTCAATAATTACACTAAATGTAAATGGATTAAACTCACCAATAAAAAGACACAGAGTAGCAGAATAGATTAAAAAAGAAAATGCAACTGTATGCTGCCTACAAGAAACACATCTAAGCAAAAGGGATAAAAACAAATTTAAAGTTAAAGGCTGGAAAACAATACTCCAAGCAAATAACACCCAAAAAAAAAAGCAGGCGTAGCAATACTCATATCTGATAATGCTGACTACAAGACAGCAAAAGTACTCAGAGACAAAAATGGTCATTTCATAATGATTAAGGGGACACTGAATCAAGAAGACATAACAATCCTTAATATATATGCACCAAACCAAGGAGCACCAAAATATATAACACAGCTACTTATTGACCTGAAAACAAATACTGACAAAAATACAATCATACTTGGAAACCTCAATACTCTGCTGAGGCTCTAGATCAGTCATCCAAACAGAGAATCAATAAAGATATTTGGCCTTAAACTAAACACTAGAGCATCTGGATATGATAGACATCTACAGGACATTTCATCCCAAAGCAACAGAGTATAATTTTTCTCTAGTGTACATGGAACATACTCAAGAATTGACCATATGTTGGGCCACAAAAATAACATCAGCAAATTCAGAAAAATCGAAGTTGTACCAAGCATATTTTCTGATCATAAGGCCTTGAAACTAGAATTCAACTGCAAAAAAGAGGAAAAAAACCTCACAAAAATGTGGAAACTAAACAACATACTTTTAAAAAATGAAGGGGTCAAAGAAGAAATAAGTGCAGAGATCAAAAGATATATACAAACAAATGAAAATGACAATACGACATATCAGAATCTATGGGATGCAGCAACAGTAGTAATGAGAGGGAAGTTCATATCACTTCAGGCCCATATGAACAAACAAGAGAGAGCCCAAGTGAACCACTTAACTTCACACCTTAAGAAACTAGGAAAAGAAGAACAAAGACAACCCAAAACCAGCCGAAGAAAGGAGATAATAAAAATCAGAGCAGAAATAAATGAAATAGAGAACAGAAAAACTATAGAAAAAATTAATAAAACAAGGAGCTGTTTCTTTGAAAAGATCAACAAAATTGACAAACCCTTGGCAGACTCACCAAGGAAAAAAGAGAAAGGACTTCATATAAATAAAATCCAAAATGAGAGAGGAGAAATCACCACAAACATCATAGATATACAAAGAATTATTGTAGAATACTAGGAAAAAATATATGCCACTAAATTCAACAATCTAGAAGAAATAGATAAATTCCTAGAACAATACAACCTTCCTAGACTGAGTCATGAAGAAGCAGAAAGCCTAAACAGACTGATTAGCAGGGAGGAAATAGAAAAAACTATAAAAAACCTCCCCAAAAATAAAAGTCCAGGCCCAGATGGTTATACTAGTGAATTCTATCAAACATTCAAAGAAGACTTGGTTCCTATTCTACTGAAAGTCTTCCAAAAAATTGAAGAAGAAGCAATACTTCCAAACACATTTTTTGAGGCCAACATAACCCTTATACCAAAACCTGGAAAGGGCGGCACAAAAAAAGAAAACTACAGACCAATATCTCTAATGAATACAGATGCTAAAATACTAAACAAAATACTGGCAAATCGAATACAACATATTAAAAAAATAATACATCATGATCAAGTGGGATTCATCCCAGAATCTCAAGGATGGTTCAACATACGTAAAACGGTTAACGTAATACAGCATATCAACAAAACAAAGAACAAAAACCACATGATCTTATCAATAGATGCAGAAAAGGCTTTCGATAAAATACAACACAACTTTTTGTTTAAGACACTCAACAAAATGTGTATAGAAGGAAAACATCTCATCATGATAAAGGCCATATATGATAAATAATCAGCCAACATCATATTAAATGACATAAAACTGAGGACTTTCCCCCTTAAATCAGGAACAAGACAGGGTTGTCTACTCTCTCCACTCTTATTTAACGTGGTGCTAGAAGTTCTGGCCAGAGCAATCAGACAAGAGAAAGAAATAAACGGCATCTATATCGGAAAAGAGGAAGTAAAGGTATCACTTTTTGCAGATGATATGATCCTATGCATCAAAACCCCCAAAGACTCCACAAAAAGATTACTAGAAACAATAAACCAATACAGTAAGATGACAGGATACAAAATTAACATTCAAAAGTCCATAGCCTTTCTGTATGCCAACAATGAAATATTAGAAAACGAACTCAAAAAAATAATCCCCTTCACGATTGCACCAAAAATAATAAAATACCTTGGAATAAACATAACAAAGAATTTAAAGGACCTATATAACAAAAACTACAAAGCATTGTTAAGGGAAATCGAAAAAGATACAATGAGATGGAAAAATATTCCTTGTTCATGGATAGGAAGAATAAATATAATCAAAATGGCTATATTATCCAAAGTAATATACAAATTTAATGCAATTCCCATCAAAATTCCATGACATTCCTTAAAGAAATGGAACAAAAAATCATCAGATTTATATGGAACTATAAAAAACTCCGATTAGCCAAAGCAATCCTAAGGAAAAAAAATGAAGCTGGGGGCATTACAATACCTGACTTCAAACTATATTATAGGGCCACGACAATCAAAACAGCATGGTATTGGCAGAAAAATAGACACTCAGACCAATGGAACAGAATAGAAAGTCCAGAAATAAAACCACATATATATGGTCAAATAATTTTTGATAAAGGGGCCAAAAACACACAATGGAGAAAAGAAAGCCTCTTCAACAAATGGTGCTGGGAAAACTGGAAAGCCACATGCAAAATAATGAAACTCGACTACAGCTTCTCCCCTTGTATGAAAATTAATTCAAAATGGATCAAAGACCTAAATATAAGATCTGAAACAATAAAGTACATAGAAGAAGACATAGGTACTAAACTCATGGACCTGGGTTTTAAAGAGCATTTTATGAATTTTTCTCCAAAGGCAAGAGAAGTGAAGGCAAAGATAAATGAATGGGACTACATCAGACTAAACAGGTTTTGCTCAGCAAGAGAAACTGACAACAAAATAAACAGATAGCCAACTAAATGGGAAATTATATTTTCAAACAACAGCTCAGATAAGGGCCTAATATCCAAAATATACAAAGAGCTCATAAAACTCAACAACAAACAAACAAACAATCCAATAAAAAAATGGGAAGAGGACATGAACAGACACTTCTCCCAGGAAGAAATACAAATGGCCAACAGATATATGAAAAGATGCTCATCTTCTTTAGTTATTAGAGAAATGCAAATCAAAACTGCAATGAGATACCACCTCACACCTGTTAGATTAGCTATTATTAACAAGACAGGTAATAGCAAATGCTGGAGAGGCTGTGGAGAAAAAGGTACCCTCATGCACTGTTGGTGGGAATGTAAAGTAGTACAACCATTATGGAAGAAATATGGTGGTTCCTCAAAAAACTGAAAATAGAACTACCTTATGACCCAGCAATCCTTCTACTGGGTATATAACCCAAAAACTCAGAAACATAGATACGTAAAGACACATGTAGCCCCATGTTCATTGCAGCATTATTCACAGTGGCCAAGACATGAAAACAACCAAAAAGCCCTTCAATAGAAGACTGGATAAAGAAGATGTGGCACATATACACTATGGAATACTACTCAGCCATAAGAAATGATGACATCGGATCATTTACAACAAAATGGTGGGATCTTGATAACATTATACAGAATGAAATAAGTAAATCAGAAAAAACCAAAAACTACATGATTCCATACATTAGTGGGACATAAAAACGAGACTAAGAGACATGGACAAGAATGTCGTGGTTACCATGGGTGGGGGGGGAGGGGGGGCGCAGGAGGGGAGGAGGGCAAGGGGAAGGGGGAGGGGGAGGGGCACAAAGTAAACTAGATAGAGGGTGACGGAGGACAATCTGACTTTGGGTGATGGGTATGTAACATAATTGAATAACAAGAAAACCTGGACATGTTTTCTTTGAATATATGTACCCTGATTTTTTTATGTCACCCCATTAACATTAATAAAAATTTATTTATAAAAAAAAAAAAAAGAACCCACTCCTCTAAGCACTACATTCCTTGATTCAAAACACATATAAACAAAGTGCTTAACACAGTCCTTGCTGGGCACACAGTAATTATCAAATGCTAGTTGCTTCCCTCCCATTTTAAAGACATACTTGGCACAATGAAAAAATTCATAACCAGATGAACAACATGCTGATATTATGCATCATGTGTCAGGATCTGGAAATGTGTTTCTTTGGAAATTTTAAACCCCAAATTACAGTGGGTATCCTACTCAAAAAATGGCAACATAATGGAATTACAAAGTAATATTTTTTATGTTGACCAGTAAGAATTTATTTACAGAATGGTGTTTATTTGCAACTACTATTGAAAAAGAATTTTTTTAAGCAAAAGAGAGAGACAGAGAGAGGGATAGATAGGGACAGACAGACAGGAAGAGAGAGTGATGAGAAACATCATTGTGCCTTGAGGTGGGGGGACTCCAGCAGAGCGAGTGACCACTTGCTCAAATCAGAGAACTTGGGCTCAAGCTAGTGACATTGGGCTTCAAGCCAGTGACCTTTGGGCTCAAGCTAGCGACTATTGGGTCATTTCTATGACCTTACATTCAAGTCAGTGACCCCGAAATCAAGCCAGAGGAGCCCGCACTCAAGCTGGCAACATGGGGCTCGAATCTGGATCTACTGCATCCCAGTTCAATGCTCTATTCATTGTGCCACCACCTGGTCAGCTGAAAAAGAATTTTTTAAAATCTGGTGGGTTTTTTTCTCCATTGAGAGACATAACGAGTTTCTGAAATAGTAAGCCAGAGTAATCCTTTTTTATTTTTGAGAAGAATTTATACATATATATATATATAAATTATATTATATTACATTATTATTACTGTCAGGAATATAACATAATGATTCAATATTTGTATATATTGTGAAATGATCACCACAAAACTCTAACATCTATCATCATATATAATTATACACAAAAAAATTTTTTCTTGTGATGAGAACTTTTAATATCTACTCTCTTGGCGACTTCCAATTATGCAATTCAGTCTTATCACACAGTCACCATTCTGTACATTATACCCCATGACTTAATTATTTTATAACTGAAAGCTTGTACCTTTGACCACCTTCATCCATTTAACCCACTCTCACCTCTGGTAATCACCCATCTCTTTTCTGTATCTATAAGCTTGGGATTTTTGTGTTTTGTTTTGTTTTTAGAATACATATATAAATGAGATTATATGATATTTGTCTTTGTCTGACTTATCTCACCTAGCATAATGCAAGACAATCCTTTTAAAATACTTCAAAAATTTTATAAGACTCTCAGGGGACCCAGAAACTTTGTTCTATCTCTGCAGGACTTTGCTTATTTTCTCTCTTAAAAAAATATCCTCGGTCCTGGATGGTTGGCTCAGCGATAGAGCATTGGCTTGGCGTGTGGAAGTCCTGGGTTTGATTCCTGGCCAGGGCACTCAGGAGAAGTGCCCATCTGCTTCTCCACCCTTACCCCTCTCCTTTCTCTTTGTCTCTCTCTTCCTCTCCCACAGCCAAGGCTTCACTGGAGCAAAGTTGGCCCGGATGCTGAGGATGGCTCCATGGCCTTCACCTCAGGTGCTAGAATGGCTCTGGTTGCAATGGAGCAACACCCCAGATGGGCAGAGCATCACCACCTAGTGGGCATGCCTGATGGATCCTGGCCGGGTACATGTGGGAGTCTGCCTCTATGCCTCCCCGTTTCTCACTTTAAAAAAATAGAAATATATATATCTTCTTAGTGGTGGTTAGAAGATGATGAAGAGACTATGCCATTAAGTGAAAGAGGGACAGAAAATTGAGATGGAGGGAAGTACCAAAGGTAAACCTTGTTTTAGCCCCACAGTTTCTGAGTGATGGATTAAGATTGTCTAGCAACTGAACAGAAATTGACCACATCCTAGTCTTAATTTGTAGTTTACCACAGGTTAGAGAGTAAGAGGGTGTTGTTGACAGTGTGTGTGCGTGCATTTATGTTCCTAAGATCTACTGTTGAATTCAGTTAACAATAAAACTTTCTTCCCTTCCTATTCTTTTCTCCCTTTCTGTTCTTATTCTAGGATATACAGTTAAATATTGGAACTATAGAAGAGACAAAAAGAAGGTGGAGATAGGTGGAGAAAGGGCTGAATGTTAGTTGTACTATATAAATGAGAAATAGTGCTTTGCCCAGAGTAGGTTCTGAGATAGTATTTGATAATGATGAACGAATGAATGAATGAATGAAGTAGGTAGGTCCCTAAGGTCTAGGACTGGAGGTTAAAGAGTCAGAATGGGAGAATAGGTAGAATCATAGGTTTGGATACAGTGACTTATTACAGAAGTGTTTCCAGGGTAATTGATAAGAAGCCAGGTAAGGGTATGATTTCAGACAGCATCCCACTGAGGGCAGCTTCAACTTGATTCCATAGGGGAGATCTGAAGTATACTTTATGCTTCAGAATTAGCCCAACCAAAAGCAAGAGAGCTTGGCTTTTATACACTTGCACTGGTTAGTCAGTCGAAGGGTAAGGAACAGTGGGTAGATGTGGGGTGGTGGCGGTGGAGGTGGCAGGATAGAAATAAATTATCTGACACTCTTTGCTCTTGCCAGCCTAAGTAATGCTGTCTCCGTGCCTAAAGTCCGCCTGTGAAAAAGAGTCACTCACGTGGCACATAGAAGCCAGGGGTGCAACACACAGCATCCCAGGGATTCAAGAGGATCTGCACTGATCACTGACAGTGTCCTATTTCAGATAGCAATCAGCTTCAAGATTAAACCAAGACAGGGTTGTTCTCTCTTTGCTTTGTTGTATTACACAAGTTTGGTCATTTGCTGTATGTGTCACTGGGAATTGACAACACTCATATACACAAGAGAAGAAGAAAGATTTACCTTAAAAAATAAGAGATAATATTTACTTGGTGGATACTATGGGTCAGGAACTCCTCAAAGCACTATACATTCATGATCTCTTTCAAGCTTATGCAAATGGGGTTTGTTTCTCATTATATTATGAAGAAACTCAGGCTTAGAAAAGTTAAGTAATATGCCCATGATAGCACAGCTATTAGGCGATGGAGCCAAGATTCAAAACCAGGTTACACATTTCATGTTTAAATAAAACAACACAATCTATTTTGAAGTATATTGACATAGTCAGTGAAGCAAGTTAGAATCAGTTTTACAACCATCCCTGTGAAATAGATGCAAATTTTTCCAAGTCTAAAGAGTTAAATAATTTGACAAATGCAGTACAATGTGCATGCATTTAAAAAAATGTGTCTCTAGCCTGTCCAGGCCGTGGCGCAGTGGATTGAGCATCGGACTGGGAAGTGGAGGACCCAGGTTCGAGACCCTGAGGTTGCCAACTTGAACGCGGGCTCAGCTGGTTTAAGCAAAAGCTCACCAGCTTGGACCCAAGGTCGCTGGCTTGAGCAAGGGGTCACTCGGTCTGCTGTAGCCCCCAGGTCAAGGCACATATGCGAAATCAATCAATGAACAACTAAGGAGCCGTAATGAAGAATTGATGTTTCTCATCTCTCTCCCTTCCTGTCTGTCCTTATCTGTCTCTCTCTCTCTGACTCTCTCTGTCTCTGCCACACAAAAAAACCCATTTAAAAAAATAAAATAAAAAATGTGTCTCTAGGCATCAGTTTTCTTAGTTTCTCTCCTATATTATGTCTATTGAGTGAATCAGTTTCAGAGACTGGATTCTTTGTCATCAGGAATATAGGATTTTTGGTCATATCTATATGCTATCCAGTGTAGGAAAGAGCAGTCTTTCAATATTAAAGTTTTGTGCTTAACTGACCTGTGGCAGCTCCACAGACCATCTGACATGTTTATTGACTCCAGTGAATGTGACTCCCATTGAAAACCTCAGGCAATATTGTCTTCCCTTGCTGTGAAATAATTGTCTAGAGACAGGGAATCCTCCAGGCGGCTAGTTTAATGCTTCCAGAAGGCTTGGGGCTTTGATGAATCCCTCAGAGGATTTCTGTAGTTTACCAACTGCCTTATTGGTCAAAGGATCTCTTTAGTCACACCCCCTTTGGAGTGGCAGCTCCAGGATTGCTGTGTTTGTGGTGGAATCATGAGGATGCTGCGTCTCTGCAATTCCAGATGAAACTCTCAAGTGCAGAGTGTTTCTCATCTTTATAAACCCACGCCGGTATTTAGAATAGTTACTAACTTGTCTTTTTCACTCTTACAAGGTTCTATTAGTTTTTTGCATATACCTTTCTCCCTCACTCTCACAGTTCAGAGTCCTATATTTCACCGGACCATGCCAGGCCTGGGGGTAAAATGGTCAGAATTAGCTAGGCAAAGTTTGGCAAGCTCCTGCTTCCTAGGAAAGGGACATGCGCATCCCATAATCACCCCCTCAAAGTTTCCCAGGTTATTTCATGAGCTCCCAGGAGCGAACC
Source organism: Saccopteryx leptura (assembly GCF_036850995.1). Lineage (NCBI taxonomy): Eukaryota > Metazoa > Chordata > Mammalia > Chiroptera > Emballonuridae > Saccopteryx > Saccopteryx leptura. Next base: position 172,049,042 of record NC_089505.1, read on the forward strand.
CTTAAGTCTGCACAGCCTCTGTATGCCCCACACCCCCTACTCTAGCTCCCTTTGGTGCTGTTTACTACTGACAACGCCGCTGCTTGTGCAGTCAGGGCCGGCACCTGTGCACCTTTATCAGGGTTGGATGACGCAGTCGCTGGTCAGACGTCACTGCCGTGGGTGCCGTGTTAGGGTCCTCGGGGTCTAGGGAGGCACTGCAAAGATGACTTTGCTCCCTGCCCTAGAATGCCTCTTTCCTTCTCCCTTCCTTTCTTAGATTACTCTTTGCAGACGGTGTAATAGGGCTGTTGTATTGTACTTAATGCTTTAGATAACTTACAGTAAAATAGTTATTTCAGGTGTTCCTTACAGTCGTGTCTAACTCCCCAGATGGCTACCTGGGGATTGGAAGCTGACAAATGAGAGCTAAGCTGCAGTTTGCCCTCTCCATCTAAGCTTTGTTACTAGGACCAAGTTTACTTCTCTCACCAGTTGTTACTACAGGATAAGTATTTTTCCTCAGGAGATGCCCCAGCTGCTCACAGAAACACATTCCTGTCGGCCCACCTGGCAGCCTGGCAGACATGCTCAGATATGGGTGAATCCCTGAAGTGAACACAGACCTGAGACTCGGGCTAGAACATCTTTCCGTTACTACTCCCTCCCTTCCTCCCCTCCACCCTTTTTTATCTCTCTCCTTTAACACTGTGTGCCAGGCACTGCTCTAGGCACTTCAGATGGAGCAGTGATGAAGTATACAATGTCCCACCCTCCTGGCCACTCTAGACAGTGGCAAGTACTATGAACAGGAACTAGAATAAAGTGTTTGAGAGACAGTAACTAGGGGATACTTTACATGGTGTTATTCAAAGGCCTTTCTTTTTTTTTTAATAATTTTATTTTTAATGGGGCGACATCAATAAATCAGGATACATATATTCAAAGCTAACAACTCCAGGTTATCTTGTCATTCACTTATGTTGCATACCCATCACCCAAAGTCAGATTGTCCTCTGTCACCTTCTATCTAGTTTTCTTTGTGCCCCTCCCCCTCCCCCTTTCCCTCTCCCTCTCCCCCCTCCCCCCCGTAACCACCACATTCTTATCAATGTCTCTTAGTTTCACTTTTATGTCCCACCTACGTATGGAATAATACAGTTCCTGGTTTTTTCTGATTTACTTATTTCACTTCGTATAATGTTATCAAGATCCCACCATTTTGCTGTAAATGATCTGATGTCATCATTTCTTATGGCTGAGTAGTATTCCATAGTGTATATGTGCCACATCTTCTTTATCCAGTCATCTATTGACGGGTTTTTTGGTTGTTTCCATGTCCTGGCCACTGTGAACAATGCTGCAATGAACATGGGGCTGCATGTGTCTTTACGTATCAATGTTTCTGAGTTTTGGGGGTATATACCCGGTAGAGGGATTGCTAGGTCATAAGGTAATTCTATTTTCAGTTTTTTGAGGAACCACCATACTTTCTTCCATAATGGTTGTACTACTTTACATTCCCACCAACAGTGTATGAGGGTTCCTTTTTCTCCACAGCCTCTCCAACATTTGTTATTACCTGTCTTAGCCAAGACCTTTCTGATGTGATAAACTTCTGGCTGAGAACTGAATGACAAGAAAGAGCCAAGGCTCTGGCCGGTTGGCTCAGCAGTAGAGCGTCAGCCTGGCGTGCAGGGGACCCGGGTTCGATTCCCGGCCAGAGCACATAGGAGAAGCGCCCATTTGCTTCTCCACTCCCCCCCTCCTTCCTCTCTGTCTCTCTCTTCCCCTACGGCAGCCAAGGCTCCATTGGAGCAAAGATGGCCTGGGCGCTGGGGATGGCTCCTTGGCCTCTGCCCCAGGTGCTAGAGTGGCTCTGGTCGCGGCAGAGCGACGCCCCGGAGGGGCAGAGCATCACCCCCTAGTGGGCAGAGCATCGCCCCTGGTGGGCGTGCCAGGTGGATCCCGGTCGGGCGCATGCGGGAATCTGTCTGACTGTCTCTCCCCATTTCCAGCTTCAGAAAAATACAAAAAGTAAAAAATAAATAAAATAAAAAAAAGAAAGAGCCAACTATACAAAAACCTGTCATCTAAGCATTCCGTGAAGAGAATAGCAGTACTTTTAGTTTTATTTATATTATATGTTTATTCTGCCTCTAGAGCTTCCATTGCCCCAGAAACATGTCAGGAGTGGGATTTTACACTGAACCCAACTCTGCTGGCTTCTTACACTCACCCAGAGATGATGTTGGAGCCCAAATGGACCGAGATCATAGGAGTGGCCCTGTCTCATGGAACCTCAGCTGTAGGGATCCTCTGCTGATCCGCTGTGAGCACAACCACATTTCCAAATTGCTGTGCACTGTGACAGGGCCTCCAGGCGTATGGTTTTCCGGGTTCCTAATCTAACTCCACAGGGAGAAGAGCCTTAGGGAAATCCCAGCCCAGGTGCGAATCCCAGGGAGGCAAAGGCAGTGGGAAGCCCGCATGCCCCGTTCTTAGGGAATTCCAGAGTCCACATAATTAAGCGCTAGAGCTGAAGAGTTGGGATTTCTCCAGCCACCACGGGGCATTTCTGCTAGATCAGGAGCATGAGGCCTGTATTCCCTGAGATGGTCAAGGGACTCAAGGAGCTCTAGTGGCCCCGTGAGGGCATGATGGTCAGGGTCTCCCTTTCAACTCCTTGGAGGGGACACAGAGCACCACAAGCTGGCCTCCTCTCAGGCAGCTTCACCGCCTTCTCCTGGCCCCCCTTACCCCACCATGAGACTCTGCCATGTAGCATCCCTGTCCTTCCACACAGGCACGCCAACAGAGAGAGGCCTGCTCACCATCTCCTCAACAGGCCTCTGGAGACCGCTTGTCGTTTGGAGTCTTCCTGGTTTTATTCCTCCATTTTGTCTTTGCTTCTCTTCCTTTCCTCTCCATCTCTTCACTATATCACATGCAACCAATTCTTTAAGGCCTATGTGAAGACTCACCTCCTCTGGGTTGTCCCCCTGATTGCTATTGCTATCATTAATTTCTTCCTGCTGAATGCCCACAAGCACCTAGAATCTTACTCATAGACTCCTTGTGGTTCCTTTCCCTCCTCACTTTCTCCTCCTCTTCCACCTCTCCTTTCCCCTTTCTCCCTTCTCTTCCTCCCTCCCTTTCTTCTAAATAAGAATAAACTTATTCTTCTCAGTTCTTCTTTTTATTTTTTAATTGAATTTTATTGAGGTGACACTGGTTAACATAATTATACTTGTTTCAGGTGCCCGATTCTACAACACATCTCTCTGTACATGGTATTGTGTGTTCACCTCCCCAAGTCAAGCCTTCGTCACCATTTACCCCACACACCCTCCTCTACCTCCCTCATTAACTCATTTTGGAAAAAAAAATTATTAGAGTGCCTGGATAGCTCAGTCGGAAAAAAAATTATTACTAAATTTTGAACATATAACAATAACATTTTTTTTAAGAACAGGAAACAGCTTTATTACTTATACATGACCCAGAAAAGGTAAACGTGGCAAAAAATAACAAAGTGGACAACGTGTATTTGTTGGGAAAGACAGGCCTGCTACTATGGGAGGAAGGGGAGAGTAAGACTTAAACAGAAACAACCAGCTTCATGGCCTTGTTCCACTCACCAACCTTCTGCTTATAATCAGTAAACAATAACATTTTAAATGTATGTGAAGGGTATAAAATATTAACAATAATATGAAGACATGTACAATTCAGTGGTTTTTAATATATTCACCACTTTATAGAATCATCACCACTAATTCCAAAACATTTCCATCACTCTCAAAAGACATCCTTTACCTTCCAATTTTACCCTTTCCCTAACCTCTAGTTACCACTAATTGACTTTATGTCTCTATGTATTTACCTTTTCTGTACATTTTTTATAAATAGAAACATGGTGTGTGTGACCTTCTGTGTCTGGCTTGTTTTCCTTAGTATGTATATAATGCTTTTGAGTTTTGTCCATGTTGTAAATGCATCAGTACTTTTAACAAGTAATATCTCATTGTATGGATATTCCAGTATTTGAGTCTTTTACTAAATAAATTCTAGCATTTTAAATATTTGCAGATCTGCTCCCCCTCCTCCTTTTTTTGGTCTGCTGTGTTTCTGTGCTGCTGACTTTCTCAGCCATCTGACAGCATTTCTAACCCCAAATTACTTTAAATTTAATTTTCTGCTTCACATTTTTTAGATTGTCAACACAGAGCAATTAGGTGCCTAGCCACCCAGGAGGCAACTGTTCGAATTATGAATTCTTGGGGAAATTCCTTGATCCCTCTCTCCACCTCTGCCTTTAGGACAAATGTAACTCTTTTATGTAGCTCTTTTGAGGTTCCAGGTATACACAAAGGGCTCCTCTTCCACTGTGCATGTTGGAAAGGACCTGGACTTCCCCTTGTGCTGCCTCCCTCCCTGTGCAGCCTGCAGAACAGCAGTCCCAGGTCATCAGGGCACACGCAGGGGTACTTAGGGAAATGCTGATTTCGGTGCCGATTCCTTCCCAAGGTTTCTGTTTCACTCAGCTTTTGGTTTTTCTGAATTCTATTCATTCTTGCCAAATTGGCAATGCATTTTAAAAAATATTAAATATATTCTTTAATCTAACATTTTTGATTGTTTTAGAAAAAGTGATTTTAAGACATTTAGCTTAGCATGTTGTTGAAAATGGAGTTCTATCAAAATCTTTCTCTCTCTTTTTTTTTTTTTTTTTTTTTTGGTGAGAGGAGGGAAGACAGTGAGGCAGACTCCTGTATGTGCTTTTACTGGGATCCACCTGGCAACCCCATCTGGGGCCAATGCTCAAGTATAAAGCTATTTTTAGCACCTGAGGCTACTGTGCTCCAACGGAGGTATTCTCAGTACCAGGAGCCATGCTGGAACCAACTAAGCCACTGGCTGCAGGGGCAAAGAGGAAGAAAAGGGGGGAGAGGGAGAGAAGGAGAAACAGATGGTCGCTTCTCTTGTGCGCCCTGACCAGGAATCAAACCTAGGACCTCCATATGCTGGGCCAACATTCTATCCACTGAGCCATCAGCCAGGGCCAATGAAATATTTTTTATTTGCTGATCTGAAACCATGTTTCCTTCTAGAGGAATAGTTTCTAATTTTTTGAAGTTTTTCTTAAATTGTAAATTTAATATATTTTGCATTCACTCACTCATTAAATAATTATTTAATACTGAAGGTATACTGGCCTCTTTACTAGGCACTGGAGATACGTGAATGAATGAAGTGGCCACAGTCCTTTTGTTTAGGGAATTTATACATACAAATATATAATTCTACAAAGAATTTGGTAACTGACTGAAGAACTCTTATAAGCCCAAGGTCCAATGTGATTTGTTTTCAGTGCAGTATTAGGTTAAAATAATTATTATTTTATCAGAAAAATATAATTGGAATCATTTCAGAGATTTACTCAGGCTCTCTAGAAAGTGGCAAATATCTTCATGGTATTATTTCTAATGCACTATAAATCTTCTTTAAGAATTGTCTTTTAGGCCCTGGCCGGTTGGCTCAGCAGTAGAGTGTCGGCCTGGCATGCAGGAGTCCCGGGTTCAATTCCCGGCCAGGGCACAAAGGAGAGCGCCCATCTGCTTCTCCACCCATCCTCCTCTCCTTCCTCTCTGTCTCTCTCTTCCCCTCCCGCAGCCGAGGCTCCATTGGAGCAGAGATGGCCCGGGCACTGGGGATGGCTCTGTGGCCTCTGCCTCAAGCGCTAGAATGGCTCTGGATGCAACAGAGCAACGCCCCAGAGGGGCAGAACATCACCCCCTGGTGGGCATGTCGGGTGGATCCCGGTCGGGCGCATGCGGGAGTCTGTCTGACTGCCTCCCCGTTTCCAGCTTCAGAAAAATGAAAAAAAAAAAAAAAGAATTGTCTTTTGTTATCTCTCACTCTCTATATCTTTCATACACTTAGGAAGAAGCTTAAAAACAAAACTTCCTGGTACTTCATAAATGCTCCATAAATATATGTTGAGTAGATGAATGAGTGAGCAGATAGATGAATGGATGGACAAATATACAGCATGCTTTGGGAGCATTGTGGAGAAAGGAACAAATTCTGCTATTTATTTTTCTAAGTCAGAGCATGGAAATATAATTCAAAGTCTCTGCTTTCTATGAGATGAAAACTGTCTGCCGTTAAAGGTCACTTACTCAAAGAAGCCCTTTCTGACACACCTCTGGAAGTTAGTTCTCCTTTGACTGTCTCTCATATTGCTCTGCACTTTCATTTTCAACACACTTTGTGATGACATACAGATTTGCGGAATTGTTTGTCTCTCCCAGTAGACTATGCGCCAAAAGAAGCACCATGACTCTCTGCTTATCATTGTCTCCCTGGAGCCTTGTTTCATGCCAGACACATGGAAAACTCAATAGCACAGATTCTAAACTGCGCATGAGTGCCTCCTTCACAAGAATTTTAAAGCAGGAAACTCATTACACATTATTTAATTTTAAAAACTAGACATTACAAATTACAGAATAGTAAGACATAATTCTGAAGTTCATTCACTGAATGCAAAGAGTTAAGTCATGACCTTGGTTCTGGCATCAACTTTCCCTGTGACCAATGGTCAATTAGTCAACCACACTGGGTCTCTGTTTAATCATCACTCTTCCAGGTGTACTGTGAGAACTAATGAGCTCATATTTGCCTGTACACAGAAGAGATTCCACTCCAAAGTTCTAAAGAAGAATAAGAAGGTAAAATTTCCAAACCCTAAATTCATGGATTTATTTAGCTTTATCGTGGCTAATACATACTTTTCAGCTATTGAATATTCTCCATATCGCTTCTCTCTATACCCATAATATAGCTGCCTCAAGCTGGGGCCCTCTGTGGCTCTCACTGCAGTCTCTCTCCAGGCCTCACACACCAGCCTCACACTCAGTGACACGATGAGGACTGTGCCCTGCCAGGCTGTGCTGAGTGCTAGGAACACTACAGTGACAGGTATCTGCTCTTCAACCATAACCATTATGTGGATGAACTTTCAAATCCACATCTGATACCCACATCAGGCCACAGACTCCACCATTTATAATTGCTTGCTAAACACTTTATACTAGATTTTATGATGACACATACAACTTATATGTTTGAAATTCAGCAGGTCATTATTTCTTCTAACTTCTTCTTGGCCATAGTACTACCATTTTCTCAGGCATCCAAGCTCAAAGACTTGCAGTTACCTTTGGCTTCAACTTCTCCAATAACCACATGTACCCATTACCAAGCAAGTCTCTCATTTATTCATGGGCAGTAATCCCTTCCTGCTCCCTCTCCATCTACCCATCTAGACTCATTACTTTATGCCAAGCCTATTGCTTATAACTGCCACATAATTGAGGTCTCATCTATGACCTCTCACCATGTAAGTCTTTCTCCACATAAAAGATCTGGCCTTCCTAGAATGAATTTGGATTAACATTCTCACCTCTCAGAAGCCCTCATGAGCTGCCCTCTACACAAAGATAAAGACTAGACTCTTCATTCTGACATTCAAAGTCATCCAAAACTGCTATCCCCTACCATTTCAGGCACCTCACACCCCTCACACCACGATGGACCTCCTGTTCCAGTAGGTCAGCCTGCACAACTCACTGTCCCGAGGTCAGAAGCACCAGCGTCCTCCCGGCAAGCCCTCTGGATGCAACCCCTCCCCTGCCATTTGCTCAACAGAAACCTCTATAGTCTGTGCTTCCTTTTCTCATTTTTAAATGCAGTAATAGTAGTGCCTGCCTCGGGGGGTGAGGATTAAGTAAATCCTATCTGTAATGACACTCAGTGTTGAGCCCTCAAGTGTTCACTAAGTATCAGCTGGCATTACCGCTTCTCCGCATGCTCGCTCATCTCCTCCCTCACACCGTCCCTGCTGTCGGGACCCTCTCCCCCACTGACCTGTGCCTGAACCTTAAACTGTCCTCAAAGGCACAGCTCAAACTCAACTTCCTCCATCTACTCCGAACGATGTACATTGATTCCTTCACTCTCATTTTTACCAATCTCACCATAAAGTCAGAGTTTAGCTTGTTAACCTATCTTTTCAACCTATCTTCTCTATTTCAATGAGACTGTAAGTTTTTTTGAGGCAAGTGCTTTGGCATAAGTAGTATGAATCTCAGCAAATGGGTGAGTAATACATGTCTGCTGTTTGTTATGCTGGGTTTAGCTCTATTTCTTTGCATAAAATTATTTTTCTTTTTTCAAGAATTTCAAGTGATATAACCAAAAGGATAGAAGAGATACAGATACCTAAACTGTCACTAGGAGACAGTATCATTGACAAACAGTCACTTATTTTTACACAACAGCATTATAACACTTTTGCTCAGTTAATTCAGAGACAAGTAAGTGTCAAATCAATCCTGATTGCTACTGGTTTGGAAATTCAATCAGAAAAGTAGAAGGAAAAGCCTCAGCTGAAAAAAAATAACCTGTCAAAGCAAAGCTACAGCAAGACATCAAACCCATCTCCATGAGGGTACAAACAAAACATACAGAGAAGTTACGAGGTTACCTACCAAATGCCTGTCACAGTTCCCACATAATGGGTATTTAATAGATGGTTGCTGAATTAACAAATAAACAATGATGAATAAAAAAGATGCTGATAGGGAGTAAATATTTGGAATGATTCTCAATCTTTTTAAAAATATATATTTTAGGGTAACCATTTACTTTCAAACACTGTTTTAGTCTTTGTCAGAGAGAGGAACCGAGACTGGGTGACCACTGGTGTGACTCCCACAGCATTTCTTCTCGTTTTATGTGTCACTGCCGAGGTTTCAACATGATATAAATTGTACCAGGTCTCTACACAAAGAAAAAGAGATCTATTTCATAATCTATATTTTTTAAATGTTAGCATTAAGATCTTAATTGTAACATTAATGTTCTAGTGTTATTTCACGTAATAGCTTATATGCCCACCAAGTTTTATGTCTTCAAATTTAATTGAAACCCAAAGGATAGTGTCTCTGCATTATATAGAAATATAGAACACTAACAAGTAAGCCTATGATACTTACACTCTCTTTAGACTTTTGGGATCCTACAATAGGAGGCAGTGAAGAAGCTTTCTGACCGTGGAAACAGATTACAATTTAGAAGTATGAGTGTTACTGACAAATAACATATAATACAAGATAATTTTCATCCAAACTTGTCATTTCAACCTGAAAGCCAACTGTTTACTGATATCAGTGTTTCACAAAAAGTACTATATACTTTCCCAGATTCACAAAGACCACCATAAAATTTCTAAATTCTATCCTGAAAGATGTTTAATGTTTTCCTATATACTACTGTAATTGATACTTACTTTTAGCACCACCTTAAATTATTTCATAGCATTTTTAATTCCCCAAATTTTCTATATAAATTAGAAAAAAATCATTTCTCAAGCTGAGTAATGATTCTGCCAAATTGAGTTTAAAACAATATATTCTCCCCCCTTTTGTTAAATGTCCATGCTGTCTACTTCTGATAGAAGCTCAGAATGATAACACACTGACATTTATAGTCAGGGAGTTTCTAAACCACTCCTGTCAAAAAACAAAAACTGTCCTCAGCCATAGGAATGTTGTTTCACAGATGTCTATATGATTAGGAAAAGACCAACTGAACCTCTCTGTAAACAAGAAGATACAAAGATAAATGTAAGTCTTACTAATTTGTCTGAGAAAGTCCACTATGAGTTACAGGGCTCCCACTGCCACCAATTATACATTGAAGCTAACAGCAGACTAACCTGGTGTCACTTAGCAGATTGTGGAAGGATTTAATTTCATGGATGGGTAAAAATGGTTAGCAATAGATCCGCTAGTAAATAATTCTAAAGTGCTGGAAAACCATGTGCTCTTGCATACATCAAACAGCACCCCTGAAATTTCATTTCATCTGATACTTCTCTAGAACGCAGCTAGCTTCTTCATCAGGCTTCACAAATTGCAAAGTAATGGACAGCACGTTGGTGATATTCTGCTCTATCTCAATAAGCATCACCCACCCTAACAGAGAATAAATCCGTTTCCAATAGCAAAGTGGCCACAGAACTTCTGTAAAATGTAGCAGAAGTGGATCCGGGACACCATGGGCAAGCCGAGGGAGGGACCCTGCATGTGCCAAGGGCCAGGGCTCTTCATGCATGTCCCCGCAGTCCAGCTACTCAGCTGGAATAAGGCATCTTTCACAAATATATGACATTTCATAGAGAAAAAGATTCATAGTGCATTATCTGTAATTAACATTGTAATTTTTAAAATTTTGCATGTATTAACTATAAAGGCAGTCAATCTACTTATGTAACACAAGGGACATTATATTATTTTTATATTTTCCAGTTATTATTAAAAAGTATACAAAAATAGTATGGTTTCTTAAACACTTTTAGATGTTTTATATGACTAGCTGAAAAATTACTTGATCTAGCTAAAAAGTTGACATTAGAACTGCTAATAATGTATGTGTTATAGAAGCTCATTGCTCCAATTCTTCTTTGCAAGAGTAAATCTTTATATATACTATAAAATCAAAAGTGAATGGTAAAAAAAATAAAAGTACAGGCAGTCCCTGGATTATGAGTGAGATAAGTTCTGTAGATTTGCAAATGTTGAAGTATTTATATGCACAGAAAGGTCAAAATAAATACTATGTTAAATCTGTCTAAGTTACATTTAATAGGTAAATGTTCCTGTTCCAATTTACATACAAATTCAACTTAAGAACAAACCTACAGAAACTATTTTGTTCATAACTCAGGGACTGCCTGTATATAGTAAAAAATATACCATACAGTCTTTCATAGATTCTCCAAAATTATTGTGTAATAGCTCTCAATCTCTAATCATGACAAAGAAAAAAAGATCAATATATATGATACATGCTTTCCAGTCTAACTGATAAACAAGATTATATAAAACATAGTGATCAGCAAAAGACTCAATGCTATTTCAAGCGATAACTAAAATATGAGAAGTGAATGAGGATGGAAACTTACCCAAAAGACCTTCTCATTGTTGACTTGTCAAAGAGTAATTCACTGTAAGGCAATTTCTTAAACTTATCTCTGCCAACAGCCACATAAAATTGCCCGTTCTCCAACTCTGCGCCACTTTCAACCAGCTTTCCTTGTAAAGTATAAAGTCTGCCAAAATATGAATGCCAGCAATTAAAATTTTAACAAGCATGGGAAGAACTGCTTAAAATAAGTAAGGCCCTGGCCGGTTGGCTCAGTGGTAGAGCGTCGGCCTGGCGTGCAGAAGTCCTGGGTTCGATTTCTGGCCAGGGCACACAGGAGAAGTGCCCATCTGCTTCTCCACCCCTCCCCCTCTCCTTCCTCTCTGTCTCTCTCTTCCCCTCCCGCAGCCAAGGCTCCATTGGAGCAAAGATGGCCCGGGTGCTGGGGATGGCTCCTTGGCCTCTGCCCCAGGCGCTAGAGTGGCTCTGGTCGCGACAGAGCGATGCCCTGGAGGGGCAGAGCATCGCCCCCTGGTGGGCAGAGCGTCGCCCCCTGGTGGGCAGAGCGTCGCCCCCTGGTGGGCATGCCGGGTGGATCCCGGTTGGGCCCATGCGGGAGTCTGTCTGACTGTCTCTCCCCATTTCCAGCTTCAGAAAAATACAAAAAAAAAAAATTAGTAAGTAAATAAAAACATTCTGTTCTTAATTTGGCTCATTTGTTATCCTAATTATTGCATTACAAATTCCTTAAAGTCATTAGATTCAGCTAAATGCCAATGTTATAATACAGGCACAGTTGCCATCTAGCTGTACAGGGTTTCCATCCCAATGAACTTAACAATCTAACCAGAGTATCCCCTGTGGCTGCCTTATTAAGATTTCAGAAGGAAAGCTTTAACTTGTACAGAATGAAGTGCTTTAAATAAAGCTCAACTTCTGTTGAAGTTTGACTGTTCTATGCATATTTTGTAAGCACTTTTAAATTTTATTTTCTTAATTTGTTTCTCAGATTGATATATCTCTTAAAGCAGTAGTCCCCAACCTTTTTTGGGCCACGGACCGGTTTAATGTCAGAAAATATTTTCACAGACCGGCCTTTAGGGTGGGACGGATAAATGTATCACGTGACCAAGACAAGCGTCAAGAGTGAGTCTTAGACAGATGTAACAGAGGAAATCTGGTCATTTTTAAAAAATAAAACATCACTCAGACTTAAATATAAATAAAATGGAAATAATGTAAGTTATTTATTCTTTCTCTGCGGACTGGTACCAAATGGCCCACGGACCGGTACCAGTCTGCAGCCCAGGGGTTGGGGACCATTGTCTTAAAGCACTTTGTATACAAGCAGCCATCAGCCAAAATATTACATCCAAACACACATAACTGGGTCAGAAAACAGGGGGCTAGAGAGAGGTCAGCAGGTGGAAGAACCCATTACCAGCATTAATGGTGCAGAACTGCATAACATTCGTGCTTCTTTCTTTTTTCCCTGCCTTCTCTCATTTTCCCAGAATAGATTTCACAAGAATCTCCCTTTACTGTAAAACTATAATTAATAAGTTACTTATTAAAACAACAGTAATAATTTCCTAGACAATCTAGAGTGTCCAGAAAAGTTCTTTAAAGAATGAGAGACCAAAAAACAGACTCTTAGAGACAAAGAAAGACAATGTATATATTTGAAGATTAGAAGCAAGAGTGAGCAACCAGAAGGATTTCAAAAAAATTATTTAAAAAATTCTCAGACTTCTTATATTACATAATAAAGGTTAGTGGCATTTGCAAAGAAAGAAAAAACATCCGTTGACCTGTCTGCTTGTTTACTGACTATGTAAATGGCCCATCATCTGGAGCCATGAAGTACAAAGAAACTAGTCACCAAAATCCTTGAAATGTGTTTAATAGAAAGATGCCAAAGTCTGTTCTTTTACAACATTGTACTCCTGTTCCTACAAGTCCCTACAACTAGTGCTGGTTTTCCTACTTTGACCTAGACCAGGGTTTCTGAACATTGTTGACATTTTGAACACGACTATTCTCTGCTGGAGAGGTGGAGAGGCTGTCCTGTGAACTTTAGCATAATAGCACCCCCGGCTTCTAGCCACTAGGTGGCAGTAGTAGCCGTCCCATCCCCAGTTGTGACTATCAGAAGTGACTGGACACTGACAAATATCCTCAAGGGGCAAAAGCGCCCCTGGTTGATAAGCTCTGGCTTAGGCCCAAACATTCTCCTTTCATTTTCCTTCAAAATAGGAAGTTCTGAATCAGTAATTAACTTTTATAGAGAGAAATTAAAAGGTAGCATAGCTGTGGACTTGGAAACAAACAAGATTTGACTGGTTTCCTCTGCAAGAGGGGACAGGGTGCTGAATAAAGCTGAGCCCATGATTTTATCCTTTGTTTGAGGGACTCCTGTTGACCTGTTTTCTTCCTTTGCTACAAAATACAAGAAATATAAGTAGGAAGTTAAAACAATTTTTATGGGATACTTTTAATATCTAAATATACTGGTGTGCAGGGAGGATCCAACCGTAATATTTTTAATGTCCTGTTAAAGAAAGATGGACATGTTCAAAGTGAACAGCAACCAAATCTTACTCATATCTAACCTTATATTAAGAATTTTAACTATTTAAGTGTTCAGGGCATATAAAAAAACTTAATTTCCTTTCTGTATTTTTACTTGCATAAATTTTATTTCTATGTATGAACTTGTTCATATTAATATATGTATGAATAAATGTATCTTGGGCATGAAATGGTGTGTATATATATATATTGTGCTTTATATAATTTATTTAGTAGGTTTATGTCTATGTATATGTCAAAAGATACAACTATATACTTAAAATAAAATATCAATATATAACTATTGAGATCTGCTTTCACACTGATTCCAAAATAAAATCTAGAAGGATCAAAAGTTTAAATAAAATTTAAAAGTACAAGATGAAAACAGAATATTTTTATAATCCTGGAGTGAAAAAAGACCTAAACTAGTCATAAAACTCAATGATCATAAAAAAAAATTGAAAATTCAACATATCCGTATGCAAAAAGAAACAAAGAGTATCGAAAATACAAACTAGAAATATACTTAAAACTATATGAGCAAGGGCTAATTTACCTAATATGTAAAAAGTGCTTATAAAGCAATAAGACAAATTTGCAAAGCCATGACAGGTAGTTACTATATAAAAGAAGATAAATATCTGGCAGTTATTAAGAGAATAATCAAGAGAACAGGCTCTGGAGCCATACTGCCCACTAATTTGGTTGAATCCAGTGCTGCTAGCCACTATCTACATAATCTTGGGCAAGTTACTTTCCCCCTCTGTGTCTCATGTTTCATTAAAAGAGAATAATAACACTGTTTACCATGTAGAATTGCTAAATTAAGTTAAAAATGTAAAGCACTTGGAATAATGCATTGCACAAAAGAAAAGCTCAGTCTGACAGGTGGTGGTGCAGTAGACAGGGCTTCAACTTGGGACACTAAGGTCCCAGGTTCCAGGTTCGAAACCCCGAGGTCACTGGGTTGAGCATGGGCTCATCAAGCTTGAGTGCAGGCTCACCAGCTTGAGTGCAGGATTGCCAGCTTAAGCATGGGATCATAGACATGATCACAGGTTGCTGGCTTGAGCCCAAAGATCACTGCCTTGAAACCCAAGGTCACAGGCTTGGGCAAGGGGTCACTGACTCAGCTAGAGCCCCAGTCAAGGAACATACTAGAAACAGTCAATGAACAACTAAAGAGCCACAACTATGAGTTAATGCTTCTCATCTCACTCCTTTCTTATCTCTCCCTCTCTCAAAAAAAATTAAATTAAATTAAAAAAAGAAAAGTTCAATATCTGTTGTCACTGAATTTACATAAATAAAAATAAACAAACAGTGAAATATTTTTACTCAATATGAATAAAAAGACAAAATGTTAACTTTACAGTGCAGATGAGAGTATAGAAAACAGGCCCTCTCCATCACTTCCAGTGAGAGCACAGGTTAGAGCAGACTCTCTGGAAGACACCTGGCAGCACCTACAAATATTTAAAATGCATCTGCCACTAGGCACAGCAATTCCACTTCTAGACTTTAGTTTGATGATAAACTCTACTTATCTACAAGGACATGAATAAATAATAGTGAGTGACTGGGAATGATATAAGTTTCCATCAAGAGTAGACTGTTAAATAGATCATGGCACTCTCATAAAATGGAATATTTCGTAGTCATTAAAAATAATAAGAGTAGAGCTGTTTGTGCTAATAAAAATCCCAAGATTTGTAGAAACAGTAAAAAAGTAAGGTATATTTATATATTTATTCATGTATCGCCTGACCAGGTGGTGGCGCAGTGAATAGAGCATCGGACTGGGATGTAGAGGACCCAGGTTCGAGACCTCAAGGTCACCAGCTTGAGTACAGGCTCATCTGGTTTGAGCAAAGCTCACCAGCTTGGACCCAAGGTCGCTGGCTCGAGCAAGGGGTTACTCAGTCTGCTGAAGGTCTGCGGTCAAGGCACATATATATGAGAAAGCAATCAATGAACAACTAAGGTGTCACAACAAAAAACTGATGATGGATGCTTCTCATCTCTCTCCGTTCCTATCTGTCCCTATCTATCCCTCTCTCTGACTCTCTCATTGTCCCTGTAAAAAAAAAAACATAGATATAGATGTAGATATGTAATATTCATTCATGCATGTATGGTGTGTTCCCATTTGTGTTTCTAAAAAATAAAAGATGCATGGGTTTTCATATGCCTAGAATATCTCTGGAATAATGCAGAAAAAGTGCTCGAAAAAGGGACTAGGGAGGGGAGAGAAGTAGTGTTTATTTATACCTTTTGTTTGTTTGGAATTTTTTTTACCACATGTAAAATATTACTTTCAATTATATATATATTTATATATATACCTAATTGTATTTAAAATCCAAATGGCTATGAAACTATATATAAATATATGTGAATTATGTATACACATTAAACTGAAAGACAATATGCAATCATCTGAGAATTTATCATATGCATGCATAGATAGATATATAGATAAGAAAACAGGTATACGATCTTGAAAGCAGGAGTGTATTCTACCAGTGGAGTATGTTAGAGAGACTGGGATGAAGACAGGACTCAAGAACTACCAGAAAACTCTTTATTACATGTTAAGTATTTGTGTATCACATGTTATATATATTCTTACTATGTTCTGTACTTGTGTATGGTATTTACAAGCCTCCCACCTACAAGAATATGTCAGCTTCCATCAAGAAATAATTTCATAGGCTTCACAATTTAAAATCCATGATTTTAGTCTTCACTTACATTTCAGATCTTGAGAAAAATGTTTCTGATTTCTTAAGTTTCAGCAACCCCATTTAATCAACTTCTCTGGCCTGCCTCTTCCTCAAATCCACTAACAGCTCCTGATGCCTGATGTTTTATGCTAGGCAAATATTTTGGACCATCAGAGAATCATATATATCTCCTGAATAAAAGGACAGCTAATTAAGAGCCAAAAATCTGGCTCAGTCAGAATAAAGTTCTTAACAAAAAGAATGCTGCCTATTTGCTCTAAAGCAAAAGAATAAAAATAGTTAATATCTGTTGACATGCTACTATGTGCCAAGAACTGTTTTAAGTGCCTTATATTCATATTATTCCTTAAAGCAACCCTATAAGGTAAGTACTATTATATACCCATTTTACAGATAAAGAGACTGAGGCATGTGGAGCCTAACTTGAGCCAAAATCCAAATTTGGGACCAGCAACTTGAGAGCCTCTTGGGAATATTTTTAACAGTTCTGAAAACCATCCACTTATAAGATTACTCTGACATACCTGTGAACAGCCCCACTCCTCAAAGTTATTTTTTCTGTGACCATCTGTAGCACATGATCCCACTGATTCAAGGCCTTTCTAGGGATGAGGAGGCAAGACGCTGGGCTAATAAGGTCTCCATTTGCAATCAAGCTGGACAAAAAGCAAAGCCAATGAGCCACACCATTCAAAACAGTAATGCCATTAACTACAGCACAAACCCCAAATGGAAGGGAAATCACAGCCAATTTTCATTTGAACGGTAAAGGCCTCCTACTTACAAGATGGTACAGAGTTCTGAAGTGATTTTCTAAATTGTGCTGACACATTGATCCTGCTGTGGATTACTGGTTTTACCTTTAAAAGCAAAGAAATACAAATCACTAAGCTTATGTTGTAATAGTTGCTTTGTTTTTTTCTACTAAGGAAATTCTATAGGTTTCCAGAGAAATGGCTGAGAACTGTTATGACTGTGGTAAAATCTTGCTTTCTCCCCCACTTATGTAAATGTCTGGGCTCGCCTTCTATTGATATTATGTGGTTTTAACAAATGCTTTTAAAAAATCGCTTACACCCTGGGAATACCGCTCATGATTTTTCCAACATAGAAATTGTTGGGCTGTTATGAGAATTTCAAGGCAACTTCTTTAAAAAATGCTTTCTGTAAAACAAAAATAAAATAATCCTATAAAATCTTGAACTCTGAGGTTCTCCTTCCAGCCTGTCTTGTCCCCTCTCCTCTCCCACCTTCATTGCATCTACTCCCTAAATTAGACCCCAATGCATCACTGACTCCATCCTATTCTCTTAAGACTGACTATGTCACTTTTTCTAGATGTTGCTTCTTCCTCTATCCATCAGCTGCCTTTGAACCAGTGCCCTCAATTCCTGAACTCCTTGCATCTGAGTGGGTCTAGTCATCACTCCTTCTTTGCTTCTAGAGTCCAGGCTGCTGTTGGCAAGAACCAGATGGCCCCCTGGCGCCTTCACCCATGACAAAGCTTTTGTATCAGCCAGGCTTTTGCTCCTCCCAAGTCAACTAGTTCTCACATTTCCTACAGTGGATGATCCAAATCCCCGCCTCTCATCTTAAACCCTACAATCCCACTCCAGACATGCACACTCTCAGCAGACCATTTTCTTCCAAACTTCAAGAAAAGAGGCTGACAGGTATGCAGCTTTCCAACCTCCACATCCTGCACAACCACTTCCACTACACCCTCACTGCTTTTTGCCTTTTATGCTTGCCTCAAAAGGAGCTTTACCCCTTTAAAAAGCAAACACCCATCTGGATTTAGTCCCCTGATGTTTCTATTTGTCCCATTAATTGTCTAGGTCCCTTCACCCCTTTGGCCCCATCAAGCCCTATCCTGTCCCTATCTGTCCTCATCCTTCACATTCCTACTTCCTCCTGCCCCATCCTCTCTTCCATCTTCTGCTATCCAGCTTCCATCTCTACCACTGAAAGACAACACCCAAGTCCTAAGCATGGCCTATAAGAACCCCCCATGACCAACCACTGCTTACTCAGTTTCCTCACCTCCTACCAAACCTCCTTCCATGCAGACCCTTAGTCGCGAGCTTTAATTGAACTAGCCTACTCCCCTCCAGTCCCAAAACATACCACTCACCCACTTCCATGCCTTTGTTCACCTCGCTCTCTGCCTACAATGTCCTTCTCATTCTCCATTTGCTGGGTTCAGCTCAGTTATCACTAGCCTTTCTCTTTTGTTTGTTAGCTTTCTGTACCAAACTGCTACTGCTACTGTAGTATAGATGACAGTACTTTTGTTTTTAGGGTTTTCCCCCCTGATTCGAAAAGAAAACTTATAAGCAAAGGAAAATTATTAATAAAAATAGCTAACATTTATTGCACTGTACTTAATGGAAAGCACTGTACTAAGTAATTAACATGCATCATATATTATTTAATCATCAAAGCCATGCCCTGAAGTACTATTACTATTGTTCTATTTTATAAATGAAGACACTAGAGCTTACTTGTTTAAAATCACACATAATAAGGGGCCAAGTTGTTAGTGAACCTCTAACTATTTGTTATACAATTTATGAGTTATTTTAGAGCTCAAATATTAACCCTACATAATTAATAGGACTCTCTCCTTTGTCAAAATATACCATTTTGAGAAGAACAAAAAGCATGAATGTTTCTGACTCTCACTGATGATTAAAAGGAATCTTTGCAATGGGTGCTAGTTGTATAAAAATGTTTGTTACATTTTAATTTAAAAATTATCCAATTTAAGGTACATGGATCAATGGAACAAAACAGAAAGCCCAGAAACTAACCCACACATATATGGTCAATCAATTTATGACAAAGGAGCCAAGAATATATGTACAATGGGGAAAAGACAGTCTTTTCATGCAAACTAAACAGCTATGTGCAAAAGAATGAAACTAGACCCCTATTTTACACCATTTACAAAAATCAACTCAAAACAGATTAAAGATTTAAATATAAGACCCAAAACCATAACTGCTAAAGGAAAACATAAGGGTAAGTTCCTCAACAAGAGATAACAAGTGTTGGTGAGGATGTAGAAAAAGTCAACCCTGTGCACTGTCAGTGGGAATGCAAATTGGTTCAGCCACTATGCATTCACTCCACAATATGGAGGCTCATCAAAAAATTAAAAATAGAACTACCAAATGATCCAGCAATCCCATTTCCAAGTATTTATTCAAAGGAAATGAAAAAAGGATAGTTGAAGAGATATCTCTATAGACTCTCATGTTCGTTGCAGCATTATTTATAATAGCCAAGACACAGAAACCGCTTAAGTGTCTGCTGATGAATAAATGGATAAAGGAAATGTGGTATATATCTCACACATTTACATATACAGTAGAATATTATTCATCCATGAGGAAGAAAAATATCATGCCACTTATAACAACATGGATGACTTTGATTGCATAATGCTAAATGAAATAAGTCAGACAAAGAAAGACAAATACTATATGATATCACTTAAATGTAGAATCTTTAAAAAAAAAAAAGAAGTCAAACTAATAGAAACAGAGAATAGAAAACTGGTTGCCAAGAGGTGGGGTGGGTGGGAAAAGTGGAGAGAGTAAATAGACACAGTGTTCAACTATAAAATGAATAAAGTCTGAGGATTTAATGTACAATATGGAAGAAAAAAGAACTCCAACAGTGAATAAAAAAATTTTAATTCAATCATAATTCAACGTTTTAAATTCAGGGATTCTTAGACCTAAGCTAATATTTACAATGATGTTAACTTTTTAAAATAAATTTGTTTAATAGGCAATGCAGGCACCTAAACAACCCTTGATTTATTTAGTTCATATTATAGCATAAGAAAATAAATTGATTCACAAAGACTGTGTTATGAGACCATGTGGTTTACAATGCCTTTCGGTGACCACAAATCCCTCTCCCATCAGATTGCTTACTCGTAAGGCTCTGCATGAGTAACTGCAATAAGTCTTCAGTTGGGTGAATGACAGGCCTCTCTGACTTTTTGTCTGGGTTAACAATATCTTCCTTTTGAAATCTTCCACAGTTTTTAAATATAGCTATACTGCCTCCTTGATAACTTGACTTAAAGCTGTGGCCACATCCCTGGTTCTCTGTTGCATTCCTACCCTTATTATTTTTGCCCATAACACAACCATCTGACATATTGTACATTTTATTCATTTGATTTTTATTTTCTTGTCCCTCTTGTTACCTTTTAGTTATTCTCAATATTAACTAGTAACATACTGAGCACATATTTCATACCCAGTTGTTAATTTTTCAAAAGTCTTGCCTATCATTGATTGTTTAATACCTTGTTCAATTATTAAATTCAAGATAAAGATAATAAATTATATAAACAAATGGTATTACAACTTTCATTGTTGGCTAACATGCTACTTTTCTTTGGAGTATACATATTTATAATACACAGAATTTCATAAATAACACGATTTTTAGAGTAATTATATAACTATTGTGACTCTATAAGTTGTTTAAATTAAAGCAAATCATCTGCTTAAATAATTTGATTTTTTTCATTCAACATAACAAAAATATTTCCCAAATGTTCATAATTAACCAGCTGAATTAAATAGTAATCTTAAGTATATATTTCTCTAAGTCATTGTAGTTCAAAATAACTGAATTAGTCTGTTTTCAGGTATACTAATAAAAGAATCTTAAGGTCCTGGCCAGTTACCTCAATCAGTAAGAGAGTCATCCTGAAATATCAAGGTTGCGGGTTCAAGTGTGAGTCAGGGCACACACAGGGAAGTAACCAATGAATTCACAACAATTGAATGCTTTTCTATCTATCTATCTATCTATCTATCTATCTATCTATTTATCTATCTATCTATCTTTAACTCAATCTCACTCCCTTCTTCTCTCTGTCTCTCCAAAATCAATCAATAATAATAAATCTTAAGAAAATAATCCAAGTAATATTGGATTGAAATCTGAATTGAAAAAATATATACAAGACCACTTTATAAAACAACTGGAACTTTTTGGAAAATAATACTTTTTTTCTTTAAAATGTATTTTTCCACTTGGCATTTTAAATAATAAGTTAATAATAAAATATTAAGTTACCCTGGCAGGGTGTCTCAGTGTATAGAGCATCATCCCAATGCACCAAGGTCCCATGTTTGATCCCCAGTCGAGCAGGTATGAGAAGCACCCAATGAGTACACAACTAAAATAGAACAACTAAGTGGAGCCACAAGCTCATGTTTATCTTTCACTCTCTTTCCCTTCCCCCATCTTCCTTCCTCATCCCTCAAGTCAATGAAAAAAATTCAAAAATTAAAAACATAAGCTAAATCTACTACATATAAGGGAGCCTTTCCAGAGAGCCCTTACAGGGATTAAGTACTGGTCACTTGACACTAATCTAGAGATATGGCTGTAGACAATGGAAGGTGACAGAAGACAATTTTATCAATGTTACCCCATTAAAATTAATTTAAAAAAAAAAGAATTTGTCTCACGGCTAATTCAGGCAGTTAGAAGAATAGTATAAGGATGCTAATTCTGCTTCTCAGGCCACATCCTGCAAAAGGGGCCCCAAGCAAATTGGTGATTTGGCTCCTCTGATTTTGCCAATTGGATTAAAAAAAATAAGTCAGGAATGCCCTGAAATGGAACTAACAATACATGAGCAAAAATTTAAAGGACTTTTAGATACTGGAGCTGATGTATCTGTTATTGCTAAGCTTCCTGGCCCACTCATGCAGCAGCCACAGAATTACAAGGTATAGGGCAGAGTAAATCCCCTCAACAAAGTTCTAGTTTTCTACATTGGGAAGATTAAGAAGGTCATTCTGGATTTTTTAAGCTTTATGTGCTCCCTGGATGGCCAGTTAATTTGTGGGGTAGAGATGTTTTAAAAAATATGGGAGGCCCTGGCCGGTTGGCTCAGCGGTAGAGTGTTGGCCTGGCGTGCGGGGGACCCAGGTTCGATTCCCGGCCAGGGCACATAGGAGAAGCACCCATTTGCTTCTCCACCCCCCCCCCTCCTTCCTCTCTGTCTCTCTCTTCCCCCCCCCCCCCCAGCCGAGGCTCCATTGGAGCAAAGATGGCCCGGGCGCTGGGGATGGCTCCTTGGTCTCTGCCCCAGGTGCTGGAGTGGCTCTGGTCGTGGCAGAGCGACCCCCCGGAGGGGCAGAGCATTGCCCCCTGGTGGGTAGAGCGTCCGCCCCTGGTGGGCGTGCCGGGTGGATCCCGGTCGGGGGCATGCGGGAGTCTGTCTGTCTCTCCCTGTTTCCAGCTTCAGAAAAATACCAAAAAAAAATAAAAAAATTAAAAAAAAATAAAAATATATGGGAGCGTTGCTTGTCACCCTAATGGTTTAGTCAGTACTCAGATGCTTGATCGGGGATTTTTGCCCACCAAGGGACTAGGGAAAGAACAGCGAGAAATTTTCACCCCCATAGAAGGGGCACCCAATGCCAGAAGGTGTGGATTAGGATATCAAAATTTAGCATAGGGGCTTTGGTAGCTCCTGCTACCTCAATAATGCATTGTGCAGACCCAATTACTTGGAAATCAGATAATCCTGCATGGGTAGACCAATGGCCCCTTTCTCAGGAGAAATTTAGGGCAGCTGCTCAATTGGTACAAGAGCAGCTACAGCTTGGGCACATTGAACCATCTAATAGCCCATGGAATACACTTCCATATTTTGATCTTGTTGCCTCCTGGATTATCAAGGGGCATAGGCGACGCTTACAATTTATAGGTTTTGAGCCTCAAAATTATTGTTGTTCCTGTTTTCAAAGGATCAACAACAATGGCTCTGGGAAACTTCCACTAAATGGCAAATCGCTCTTGCAAATCAATGGACAACTTTATACTGAAACTGTCAACTTAAAATCAGCTCAAAGACTAGAATTATATGCCATTATCATGGCTTTTCAGCATTTGCCATATTCTCCCTTTAATCTATATACAGACAGCAAATATTTACTTATGGTGTTTCCACTATAAAGACTGCTGTCTTAGGGACAAATGCTGATGAACTATTCCAGCAGTTCCTACTTCTTCAAAGACTTGTATGTCAACATAGAGCTCCATGTTTTATAGGACATACTCGAGCTCACTCCATGCTCCCTGGAGCTTTAGCACAAAGGAATGCCCTTGTTGATCAAGCTACCCAAAAGAAAATTATTTGGAGCAACCATGACAGATCAAGCAATTCAGTCTCGTACTACTCATCACCAGAATGCTGCAACCCTGTGTAAACAGTTTCAACTTTCTCGGGAAGCAGCACGGCAGATTGGGAAATCCTGTCCAAGGGGTCCTATACTACAATCTGTCCCTTCATTTGGAGTTAACCCTCAAGGACCCCTACCAGGACATCTTTGGCAAATGGATGTTACTCATATACCTTAATTTGGCAAACAGTCCTATGTCCACGTTACAGTGGATACCTATTCTGGATTTATAGTAACCTCTGTCAGAACAGGAGAGGCTGCTAAGCATGTTGTAGCTCATTGTCTGTATGCATTGTTCTATTATTGGATTTCCTAAACTGGCTAAACTGAAAAGGCTCCTGCATATGGAGCAAAAGCATTTGCTGTATTTTGTCAAACCTTTCGAATTATGTGTATTTCTTACAATCTTTAAAGTCAAGGTATTATTAAAGTGTACCCAGCAAATATTTTAAGGTCAATTTAAAAAAATTTTAAAGGGGGGAGTCATACCTTGGAAATCCTATGGGTCTACCATATCATGCTTTTTACTTTAAAATTTTTAAATTTCTTTTGAATGCTGATGAACAGGAGATGCCAAATCTTTTTCTCCTGCAAACTACTACCTTCTTTTATTTGATCCAGCTAATAACACTGTTTTGTCTTTTTCCAAATAGCTCCAGATATATGGAAAAGATTTATATAGGTGGATAGGGATCCTCAAACCCCTCAGCGAGATCTTCTGAGCATGGCTTTTAAGATACCAAGAGGCAGAAAAAGCCCAATAGAGATCAGGGGAACTACCAGCTTTTAGGATACGCCCTTAAAGGCTCCAATGCCCCAAAGGGGTCTCCTAGGATGCCATCTGGGTCCTGCTTCAATAGTGGCAAAGGAAGGTCATTGAGCTAAAGCCTGCCAGACTTACATGCCTCTGCTGTGAGGAAACAGGGACACTGGAAGGTAGGCTTCCCCCTCGCTCCTGTAAGGGAGGGTTCAGTCTCTTCCAGCCCTGCTCCAGCCACCTATGACCTAACCTTGCCCAGAATGCTGGGGTTTGCCACTGAAAGCTGAAGGTCCCCAGGGCTGTTGGTCCCATCTACAACACTGTGGACGAGCCTAGGGTATTTCTTCCAAGAAACAGGTAAACTGATCTCATTTGCACAAGGGCCACTTAACTATGTCTTGCCTGAATAGTCAGGTTTTTTATTCTTCCCTTGAAGATCTCTGTTGTGGGTGTTGATAGTCCTATTTTCTGCTGTTTTGTTTAATATATAGTGTTTCCTCTATTCCTTCTACCTCAATGCCCCACTCATATTTCAGGCTGGGACCTACTCCTAATTTAGAGCTCTCTTTACCCCTTTTGCCAATTTCTATTATGAATCTACCTTTGCCACTCAGCTTAGTGTATCCCAAGGTTCTCTTTACCACGCCACAGTCCCAGAGCTCCAGGGAAAGCAACCTGGTCTCATCTCTCCAGGCAGAGGAGAACAGAAGCTCCATATCCACGCATGCTGCAAATGGCTTTTCCAGTCTACTTGAATCATTACTAGCTAGAAGCAGCGGTCATTGGGACTTGGACGTGAGCTGCAAAGTACAGAATTGTGACAACAATTCCAGTGCCATGCGGACTTTTCCTGGGTGTGGACTTTTCCTGGACTCCTGCTCCTTGGGATAGCTCCTAACAGAACTGGGGCTGGGTTGCATTTTCAGGGATTTGGCATGGTGATTGTGCCAACTTGGACTTGGTGAACATGTTAAGGACACTACTCTTTTATGGATTCTTGCTGTATTGGCCAAGAGTTTGCTTAAAGGCTTTAATCATGTAAAAAAAAATAGAAGACTGGATAAAGAAGGTGTGGCACACATACACCATGGTATACTATTCAGCTATAAGAAATGATGACATCGGATCATTTACAACAAAATGGTGGAATCTTGATAACATTATATGGAGTGAAATAAGTAAATCAGAAAAAAACAAGAACTGCAGGATTCCATACATTGGTGGGACATAAAAATGAGACTAAGAGACATGGACAAGAGTGTGGTGGTTACGGGGGGTGGGGGGAGGGAAGAAGGGAGAGGGGGAGGGTGAGGGGCACAAAGAAAACTAGATAGAAGGTGACGGAGGACAATCTGACTTTGGGTGATGGGTATGCAACATAACTGAATGACAAGATAACCTGGACATGTTTCCTTTGAATATATGTACCCTATTTATTGATGTCACCCCATTAAAATTAATAAAAATTTATTTATAAAAAATATATATATATGTTTTTAAAATTTGTGTATTTTCTTAGTAACTCATATACTTTCCATTGTCTCTTGAAAATAAATAGTATTTGAAATAAAATAACAATGTTAAGAGCCAACACACCTAGTTACAGCAGTACAGACACATAAGGATGAACTCTGAGGTACTCCCACTCAGATCCCTGTGTACCAGGAATGGCTATCAATGGTAAGCAGGCTGACCAGTGTTCGTTATGCAATCTGTGACCACAAAAATCAAATGAAATATATCAATACAATTTTAAACCCAGCAGAGCTAATATTCCTAAGTTGGTCTAGTCAGTTGGTGAGAGAATCACCACCAAGCAAAAGTAGGACGTGCTTATAGCAGACTTGGGCCTTGAGTCTGCTCTGGGCCAGCATTATTTTAGAAAATGCAGTTTATTTGGGTATTGAGAAGTAGGTTAGCTGGGTGAACTAGAGAGAGAAGTAATTCCATGAGTAAGTTGATGTAGATAGATAGATAGATAGATAGATAAACAGACTGACAGATACAAACTGTCTAAATATTCAGCTAACACACTTCCTCGAAATATTTTCAAAGTCAAAGATGGCAAGGATGACTTAACCATGTTCAGATGGCTAGAATGAGTGAGCCAGGACTGCAGTGCAAGTCTTTGGTAACAAATCACACAGGCTTTCCAATATATCACTCTGTCTATGGTAGCTTATTTAGCCTGTGGTTATGTCACAAATGTCCATTCCAAAAACAAAAACAAAAATATCAATGCTTCCTGTGAAACTGACAAATCTAAGTACATAATTTACCTAAGTTCACAAATTCCACATGGCACAGCAGGACAGCACAGCAGCTGGGTAAAATTCAAGTTAAAGCCTGCCTGACTAAAAAATATGAATGTATTCATTATACCAAAGTCAATGAAACTAGAAGTGTTGCTGTGAATATACAGTGTGTCTATAAAGTCATGGTGCACTTTTGACCGGTCACAGGAAAGCAACAAAAGACGACAGAAATGTGAAATCTGCACCAAATAAAAGGAAAACCCTCTCAGTTTCTGTAGGATGATGTGGCAGCATGTGCGTATGAACAGATGATGATGTAACACCGTGTATACAGCGGAGCAGCCCACGCCATGCCAGTCAAGATGTGGACAGTACAGAGGAAAGTTCAGTGTGTTCTGTGGCTCGCGAAATTAGAATCCATGACCAGACTGCAATGTGAATATTGGTGCATTTATAACGACGCGCCACCACATAGGAATAACATTACTCAGTGGGATAAGAAGTTGAAGGAAACCGGCAGTTTGGTGGAGAAACTCCATTCTGGTAGGCCATCAGTCAGTGATGAGTCTGTAGAGGCTATACGGGATAGCTACTTAAGGAGCCCTAAAAAATCTGTGCGTAAGCCCACATCGAACTGCACTGAATAGGTATGAAACTGGGAAAGTTTTCCTTTTGGGGGAGCAGATTTCACATTTCTATCATCTTATGTTGCTTTCCTGTGACTGGTCAAAAGTGCACCATGACTTTACGGACACGCTGTATATATTTGGAATAATAAGATCAAAATCTATAAACTAAGCAACTGACTAAAGGTCTAAAATTCTAAGTTCCAGGACTAATTGCCAATTCAGTGCCTTACCTACCTCATTTTCTTGATGAGTAAAAATAAGAAAAATCCTACTAAACTAGCCCAGAGGGATGCTCCATGGACTAATTAATGAAGTGGCAATATGACCCTGGGGCTGTTAGGCTGATGCTTCAGAGGATCCACCTGCCTCAAACCTCAGCACCCCCATCGCTAGAACCTCAAGCCTAGGAAACCAAGCTCAGTCTAAGGACCCCAGGAAAATGATTATGCTAAACAAACACCACTTCAAAAATCTAGTAACCACTGAGCTCTTATAAAAACTCACTATCCTATTTAAAAACTCAAATGTAACTCATACATAAAAACTCACTTTTAAAGACTATTTCAGAATTCTGTGACTGTCCATAACACAAACTTAAACCTTAAGGAAAAAGTTAAGCACTAAAGTTATTTATTTGCAAAATATAGGCCAACCTACACAAAGATACTTTGACACTATTCCTTATTAAGAAAAGTGAGTTCTCAAAATAATAATCCTGAGGAAATTTTGTTACTATTTTGAAAAGACAGCACACAGCATCAAAGAGGAGGACCAAATCCTTTATAAATTAATTATTTAATCAATTTGCACCACTCTCTGATAAATGAGAAGGGATAAAAAATTTTAAAAGACAACAGAGTAAGAAAATAACTTACCCTAGAGGCAATATAACAGATGCAAACAAACTATAGATTACCTTAAAGAGCTTCCTAAAGTAACTATCCATGTGTTTTTACATTACTATTTTTTTATATGGACAAACAACTAGCTAAAATGCCTGACACATGGTAATGGTATGATCCACCAAGCTGAGCATGTCTCCTGTGTGGATGCTGTGTATCACAACTGACCATTGGAACGTGCCTCTATCAGAGGAGGTATCATGCTGAGAACTCCTAGACTTCAAGGAATAAAACTATTTATCATGAAAATACTTCAGATGCATGAACTAAAAGAGAAACTTAAAAATGGAAAGGCAATATAGCAAGAGGTTGAGGACAATAATCAAACTTTTCAAAAGGAAAGTTGACTAACCCTCTCCTTGGATTTCTACCAATGTTGTTACATCAAATCTTAATAATTATGAGTTCTGACATACCCTAATCTGCTGATTAAGATAGATCTCCTGAGACACAAAAATTACATTGTTGTATTCTCATTATCTTCACTTTTTCATATCTAAGGAAATAAATACTGATAAATTGGTACAAAATTTGACAAATAAAATGCACTTGTGCTGTACCATTATGATTATACTTTCATCACTATATATTTCAGTGTTTCTCTTTCCATTTTAAAATAAACTAAGAGAGTTCCATTTCTGGAGGTAAAAGGTTGAAGGAGACTATTATTCCCAACATAACAATGAAAACTGAGAAATTAGCTAGATGTAATAATTTTTAAAAATGCATTAAATCTTGATGAACTAAATCCAGAGAAGAATGAGCCCTTTCCAAGTCAAAGGAAACATACAGCTGTTTTCATCCCCAAGGGCACAGCAGGCAGAGGAACAAACCTTCCCATAATGAACAGCCAGTATGTAGGCTGGCATGACAGAGAGACTCAAGAGCAAGTCCACACTGCCCACCAATTCTTCACCATGGGATCTTCTTTAAGTGTCCAAAAGTGCAACTAAGCTAAGAGCAGAGTAAAAGAGCAGAGAAAGAAAGCTCATGGTGTGGAAAATTGGGGGTGGAAATGGCAGAGAAAAAGAGATAAATTCCAAAAGATGTAAACAGCTAACAGTTGAAATAAAAGTTTAAAGAAAGTTGAAAGATGTCTCTAGAATTTCACCAATATCAAACCCAAAGCCTTGCTGGAAAGAGAGCAAGGCCTGATTTCACCGACTAAATGTTTGAAACCACTGTTCAACTGAAACTAAAGATGCAACTCAGTCTACACCCAGCTCAACAATGAATTACACTGATATCAGTCCTTCACACTAGCAGCTCAAATGAAAAGGGGGTGCACTTTTTTCCTGTGGGTAAATATTAACTTTAAATTTCTAGAAATTTTATACGAAATGACAAGTATACATGAAACTATAAATCATGTCAATAAAGAGGACAATATGACCCATTATCAAGAGAAAGAAATTCAAACTCACAAATGATTGAGATAAAACTAGCAAATTAGGATTTTTAAGTAATTATAAATATGTTAAAGAAATCAATAGAAACAGTAAACAAAATATATGAAAGATGGACAATTTCAGCCCACAAATTAAAACTATAAAAAATAACCAACTGAAAATTCTAGAACTAAAAAACATAGTAGATAAAACAAAGAATTCATTTCATGGGCTTACTAGCAGATTAGATGCAAGAGAAGACAGATAAGTCAACCAAAAGAAAAAAATTATTGAAGGTAAAGCATAAAAAAGTAAAAACTGGTCAGAACATCAGAGATATGTAAAACAAAGATCTAATGAGAAGTCTGAAGTCAAGGAGAAGAGAAAGAGAATTAACTGGCCAGAAGAAATACAGAGAAAATGGCAAAAAGTTTTCCAAAACCAATAAAAAACATCAATTCATATACTCAAAAAGTTCAGTAAACCCCAATCAGTATAAATAAAAAAACAAACAAAACAAAAACAAACACCTAGTTGCAGTACAGTCAAACTGCAATCAAGAAATTACACGCCCTGGCTGGTTGGCTCAGCGGTAGAGCGTCGGCCTGGCATGCGGGGGACCTGGGTTTGATTCCCGGCCAGGGCACACAGGAGAAGCACCCATTTGCTTCTCCACCCCTCCGCCGCGCTTTCCTCTCTGTCTCTCTCTTCCCCTCCTGCAGCCAAGGCTCCATTGGAGCAAAGATGGCCCGGGCGCTGGGGATGGCTCCTTGGCCTCTGCCCCAGGCGCTAGAGTGGCTCTGGTCACGGCAGAGTGACGCCCCAGAGGGGCAGAGCATCGCCCCCTGGTGGGCAGAGCTTCGCCCCTGGTGGGCAGAGCGTCGCCCCTGGTGGGCGTGCCGGGTGGATCCCGGTCGGGCGCATGCGGGAGTCTGTCTGACTGTCTCTCCCCGTTTCCAGCTTCAGAAAAATACAAAAAAAAAAAAAAGAAAAAAAAGAAATTACACACATTTAATCACAATTCAGAGAACAATAAAAATCATAATTGGCTTCTCTCAGAAACAATGTAAGCCAGAAAACAATGAAAGAATATCTTTATAGTACTAAAAGAAAAAAATGTTAACGTGGAATTCTATATCCTAAGAAAATATCTTCTAAAATTGAAGGTAAAATAAAAACATTTTTCAGACAAACAAAGGCCAAGAGAATTTTGCTAGCATACTCACACTACCAAAATCTTGTAGAGAAAGTTCTTCTGACTGAAGGGAAGTCATACAAAATGAATGTCTGGATCTATACAAAATAATGAAAAATATTGAAATATAATATGTGAGTGATTTTAAAGGCTTGAAATTTTTTCATCTTAAAGACTATTTTAGGCCCTGGTCAACTAGCTCAGTGGTAGAGCATCAGCCCAGTGGGTGGATGACTCAGGTTCGATTTCCAGTCAGAACACACAGAAGAAGCAACCATTTGATTTTCCACCCCTTTCCCTTTCTCTCTTTCCCCCCCTTTCTCTCTGTCTCTCACTTTCAATCTCTCCCTCTCTCTTTTCCTCCTGCAGCCATATCTTGATTGATTTGAACAGATTGGCTTCAGGCACTGAGGATGGTTCCATGGAGCCTCCTCTCAGGTGCTAAAAATAGCTCAGTTGCAAACATGGCCCCAGACGATCAGAGCATCAGCCCCAGATGGGGGTTGCTGGGTGGATCCCAGTCAGGGCATATGCAGGAGTCTGTTTCTCTATCTCTTCTCTTCTCACTTTGAAAAGAAGGAAAAAAAAGACTATTTTAAACCAAAATGAATAGTAATGTTTCATGATGTTTGTAACATGTAGAAGCAAATATTTAAAAGGAATGCAAAGGTACAAGTGAAGGTAAATAAAATTATACTGTAGTAAATTCTTCATTATTCATAAACTGGTAAAATATTATTTGAAGGCAAACTAAAATAAGTTACAGACATACATTGTCAAACCTAGAGTAATCACTAAAAAATCATGAGGCACAACTAAAAAGCCATAGAAAGATAAAATGGAATAATTTTTTAAATAGCCCATGAATCTAAAGAAGGTAGGAAAAAAACTAAATGTTAGATGGAATAAACAAAAAATAATACGTTAGATTTAAACCACACCAGTAATTTTGTAAATGTAAGTAAACAAAAAACTTTAATTAAAAGACAGATAATCAGATTGAATAAAGAAACAAGACCCAACTATATACTGTTTATAAGAGACACATTTTAAATATAAAGACACGAGTAGATTGAAAGTAAAAGAATGGAAAAATATATCTTGCAAATATTAATTAAGAAAATCCATATTTTCTGATCTATGCAAGATTACAAGAGATATCATAATGCTCACTTGCTCTATTAATTTCATAACAAATTTATACAAATGGATTTTTAAAACAAGTGCATATTTTAAAATTGGATATTTC
Source organism: Saccopteryx leptura (assembly GCF_036850995.1). Lineage (NCBI taxonomy): Eukaryota > Metazoa > Chordata > Mammalia > Chiroptera > Emballonuridae > Saccopteryx > Saccopteryx leptura. Next base: position 172,080,947 of record NC_089505.1, read on the forward strand.
TTACAAAATATATTCTATACAATATCTGACACACTAAAGAATATTTTTCTAGCCTGACCAGGCATTGGCGCAGTGGATAGAGCATCGGACTGGGATGTAGAGGACCCAGGTTCAAGAACCCAAGGTCACCAGCTTGAGCACGAGCTCATCTTGTTTGAGTAAGGCTCACCAGCTTGAGCCCAAGGTCGCTGGCTCGAGCAAGGGGTCACTTGGTCCACTGTAGCCCCCCAGTCAATGCTCATATGAGAAATCAATCAATGAACAACTAAGGAACCACAACGAAAAATTGATGTTTCTCATCTCTCTCCCTTCCTGTCTGTCTGTCCCTATCTGTCCCTCTCTCTGACTCTCTCTTTCTCTCCTACAAGAAAAAAAATCTTTTTCTAGTATTATGCTCTTTTAAAATAAGAAAATATGCCTAATCTGTGGTGGTGCAGTGAATAAAGCATCAACCTAGAATGTTGAGGTTTCTGGTTCTAAACCCTGGGCTTGCCCGGTCAAGTCACATACAAGAAGCAACTACTAAGAGTTAATGTTTCCCACTCCCCCACTCTTCTCTCTCTCTCTCTCTCTCTCTCTCTCTCTCTCTCTCTCTCTCTCATCTCTCTAAAATAAATAAATAAAATCTTTTAAAAAATAAGAAAAATTAAGCCTCTGAAATATTGGTAATCTAAAATATATCCAGATGTTTTGGATATATGATCTTTTATGGTTTGGAACAAAAAGCAAAAAAGAACTATCACTGGAAACTCCATCACAGTTCAGAAATATGTTATTTGAACTCCATCTTCTGTGACCAGTCTCAGTTTCCTATACTAAGGACTCCTCTTCTGCCCATGCTTAAATGTTGATAGTTCCTCCATGGTTCCATGCCGCGGACCAGCGCAGCTCCTAATAACAGTGGGAATTGAGGAAACACACTTTGTCAAAACAAAACCAATGGGACCAGGAGGACTCCTCAAACTGCCTGGCAGCATCTGAGTGCCTCATAGCCCCAGTTCGCTTTATTATATAGACCTATGCAAATCAAGGACCCTGATACAAAGTTGCACATCAAAGGCTAAGACAGGAACTCTCCCAAGGCAAAAACAGGATACATTAGTGAAATTTACAAACATCTGAAACAAACAAAGAGTCAGAGGAAGGGCATGTATATTGCTTCCTGCAACCCAAGGAAGGAAGTGGAGTGGGTGCAAATATTCAGCATCAAAGCCAAATAAGGAGATAGAGGGGGGAGAACTTAGCCCCCTGCCAAGCCTCGAATCTATAATGGCTTTTTGCCATTAATGGTCCACAACAGTTCCATCCCTGCCCTCTTCTCTTTGTAATTCAAACTCTCTCTGGTCAAATTTATCCAACCCAATGTTATTTATTATCAATATCATTTTGTTAAAGATCATCAAATATCTATTTTTAGTCAGATCTTTCTCCTGACATCAAACCTGTATAACCAACTGGTTATCTCTAATTCTTTGCAACTGTTAAAAGTCAGGTTTTACAAATATTTTGTACCTAAACACTCATCAGTTCAGAAGAGTCACTATAATACAAGAATTTATTTGCATTATTAAATTTGTATAAATCTCTTGCAATTTTTAAAGCAGTTGAAAAAAATCTACCACAAGACACATCATTACTCCTACATCCAGTGATGAAGTGAAATAGCTTATCCCTCCTCAAAACTCCTTCATCTGTCTCCTCCTCTACACACCCCATGGCCCAGGTCAAGGTCCTCACAAATCCTGACATGAGCTACATCCAGCATGATCTAACCAGTATTTCTACCTACAGCATCTTTCCTCTTTTATCTACTTACTTCTGAATTAGCCTTCTTGAAGCACAAATGCAAACATGTGACTTTTCTGTGCAAACACCTTCCAAAGTTGCCACTACCTTCCTATAAAGTCAATGTGTTTTAGAATTGAATATTTGAGATCATATCTGAGTTGGGACCATCATACCACACTTGACCTCATTTCTCACAATTCTGCCTTTACCCTTCACTCAGATGGATATAACTTTTTCTTCAGAAATCCCATATCATTTTGACTGAGTATCTTATATAACATTTTTCATAGGTGTAACATATTTCCCTTATATTATTAATATTTATGTGCACCACTTCTCTTTTCTGTTACTTTAGTAAACAGCCTCATCTATAATTTAAAGACCCATTCATGGTGCTTTGTATGTAACCATTCATGGTTACTTTGTAAATACTTTAAACAAAATTAGTTTCAGTATTTTGAGCATATACCATGCCCAGAACTGAAAAAGCTAAGAATTAAATATTTTCATTTATAGTAACATTTGTTCCTAAAAGTAATACTATGATGTCAGTATTATCCCAGCTGTGCAGATGGGAAAAGCTGAGCCTCCCTACCCCTCAAGGCTGCACAGGAAGCAAGGAAACAATCTCATGAATCTGCCTCTTCTGATTTCCAGTCCAGGCTTCATTCCTACGGTGAATGTGTTTCGGGACAAAATGGCTGTGAGGTCAGTTGGCAATAAGGGAAGGTCATGTGAGGAACCAGGTCTGGGGACTTTGGCTGGAACCACCCACACCCATGCCCGCCAAAAGAAACAGCCCAGGAGCACATTGAAAAGAACGACTGTCTGTCAGCCAATGAAATTTTGCCACATCATATCAACCCACCACCACCATACCAATGTTATAAATTAACACACACACCCCGGGTGGGGGAGGCTGCGTGACTTCCCTGGCCCCTGTCTCGCAGACCAGTGATCTTCGCCCGGGATGTGCTCCAAATAAAGCTTTTGCTAGTCCACACTTGGTAGCTACACCCTTCTTTCTTCCTCAGTGGAAAATACCTTACATTTGGTGCTGAAACCCGGGAGGAGCTTGAAGCTCGCAGGGGGGGGGGCACTCCTCTCCCCTTCCCTTCAGAGGAAGAACAGGACCTCTGACCTCCCACCCACTTCGGCATATGATGTGATAAGTCCCCTGCCTCCAGCCTCCCCTCAGTTCTTTCCACCTCCAAGACTCCCTGTCCATAATCGCAGCTGCATCAGGGACCTCCTATCCATTCCAAGTGCGTGTGTGCCAGTGGAGAGGTCCCGGACACTCCCACTCTACCTGACTGTCCGGTGGCCAGAGATTGAGTTGCAGGATGCCAATTCTCATCTCTAATCACTCTGAGGATGAAGGCGGCCATGGGGGCATAGGAATCTAAACCTGGCTCAAAAACACCCCTGGGGTGCCTTATCCAAAATCTCTCCCTCCCTAAAGAAGAAGAAACTGATCTTCTTCTCCAATGTGGCCGGGCCACAGAACCCACTGAATAACCAGACCAGGTGCCCTCCTGAAGGGACTTTCAATTTTAACATCCTCACCAATTTACAGAACTATTGCTAGAGAACTGGGAAATGGTCAGAGATCCCTTACATTCAGGGCTTCTAGCATTTGCACTCCTGTCCTAATCTCTGTGCTGCCTGCTCTATGGCGCAGATCCTTTTGGCCAGAGAAACCTCAGCTAAACCCTCCACTTCTGATCTTTCCTCCTTTGCCGACCTCCTTAGGGAACTCTCTCCCCCTCCTGCTTGACCTCTGGGGGCACCCCTCTCTCAGGACCCCTCCTCTTACGCTCGGGTCTCTTCCCTCCAGAAAGCCCCCTCTCCTGCCGGCCAGGGGCCCCTCCCTTCTCCGCTGTGTTCTTAAGCCCCTCTCCTGTCAGACCGCCCTCCACCAGCCACTGGCCCTCATGTGGGTTTGCAGAGCTCCTGATCCCATGGCCCAGCCCCAAACCCCAATCCGAGACCTGATGACCATAGCATTAAAAGTTTTTATGGTCGGGAGGAAAAGGCCGAGGCTGCTTGCCAGACCCATATGCAGCAGAAGGTAACACTCCAAACCAGACACTTGTGGCAGCCCTGAGGCTGGCAGAGCAACAGGGTCAAAGCATAGGAGGTGCCTGACCCAAGTCCAGGCCGCAAGGAGAAATCCCATCAGGAGCTTGTTTTATTTTATTTTTTTATTTATTTTTTTACAGAGACAGAGAGAGAGAGTCAGAGAGAGGGATAGATAGGGACAGACAGACAAGAATGAAGAGAGATGAGAAGCATCAATCATCAGTTTTTCATTGCGACACCTTAGTTGTTCATTGATTGCTTTCTCATATGTGCCTTGACCGTAGGCCTTCAGCAGCTTGAGCCAGCGACCTTGGGTCCACGCTGGTGAACTTTGCTCAAACCAGATGAGCCTGTGCTCAAGCTGGCGACCTCGGGGTCTCGAACCTGGATCCTCTGCATCCCGGTCCGATGCTCTGTCCACTATGCCACTGCCTGGTCAAGCCAGGAACTTGCTTTAAATGCAGCAAAGAGGGTCACTGGGCCTGACAGTGCCCCTGCCCGAGGCCACTCACTAAACCCTACCCTGACTGCATGCAGCCTGGTCACTGGCGGAGCGATTGCCCCCTTTGGGCAACAGACTCTTCTTCAGCGCCTCCATGTGGAAGACAGCCACCCAAATGGGAGGCCAAGCCAGCCAGGCGGGCCCATCATTCAAACTTCTTGACCTCATGGATGACTGGCGCAGCCCAGACTCAGAGACCCCCATCACCTTCACCGAGCCCAGGGTAATGCTGCAGGTAGCAGGTAAGTCCATCTCATTTCTTGTGGACAGAGGGCTACCTTCTCTGTTTTGCCATCACAGTCTGGACCTCTAGTTCCCTCACAGGTCTTGGTAATGGGAGTGGATAAGACCCATTTTTTCCCCTTCACACACCACCCCTGACATGTAGCTTGGACAGATTCCCCTTTTCGCACTCATTCTTAGTTATGTCCTCATGCCCTGTACCCCTTCTGGGTCAGGACATTCTACAAAGTCTCAGAGCCACTATCCAACTGACAGCATCTTCCCACTTACTTCTACCACTCCTGACTGAAGGCTCTCCCACTACCAAAGATCACCCTAACCCAATCACACCCCCTATTCCACCAGACGTTGTCAACCCTCAAGCCTGGGACACTTCTACCCCTGTAGTAGCTACCTACCACCCACCTGTACACATCCACTTAAAGAATCCCTCCCAATTCCCATCTAGACCCCAATTCCCTATCTCAGTAAGTCACCACCAGGGCCTTAAATCAATAATTATCCGCCTCTTAAATTGAGGCTTACTCATCCCCACAGACTATTCCTGCAACACCCCCATCCTTCCTTGTTCGAAAACCTTCAGGGGCTTATCATCTCATACAAGACTTATACCTAATTAACAAGGCGGTAGTTCCCCTCCACCCAGTAGTCCCTAATCTCTACACATTACTGTCACACATTCCCTCAGACACCACTCAGTTCACTGTCCTACACCTCAAGGATGCCTTCTTTACCATTCCTCTACACCCTGACTCTTACTTTCTGTTTGCCTTTACTTGGACTGATCCAGACACTAATGCAATCCAACAGCTTACATAGACTGTCCTACCCCAGGGGTTCAGGAACAGCCCACACCTGTTTGGACAGGCGCTGGCTCGAGATCTAGCTGCATGCGATCTCGAACCTAGTACAGTACTCTCTTACAATATGTAGATGACCTTCTCCTCTGCAGCCCCTCCTTGTCCACCTCAAGGAAACACATTGCCACCCTTCTTAACTTCCTTGCCATGAAGGGGTATCGAGTCTCTTCTACTAAGGCTCAACTTCACTCTCAGTCTGTAGTCCATCTGGGCATCCCCTTAACCCCCACCACCCAATGTCTCACTCTAGATAGAACTCAGACCCTCCGCAGTCTCCAGCCACCTACCACCGCAAATCAAATTCTTTCTTTCCTTGGTCTAATAGGCTTCTTTAGACACTGGATTCCCAATTTTGCTCTCTTAGCCAAACCCCTCTACGAGGCTGCAAAAGAGACTCCCACGGGACCTCTCACATCCCAATGCCGTCAAAAGGGCTTTCTCTACCCTTCAAGATGCCCTCATCTCCTCTGCCCCTCTCACTTTACCTGACCCCAGATGCCCCTTCCATCTTTTCACTGATGAAAACACGGTAATGCTGTTGGCATGTTAACTCAACCTGTGGGGCCTACATACCTTCCCATAGCATACCTCTCTAAACAACTGGACACCACCGTCGAAGGCTGGCAGCCCTGCCTCTGAGCACTGGGTGTGGCAGCAGAACTCACCAAGGAGGCTACTAAGCTCACCCTTTCCCAACCCATCACTGTCTTCTCCTCCCACAGGCTCACCAACCTCCTTTCATACAAATCTCTTTCTCAGTTAGGTCCTTCTTGCCTACAAGAATTTCACCTCCTGGTCATCGAAAACCCTTCAGTCACTCTTTTGCCCTCTCCCCGACTCAACCCAGCCACTCTACTGCCAGCTCCAATGACACTTCTGGAACCCATCCACTCTTGCACAGAGCTAATAGATTTCCTCAACAAACTCTGAGATGGATTACCAGATTCTCCTTTAAAAGATCCAGATCTAATATTCTTTGTAGATGGGAGCTCTGTACAGGGACCCGACAGACAATGACAGGCAGCCTATGTGGTGGTCATCACCTCCTCCACCCTAGAAGCCCAACAGCTGCCAGAGGGCACCACCTCCCAGAAAGCAGAGCTAATTGCCCTCACGCGGGCACTCACTGGGGCTCAGGGGAAACACACATATATAGCCAGTAACCATATATACTGACTCTAAATATGCTTTTCTTATCACCCACAGCCACTCTGCCCTCTGGAAGGAAAGGGGCTTCCTCACTACCAGGGGCTCCCCCATAATCAATGCTACCCTCATTTCTAAACTTTTGCAGGCATTACAGCTTCCCGCTGAGGTGGCTGTGGTACACTGTAGGGGCCAACAAACCTCTCAGAACCCAGTGGTCTTAGGAAATGCTCGGGCCGATGCAACAGCTTGAAACCTCTCCCTGGAGCCTCCCCCACTCCTCTCATGTTTCTCTCCACCTCCTTGAAACCTTCCTACACTCCTGAGGAAGAACAGGCCCTCCTCGGAAAAGGTGGAGACATATGCAACCAGGGATGGATATTTCTTGGAGATAGAATTGCCTTACCAAAAGAACAGGCTGAAACTCTCCTTTTTGATATCCACTGTTCCTTACACATAGGCCAAAAGCTCTCTATCGGTTCTTACAACCACTCTTTTTCCTCCCAGGCCTCCAGCAGACTATCGAAAAGGTACAGGCAGCATGTGCTGTCTGTTCCAAAGCCTCTACACAAGGGGGACGCCACCCCTGCTTCCCCACTCATCAACTGAGGGGCACATGCCAGCCCAGGATTGGCAGATTGACTTCACTCATATGCCCCCTCACAAAAAACTCCCATTATCTCTTAACTTTTGTTGGTACCTTTTCAGGGTGGACAGAAGCCTTTTCCACCTCTCAAAAAATGGCAGACATCATTGCCTCCATTCTCGCTGAAAACATCATCCCATGGTTTAGACTGCAGACTACCATCCAGTCAGAAAGCGGCCCGGCCTTCACTGTCCAAATAGTCCAGCAGGTTGCCACTCTCTCAACATCACCTGGAGACTCCACATACCTTATCACCCTCCATCGTTGGGTAAGGTGGAAAGGGCCCATGGCATCCTGAAGAGTCAGCTAACTAAACTTTCCATCGAGACCAGATTCTCCTGGCCAAACCTCCTCCCCCTGGCACTCACCAGAATCAGAACAACCCCACAACACCCCACTGGACTCAGCCCCTTTGAGCTGGTTTATGGTAGACCATTCCTAATCAATCACAACTTACCTGTCAACCCCCCTCCTCTTGCCACGTACCTCCCCTTTGTAACCTTACTCTGCCATCTTCTCAGGGAACACATGGACTGGACCCTTCCTCCCATAGGGGGTCCAGATGATGCACACCCAGTGGTCCCCCTTCAGCCAGGAGACAGGGTTCTTCTGAGGGAGCTCCAGCCCGGCTCCCTATAGCCCAGGTGGATGGGACCCCATACGGTAATATTGACTTCTCCTACAGCAGCCAAGCTCCTAGGGCAGATACCTTGGTACCATGTCTCTCGCCTCAAGCTTGCCCCCATGCAGGACCACTGGCAGTCAGAACCACTGGGCCCACCCGTCTTCGGCTCACCAAAAGGTTGGGCCCTGCAGATCCTCCTGCTGCTCCTGTCCCTCCCACCGGGAACCTGCCGCCAGAGTGAGCTAAAGCAGGGAGCAATGCTGTTACTGTATCAATGAGAGTGGCCTGGTGGAAGAAAACATCAATGTCCTCAACCATCTGCAAGAGACTGTGCAAGGACCTCTCTTCCTATAACCTGCATAACTCCTGGTGGCAGCCACTCATCCTCACTTGGGCTGCCCCTATCCCAGGTCCTCTTCTAATTATCAGCATATTACTCATATTTTCTCCTCTTTTTTCTTAAATTCTTACAGGGCCACATCCACGAGGTTTCTCGAGTCACAGTCAACCAGATGTTCCTACACCCATATACATGACTCCCCTCAGAACTACCACCTTCCTACCTCCCTTCCTCACGACGCCCCTAATCAGCAGGAAGTAGCCAGACGAATAGTGGCGCCCCTATCTAACATAAAAGGTTGGAATGTGAGGTTGGTTGGCAATGGGGGAAGGTCATGTGAGGAACCAGGTCTGGGGACTTTGGCTGGAACCACCCACACCCATGCCCGCCAAAAGAAACAGCCCAGGAGCACGCTGAAAAAGAACAACTGTCTGTCAGCCAATGAAATTTCACCACGTTATATCAACCCACCACCACCATACCAATGCTATAAATTAACCCCCCTGGGGTGGGGGAGGCTGCACGACTTCCCTGGCCCCTGTCTCACAGACCAGTGAACTTCGCCCAGGATGCGCTCTAAATAAAGCCTTTGCTAGTCCACACCTGGTGGCTAAGCCCGTCTTTCTTCCTCAGCAGAAAACACCTTACACTGGCCACTAGAAGTGGTAGTAGACACATATCTGTACCCATTTAAATAAGATATTTCTTAAATTACATACCAATAAAGATATGCCAATATTTATATACAGGCATATCTGGACTGCCTTCTTTTTCAGTAGTCTCAGTATCTTTTCAAGAACACTCAGGTTTCTCTCCCCTTGGCTAGCACCTGTCAAATATTCTTTACATGAGTATATCAGCATAATTTACAGAAGCCCAAATGAATGAAAATTGAAATCCTTTAAACGCCCAAACTCCTAGAAATTCTAGAATTGCATGGTGGAAAAAATCAATCCAGCCACTTAAATATTTTGGAGAGAATATTTTCATCAGCATTGTTATATAATAATAAAAAGTTCCAACTACTCAAACTTCAGTGAGAACCTAGTTATAAAAGATGTCTCTAATTATAATGAACAAGATGTTTAGAACATTCCCAGAAGAGTCCAAGTAGTTTCTATGAGCTGATGACACTACTCACCAGAACCTGGGTCCTTGCAGGTCTGTTTGTTGTGCCCAGCAGCACAGGACCTGACTCCCTGAGGAAGGGTTAGGGTTCATCTACTAGGTGTGGACTATCATCTCTTAGTCTCAAGGTTATTCTTCTGCCAATAATGTTAGCATCAGTTTGCAGATTTGTCTTTTGAATTATTCTCTAAGTTAGAACAGGAAAAAAATTCAAAACAATATTGTGAACCTACAAATTGTGAACACAGGTTTATCAGTGGTAACACGGGCATGGAGGGGGAGGCTGGAGATAGTGTGGCTGTGCCTGCAGGGGGGGTGCTGGTGATAGTGAGGAGGCTGTGCCTGCAGGGGGGGTGCTGGTGATAGTGAGGAGGCTGTGCCTGCAGGGGGGGTGCTGGTGATAGTGAGGAGGCTGTGCCTGCAGGGGGGGGGGCTGGTGATAGTGAGGAGGCTGTGCCTGCAGGGGGGGGGCTGGTGATAGTGAGGAGGCTGTGCCTGCAGGGGGGGGGCTGGTGATAGTGAGGAGGCTGTGCCTGCAGGGGGGGGCTGGTGATAGTGAGGAGGCTGTGCCTACAGGGGAGGGGCTGGTGATAGTGAGGAGGCTGTGCCTGCAGGGGAGGGGCTGGTGATAGTGAGGAGGTTGTGCCTGCAGGGGGGGGGCTGGTGATAGTGAGGAGGCTGTGCCTGCGGGGGGGGGGGGGGGGCTGGTGATAGTGAGGAGGCTGTGCCTGCAGGGGAGGGGCTGGTGATAGTGAGGAGGCTGTGCCTGCAGGGGAGGGGCTGGTGATAGTGAGGAGGCTGTGCCTGCAGGGGGGGGGGGGCTGGTGATAGTGAGGAGGCTGTGCCTGCAGGGGGGGGGGGCTGGTGATAGTGAGGAGGCTGTGCCTGCGGGGGGGGGGGCTGGTGATAGTGAGGAGGCTGTGCCTGCGGGGGGGTGCTGGTGATAGTGAGGAGGCTGTGCCTGCAGGGGGGGTGCTGGTGATAGTGAGGAGGCTGTGCCTGCAGGGGGGGGGGGCTGGTGATAGTGAGGAGGCTGTGCCTGCAGGGGGGGTGCTGGTGATAGTGAGGAGGCTGTGCCTGCAGGGGGGGGGGCTGGTGATAGTGAGGAGGCTGTGCCTGCAGGGGGGGGGGGCGGGTGATAGTGAGGAGGCTGTGCCTGCAGGGGAGGGGCTGGTGATAGTGAGGAGGCTGTGCCTGCAGGGGGGGGGGGGCTGGTGATAGTGAGGAGGCTGTGCCTGCAGGGGGGGGGGGCTGGTGATAGTGAGGAGGCTGTGCCTGCAGGGGGGGGGCTGGTGATAGTGAGGAGGCTGTGCCTGCAGGGGGGGGGCTGGTGATAGTGAGGAGGCTGTGCCTGCGGGGGGGGGGGCTGGTGATAGTGAGGAGGCTGTGCCTGCAGGGGGAGGGGCTGGTGATAGTGAGGAGGCTGTGCCTGCAGGGGGGGTGCTGGTGATAGTGAGGAGGCTGTGCCTGCAGGGGGGGTGCTGGTGATAGTGAGGAGGCTGTGCCTGCAGGGGGGGGGGGCTGGTGATAGTGAGGAGGCTGTGCCTGCAGGGGGGGTGCTGGTGATAGTGAGGAGGCTGTGCCTGCAGGGGGGGGGCTGGTGATAGTGAGGAGGCTGTGCCTGCAGGGGGGGGCTGGTGATAGTGAGGAGGCTGTGCCTGTAGGGGAGGGGCTGGTGATAGTGAGGAGGCTGTGCCTGCAGGGGGGGGGGGCTGGTGATAGTGAGGAGGCTGTGCCTGTAGGGGGGGGGGCTGGTGATAGTGAGGAGGCTGTGCCTGCAGGGGGGGGGGGGCTGGTGATAGTGAGGAGGCTGTGCCTGCAGGGGGGGGGCTGGTGATAGTGAGGAGGCTGTGCCTGCAGGGGGGGGGGCTGGTGATAGTGAGGAGGCTGTGCCTGCAGGGGGAGGGGCCGGTGATAGTGAGGAGGCTGTGCCTGCAGGGGGGGGGGGCTGGTGATAGTGAGGAGGCTGTGCCTGCAGGGGAGGGGCTGGTGATAGTGAGGAGGCTGTGCCTGCAGGGGGGGGGGCTGGTGATAGTGAGGAGGCTGTGCCTGCAGGGGGGGGGGGGCTGGTGATAGTGAGGAGGCTGTGCCTGCAGGGGGGGGGCTGGTGATAGTGAGGAGGCTGTGCCTGCGGGGGGGGGGGGCTGGTGATAGTGAGGAGGCTGTGCCTGCAGGGGGGGTGCTGGTGATAGTGAGGAGGCTGTGCCTGCAGGGGGGGGGCTGGTGATAGTGAGGAGGCTGTGCCTGCAGGGGGGGGGCTGGTGATAGTGAGGAGGCTGTGCCTGCAGGGGGGGGGGGCTGGTGATAGTGAGGAGGCTGTGCCTGCAGGGGGGGGGCTGGTGATAGTGAGGAGGCTGTGCCTGCAGGGGGGGGGCTGGTGATAGTGAGGAGGCTGTGCCTGCAGGGGGAGGGGCTGGTGATAGTGAGGAGGCTGTGCCTGCAGGGGGGGGGGGCTGGTGATAGTGAGGAGGCTGTGCCTGCAGGGGAGGGGCTGGTGATAGTGAGGAGGCTGTGCCTGAAGGGGGGGGTGCTGGTGATAGTGAGGAGGCTGTGCCTGAAGGGGGGGTGCTGGTGATAGTGAGGAGGCTGTGCCTGCGGGGGGGGGGGGGCTGGTGATAGTGAGGAGGCTGTGCCTGCAGGGGGGGTGCTGGTGATAGTGAGGAGGCTGTGCCTGCAGGGGGGGGGGGGGCTGGTGATAGTGAGGAGGCTGTGCCTGCAGGGGGGGGTGGCTGGTGATAGTGAGGAGGCTGTGCCTGCAGGGGGGGTGCTGGTGATAGTGAGGAGGCTGTGCCTGCAGGGGGGGTCTGGTGATAGTAAGGAGGCTGTGCCTGTAGCGGGTACACAGGAAATACAGACTTCCCGCTCAGTTTTGCTGTGAACCTAAAAAGGCTTTCAAAAATAACATCTACTAAAAACAAGTGACTCAAAAAATAAGATACCTATGGTAAGTTATATGTTCCTTGGAAACCCTTAAGTGTAGGCATATATTTTTTAAAAGTCTCCATTTTTTTCTAAAACTTCTGCTCTTCAAAACAATGCCCATTGGCCCTGGCCGGTTGGCTCAGTGGTAGAGCGTCGGCCTGGCGTGCGGAAGTCCGGGTTCGATTCCCGGCCAGGGCACACAGGAGAGGCGCCCATCTGCTTCTCCACCCATCCCCCTCTCCTTCCTCTCTGTCTCTCTCTTCCCCTCCCGCAGCTGAGGCTCCATTGGAGCAAAAGATGGCCCGGGCGCTGGGGATGGCTCCTTGGCCTCTGCCCCAGGCGCTAGAGTGGCTCTGGTCGTGACAGAGCAACGCCCCGGATGGGCAGAGCATCGTACCCTGGTGGGCGTGCCGGGTGGATCCCCGGTCGGGCACATGCGGGAGTCTGTCTGACTGCCTCCCCATTTCCAGCTTCGGAAAAATACAAAAAAAAAAACAAAAAAACAAAAATGCCCATCAATTTTCATCAATTTTGAACCATCAAACCAATTTCTCAGCATACCACAGTTTTAAACTATTGGCATTCTGGTTTAATTTTTCTCTTTATTGTACTTTGTGGGCTATTTTTTAAAATCAGATAATCCTAAGCATTCTGAATATATAATATTAAACCTCACTTTTGTTTTTAACTTTGTTATTCTAAAGTAATTATTTACAATGCCACTTTATCTGATAGGAAAATGGAACAGGGCTGTGTCACTTTTAAGGCACTCATAAATTAAGTCTGCATGGTTTTCTGCAATGCTAACTAAGAGAATAATATGACCCCATAAAGTTAAAAAATAACCCATTAACCTTGTAGAATTCTTAGGAGAAATTACAGGAACCACTACTAACCAAGCATTGAAAAATAATTGTTTTTAATTATCTCTTTTCTATTGTATTCCTTCTTAACTCCTAGAGCCATGTTTACTTGTCACCATTGTTATTTTTGTTTGTTTTGTTTTCCCCAACAGGGCTTTGATTACTAAACCAATGTAAGCAATGGAATGTAAAATTTCCATTAAAAGTGCAGAGCGGCTGGAAGTGTATACATAACAACCTAAGATGAAAGGGAGCGAGGCTGAGTATGCAGGGCAGTCCCTGTGGCTGGAATGCAGCTTCCATTTGCATTTAAATAAGTCATTGAGGCCCCAGGACTCCCCCAGAAGAATGTGCCAATAGTACATGATCTGCATTCAGCCCCTCATAAATATTAAGAACACTATTAACCCCCCAACTGATAGCAAGGAAAGTGCCACTATCATATTTAGCAACTATTAGTTTTTTACCCACATTGCACTGGCTCTGTGCCCCTTGCTGAGGACTCAATGCTGAAGAAGGCAGTCAGGCCTCCACTCTGAGCTCTACAGGGGTAGAAGGCAGGGGTGAGAGGCAGAGAGGAGAACAGGAATGGAGAGCACAGCATTATTCAGTAGCACTGGACTGGGAGTCGCTTCAAGCCCTAGAAGTTCAGCACCTCACTGAGTCACCTGAGGCAAATCCCTTCACCAACCTTTTGCAGTCCTGTCTGCTAAGCTATAGGGTGAGGGGACTGCATTTTGATCACCTCTAAAGCCCTCACATTCTCCAAAAATATTCAAGTGTTATTAAAATACAGCATACATTGAAAAACAATTTAAAGGTTATAAAATTAAACTGAAAAATATGGCCTTGCTAACCCTAAGTGTCAAAGAATTGCTAAATCAATTGGGATCTCTAGGATTTGAAACAAAACATTATTATGTTGTTGGGCAGATAAAATGTATTATGCTCACTTTGTTAAAGTGGCACTGCCCACATGGAGGCCATTGCCCAGGTGATATTAATGTGTGTCTCTCTGGGCAGGCAGAATCCTTGTAGCCTGGGGCTTGGTTTTGGGATTAAGCCTTTCCCACCCTTTTTGATGTGGGGCGGTACAATCCAATCATGCCTCAGAGAAGTGACTTTGTATTAGAGACTTCCCTATTTTGTATATCGGATTAAAGGTTGTGAAGCTACACTATAAAATGGGGGCAGAACGAGAGTTTGCTCTCTTGGTTCCTGGGATGATTAGTATGAGAGGGCAGAGGGAGCAGAGCAGCAGCGGAAAGAAGCCATGTGGCCAGGAGAAACAGCCAAGATGGCGGAGTGCTGAGTGAGATGCCAGTTTGTGTGCAGTTTATGTAGGGAGAAGGAAGGAGATGGGGAACTGAGGAGAATAAGGCTGGTGAGCTAGAAAATGTTGACCGAGGGCGCACCACGAAGACTCTAGACCCAAGGGTGTGGGTAAAACAGAAGAAAAAGTTTATTACACTCGCGAGCGGGCTCAAGGCAAGGAGGTGGCCAAGAGCACTCTCAGTCTTTTTGCAAGGGCTTTTATACTTTGGTAGGCAAGCAAGCAACTGTTTACAGAAGCTGAGTTGGCAGTTAGTCGTTAACCCTTATCCTATCTCTATCTTTATCAGGAACACATACCTATTCGCGTAAGCAGGTTGAGGTCCAGCTGCCTCCTGTGAACTAGCTCTAAGCAAATTTCTAAGTAGTTTATGGTAGGGAGCGGTCAATTCCTGCTTTCTTTAATTTTAGTCAAAAGGTCAAGCAGAATTTTTCTACTCACGGTTACAGAAACCTTTTATTCTAGGAAACTCGGATAAGTCAGTGGCTTTGTGAGCACTGAATGTGAGTGGGTTTTGGAGCCCAGTGTGTATTTTTACTTGCCCGCTGGGTGCAAGCTAGAATTAAAGACTATGGCAAACCAGGCAAACCAGGGCAAACCAGGAACACCTGGGCACACCAGTTTTTGGCTCCGTTGTTTCTTTACTGACTGTCCGAATCCAATGCGAACCTGCATGGGCCAGAAGGCTGCTGTGATGGTGGCCCTGGCTACTGGCCTTACATATATATGTACACCAAATGGAATCTGGTATATATATCCTCTTATAACTGTTAGAAAAATATGTAAAATTGACTAGGTTAACTAGGTTTTTTTTTTTTTTTTTTTAAGATTTTATTTATTCATTATAGAGAGGGGAGAGAGAGAGAGAAGGGGGAAGAGCAAGAAGCATCAACTCCCATATGTGCCTTGACCAGGCAAGCCCAGGGTTTTGAACTGGCGACCTCAGCATTTCCAGGTCAACACTTTATCCACTGCACCACCACAGGTCAGGCCTAACTAGGTTTTTGATAAAATCATCTATAAACTTCAGTCTCAGCTGCTGACTAGATTCCACATAAACAACCATACACACTTCCCAAGGCAAATATATAGGAATTAATTTGAACTAATGTTTGAGTCAACGTTTTAGAAATGTCCTGAAGCCTGAAATGCTTCCTAGCATGGTTGCAATACTTTACACTGTTTACAGCTGACCAATGACACCACTGACTCACATTGTTCAAAATGGTTTAAAGGCAGTTCCCTTGTAGTGCTACCTTACTCAAAACTGAGTTCTTGTGCTACCTGTTTGAGACCTCTGTGAGTCAAATAAGTTTGCAAATATGATGTATATGTTTGCTCCCTTATAGTTTGTATTGGGTGTGGGGGACAGGCTGTAAGCAGGCAGGGTCCCTATAGCCTAAGGCTTAGTTTTAAGACTAAGCTTTTCCCCACACCACTGACTGTTGCATGATAGGGGGTGGTGCACTCTCATAAGGAATCCCATTATGCCTCAGATAAGTGACTTTGTATCAGAGACTTCCTTGTTTGTATATTGGATTAAAAGGTTTTAATTTCTATACTATAAAATGGGGACAGACCAGGGGCTCGCTCTGTCGGTTCCTGCTATCACCATTGCAGGGGCCTCCCTGACCCCTTGCCCTTCATGGGAAAAGCAAGTTTTCTGTTTTTCCCTTGTCTTTTCTTGCGGCTTGCCTGTCTTGGTGAGACACCAATAAACAGAATGGCCCACCATCCTCTGACTCCACCATTTCTTGACCGTCTGCCTGAATTCAATGAGAACCTGCATGTGAATGGCCACGATGGCGGCCCCTGGCCATACAAACCTCTTAAAAGAAATATATTTTTCTTGGACTAGAACTACAACCTAAATTTAAAAATTTAGGCATGTTTCCCTCTCAGATCAATCCAGCCTCAAAAGTTCACATCCTTTCTTTCCCGTTTTCTTCAATCACTATACTTCTCTAATAGAAATACTGATGAAATACACTTTGTCTTCCAGAAATAAGTGTTATGGCCAGGGTTTTAAGCTATTGATATAAAATAATACATATATGCTTATCTTTATTTCAACTACCCACCCCATATATCATCCCAGATAATGCATGTTTCTGTAGCTCCTCAGTAAGCACCTTCAGATGAGGAAACTCCCAGGAATCAGGTCACTCACACCAACTACCTGCCATTCCTGTAGGAGCTGAGAACACAGGAAGTACCCCAATGCTGAGAAGAAAGCAAGCCATCCATGGGTGACACTCTTCTGACAAAGGAATGGGCAAGTACTACAAGGTACCCCACATTCTGTACTCTGACGCTGTCTTCAGTGTAATCATCTAACCATCTCATAGTTTATCTACTGTTGGCAGAAAGAGTTCACTCATTCAATGACGTCTACCACTTGTGCCATTATCTACCGTGCGCCAGGCACTGGGGTAAGTGTTGAGTGCTCACTGGTAAATAAGTCAAGATCCCTTCCTTCACAAAGCCCATAGAAGAGGAAAGGGGGTTAGCAACAAACAAAACATGAGAAATTAAACCAAAAATAGACATAATCACCAATGATGAAAAGGACTCTGAAGAAAATGAAGCAGTCATGAGATAAGACCACTGCAAAATCTATAAAGAAAAAGTGCTGAGCAATGCTTAGAAACAAAAGGGAGGCTGGAGCACTGGGAGTGCAGCAGGTAAGAGGAGAGAAGGACAAGCTGGCCGGCACACTGCAGGGCCCTCTAAGTCATGGGAAGAATTTTAGCCTAAATGCAATCAGACTCCACTACAGATATTTTCAAAGATCATTGTAGCTGCTAAATGGAGAATAGATGGGAAAACAAGGTAACCAAAAAGAAAGCTGTTGAGTTTTCTAAGTGAGAGATGGCAGTAGCTTTTCCTAAAGGATGACTAAGGAGAAAGAGAAAAGCAGATAGACCTGAAATATATTTTAGAGGTAGAAATTAGAACTTGCTGGAAGAAGCAGCTGAATAGTGAGGGAAAGAGAGCTTGAGAAAGAAGAAAAATCGGAACTGGCTGTAGGATCAAGAGTTTACTTTTGGGCATTACGTTTGAGATGTCTATGAGACCTCCAAGGAGAGGCACCAGCCGGGTAGGGAGGGTGAGCTCACAGAAGTGAGGGCTGGAGACACAAATGTGGGGTAATCAGTACATAGATACAGGTACAGCATGAGACTGAATGAGCTCACCAGGGAGGGAGCTGAAAGCAAAAACATGGGCTCAGGCCATGTCTCCGAGTCAGACAATGCAAGAGAAAAATCCAAGATCAGAGGTAAACCAAGAGTGCCATGTTCCAGGTGCTAAGAGAGAAGGGAAGGGCAAGAGCAGTATGAGAGGAATGCAGGAGACAGAACCCTACTGAAGTGAGTGAAGGACTTGAAATGGAGGAAAAGAAGTAGAGAGCACTCTCTCTGCTCCGCATTACTAATCACTATAGGAAACACGGAATACATTTAGGATAAGCTTCTTACTATGTATATGGAACAGTCAGGGCACATAGGAAGCATTTAGGCCAGGAAGTTGAGAAACAAGCTAATTTCAAGAAGCTAAGCAAGGGCAGAACTCTGAGGTCACACAATTACACACATCACATGTATAGGGTCATAAATGAGGAGTGCCTGGAAAACCAGGAGAGGACTCACATGCAGCTTTGTTGCCCAGAAGGGGCATAGAGTAGGTTGGCTAGGCGGAGAGGGAAGAATGAGCCCATGAAAAGCAAACCACCACATCTGCACCAGGGCAGTAAGCTAGCTGGACAGCCAAGAGAACTGGCACCCTGAAACCTCATATTAAATACTATCCTACCTTTCTGTTTCCAAAGACATGGCTTGAACCATTTTTAACAAACAAGTAAGAGCCTGATGAGGCAATGGCGCAGTGGATAGAGCGTCTGACTAGGATGTGGAGGACCATGTTTGAGACCCCAACCATGGTTGCCAGCTTGAGCGCAGGCTCATCTGGTTTGAACAAAGCTCACCAGCTTGGACCCAAGGTTGCTGGCTCGAGCAAGGGGTTACTCGGTCTGCTGTAGCCCCACGGTCAAGGCACATATGAGAACGCAATCAATAAACAACTAAGGTGCAGCAATGAAAAAATGATAATTGATGCTTCTCATCTCTCTTTGTTCCTGTCTGTCTATCCCTATCTATCCCTCTCTTTGACTCTCTCATTGTCCCTGTAAAAAAAAACACAAAAAAACAAAAAAAAGACAAGAGAAACATATGACAAAATACTGCCAAATTCAATGCTTTAAGAAAATCTAAACTTCTACATAGTCTTAAAAATGATCAAGAACCATTCCTCTAATGCTAGGAAATTTGGGGCAAAAAACTATATTACTGATATTTTAAATTTACATAATAGTTTTCCAGAACTCTGTGGAATTATGTATCTGGAAGTATAAGAGGTGCTATGTATGTCCTTTGACACTGAACTTCTCACTCATGTATCCTGAGAAAATAACTCAGAAGCAAAAAAATACACTGTATACATAAAAGATGTTGACTAGGATACTACTTAACAAAAACAAGGTAAATTATCTAAATGTAATTGTATTAAGTAACTTACAACATCAACTCAATAAAACAGTATACATTACTATTAAAAATGACAACAAAGACTATGTGAAGAATATCAGTAACAATGTAAGTGAAATATAGCAAAAAAAACTGCACTAAATATGTATTATATAATAACTCTGTATATGTGTATAGATACATATATTTCTACCAATTTGACTAAATAAAAAATAAAAATTTTTATATACATACATAGAGACAGATATGTATGGATAAAACCTGAAACAGAATTTGTAAAAATGAAATCTAATTTGAATGCTTTATTTAGGGATATACAGTTTTCACTGTAAAAAAAAATATTTTACTTACCCTAAATTACTATTTTTAAAGTACAATTTTAAAAATTGATTTTAGTAGAATGGTACTTACATGTGAATAGACAAACAGGCCAGTGGAACAGACTAGAAACCCTGGAAATAGACCAAAGTAGGTACATTGGCAATTTAGTATTTGATAAAGTTGTCATCTCAAATCACTGGGGCAAAAAAAAAAAAATAGGATTTTAATAAACGAAGCTGAGACAGATGGGTAGCCTAGATATCTTTGGAAAAAGATAAAAATTAGATCTACATCTTACACCTTAAACTGGAGCAAACTCCAAATGGAACAGCAATGTAAAAGTAAAAACTGAAACCATGCAAGTACCAAAAAAATCCATGGGTGAATTCCTCTTTTACATTGGTGTAGAAAAAGGATTTCTAATTATAACTCAAATAAAGACTTAGGAATTTGACTACATAAAAATAAAAAATCATTTTCTATGACCAAAAAACACCATAAGCAAAGTAAAAACACAACAAAGTAGAAGATAATATTTGTAACATATACCACAGATAACTTATAGCCTTAATATATAAAAAGCTCTTAAACATTAATAACAATGGACCAAAAGTCTGAAGAAAAGTGGAGAAAAAACAATGAAGTCACCAAAAATTGACACTTGAACATATGAAATTGTTCACACTTGTAATTAGAGAAATGCAAATTAAAACAACACCAAGATACTATTTATCACCTTTCAGATCATTAAAAAAATTAAAAAGCGTAACAACACATTTTGTTTTCTAGGCTATGAAGACAGATACACTCATACCCTGATGATGGAAATGCAAACTGATACAAGGCTTCCAGAGAGAATTTGGCACTATCTAACAAAACTACATAATCCTTTATCTTTTGATTGAGCAATTTCACTTCTAACAATCTATCTGAACATACACCTCTAAGATGACAAAAATACTTATGTTCAAGGTTAATCACTTTGTAATTGCAAAATATTAGAAACCCAAATACCCACACACAAAAGAACGATTGAGAACAGTATGGTACAACCATACAATGAAGGCTCTTAAGTTGCAACAAAGAATCATATTTTTATGTACCAATATGGAAAGATATCTAGGACATAATGTTAAGTGAAAGATAACAAAGTAACAAAGAATATTTATCGTGTAGATCCTTCATATAGGAAAGAAAGAAATAAAAAATATACATCTGAGTGTGTGTGAAAGATAGAATAAGAACAAGAAGGATAACCAGAACTAAGGAGACAGGGAATGGACAGGAACCAGTTGTAAAGAATGTGGGGATGCAGAGAGAGAAGGGCCCCTTCTCTCAGTATGCCATTTTGTACAGTTACTGACATTTAGGACCAGGGATAATAATTAAAATCAACCATGATATGGGGTGGGGGGCTCAAAATATGACATAAGCAGTAACAAATAAACTTAACTATGTTCCAAATAAAACACACCCACACTGAAAGGGATGAGGAAGAAAACTGGTAATCTATGTAACTGGGGAAAATGAGATTCCTACTTACAAAACGAGATTCCTACTTACACTGAAAGGATAAAGACCAGAAGAACTATACATATAGTTACTCTACTTCATTAAATGTTTCTCATAGAAGTATAGGTCCACAATTCTAAAACTGTTTTGTATGTACATTACAACTGAACAAATACATACATTGTGGATAATGAGAGTGGGGTTTTCCACTTTTAGAAAAGAAGTGGCAACGAAGGAGTGGGAAAGGCTAGAATAAACCCTGCTGTGCTGGTGCGGAATTGGAGGGATGAATGATGAGGAACAGTATACTTGCATAGTCTCAAATGATCTCCCCACAAGACTTATTATTTACAAAGGAAAAAACAATGTCATTGCCATGAAGAAACCTGGCGGACACCAGCACAACCAATATATCAAGTTTAATATGCTCCCATAAGGGGGCACCATCAGCATCATGTACTCTAAGGACAAATACAAATTAACAGGAATAATTCTCCCTGGTGAAAATAAGAGTCCCTCACCCACCTTTTTCTCAGAGTATTTATTTTAGAAAATTTGCAATTGTCAGCACTTTCTCCTCCCTTTGAAATGTGTATAAAATCATTTCTAAGGGCTCATGTATGACTAAAGATGTTAAACCTTTCTCATACATTGCAAATGAAATACCATGTTTTTTGTTATTATTTTACTGTGGTGTTTTACTTTTTGGTTGTACAGTAGTTGTATACTGAAATATAATCATGTTCTGTTTTATTTAAAAAATATTTTTGAAGATTAGATATCCTTTTGTCACCTTTATGACCCAGGAATATCTTTCTAAGGACCTAGGATGAAATAGAATCTCTATTTCCCAGTTGGCCCTTACATCCCAGTTTCTGTGGGAGGACAAGGACCTAGCTTGTGGGGACACCTTGCTCCAAGTTGCAAAACTACTTCTTATCATAACACTATGAGCAGTTTATCTTCTAGACAAAGTGGATTAGCTAACACAGATAGTCACCAACAACCAGGTAACTATTGGATGAATTATGCCAAATGGTGCTGTCAAGTCCTCTACTTAAGGACTAGTTATTGTTTATCTTGAAAATATACTTGTGGTGGGTTGGATCTGCTTGGCTATGCAAGTGAGTAGGACTTCTTTCTGTCCTTGCAGTCTCCTAGTGGACTGGCTATGTGAATCATATACTGGTTTAACACTTATTCTATAATAAAAGTACTTTCTTTCTCTACCACCTCTGTAGAGAGGATTTCTGGATTGAGAGATTTTGTTTTTAATTACATTTCCCAATGATAGCATCTGATAGGATGGACTGAGCAGGGCACAACATCATTTTCCTATAGTCTTGCCAAAAAATAAATAACCTCAACCCAACCACAAGTAAGCATTGAACAAACCCATAATGAAGGACATTCTACAAAATAACTGACCTTCAAAGTCGTCAAGGTCATGAATAACTGGGGGACGGTAACATACGTAAAAACTAAAAGCAACATGAAAACTAAAAGCAGTGTGAGCACCTAGATTGAATCCTGGATCAGAAAAAAACAAAACTGGCAAAAGGCGAAGAAAATCTGTAAATTAGTTATTGTATCAATTTTAATTTCCTGCTTTCAAAAACTACGCTATGCTATGGTCATATAGGATGTTAACAGCAGAAGCTGGGTGAAGTATGATATATTTGGAATCCTCTGTACTATTTGACACTTCTGTCTAAATTTATTTCAAAATAAAAGTTAAACACGTGTAATGTTTATCATCAACATAACTAAACATCTGAAACATAGGAGGCCTTGCTTGCCCTGTCTTTGCCCAGTTTTCTCCAAATAATTAGCCACAACCAAATATGCACTTAAAGTGTAATAAAAATACCTCCTGAGACACCTAACAATAGTTTTCATGTGATTGCTTTTGGTTTTGTGTTTAGTTTCAAAGAAACTTGACTCTCTATTGCTTCATGAAACCAAAAGATGGACTGAAAAGAACTAAAAAAAATCAAGCTAAATTTGACACTAAATTATTTCTTGAGTCACTATAACAGGAAAGAATGCACAGCTATCTCCTGAAGATCAGTCATGGGTTTTGTTACTAATATGCTATCACATACCAGGCTTACTAGCTCAGAACAGTAAGAAAAAAATGGTTCGTTGTTAACCAATGAAGCCTAGCTTAATTGGGGAAATAATATTTGCATTACCTTAGGGTAGAACTAGGTCAAAAGAACCTCACCTCCATCAAAACTGTACCATCCAGGAGGTCAAAGCACATGAGTGAGGTTTTTTTCTTAATTAAAAGCATTTAAAAACCTCAAATTGTAACTGTTCAAGACTACGGATGGCATAGTGACTTCCTTATGGAATTAGCCCACTGTCAGCTTATCTCTAGCCTGCCTCAGTGAAATACATTCACCTGAGAACTGAGAATGACAGAGAGTCTCACTCTTTTAAGGAAAACGCTTGAAGAAATTAAATCTGTATTTGGCCTGTCCAGACCTAAGACCTGCAAAGAAAACAAGTGTGATACTTTGTGTTTCACTTGTAACTGTTAGCAAGAACAGCAAAGTTTGCTTCTTTTTGTCCCATCATTCTCATATTTGCTCCACTTCTATCTGGATTACTCGGGTGAGTATAGCTCATTGAAGAGCCTTGGCACTTTGGTATCTGAAGTATTTCGACAAAATCAAAGACAACGCAAGAGAGAAGAAAGGATTTCACATCAAATGAAATTATGCAAGGCCGAGATCATTTTACTTCCAATCTGCCTGTTGCAGGGAAAGCCTTGGAATCAGGAGGTCCATGAAGTAAAGCCCACTTCTTGGAATAATCCAAAACCAGAATCTCTGGAGCCACCTGGTCCAAACTCAAATATTCTACCTGGAGTGAGGAAGCAAGACAGCCACTGCCTCGCATTCTGCCCCTTTTCCCTCTGCTTTGCTGGCCGCCATCTTTAATTACTCCATGAGCAGTTTTTACACTACAGTAAATAATAAAGCATGAAGTCCTCTTGGTAACAGAAAAGCAACATGGAAGGTAGGTTATGATGCCTTATGGAGAAATTTTTAAAGTCCTAAAGCTGCAATCAACTCCACCTTGGAAGGATAACTAAGACCATGGATCCCATCTGCTAAGGCATTTGGGGGTTTTTCCCTCTACTCTGAGAGACTAGATGTAACTCATATTGTGACCTAATGTATACACACACATAGCCTTGCAGGTTGCCTAGCATAGACTTAGTTAGAATTTTTAACTTAGGTTAACCTGTAAACCCACTTAGATCACCCTACATGTTATAAGGTTGGCAAAACCACAGCCTATGACTTGCTAAGAGTTTATAAAAGGGCTGAGATTTAATTAAATTTTCTTCCATACATACGTCATCTCATCCATGACATTGACAACTGCCAGACCTGTCATTTCAGGGAGATAGATGTCCAGGACAATTTGCAGACCCAGGGTGCTAATCCTGCTCAAACCTCCTAGGGCTGGCCAAAGGGGTCATGGCCTCCTCACAAACTTGACCATTATATCCTCATTATAATACTAAAATCTCCTCCCAAGGGATGAAGATTTTCTACCATTTGTTGTTTTGTTTTGTTTTGTTTTATTGTATTTTTCCAAAGTTAGAAGCAGGGAGGCAGTCAGATAGACTCCCGCATGCGCCCGACTGGAATCCACCGGGTATGCCCACTAGGGGGCGATGCTCTGCTCATGTGGGCCATAGCTCCATTGCTCCATTGCAGCCGGGGCCATTCTAGCACCTGAGGCAGAGGCCATGGAGCCATCCTCAGCGCCCAGGCCAACTTTGCTCTAATGGGGCCTTGTCTGCGGGAGAGGAAGAGAGAGATAGAGAAAAAGGAAAGGCGAAAGGGTGGAGAAGCAGATTGTCACTCCTCCTGAGTGCCCTGACTGGGAATCAAACCCAGGACTTCCACACGCAGGGCTGACGCTCTACCACTGAGCAAACTCTACCATTTTTGAACACATGATGCATGTATAGGCACATTTTCAAACTGCAAGTGAGCACGAATGTCCCATTTATACATGTGATGGCGAAGCTCGTCCTAATGTTTATGTGTGAATTCCCTGACTAAAGATAAATCTGGTCTTTTGTTCAGGGAGAAACCTTTCTGAACAATGACCCTCTCTCCAACCCCCCAAACCACCCCTATGTATCCTCACCTGCTGGCATATAATCTTGTTTCTTCTCATAAAACCTTGCAGTTGTCTTTTTGTCAGGCAACTACTGAGTAACTCGACCCAGTACAGTCGGTAACAACATCCCAAAGAAACAACCAGGGAATCCTGGTGTCCTCATCTTTACAAGGCTGTTGCACAAAGAATGAATAAAACATTTTAGTTACATTAGCACCATGTTCTCAATAAATATGTTCCACAAAATTTTACGCAATTCTAAGGCAGATTTAGCAGTTGGAGTGGATTTTTATTATTTTTTAAAATATATCACTAGAAAATATCCAGAACATTTCTCTTATTTCATCTCTCTCTTCTCTGTCATCACATTCATATCACAGCCTAAAGTAGGGTTAATTCCTTAACATGATGGCTAACCCTCTTTACAAAAAACAAATACATACCTGTAAGTGTGAAGTTAAACACATTTATTTTACCACACTCTGACTTTTAATAAAATTAGAAGACTTAAAACTGTTTTCAGTCTCACAACCTCACTATTCTTACTACCATGGTATTTACTGGCCATTTTTTCAGGTCTGCCTTCCCAACAACCATGTCAAATCCCAGAACAAAAGCTAGTGTAACTTTTCATTATTACCATTATATGTGGGAGTACAGAATTTGATTAAGTTTCCTACAAAGTTCCAAAATCTGAATGAAAGAAAGAAAGAGAGAAAGAGAGAGAGAGAGAAAGAAAGGAGGGAGGGAGAAAAGAAAAAGAAAGGAAGAAAGAAAGAAAGAAAGAAAGAAAGAAAGAAAGAAAGAAAGAAAGAAAGAAGAAAGAAAGAAAGAAAGAAGGAAGAAAGGAAATGAGGAAGGGAAGGAGGGAGGAAAGAAGAAAGAAAGAGAGAGAGAGAAAAAGAAAGGAGGGAGGGAGGGAGGGAAGAAAAAGAAGAAAGAAAGAAAGAAAGAAAGAGAGAGAGAGAGAGAAAGAAAGAAAGAAAGAAAGAAAGAAAGAAAGAAAGAAAGGGAGGGAGGGAGGAAGAAACAAGGAAGGAAGGAAGGAAATGAGGGAGGGAAGGAGGGAGGAAAGAAGAAAGAAAGAAAGAAAGAGAGAGAGAGAAAGAAAGGAGGGAGGGAGGGAGGGAAGAAAAAGAAAGAAAGAAAGAAGGAAGGAAGGAAGGAAGGAAGGAAGGAAGGAAGGAAGGAAGGAAGGAAGGAAGGAAGGAAGGAAGGAAGGAAGGAAGGAAGATAATGAGGGAGGGAAGGAGGGAGGAAAGAAGAAAGAAAGAAAGAAAGAGAGAGAGAGAAAGGAAGGAAGGAAGGAAGGAAGGAAGGAAGGAAGGAAGGAAGGAAGGAAGGAAGGAAGGAAGGAAGGAAGGAAGGAAGAAAGAAAGAAAGAAAGAAAGAAAGAAAGAAAGAAAGAAAGAAAGAAAGAAAGAAAGAAAGAAAGAAAGAAATTTCTGCTCTGTTTAAATGAGGTAATTGAAGAAGCATATGTACTTATGCACAATTTGCAATTTTGTTAACAAGCACACCTACACAAAACTTACAAGTCTCCGCCATTGATGGAGAAGAGAAAGGTTACGGATAATCAAAGTGTGGGTTAATTCAAAGGTCATTTAAAATTAAGTTATTAAATAAGCCCTTTCATTTTTGCCAACGCATTTACAATATCCCTTTCTGAATCAAGCTAATATTAAAATGTCTTCAGTTTCAGAACATACCAACCACCAAAAGGACATCCTCTCATAGCTCCCAAGACAGTGTAAAAAAAAAATCCAAAATTTAAAGTTTACTCTAAGTAATCCTTAAAATCAAAAATCAAGAACTACCCCCCAGTCTCGGCCAGATGCTCAGTCAGTCAGAGTGTTGTCCCACACGCCAAGGTTGCATGTTTGATCCCCAGTCAGGGCACATACAAAAATACAAGATTATTAAGAGCTAGCTGACCTATATTTTAGCTATGAAGAAAACAGATATAGAAAAGAAGCCAAGGTTTATCTAGCAGAAGGGGGAAAAAAAATCATTCATATCGATAAAAGCCAAGAATGAAAAAACAAACAAGAATGCATTAATATTCACTCACATTCTCATTTAACCTATACCATAGCTAACGGTATTTGCTGACTGTTGTCTCCCCAGATAAATGGTTAACTATGTGAACCCAGGGACTGTGTTGTATTATGTCATCACCTTTCCACTGTAGCCCAGCACCTGGCACACCACGAGCAATCACAGCAAATATCTATGGAGTCCTCCATACGACCATGAACAATTCAGTCAGGGCTCCTGGACTAGCAGAGCTTACAATTAACTGGACAGTATGTGTTTGATTAGTTGAATTGAATTGAATTACAAAGAGACACAGGTTAGCACAGGTATTGCATTAATCAATTCACAGTTTCCTGACGTGTGGGGGCGCAGTGGATAAAGTGTCCACCTGGAACGCTGACATCGCCAGTTCGAAACCCTAGGCTTACCTGGTTTCAATGCTTCTTGCTCCTCCTACCTCTCTCCCTCTCTCCCCCTTTCCCTCTCTCTACTCTAAAATGAATAATAAAAACTTTAAAATAAAGAGTAAAAATATCCACAGTTGAGGAAACTGAGTTCATAAAGCAATATAGCCCAGGATTTTTGACTATACATCCTGAGCTCATTTGACTTTACATAAAGCATTTTGTTTTAATTTTCAGTGACACTGTCTTTGTTAATCTAGTTACTTGAAACTAATCTCTTCAAATGTCTTCAGGAACGTTATCAACTGGTCACATGTGATGTGTCTGAATTTCACATATATAATTGGTTTTCACTGTAGTAATTCACTTTTAATCAATCTATTAACACTATAAACTTACAACAAAGATACATGATATCACTAGTCAACAGAATGAATACTCTTTAAATAAAAGAATTTTTAAAGGCTAACTAATGTGTTAATTTGTCTTTCCCTTTACATATATTAGTTTCTGCTTAATATATATTTTGCTTCATTTATATTACACTTTAATGCCCCCCATTTGTTACTTCCCGACAGATGGCTGAAGTGACAAGCACAAGGAAATGAGACCTAGATTAATATTCTTCCATTTTCGAGGAAGAAAGCATACACTACTTTCGGAGTGAAGTACACATTCCCTCACAATGAACAAGAAGAGTTTGTGTGTCAAAGCTGTCCATAAATGTTATTTGTGAACCAAATAGTAATACTTTCTCACCTGACCAGGCAGTGGCGCAGTGGATAAAGCATCAGATTGGGATGCAGAGGACCTGGGTTCGAGACCCCCAAGTTGCCAGCTTGAGTGCAGGCTCACCAGCTTTAGCATGGGGTCGCTGGCTTGAGTGTGGAATCATAAACATGATCCCCTGGCTTGAGCCCAAGGTCACTGGTCTGAGCAAGGGGTCTGCTGCAACCAGTCAGTCAAGACACATATGAGAAAGCAATCAACGAACAACTAAGGTGCAACAACAAAGAATTGATGCTTCTCATTTCTCTCCCTTCCTGTCTGTCTGTTCCAATCTGTCTCTCTCTCTCTCTCTCTCTGTCTCTATCACCAAGAAATAAAAAAGAAATACTGGTACTTTCTCCAAGAATGTACACACCTCCTCCATATATTCAGAAACTTGATAAACTTTTCTGCTTGGGTCACAAGGTAATGCTAAATCTCCCACCTACCGACGATGAGTTGTCAACAACTGAAGATTTTAAAGTGCATTCAGCTGTGTAGATTTACCTTTATGGGTTATTAGATCGCCAGGTAATAAAGTTTAGATTCCTATAACATATGCTAAAAGGAATATTTGAACTAGCTGTGCTTTGGACATCTGACTATGCTTATGATTCAACTGGGGCCCCAACTTATGTGAAGATCTTTGGGTTTAGGGGGAATAGTTGAGAATCACTGCTCTGGGGACTTGTTAAAGCCAAAGTGCATTTCTGTCACGTCTGCAGCCCATGGTCTATCATACCCTGAGGTCTGAGGCCCAAACTAGTTGGGACACCTATAAAATTTTACACTTCTGTGTCCTTGCTTGTGGTCTTCTCAGCTCATCCTCAGTGAATTTATTGAACTACTGGTTTTCCAAGACCCAGTTCCTGTCTGAAGAGTCCTTTCTCTGCTCTCCTTGGCATGCAATAATAACTGCATTCCTCCTGGCAGGCTCCTCCACACTGAGCGTAAGCACTCTGACACATGTTCACATTATACTAGTGCTATTTGTGGGCACATCTCTCATTCCGGCCAGACAACCAGCTGATCTCTGGAAAGCAGGAGCCACACACTTCTCATTTTTCACCCTAATCACCCAGTTCAGTATCTGACACATGACAGAAATTCACTTAGTACTTCTTGATAACTACAATGCCACAACAAATATGACGTTTTTCTAGTTTCCAATGAGAAAACTGTGCTTTAGGTCCCAAAATCAGGATTAAAACTCAGGCCTGTCTGGTTCCAAAATCCATGTTCTTCCCACTGTGCCATTCCATCCCTCAATGAAACAAGGCTACACCGAAGCATTCAGATAAAACCAGACACATGTTCCCTACTAATGGAAACATATAAATGAAGGTTTGGAAAGATCATTCAGGCTAAATAAGCTTTGTTACTCGGCACATATATAAATGTATAGTAAGCAGGGAGACATATACAAAATAATAACACAATTAAAGAAGAATTTTTACTCTCATTCCCTTTGCACACAAGACATAGTTCTTGGAAAGCCTTATCAAGTTTGTTTATTTCTTTTCCTGAGCATAAAGTATCATATTAAGAAGAAAAACAAGTTCGATTAAATTTTTTATTGACTTGGGTTTATTAAAGGATTAGTTTAAAAAAAAATACCACTGCATTATTTTGTTTCTATTTTTTTTTAAGAGAGAGGAGGGGAAATGAGACTCCTGCATGTGTCCCAACCGGGATCCACCCAGTGACTCCATCTGGGGCTGATGCTTGAATCAACTGAGCTACCCTCAGTGTCCAACCCAGGGGTCCCCAAACTACAGCCCGTGGGCCGCCTGCGGCTCCCTGAGGCCATTTATCCTGCCCCCGCCGCATTTCTGGAAGGGGCACCTCTTTCATTGGTGGTCAATGAGTACAGTACTACTTCCGGTGATGCGGGACGCACGCCTCACGGCTCCAGAAGTGCGTCATATCACTTGTTATGGCTAGCAGTGACAAATATGGAACCGGACATTGACCATCTCATTAGCCAAAAGCAGGCCCATAGTTCCCATTGAAATACTGGTCAGTTTGTTGATTTAAATTTACTTGTTCTTTATTTTAAATATTGTATTTGTTCCTGTTTTTTTTTTTTTTTACTTTAAAATAAGATATGTGCAGTGTGCATAGGGATTTGTTCATAGTTTTTTTATAGTCCGGCCCTCCAACGGTCTGAGGGACAGTGAACTGGCCCCCTGTGTAAAAAGTTTGGGGACCCCTGGTCCAGACCAATGCTCGATCCAATTGTGCCACAGGCTGTGATAGGGAAGAGAGAGAAAAAGGAGAGAGGGAGGGGAGAGAAGCAGATGGTCACTTCTCATGTGTGCTCTGACTGGGGATTAAACCAAGGACATACGTACACCGGGCCAATGCTCTATCGGCTGAGCCAACCGGCCAGAGACAATACCACTGCATTTCAACTCCTCTTTACCCTATAATCTTAAAATTATAAAGGTAAGGTAAGGAAGAATGGTGGTAACTCAGAACTAAGAATACTGTGGAGACAGACAATTGAGGTCAAACTTATGAACCATCTAAAGTTCCAGAGTGAGAAACTGGAGAGGGTTTCCTCCTATAGCCCTCCCAGTTGGAATTAACCTATTCCCATGGTTAATCTATGTTTTACAAGAAGCCTAACTTACTCTGTGCCTTAATTTCCTTCAATACAAATTTAAGGGATCCATGAGATGACACAAAATCAGTCCCACATGAAAGCCTGAATGTTCCCTGAACTATTTTCTATTCCATCAGCACTTTACTTATAATGAAGAAACAAATGAATACAGTGGGAAAAGGGAGCTTAGGTTAAAGTGTCCATGCTGTGTTTCTTTCCATTTAATTGTAGCACTTACATGATATGACATACTAAAAATTAAAACCATACAGGGGTCCTCAGGTTACAACACAATTCTGTTCCTATGACAGTGACATAACCTGAATTTTGGTGTAAGCTGAAACACACCCTAGCCTAAGTCACTTACCTACCCTAACAGTTGTAAAATCATAATTTGGAACATAAAAATACAACTAAGCAACTAAGCCACAGAAAAAGGAAAAGGACATAAATATACTGTACTGTAGATTGTACTATAGTAACAAAAAAAAATAACAAAAAATTAGTATAAAAATACTTCTCACCTTTATTTCTGTGGTTGGCTTGCACACTGGAAAGGGCATCACAAGATGGGAGAGAGTGACCTACTGGGAGGAGGAAGCTGGAGAGGCAGGAGAACCTGCAGAAGGTGCTGGAGATACTGGGTCAGGTGAATCAGGATTGCCTCAGGAACATGCAGGAGACGCTGGAGATGATTCCACCGGTACTACAGGTGTTTCATCTTGAGAAACAGCTGATGTAGAGGATACAGGATTTGTTGCAGGCCTCTCTACCTTCTTAAGGAATTGGTGCAGGCTAGTCTGGAAGGAAGGTTGATGATTTCTTCTAACCAAACTACGAACTAACCACGTAGTCCATAAATACGATGCTAATGGCATAAGCTGAAACACTCACATCTCAATATTTTTAAGTTTTTATGGGAGTGAGCATCGTAAACTTGAAACGTTGTATGTCAAGTCTGTCGTAACTGGAGGAGCCCTGTATTTATTTAAGAAAGCCAGTGTCTCACACTTTCTTAGATATGGCAAAAGAAAAAAAAAAGAACAGCTACTTAAACCTTTAAATGAAAAAGAATGACGCTTCATCCAATGTTAGTTCCTACTAAAATCTTCAGTGTAATTATTTTTTTAAAAGTTCCACTAAACATACTTCAGAATTACTGTACTCCAATTAGCAATAACCATAAACTAGAAGCCAATTTTGTTTGCAAGGGTTAGCTAGCCAGTCCCGGTTGGTCCCTCCTGGTATTACTTTCATTATGAGCACTCAGAAGAATAACTGTTTGGATGACTTGTTGTTGCAATTAGGTTTCTAGGGTACCAACTACCAAACAATCCTGGGCTGAAAGTAACTTTGAGACATAATGTTCCAAAGACTCTAAAACCTGCCACAGGCACCAACGGATAAACCACAATCTCCACACCCACAGGGGAGCAGAATAAGAAATCAAAGGAAAGGGTCACTCTGTACAAACAGTATTGGTTGGGCAACCTTGCACTAAAAAGTCATTCTGTCTAGCTTCCAAAGAGGAGGAATTTGACCTCCTAAACTATTTGACAACGGGGCCTTTTAAAGTGGACCTCCACGAAGAACACTTAAGAATTTTTATTATGTAAATTTGCTTTGCTAATAGAAGGCAGGTTATCCTCTTGATTCAAGGCTAGTCTATCGCTTTCTAAATTACTGTGGCAGATAGGATCCCACAACCCAAAAGGAACAAGAGGATCTGGAAGGAAAGAGTGGAGAGCAACAGCCACTGAGGGGCAGGGAAGGAGGACCCACAGGAAATAATGTTTTAAATCAGTGGTCCCCAACCTTTTTTGGGCCACAGACCCGTTTAATGTCAGAAAATATTTTCACAGACAGGGCTTTAGGGTGGGACCGATAAATGTATCCCGTGACTGAGACAAGCATCAAGAGTGAGTCTTACAAAAAGGGCCATTTCATAATGACTAAGGGGACACTGAATCAAGAAGACATAACAATTCTTAATATATATGCACCAAACCAAGGAGCACCAAAATATATAAGACAGCTACTTATTGACCTTAAAACAAAAACTGACAAAAATACAATTATACTTGGAGACCTCAATACACCGAAGATGGCTCTAGATCGGTCATCCAAACAGAGAATCAACAAAGACATAGTGGCCTTAAACAAAATACTAGAGCACCTGGATATGATAGACATCTACAGGACATTTCATCCCAAAGTGACTGAGTATACATTTTTCTCCAGTGTACATGGATCATTCTCAAGAATTGACCATATGTTGGGCCACAAAAACAACATCAGCAAATTCAAAAAAATCAAAGTTGTATCAAGCATATTTTCTGATCATAAAGCCTTGAAACTAGAATTCAACTGCAAAAAAGAGGAAAAATATCCCACAAAAATGTGGAAACTAAACAACATACTTTTAAAAAATGAATGGGTCAAAGAAGAAATAAGTGCAGAGATCAAAAGATATATACAGACTAATGAAAATGACAATACGACATATCAGAATCCATGGGATGCAGCAAAAGCAGTGATAAGAGGGAAGTTCATATCACTTCAGGCATATATGAACAAACAAGAGAGAGCCCAAGTGAACCACTTAACTTCACACCTTAAGGAACTAGAAAAAGAAGAACAAAGACAACCCAAAACCAGCCGAAGAAAGGAGATAATAAAAATCAGAGCAGAAATAAATGAATTAGAGAACAGAAAAACTATAGAAAAAATTAATAGAACAAGGAGCTGGTTCTTTGAAAAGATCAACAAAATTGACAAACCCTTGGCAAGACTTACCAAGGAAAAAAGAGAAAGAACTCATATAAACAAATTTCAAAATGAAAGAGGAGAAATCACCATGGACACCATAGATATACAAAGAATTATTGTAGAATACTATGAAAAACTTTATGCCACTAAATTCAACAACCTAGAAGAAATAGATAAATTACTAGAACAATACAACCTTCCTAGACTGAGTCAAGAAGAAGCAGAAAGCCTAAACAGACCTATTAGTAGAGAAGAAATAGAAAAAACCATTAAAAACCTCCCCAAAAATAAAAGTCCAGGCCCTGACGGCTATACCAGCGAATTTTATCAAACATTCAAAGAAGACTTGGTTCCTATTCTACTGAAAGTCTTCCCCAAAATTGAAGAAGCAATACTTCCAAACACATTTTATGAGGCCAACATAACCTTCATACCAAAACCAGGCAAGGATGGCACAAAAAAAGAAAACTACAGACCAATATCTCTAATGAATACAGATGCTAAAATACTAAACAAAATACTAGCAAATCGAATACAACAACATATTAAAAAAATAATACATCATGATCAAGTGGGATTCATACCAGAATCTCAAGGATGGTTCAACATATGTAAAACGGTTAACATAATACACCATATAAACAAAACAAAGAACAAAAACCACATGATCCTATCAATAGACGCAGAAAAGGCTTTTGATAAAATACAACACAATTTTATGTTTAAGACTCTCAACAAAATGGGTATAGAAGGAAAATATCTCAACATGATAAAGGCCATATATGATAAACCATCAGCTAACATCATATTAAATGGCACTAAACTGAAGGCTTTCCCCCTTAAATCAGGAACAAGACAGGGTTGTCCACTCTCTCCACTCTTATTTAATGTGCTACTAGAGGTTCTAGCCAGAGCAATCAGACAAGACAAAGAAATAAAAGGTATCCATATTGGAAAAGAAGAAGTAAAGGTATCACTTTTTGCAGATGATATGATCCTATACATCAAAAACCCCAAAGAATCCACAAAAAGACTACTAGAAACAATAAGCCAATACAGTAAGGTTGCAGGATACAAAATTAACATACAGAAGTCAATAGCCTTTCTATATGCCAACAATGAAACAATTGAGAACGAACTCAAAAGAATAATCCCCTTCACGATTGCATCAAAAAAAATAAAATACTTAGGAATAAACATAACAAAGAATGTAAAGGATTTATATAATGAAAACTATAAACCATTGTTAAGGGAAATCGAAAAATATATAATGAGATGGAAGAATATACCTTGTTCTTGGATAGGAAGAATAAATATAATCAAGATGGCTATATTACCCAAAGCAATATACAAATTTAATGCAATTCCCATCAAAATTCCAATGACAATTTTTAAAGAAATAGAGCAAAAAATCATCAGATTTTTATGGAACTATAAAAAACCCTGAATAGCCAAAGCAACCCTAAAGAAAAAGAATGAAGCTGGGGGCATTACAATACCTGACTTCAAACTATATTATAGGGCCACGACAATCAAAATAGCATGGTATTGGCAGAAAAATAGACACTCAGACCAATGGAATAGAATAGAAAGTCCAGAAATAAAACCACATATATATAGTCAAATAATTTTTGATAAAGAGGCCAACAACACACAATGGAGAAAAGAAAGCCTCTTCAATAAATGGTGCTGGGAAAACTGGAAAGCCACAAGCAAAAGAATGAAACTGGACTACAGTTTGTCCCCCTGTACTAAAATTAACTCAAAATGGATCAAAGATCTAAACATAAGACCTGAAACAATTAAGTACATAGAAGAAGACATAGGTACTCAACTCATGGACCTGGGTTTTAAAGAGCATTTTATGAATTTGACTCCACAGGCAAGAGAAGTGAAGGCAAAAATTAATGAATGGGACTATATCAGACTAAGAAGTTTTTGCTCAGCAAGAGAAACTGATAACAAAATAAACAGAAAGCCAACTAAATGGGAAATGATATTTTCAAACAACAGCTCAGACAAGGGCCTAATATCCAAAATATACAAAGAACTCATAAAACTCAACAACAAACAAACAAACAATCCAATAAAAAAATGGGAAGAGGATATGAACAGACACTTCTCCCAGGAAGAAATACAAATGGCCAACAGATATATGAAAAGATGCTCATCTTCTTTAGCTATTAGAGAAATGCAAATCAAAACTGCAATGAGATACCACCTCACACCTGTTAGATTAGCTATTATTAGCAAGACAGGTAATAGCAAATGTTGGAGAGGCTGTGGAGAAAAAGGAACCCTCATACACTGTTGGTGGTACCCATGTTCTGTTTTCCAATAGTTTTATGGAAGCACAACCATACCCATGCACTCACAAACTGTAAAAATAGCTGCTTTCATTCTGTAACAGCAGAGTTGAGCAATTATAACAGTCGCTATATGGCCTGTAAAGCCTATGATATAAGTTACTTGACAGCTGACCCAGAGGAAGAGATCCAAAGACTTGAGACAGAAATTGGAGCAGATTTTTCATGAGCATTCTACACACTAATTACCTCTCTATATAACACAAGTGAGGATCCCAAACACACTCCCTTCCATGAGGCCTTGAGAAACACACTGGTGAAGAACATTGTTCAGACAGCACTAAAAGCATTCTAGCAGTTGTTCTCTCTGGACCAAGCATGCTGATGGAAGATGCTGCATTTGAAATGTTCAATCTTGTTTCAACCGAGTATTAGGATTCTAGGATGGCAGAAGAAAAAGCAGCATTTATTCCCCTGACACAAAGCAGGCACAGTAACCATAGGAGGCAGCAGAGACAATGTGGTAACCACAATGAACTCATCTATAAGTACCTATGATACCCACTAAATGATCATGGCATTTCTTTCTTTTTTTCTCCTATTTATTTATTTATTTATTTATTTATTTTTGAGAGGAAGGGAGATAGTGAGACAGACTGCTGCATGTGCCCTGACTGGCATCCATCCAGTAACCCCTGTCTGGGGCCAATGCTCAAATCAACTGAGCTATTTTTAGTACCTGAGGCCAATGCTTGAATGAATCGACCACTGGCTGCAGAAGAGGAAGACGGAGAGAAGGTGGGGGGACATAAAGTTGCTTCTCCTATGTGCCCTGATTGGGAATAGAACCCAGGACATCTATACGCCAGGCCAACACTCTATCCATTGAGCCAACTGTCCAGGGCCAACATTTCTAAGATTAAAAGTATAACACACTACTTGATTTTTATAACAAAGATCTTCAGATCTTGTAAATAGAGGCCTGGTTTAAACTACCAGTTGTCAAACCCCACAGTGAATTACCAGACCTAACAGCCCCTGATACCAGGAAGACTGGTACCCTTGCCAAAGCATCCTACAATATCACAAATAACTACCTTTAGGTACTCCTCAAAATCATTTCAATGAGACCTATAACCATTCACCAAAGAAAAATGGGCCCCGGCGGGGGGCGGGAGTGAAATACTCAGTCCACTGAGGAATGGACATTGCCTCTTAGACACAAATTCTCACTTAGAATGTCACTCTCATCCATAGTTACATATTTCTTAGAGAGAAACTCTTGTACCTGTGAACTGAGATATGTACCAAATATTCACCTTAGTAATACAGAAAAAGAAAGGGAACGGGATGATTAGAAATCATCCAAATGTCACCAGACCAGGTAACTCAGTTGGATGGAGTGTCATCTTGATACACCATAGTTGTGAGTTTGATCCCCAGTAGGAGCACATAAATGAATCAACCAATTCTCTCTCTAAAAATATGTAAATAAATTTTTTTGAAATTATATTTAAAAAGCCTGACTGGTGGTGGTGCAGTGGATAAGCATCAACCTGGAATGCTGAGGTCTTCAACTCAAAGCCCTGAGGTCATTGGCTCTGAGCATGGGCTTGTCAGCGCTGAGTTACTGGCTTGAGTGGGGGAATGAATAGTCTACATGACCCCAAATCTCCCTAGCTTGAGCCCAAAGGTCACTAGCATGAAAAGCCCAAGGTTGTTGGCTTGAGCAAGGGGACGCTGTCTCAGTCCTGCTCAAGGCATATACAAAAAGTAATCAATGTACAACAGAAGTGAAAGGAACTATGAGTTGATGCTATCGCCCTCTCTCTCCCTTCTCTCTCTCTCTCTCTCTCTCAAAAATCATCCAAATATTATTAATTAAAGAATGAATATATAGTGTAATATGTATAAAGTGGAATGCAGGGTTACAAGAATGAAAGAATATAGCTTCCCACAACATGGACGAATATCACAAAACATAAAAAGCACACAGTAATAGAATACATAGAGCTGTATATTGTTTAGGATTATGGTGCAAAATTATTTTAAAAAACAAAATGACAAATATAGAATTCAAGACTGTGTTTCCATGATGAGAATAAGCAGGAAGTAAGACTGGGGAGAGACACGGGGGCTCTAACTGTATTTGTTCTGTTCTATTCCTGAAACTGAGTGCAGTACAGACATCAATTCCATTGTTCTAAAAACTGTAGGTATTGTTTCTCTTTTTATGTATTATGTAATCAGAGTTAATGGCAGACATCAGCAAGACTATATAGAGAACACTACTAAGAGCTCAGATCCATCCAGAATAAACATTTGGGCCACCCCACCCATTTCAGAATCCTTAGCTGATGAAGTACTAATTAAAGGCAAGAAGGGAAGATGAAAACGTGGTAGAAAAGAAAGTTATGAATACCATTTCCAGTCTCACGACCCTTACTTCCTTTCTTGTGACATCATGTAAATATTGGAGATTGTGTCTATAACTAACATCCTTTTCCCCTCTCACTTTACCCCACCAACTTACACCACGTAATAATAGTTACATTTACAGTTTAAGATATAGGTTGCACAATATTGATATGAGACAACAGAAGAACTAGAAAAAGCAGACATCTGCCAGAGATCCTGACTTGAAAGAGGATGCAGTAACTAAGGAGAATGTGGATTCCTCCTTTAGAAGAAGACAGGTATATTTTCAGAGGTATGAGAAATATCAGCATTGATTTTGGCAGAAACAAAAGATATATGCTAATGTTGGACCATCAAGGGAAGTGTAGTTAATGTTTGTCTTATTTTTACTTTCTAGCATCTGAACGTATTTTCCATGTGAATAGAGTTCCCACCACCAGAAACTTGGAGGGAAGCAGATCCCACCACCACACACAGAAGGTAAAAATGCCAATGGTCACCTTATTAGCCCTATTGCAGGTAAGCCTTCAGAACATGACTTCTGCCTGACCCAACAGTCCTACTTAGGGTTTTTACACCAACCCTAGTAATACAAGAAAACAGAGAAAGTAATAGGGGTCCCCTCAATAGCAACAAAGTCCAATTTCTACAGGTAGTGCTTGCAGCATCCACTGTGAAAAGTCTGAGGCAATGGTCTGAGAAGCCAAATGTCTTCATTGTTTGACTGAAGTGGCAGTACTATCCTTAAGGACACAATGTGGCCTGGGTTGTAGCTGCCTCAGCTCCCTTCTAGCTGTTCACATTCTGATCTGAGTTCTCCTGATCTATCAGAGCTTTTAAAGAATAGCCAACATATTTTCAAAAATCCCTTTTTTCCTAAAATAAGACAGACATTTTATTTTGATTACTGAAAATACACTAGCCAATCCACATGTGTATTTTTTCTCTATATATATCTCAGTCTTTGTGAAATTATGTAAACACTCAATATTTGAAGAACAGCTCCAAGATTCAGTCACACATAGAAGTTTATTGCGTGTTATTTTATTTACTAATGTATTTTTTTTTTTTAGCAAGAGAGACAGAGAAAGAGACAGAGAGAGGAACAGATGGGGACAGAAAGGCAGGAAGGGAGAGAGAAGAGAAGCATCAATTCTTCATTGTAGCTCCTTAGTTGTTCATTGATTGCTTTCTCTTATGTGTCTTGACCAGGCAGGGGGTGGTCCCAGCAGAATGAGTGACCCCTTGCTCAAGCCAGTGACCTTGGGCTTCGAGCCAGAGACCTTTGGGCTCAAGCCAGCGACCATGGGGTCAGGTCTATGATCCTACACTCAAGCCAGCAACTCCATACTCAAGCCAGATGAGCCCACGCTCAAGCTAGCAACATAAGGATTTTGAACCTGGGTCCTCTGCATCCCAGTCCAATGCTCTGTGCACTGCACCATGGCCTGGTCAGGCTGTATTTCCTTTTTGTGTATGTATTTATATGAGAATAACCTCAACCATTTATCAAACATCTACTCTATGGTCACTCCAGTGAGAAAGAGTGATAAGCATCACCTAGAATCTACAGAGGGTTTTATAGTTGAATAAGTGCTTAAATGTTCAACTACATGACCAGAGTCTACTAAAGCATTCAATATGATGCTTTATTTCACTTACCAGCCACTCAAATCACATGGTTCTTAGCAACAATGTAGCACAATTCCATTTACTGAGTTCTAAGTATACTTCAGGCATAATGCTAGGGGCTTAGTATATTTCTCTGTATTTCTAACCTTCACAACAATTATTTTAAAAAGGTATTATTATTTCCACATTTGAGATGAAGAAGTGAGGCCCATACTGATCAACTGACATTCAACTGATCTTGGTGGAAAAATGTTTTGTCTCCAACACCTAATGCCTTCCACATTCCCTTCCTCCAACTCTGCAAGTTGCTATGATTGCCTGGTTACTTCGTATATGCTACTCAAAACATCTGGTCAGAATAACTAAAGAGGCCCTGGCCAGTTGGCTCAGTGGTAGAGCATTGACCCGGCATGTGGATGTCCTGGATTCGCTTCCTGGTCAGGGCACACAGGAGAAGCATTCTCCATCCCTCCTCCTTTCACTTTTGTCTCTCGTTCTCTTTCTCTCATCTCCTCCTCTCCTGCAGCTATGGCTTGATTGGAGCAAGTTGGCCCTGGGCACTGAGGATGACTCCATGGCCCCTGTCTTAGGCACTAGAATGGCTCCATTTGTTACGAAGCAAGGGCCCCAGATGGGGAAAACCTGATGTGAAAAATGCTATACTAGCTAATGGAAAATTGATAGTATTGGCAAATGAGTTATTTGTTCACATCTAAGAAAACAGGCTGTGAATGTAGAGTGTTATCAATTAGCACATAATTAAAAATGGAACTTGGGTAATAG
Source organism: Saccopteryx leptura (assembly GCF_036850995.1). Taxonomy (NCBI): domain Eukaryota; kingdom Metazoa; phylum Chordata; class Mammalia; order Chiroptera; family Emballonuridae; genus Saccopteryx; species Saccopteryx leptura. The sequence goes on from NC_089505.1 coordinate 172,121,676, forward strand.
TAGATGACTTGTTTTTTTGTGTGTTTTTTTTTTATAATAATTTTATTTTTTTAGTGGGTGACATCAATAAATCAGGATACATATATTCAAAGATAACAAGTCCAGGTTATCTTGTCGTTCAATTATGTTGCATACCCATCACCCAAAGTCAGATTGTCCTCTGTCACCTTCTATCTTGTTTTCTTTGTGCCCCTCTCCCTCCCCCTTTCCCTCTCCCATTCCCCCCTCCCCCCCGTAACCACCACACTCTTATCAATGTCTCTTAGTTTCACTTTTATGTCCCACCTATGTATGGAATAATGCAGTTCCTGGTTTTTTCTGATTTACTTATTTCGCTTCGTATCATGTTATCAAGATCCCACCATTTTGCTGTAAATGTTCCCATGTCATCATTTCTTATGGCTGAGTAGTATTCCATAGTGTATATGTGCCACATCTTCTTTATCCAGTCATCTATTGACGGGCTTTTTGGTTGTTTCCATGTCCTGGCCACTGTGAACAATGCTGCAATAAACATGGGGCTGCATGTGTCTTTACGTATCAATGTTTCTGAGTTTTTGGGGTATATACCCAGTAGAGGGATTGCTGGGTCATAAGGTAGTTCTATTTTCAGTTTTTTGAGGAACCACCATACTTTCTTCCATAATGGTTGTACTACTTTACATTCCCACCAAGAGTGTATGAGGTTCCTTTTTCTCCACAGCCTCTCCAACATTTGCTATTACCTGTCTTGCTAATAATAGCTAATCTAACAGGTGTGAGGTGGTATCTCATTGCAGTTTTGATTTGCATTTCTCTAATAGCTAAAGAAGATGAGCATCTTTTCATATATCTGTTGGCCATTTGTATTTCTTCCTGGGAGAAGTGTCTGTTCATGTCCTCTTCCCATTTTTTTATTGGATTGTTTGTTTGTTTGTTGTTGAGTTTTATGAGTTCTTTGTATATTTTGGATATTAGGCCCTTGTCTGAGCTGTTGTTTGAAAATATCATTTCCCATTTAGTTGGCTTTCTGTTTATTTTGTTATCAGTTTCTCTTGCTGAGCAAAAACTTCTTAGTCTGATATAGTCCCATTCATTAATTTTTGCCTTCACTTCTCTTGCCTGTGGAGTCAAATTCATAAAATGCTCTTTAAAACCCAGGTCCATGAGTTGAGTACCTATGTCTTCTTCTATGTACTTAATTGTTTCAGGTCTTATGTTTAGATCTTTGATCCATTTTGAGTTAATTTTAGTACAGGGGGACAAACTGTAGTCCAGTTTCATTCTTTTGCTTGTGGCTTTCCAGTTTTCCCAGCACCATTTATTGAAGAGGCTTTCTTTTCTCCATTGTGTGTTGTTGGCCTCTTTATCAAAAATTATTTGACTATATATATGTGGTTTTATTTCTGGACTTTCTATTCTATTCCATTGGTCTGAGTGTCTATTTTTCTGCCAATACCATGCTGTTTTGATTGTCGTGGCCCTATAATATAGTTTGAAGTCAGGTATTGTAATGCCCCCAGCTTCATTCTTTTTCTTTAGGATTGCTTTGGCTATTCGGGGTTTTTTATACTTCCATATAAATCTGATGATTTTTTGCTCCATTTCTTTAAAAAATGTCATTGGAAGTTTGATGGGAATTGCATTAAATTTGTATATTGCTTTGGGTAATATAGCCATCTTGATTATATTTATTCTTCCTATCCAAGAACAAGGTATATTCTTCCATCTCATTATATATTTTTCGATTTCCCTTAACAATGGTTTATAGTTTTCATTATATAAATCCTTTACATTCTTTGTTATGTTTATTCCTAAGTATTTTATTTTTTTTGTTGCAATCGTGAAGGGGATTATTCTTTTGAGTTCATTCTCAATTGTTTCATTGTGCCTGACCTATGGTGGCGCAGTGGATAAAGCGTCGGCCTGGAAATGCTGAGGTCGCCGGTTCGAAACCCTGGGCTTGCCTGGTCAAGGCACATATGGGAGTTGATGCTTCCAGCTCCTCCCCCCTTCTCTCTCTGTTTCTCCTCTCTCTCTCTCTGTCTCTCCCTCTCCTCTCTAAAATGAATAATAAAAAAAAATAAAATTAAATTGTTTCATTGTTGGCATATAGAAAGGCTATTGACTTCTGTATGTTAATTTTGTATCCTGCAACCTTACTGTATTGGCTTATTGTTTCTAGTAGTCTTTTTGTGGATTCTTTGGGGTTTTTGATGTATAGGATCATATCATCTGCAAAAAGTGATACCTTTACTTCTTCTTTTCTGATATGGATGCCTTTTATTTCTTTGTCTTGTCTGATTGCTCTGGCTAGAACCTCTAGTAGCACATTAAATAAGAGTGGAGAGAGTGGACAACCCTGTCTTGTTCCTGATTTAAGGGGGAAAGCCTTCAGTTTAGTGCCATTTAATATGATGTTAGCTGATGGTTTATCATATATGGCCTTTATCATGTTGAGATATTTTCCTTCTATACCCATTTTGTTGAGAGTCTTAAACATAAAATTGTGTTGTATTTTATCAAAAGCCTTTTCTGCGTCTATTGATAAGATCATGTGGTTTTTGTTCTTTGTTTTGTTGATATGGTATATTACGTTAACCGTTTTACGTATGTTGAACCATCCTTGAGATTCTGGGATGAATCCCACTTGATCATGATGTATTATTTTTTTAATATGTTGTTGTATTCGATTTGCTAGTATTTTGTTTAGTATTTTAGCATCTGTATTCATTAGAGATATTGGTCTGTAGTTTTCTTTTCTTGTGCCATCCTTGCCTGGTTTTGGTATGAGGGTTATATTGGCCTCATAAAATGTGTTTGGAAGTATTGCTTCTTCTTCAATTTTTTGGAAGACTTTGAGTAGAACAGGAACCAAGTCTTCTTTGAATGTTTGATAAAATTCGCTGGTATAGCCGTCAGGGCCTGGACTTTTATTTTTGGGGAGGTTTTTAATGGTTTTTTCTATTTCTTCTCTACTAATAGGTCTGTTTAGGCTTTCTGCTTCTTCTTGACTCAGTCTAGGAAGGTTGTATTGTTCTAGGAATGTATCCATTTCTTCTAGGTTGTTGAATTTAGTGGCATAAAGTTTTTCCTAGTATTCTACAATAATTCTTTGTATATCTACGGTGTCCGTGGTGATTTCTCCTCTTTCATTTTGAAATTTGTTTATATGAGTTCTTTCTCTTTTTTCCTTGGTAAGTCTTGCCAAGGGTTTGTCAATTTTGTTGATCTTTTCAAAGAACCAGCTCCTTGTTCTATTAATTTTTTCTATAGTTTTTCTGTTCTCTAATTCATTTATTTCTGCTCTGATTTTTATTATCTCCTTTCTTCGGCTGGTTTTGGGTTGTCTTTGTTCTTCTTTTTCTAGTTCCTTAAGGTGTGAAGTTAAGTGGTTCACTTGGGCTCTCTCTTGTTTGTTCATATATGCCTGAAGTGATATGAACTTCCCTCTTATCACTGCTTTTGCTGCATCCCATAGATTCTGATATGTCGTATTGTCATTTTCATTAGTCTGTATATATCTTTTGATCTCTGCACTTATTTCTTCTTTGACCCATTCATTTTTTAAAAGTATGTTGTTTAGTTTCCACATTTTTGTGGGATATTTTTCCTCTTTTTTGCAGTTGAATTCTAGTTTCAAGGCTTTATGATCAGAAAATATGCTTGGTACAACTTTGATTTTTTTGAATTTGCTGATGTTGTTTTTGTAGCCCAACATATGGTCAATTCTTGAGAATGATCCATGTACACTGGAGAAAAATGTATACTCAGTCACTTTGGGATGAAATGTCCTGTAGATGTCTATCATATCCAGGTGCTCTAGTGTTTTGTTTAAGGCCGCTATGTCTTTGTTGATTCTCTGTTTGGATGACCGATCTAGAGCCGTCAGCGGTGTATTGAGGTCTCCAAGTATGATTGTATTTTTGTCAGTTTTTGTTTTAAGATCAATAAGTAGCTGTCTTATATATTTTGGTGCTCCTTGGTTTGGTGCATATATATTAAGAATTGTTATGTCTTCTTGATTCAGTGTCCCCTTAGCCATTATGAAATGGCCATTTTTGTCTCTGAGTACTTTTCCTGTCTTGTAGTCAGCATTATCTGAAATGAGTATTGCTATACCTGCTTTTTTTTGGATGTTATTTGCTTGGAGTATTGTTTTCCAGCCTTTCACTTTGAATTTGTTTTTATCCTTGTTACTTAGATGAGTTTCCTGTAGGCAGCATACAGTTGGATTTTCTTTTTTAATCCATTCTGCTACTCTGTGCCTTTTCTTTGGTGAGTTTAATCCGTTTACATTTAGTGTAATTATTGACACTTGTGAGTTCCCTATTGCCATTTTATAGATTGCTTTCTGTTATTTTTGTGTCTTGTTTGATCCTTCTCTTTCGTTTTTCTATCTTTTGTTTTTATTTGGTTGTATTCCATACATCTTTCCTCTGTTGCTATCTTTTTTATCTCATGTGCTTCTGTGGTGGTTTTTTCAATGGTGGTTACCTTTGAGTAATGAAAAGGGTCCCTACCCTGTTCATTGTAGCGAACTATTTTGTGAGTACTTTTGCATTCCATCGTCCTTTGCTACTGTTAATCTCCATCTTCTCCCTCCACCTTTCTTTTTGTTGTCGTCACAGTTTAAATTTGGTTTTATTGTGTTCTTCTTGGAGCTTTTACTTGTGGCTTTGTTTTGTTGTTTTTTTTGTTCTTTGTATCTGATTGGAGAACCCCCTTTAGTAATTCCTGGAGTGGGGGTTTTCTGATGATAAATTCCCTCATCTTTTCTGTATCTGTGAATGTTTTTATTTCTCCTTCATATTTGAAGGATAGCTTTGATGGGTATAGTATTCGTGGCTGAAAGTTCCTCTCTTTCAGGACTTTAAATATTGAGGTCCACTCTCTTCTAGCTTGTAGAGTTTCTGCTGAGAAATCTGATGATAATCTAATGGGCCTTCCTTTATATGTTGTATTCTTCTTTTCCCTGTCTGCCTTGAGAATTTTTTCTTTGCTGTTGGTTTGTGTCAATTTCATTATGATATGCTTTGGAGTAGGTTTGTTGGGGTTAAGAAAACTCGGAGTTCTGTTTGCTTCTTGACCTTGAGGCTTTAGTTCTTTCCACAGGCTTGGAAAGTTCTCATCTATTATTTGTTTGAGTATGTTCTCCATTCCATTTTCTCTCTCTTCTCCCTCTGATATACCTATTATTCTTATGTTATTCTTTTTGATGGAGTCAGATAATTCTTGTAGGGCTATCTCATTTTTTTTAATTTTTGAGTCTCTTTCTTCTTCTCTCTGTTGTGCCTCAAGTTGCTTGTCTTCTATTTCACTAATCCTCTCTTCTATCTGACCTGTTCTATTAGTTTAGCTTGTTACTTTGTTTTTCAGCTCGTGAATTGAGTTTTTCATCTTTGTTTGATTTGTTTTTATAGTTTCAATTTCCTTGGACATATATTCTTTGTGTTCATTGAGTTGTTATCTGAGCTCCCTAAATTGTCTTTCTGTGTTTTCTTGTATATCTCAGAGGATTTTTAGGATTTCTATCTTGAATTCTCTGTCATTTAGCTCCAAGGTTTCCAATATATTAAAATTTTTCTCCATAGATTTTTCCTCATCTAGCTGTGTTACCTCTCTTTCTTTTGTATCCATGATATTCGATTTTCTCTTCCTTAATGGCATCTGAGGGTGGTTTTGTTGATAGTATTAATGAGATTTAATAAAGAATAAAAAGTTAAAAAAAATAAATCGAAAAGTTGTTTTTTTTAAAAAATTAATAATGAAATAAAGAAAAATAAAATAAAATAAAAATTTTAATAAAAGGAAATTATTCCCCCCCCCTCCTTTTTTCCTCTCCTCTCCTCTCCCCTCTTTCTTGAGAAAATGTTGTGGTAAACTGTGAATTATAACAAACAATGCCTGTAATGGAGGGCCTGAATTGGGGAAAAGTAATAAAGGGGCAAAAAAAAAAAAGAAAAAAGAAGGGGGCATGGACCCACAAAAAGCAAATAAGGAAAAAATTTGGGTCAAGAATAAAATGATTTGCTTTTAGGTGTTGGTTGACTAAGAGTTATGATGAGAGGAATAAGAGGAAAACAGAAAAATGGGGCGACAAATTAAAAAATTACTATTGTATTTAGTGGAACAAGAACTAGATAAAATGGAGAGCCAGGGATGGGAGCACTGCTAGTGAGTTAAAAAGGTGAAGTAAAAACCCCCCAAAATGCCACAAACATAAGTTTGAGTCCCAGATAAGATAATTTGTTTGTTATTGAGGTTTGAATGAGAGGAGATGTAAAGGAGAAAGGAAGAAACTAATATAGAGGGAGAAAAGAAAGAGAGAGAGAGAATGAAAGAGGGAACCACTAAAAGAAGAAAAAAGAAAAAAGAGGAGAGAGAGAGAGAGTTAAGGGTTTTGGAGTGCAACCCTCATAGAGAGAAAGGAAGAGGAGAGAAAAGATAATGGGAGATGTAACACTTATGGGTAGTGTAGTTCAAGGAGAGGAGAGAGTAAGACCGGTAGACAGTTAAACGACCAAATTGGAGGAGGAAAAAAATATCAAGAATGAAGATAAGAGAAACAAACGAACAAATATAATAAAATGGGATAGGTTATAAAGTCTGCAGATTATTCTTGATTTTGAGAGGTTATCTTCTTGCTTTTTCTTTTCTCTCCCTCTTCCTGGTCGGTGACTCTGTACCCTGGGTTCTGCCCCTTTGGCACACTCAGGTAGAGGTTTGCAGTTGATAAGTCTCTATGGTGATGTCATGTATTGTGCTTCAGTCTCGTTGGCAGTCGAGGCTCATTAGCATTTATAGGCTCCGACAATGAGAGAGTCCGTGTTCCTGGAGCCTTTCTCCTAGTCTTTCCTTCCTCAATTAGTAGCCTGATAATCCAGCTATGGGGTTGCTGCTGCCTCTGCCTGGATAGTAAGAGGCTCAAAGAGCTGGCAGCTCCCCACTCTATTTCCAGTCAGCACAGGGCTCTGGGTAAGGCTCAGTCAGTCAGAGCTGCTAGCATAATCAGGTGGGATTTCCGCCCACTCAAAGACCTCTGGCTCTGCCACTCTGTCCGGTAACACAGGCGGGCGCCTACTTCCGGGGCGCTTGGAGGAAACTCTCGCTCACTATCTGTGTGCGCAGACCAGGATATCCGGCCAGCAGTCTCACGTTCTGAGTGAAACCCCCAACCACATGGGAAAGTTGCAGCGTTGGAATTGGCTCTCGCTCCGTCCCCGTGCGCAGCTTTTGCAAGGCACTGGGGCGGCCCGAGATTCCGCTTTGGCCCACACAAAGGCCCCTGAATCTGCCCCTCTGTCTGATAACACAGGCGCGCACTGCTGAGGCACTCGGAGGAATCTCTCGTTCACTATCTGCGCGCACACCAGGATATGAGGCCGGCCGCGTTTCCCTCTGAGTGAATCCCCTACCAGCACGGAAAAGTTCCACTGTTGGAATTAGTTCTCGCTCCCTCCCATGCGTGGCTTTCCCAGGGTGCTGGGGCTGCCCAGAGATTCCACTTTCGGCCCACAGAAAGGCCTCTGACTCTGCCTCTCTGTGGGGTAACACGGGCACCCACTCCCGGGGCTTAGGAAGAAATTTCTCACCCACTATCTGCGCGCTGACCAGGAGATTGGGTAAAATGGCTGCCCCGCCTGTCTTTCTTTGTCTGGGTTTGGCGTGAGTGTTAGCTTGTATTGCCCGGGTTGCCACAGGATCAGTTTTTCCTCGGCTTGGATCGCCATGCCACAGCCTGGTTCGGCCATTTGTGCCACGGCCTGGATCTATTCACCCCCTTTGCCCACCTCAGTTTCTATATTCACGGATCCCAGAGAAAGCTGCCCTGTTTAGGTTAGTGAGGAAGGGGGAGCATTTCTTACTCCCTAATTCCTTCGGGGTTTGGTTATATATTTAGCCAATTTTTCGCTCTATCATACCTTTGGGTGTATTGCGAAACATCTGGAGGCTCCAAGGATAGGTTTTTCTGTTTCTGGTTGAAGATCTTGTTGAGTTTTGGGGGAGATTTATCAGTATCGCTTCCTACCCTGCCATTACTCTGACGTCATCTTGTATGTCGATGACTTGTTTTATAACAATTTCTATACATTAAGTAGTATAATCTGAACTAGCAAAGATGGCCATGGAGGTCCATAAATCTTTGAAACTCAAAAATACTTACTGTTAGAAGATGAGAAAACACACACTAAGCAGCACAGACTGACTGCCTTTAGAATTTCCTAGAGACAAGCGTTCCAGGTTAAACATTAGTCATTGCAAATATACCAAGTCAATTTAATTTCCTCTTTCCCACAATCCCTCACCATTTAGTTTTTCCCCCAGCTAACAGGTGGGCTGAAATCAACCTTATTTCAACAAACCAAACATCTAAACTATGTAATCATGGATGACATCTGGGCTTGATCTGGCTGGCTGCTTAAAAAGGAGTCTTTCACAATGACAAATGAGAATTTCACTGTTGACCAACCTAAACACAAAGGCACACCACCTTTGTACATCATGCTGAAATCAACCAAAGGCAAATAAATAGCCCTACCTTAAAAAATTGCCTCCATCCATCCATTTTGAAGTACACTGAAATATGTATTATTTTACACATAAAGATAAGACTTTCCAATATGTTTTTCCAGTATGGTGATAGGTGAAGGCTGAATTTCACTTACACTCTTGCCCATGCCTTAACCAACACCACAGCTGAAATGACAGCTGGATGATGGGGGACAGTCTGGGGACAGAGACTGTCCCACGGGGTCTAAGCTCAAGTCCTCAGCTTCACTGCACAGTGTTCACACAAGGCTACTCCACCAGAAAAGGAGCCCAAGGATTTGATGCTGCTCTGTGCTACTCTGGATCTTTGAAACAAAGTTAGACATGTGAAGAGTAAACACAAACACACAGAGAATTTGTTCTACATTAGAGAGAAATAAAATTTAAACTGCCTAAACTAAGTTTCTATATTCTAATGAAAAATCAATGCATTGTCACAGATAAATTCACGCACTTATTTCTTATTACTGATTCCTCTGAGTTTCACTTCTCTTATTCCTTTAACACATCCCTCTCTTGGCTTTTCTTTTCTGGGTGTACAATGTGTGGAGAAAAAATGAAACATCTCTTTGAATGGCTGCTGTATCTGTAGAGGATGCAAAGTTACCTTCAGTTCTAAATACAAAACCTCACTCCAAAACAAGAATTTTCTCCAAACCCTTTGTTTTAATGGAGTTGCTTCAAAAAATTTTTTAATATTTTGACTAGGATTTCCAGCAAATTGCAGCACATGCTTATTACTGGCATTGAGGATCTCTCTGAAACTTGAGAAATCACAACAGAAGGGACCATCGTGGACTGCTGCCAGTCACTCCCCAGTTCTCTCCCTCACACAGCTTCCTGCATGGAAGAGGCGGCAATCTGGGCAGTAGACCTTTGGGGTTTCCATGGAAGCTTCTGACAGCAATCCAACCCACAAAACCTCATATTAGAGGACATTTTGTAAATCAAGTCAATCTCAATTCATCTCACCATCTTGGTATACAACTGAATTATGCAAATCAGAAGAATGTATTTATATTTTAAAATATATAGAAAGAAGATATGACACTTTCTTTCAATGAGTATTTAGTAGACTTCACCAGTTTAAAATTTTATTTCTTTCAATCTGACTTAAATTCTTCAACATTCACACCACGGCTTAATTTTGTTGCCCCCTTTGCGGTATCCAGCAGTGATGGAGAAGAACTAGTCACCATATTCTTTGTCAATATTGAAGCCAATTATTAATTAGGTCCAAATGAATTATTTTCTTCCCTTGGGCTAACAATCTCTGGCATTATTTTTCAATCATTGTATTCTTTTTCTTGTAGCTTTTCCTTAAAAGCATTTTTCAGGGTCCTCCTCCTACAATTAGCTTGTTGTAATGTCTGATTGGCACATGGTCAGTGTCTTTTTACATCTTGATGGCTAGAATCCATCAAGCCTGGCATTCAGCAGGCTCTTAATAAATATCCTTGATAAAATGTGAAATCATAAATGAGCAACGCTCAGTAAATGGTTGAGTATAATTTGTCTTCCTTGCTATCTATGTAGTCATGTTTTGCTATTAGTCCTACATATGGAAATAGTCACAATTCTGGAATCTTTTGACTTAACCAGAAAACTCAATAAGCTCCTTTTAACAATTATTCTAAATTAGGAACAGCCTGACTAGGCGGTGGTGCAGTGGATGGAGCGTCGGGCTGGGATGCAGAGGACCCAGGTTCGAGACCCTGAGGTCGCCAACTTGAGCGTGGGCTCATCTGGTTTGAGCAAAGCTCATCAGCTTGGACCCAAGGTCGCTGGCTCAAGCAAGGGGTTACTTGGTCTGCTGAAGGCCCATGGTCAAGGCACATATGAGAAAGCAATCAATGAACAACTAAGGTGTCACAATGCGCAATGAAAAACTGATGATTGATGCTTCTCATCTCTCCGTTCCTGTCTGTCTGTCTCTGTCTATCCCTCACTCGGACTCTCTCTCTGTCTCTGTAAAAAAACAAAATAAAATAAAAATTAAAAAAAAATAAAAATAAAAATAAAGTAGGAACAGAAGTAGTAATTTACTAGTAAGTAAGAGCACAAGTATCCATCAATCAAAAGCTTGGTAAACCTTGGAAGAACTTCAAAGCATACTACATATTCCTAAAATTTTGTCTTCTATGTTTCTGAATCTTCTGCAGTGTAAGAACAAAAAGTTCTTCTCTGTTCAGTAGGGGCTGCTGTTGGAGTGGTCAAAATGACCTATTCTAAGGGGGACTTAACTGAAATTTCTCATTGAGTATAGTTTGATATTTTAATTAAGTAGCATTTTTAAGCATAGACATTTAGCTAGCATTTAACTATTTTATTAGATACTTTTTCTATTTTTTCTTAAAAGGCTGATAATTATTTACTAAATGTTTATTAAATGTATATGTTTATTTAGAACTTTTACTATAAATAAAAAATTATAATGTTCTAATTTGCATGCCCTCCAATTTTACATTCAATTTCCTAAAATCATGTCTAAATGTCAAGTAGAGAGAATGCAAGATATTTGGAACCACCGCCATGATACATGTTAACGGACAAACTAAAATCACCAAACTTCTAGCTTTTTAGGAGTGCTAATTATAGTAATTAATGGGTATTTTTCATTAGACCAATATTTTCCAGGTTGATGTGAACATCTCTTTTTCATTCTTATTCAAACATCACACAGAAACACACACACATCAGTTCAATACCAAGAAAATGCAAAAGAAAAAAGTGCGAAAGAAAACTGAAATGTAGCCAGTTGTCTCTTTAACAGAAAACTCTGTCTTCATAGAGCCTCAGCAAGGCCATACTCAACTTGGATCGCCATGACCACTGATGTGAACTGGCTCCCTGAAAGAACACTTCTTGTTTAGCAGTTACATTGGAGAGGTGGGTAAGGGTATAAAATAAAAAAGTGGGGGAGAGGCTTCAATTATTGTTGAAAGAACTCACAAAGGGGGGTTTTATTTTCTTTGATTTTTTAATACATTAGAAAACCTGACTAATAAAATCTGGAAATCTTCTCCCAAGTTCAAGAAAGAAATATTTTGGTGTTTAACTGTTTAGTAGTTCCCCTTTTGAACCCAGAATTCCCAGGCTAAAGATTAGTGAGTTAAACCACATAGTCCCACGCCTTTCTACAATATGGTTAATAATTAACACCCAATTTAATGTCTAGAATCCCATTCCCAACCAAAAGTCTTTAAGTAACATATCCCATAGTATATTTCACTAGAGATTCTGCCTAATGATTAAACTGAAATGTGAAGTTTTTAATACCGATATTCAAAACCTTATAGACATTCACTGGAGCAACCCCCCTGAAGTATAACCCATGCCCCCACAAACTTTTCAGACAAAGCAAAGCATTGAGGGTTTTGAAAACTCTCTTCCTCTCTCCCGTCCTCTCCAAGGTATCCCTGCAGTGTTCCAATCCACTAAGAAAAAACAATGTTTATCCAAATGTTCCTCAAATGAAAATCTAAAATGAGTGGGCGGATTCAGGAGGATTCAGTATGACAGTTTATCCAACAAGGAGATTTCCACTACTTGAGGACACATTCATTAGGGTCTGACTTCTGATTTCAATCTCAGTTTGTTCTGTAAGGCAGCACTCCTCAGAACTACATATAACACACTCACCCACAGATGGGTCACTTGGAGGAAGTCGAGCATGACCTTTTCTGTTCTCTCTCCTTGCCTATCACTGTGCGTATGACTGGCATAGTTAAATATAAATGTGAGTAAAGCGGTAAAATTTAGCCTCTTCTGCTAACCCTGAGAATAAAGAGTAGGAAGATTCAAGTTAACAAAATAAAGCTCTCAATTGTCTGTATTAGAAATCAGTAGGAACTTGGGCTGGGAGGGGGGAGCAGAGAAGTGCTGTATGGGAGGAGAAAAAGAGAGAGAAGGCCAAGAAACAGGCCAAAAGCTGGAAACTGGGTTCATAAATAAAACCAAGGTGTTATTAAGAATGAGAAAATCTGACATCAAGTTTTGAGTTGTTGATTCTTCTATACAACCTAGAAAACCTACCCCATTTGAAAACCAGTGGTAAATTTCACCACACACAAACTTGTATGAATAGAGTATTTGTGTGGACATCAGTGAAAAGGTTTTACCTCTGAGTTGGTGGGGTCTTAAAGAGACAGAAGCTATAGGAGAACAAGACAGTCCAGAAACTCAACTACCATTTTGGAAGCAGAAGTCCATAAGAGGTGAGCGTGAGACAATAATCCCTGAAGGACTTCACAGAAATCTTGAGGAAAATGTTGGACATTCCAACTAAGTTTAAATACAGGTTTAAAATAAAAATTAAACTAAGTTTAAATTAAAAATTAAATAAAATAATAGAATAAGTAAATGCAGGTTTAAACTAATTTTATCCTGATCATAAGGAGATGGACAACCGTAGTTGTTGATTTCGGTCACAATTAGTTTAGGTGTTTATAACTCTGGGAAAAAGGAACTAATTTTCCAGAAATTAAGTGTTTATTACTCCTCAAAAATTAGTCCATTTCCTGACCCACTATTAATAATGTAGTTCAAAAACTGTTTAGCCCTGAAAATACAGCTCTTGAATTAAAGAAGTCTACCTTACACCAAGTTCTGCAACAAAGATCAGTGTTGGCAGAGTTAAAATCGAAGCACAGCAGGCAAGGAAGACTAAAGAGCATAAGCTCCATGAGGTCAGGGCCACGTGTTTGGTGTCCAAGTGACACACACAATGCCTGGAATAAAACAGGTACACAATAACCCCTGAGTGAATAGCAGTCATTTAATATAGCTCCAAATCATACTAATGTGACAATAAATGTATCACACAAAGGTTTAAGCACAACTAATTTTAGCCCTGAAACAAAATCTAAACAGGTAGTGGCCATGACTACTGTTGAGTTATTTGAGACATCCCACTCCTATGCAAAATGCAGAATAATCAGGCATGCATGAGGCAAACAGACCTCTCCTTTAAGTGCGTGATGGGGAACATTCAAAACTATAGAATTAAAATGATTACCAGCCTATTAACACTAGGTACAGTACAGCATTAGCAGACCTCAAGAGACTTATGATCAAACAGGCAGTTTCGATGCAGATGCTAATGCCTGACCATCTAATGACTGCCAGGAACAGGAACAAACCTGCAGTCCAACAAAAGCAGGGTTGCTGACTTGGTACAACAGGGCATGGCACTGGGGGAAACCACAGAGTGATGCTGAGAAGAGGGAGGAGGAGATCACCTTCAGTAAGGTTTGAGTTCTCACTGAAGGAGGCTGAGGAGAGTGAGGGAAGCAGAGATCAGTTCTGGACTAATTACAGATTTTGAGGTGAGATTAGGAAAAGTGGGGATTAACTAGGAGCTGTTATGAAGTGAGGGCAACAGGTTTAGCAATTAAAGACCCCTGGTAAAATATGATTAGAGCAAAGCAGATCCAGGAGTATCAGCAATAAGAAAGCAGGAATGCATGCGGCAGGGCCTCCCGCAGCTGCTGCATGGCCGTGACCATAGAAGACACACTCTCTACACTAACTCTGCAGCCAGCTTGCTCCGCATCTTTCTCCAAACCTGACAGACAGCAAGGCGACCTTTACCTCCTTCCTTCTAAATCAATGTTCACTCTTTTTGTCAGAGATAGTCTTTGACTCACTCACACGTACAAGTATTAAGTAATCCCCCATAATCAAGGTGTAGAAAGGAACATTCTCAAAACTTTAATAGAAAAACACCAAAAATAAAAGATTCTATTATATTTCAAACCATTACAAACTGACACACACCCCTAATCCCATCTGTACCTTCTCACTCATCTGAGTATACCTCTAGCTCAGCACATGTGCCCTGCAATAGCTGTAATGCATCACAATTGTAGTAGGTAATAACAGTTGGTTTATTTCCCTGTTTCCTCCCCTAGACCCTAAAAGAGCAAAAACTAAGAACTGCCTGACCAGGCAGTGGCTCAGTGGATAGAGCGTTGCACTGGGACACAGAGGACTCAGGTTCGAGACCCCGAGGTTGACAGCTTGAGCGCAGGTTCATCTGGTTTGAGCACAGCTCGCCAGCTTGAGCCCAAGGTTGCTGGCTTGAGCAAGGGGTCACTCACTCTGCTGTAGCCCCCTGGACAAGGCACATATGAGAAAGCAATCAATGAACAACTAAGGAGACTAAGGAGCCACAACAAAGAATTGATGTTTCTCATCTCTCTACCTTCCTGTCTGTCTCTCTGTCTCTGTCAAAAAAACAAAAAAACAAACAAACAAAAATCAACTAAGGACTGATTCCATGCCTGCTGCCTAGCACAGATCCCGGTATATAATATGTGCTCTGGAACCAAGGTCCCTGCTTGTCCTTTCTGCATATAATGTGTGCCAAGACTTCTTAGACAATAAAACAGATTTTGCATTCAAAATACTTAAAAATATCAAAAGGTGAAGGATCCACTGGGCCAGGGATGACTGACGGATCTACAACTCTAGATTTAAAAAGAAGAAAGCTTACATTTCAAGAGTTTACAAATGGCTTTGTTTATTGCAACATGATAAAGTCAAATCATTTCAAATAAAAGATCACAAACTGAACTGAATCCCTGCCCAACTGAGTCACCTATGGTGAGGTCCTAGGGACTAGAGACACTCATACATCTGTATTTCATCAAGACATTTCTGGCAGTGTCTGTTCTGCATGTCTTGTTCATTTTTGCTCCCAGCACTCTGCCTTGCACGCTAAGCGGTATAGCCATCAATCACATGGAAGCAAAGCACAGAAGGTAGAAAAACAAGAAGAAAGGAGGCAAAAATCATAAACAAAAATGTAGGAGCACAGGCCAGGCTGGTAAGGAAGAGGGAGGTGTCCCCCAACCCTCCCCTCCCCCAGTGCATATCAGAGGCTTCCTACACACTGCTTCAGTTAAAGAGGAAAGAGAGAGGCTGGGAGTGGCTTGGAACGTGGAAGCAGAGAATAGGGTCTGAACCTGGGCTGAGAGGAGGGTGAGGAGGCGGGAGAGAGAGGACTGGGAGGAAGGGATATGCTACCGAGATCAGAAGATGAGAAAAGCATCTGTAGTAAAACCACCAGTGATGCAGGGGAAGCAGGATGACAATAAAGCTATGCAGAGTGACTGAGGAGCAGAGGTCTCTAGGTGGTCTCTTTATCTGAACATTAGTAGATGGAGAGAGGCAATTGGGAAGTCTGCTCTGAGCACACGATGCTGCCTGGCTTTGGAGCCAGCGCAAACTACCACAGAGTCCCCTTTCACTTTTCTTATTCCCGTCGCCTTCTATCCACCCCTTTCCTCTTCTCCTGCTACTGGAGTGTTGGCCAAATAAGACCACATGCTTCTTCTGGGGCAGTGGAAGAAGCCCTTAGAGTCCTGCCTTTCTCTGTCCTAAGGATCCACTCATAAGGAGGACGAGGAGGATGACTGGCATCCGTTCAGTGTCTCTTCCAAGATGAGCTTCATGGAACAGTCAAGCAATGACAAGACCCGCAAAAGACCTTCACATGTCAAGGTGACACGCACATTCTAGTTACTGTGACCTGTGGTCAGCAAGTGGATACCAGCATGTCTAAATTATTAACTGTCTAACCAGCAACCAGTATGCAGTCTGCACGTGGGTGAGGGTGCTCTGGGGGTAGGACTGCTGCCAGCTCCCAGTCCTCCTGGGCTGCACTGCCTGTCACATCTGAACACTTAGCCACAACTCCTGGGACTCGGTGCCACACATTCTACGTAACCCCACCCAGCTGTAAAGGTCTTTCCACAGTAATACGTTCTGTGAATCATCAGAATTAACATGTGTTAGGCAGTTAGGATAACCAAATCATGTACACGGGTATTGTGGCTTTTTTTTTCTTCTTGTGACAGAGACAGAGAGAGTCAGAAAGAGGGACAGATAGGGACAGACAGGAAGGGAGAGATGAGAAGCATCAATTCTTTGTTGCGGCACCTTAGTTGTTCATTGATTGATTTCTCATCTGTGCCTTGACCTGGGGCTACAGCAGAGCAAGTGACCCCTTGCTCGAGCCAGCGACCTTGGGCTCAAGCTGGTGAGCCTTGCTCAAACCAGATGAGCTTGCGCTCAAGCTGGCAACCTTGGAGTCTCGAACCTGGGTCCTCCACATCCCAGTCCAACGCTCTATCCACTGTGCCATATGGTGGCTTTTATTATGCAGCCCAGGCACTGAAAATTCAAAGAGTATTAAATTACCTCAGATTTGAGAGAAATGTCCCCAATTTTGATAAGTAATTTTACTCAACCTTGGTCCTAAAAAGTCTTTGCATAAACACTGTTTGTGCTACTATTGTACTGAAACAACTCTAAGCCCTCCATATTCATGACTTAGGTTTTAAGCCCACTTCAGAAGTAATTCTGTGAACCCTTCCCCATGGTTGGAAATAAAGTATGTATCTTACTCCTAAGGATAGTGGTCATCCATAGTATTTAATAAAGTATGCAATCTTTTCTCAGTAGAACAAATATTGAGAGAAAATCACTGTCTTAAATAAAAAATTTTAAAGACCTACAAAAAAAAAACCAGAATCTACAAATTTTGTAGATTGACCAAGTCTATTTACAAATTTTAAATATAGATAGATATTCCTCTAACTTAAATTTTTACTGAGTTCTAAAAGTCGGATTATAAATAAGTAGTAGAAAAGAGAGAGGTATTTCTCCTCAGTAAGAATTACACATAGACAGGTTCTAGGAGCAGCCCACAAAAGCCTTTCTAACTTGTGCTCTACCTAAAACAGCAGTGATAATAGTTACAATGGTATCTCTATGGGAAAATGCATTCAGCATTCCTTTTTTCAGATGCCAGGAACCCAAAATTCTCCCTTTCTGGCAATGAAAGGTGAGGCTCTTCTTGCTCAAGCAGGCTCCGAATGTGTCCATGGGATGGGCTTTGGGAGCAGAGTCTGTGTGTGGAACATCAGGACTGGGAATGCAAAATGCAAAGTGAGGGAAGTGAACACACTGCTCGTCCAGACCGGGAGCAAGTTTGGGCAGGCGCAGAGGAGAGGGCCTGGGGAAGGGGCAGCTAGTGGGAGCGTGGGGCTGGGGCAGGTGAGGGAAGGAGCTGAAGAGCCAGCAGTTCCCCACCACCTCTTCCCATTTCCCCTGCATCCCCAAGTTTCTTCTACTTCTTTCTCTTTCTCCCCTTTGAAAGGCTTTATGGGGAAGGACTAAGAAGAAATGAAAGGCTACAACAGTGTCTGTGCAGTAAGAGGAAAGGAGAAGTGGAGAGGATTACAGTAAAAACCAAAAGTGGAAGAGATACAGTTTTCTAGCTGCAGATAAGGGGTGGGTTTTTCACTATCAGATGTATGTTCATAAATCAGAAGCTGTCTCTGTGGTTGACACATAGGCCCAAAGTAAAGAGAAAACAATAGCTATTACCCCAAAGTAGAAGAGCATTCAGCAAGTTACATTAACCTTAGTGTCTGTGAATGCTTCCATTGTTAAACATAATCTTTAAAGAAGAAAAGGTATTATATTCGAAAAATTTACTGCACACCTGCTGCTCTTTGCCAGGGACAAACTCTTCACCAAGAACACAGGAATCAGAGTAAATATATATATGCCCGCATTTGGAGAGGAAGTCACATATCTCATATCCTATTGCAGAAATTCAGGTAGTCACCAATTTCATGCAAGGTCCCCTACTTCAAACAGTTGTATATCCTTCAAGCAAAATTATATCTAGAATTAATTCACTAATCTGTCCTTTTTTTTTTACTATTTGCTACAGATATTGACTAGCTCTCATTCTTCAGCTGTAACATAAGCACAACATAAAAACCATATACCTTTGTTTATTTGAAGCTCAAAAGCTTATCACTTTCACTAACAAGCACTCTGATTCACATCGAAAACCTAACTTACAATAATATTAACTATTTTAAACATTGTCTGGGATTACCACCTTTTCCACAAATTATTTGAGTAATGAAATTAACCTCACATTCTTCAAATATACAGAATTAGAATTTTTATTTACATGTTTATTTACATGTTTTTTGTCTTTTGTTTTCCTAGAGAGACCTACTTGGTCCTGTTTGGTATAAACACAAGGTGAAAGGAAAAGGCGAGAGCTGAGGCTTCTCTCTGGGGCTCTGCACTACGAATGAGAAGAACCTCCTTTTCCCATCAGCCCCTTATCCCCTGGCAGGGCACAAGCCGTGGAAGCACATGGCATGTGGAATCAAAATGGGAAAAGGGGATGTCTGGTCTGGTGAACAGAGTTCCAGTCTGGGTTTAACTATAATTTTCCCTGTCTCACTGGGATACTTAAAACTGCTGCTTAAAAAACAAACAAACAAAAAACAAAACAAAAACAACTTTGTTTTAATCTATACTGCTTACAAAAATTAGGGGATATTTCAAAATGAATATGAAGCAATAAAATATCCCCTAATTTTTGTGAGCAGTATATATTTCAACCACAAACTAAAGAATACGTCTTACACAATATCTGAAAATTCCACTAGGGCTTTCGTCAGCAAACTCATTAGTCAACAGAGCCAAATATCAACAGTACAACGATTGAAACTTCTTTTGAGAGTCAAATTTTTTAAACTTAAACTATATAGGTAGGTACATTCCTTATCGAGGTAGTGCCCACACGTGGTATTTTGTGGAAGAGCCACATTCAAGGGTCCAAAGAGCTGCATGTGGCTCTTGAGCTGCAGTTTGACTACCAGACCGTGATTAGGGGTTCAGAAGCTGTATAGAAAGTAGTGTTCTGAATATTTCACAAGACTCATTTCCAATCTTCACTCAAGCTTTCGAAAATTGTGCTCCAGTGAACTTTAATGCAAGTTAAAATAGGAAGTGTTTTGGCCCTGGCCGGTTGGCTCAGCGGTAGAGCGTCGGCCTAGCGTGCGGAGGACCCGGGTTCGATTCCCGGCCAGGGCACACAGGAGAAGCGCCCATTTGCTTCTCCACCCCTCCGCCGCGCCTTCCTCTCTGTCTCTCTCTTCCCCTCCCGCAGCCAAGGCTCCATTGGAGCAAAGATGGCCCGGGCGCTGGGGATGGCTCTGTGGCCTCTGCCTCAGGCGCTAGAGTGGCTCTGGTCGCAACATGGCGACGCCCAGGATGGGCAGAGCATCGCCCCCTGGTGGGCAGAGCATCGCCCCTGGTGGGCGTGCCGGGTGGATCCCGGTCGGGCGCATGCGGGAGTCTGTCTGACTGTCTCTCCCTGTTTCCAGCTTCGGAAAAATGAAAAAAAAAAAAAAAAAAAAAAAAATAGGAAGTGTTTTCCTGACATCATGGAAAGTCCAACAGGGTCCTTGGGGCAGCCAGGGTGATCACAGTTATTTCAGACACAGGGCCATCAGAAGCAATGAGAACAGGGGTGTAGTATGGGTAAAGACTGGTATAATGGTGCTCAGAATCTCTTTCCATTTGGCAGGGAAAAGTTCTATGGATTTCAACCGGAAAACATAAAACTAGAAAATGGGGAAATAACAACATGTTGTGCCTAATCCTACATTTTAGTACATATTTGTTTAGGATAATTAGTCTCTTCATTACTGATAATGCTCCAAAAAAAATTGTCTTTGCCTTAAAACACATAGTGTTCCATCTATAAACATTAGACAAGTCATCTGTTATGAGTAGAACATCGTGTAACACTCTAAACACAGCCCAAGAAGCACAAAATTGCCACTATTATTTACTTGAGCCTTCAAAATGTTACTTGTTTTACCTCTGTATTAACTTCCATTGGTCTCCTCTTGATTTCTCTTATGTCCAAGTAACTGGGAGAGAAAAACAAACAAACAAACAAACAAATAATGAGTTTCTTTTATTGCATTTGAGTCAGTTGTATAAATTTCTTTTTTAAAATTGTTAAATAGTAAAACAAGCCATAGAAATATATACTTAAGCCTAAAGCTAAAATCAATAGTTACTAATCAAAGCAATTTCAGCACCACCAACCAGTGTTGACATAGGTCTGTTCTAAACTTCAATGAAACTGAAGTCTTAGAAATGCATACTTCTACAGGGGAACACTTTCCCTTACAATGGTTAGCTACTTGCTATATATACTGTATATGGTATCTCTCATTCTTATGTCAGTTTAGATATAAAGAGTGGTTTGTGTATAAAGCTGCTTAACAGTTCCATTGGTCGGACTTCAGGTTTAACAAAAGTACTGATAGCATGCATTAGCAACTATCAACTGTGAAACTCACAACCGTGAAAGGCTCAAAAATCTTTCCTATGACAGCAATTTCTAATGATAGAGAAATGCTTAGCCATGTGGAATGGTTTAGTTCAACTGAGGCAGATGGGTGGACTAGCTAATTTTTGGAGACCCCTATTATTCCATTACAACATGCTACAGATATTAACTAGTGATCCTTCTTCAACTTTAGCATAAGCACAACCTAAAAATTTTATACCTGTGTCAACTTCAAGTTATCAGTTCATCACTGTGATCTGGTACCACTGTGCTTCACACATAAAAGGTGCTAAATAAATGCTCTAGTATAAAAATAAGTATACATCTAGCATCTAATTCAGGGGTCCCCAACTTTTTACACAGGGGGCCAGTTCACTGTCCCTCAGACCGTTGGAGGGCCGGACTATACAAAAAACTATGAACAAATCTGTATGCACAGTGCACATATCTTATTTTAAAGCAAAAAAACAAAACGGGAACAAACACAATATTTAAAATAAAGAACAAGTAAATTTAAATCAACAAACTGACCAGTATTTCAATGGGAACTATAAGCCTGCTTTTGGCTAATTAGATGGTCAATGTCCAGTTCCATATTTGTCAGTGCTAGGTGTAATAAGTGATATGACGCACTTCCGGAGCCCTGACACGTGCATCCCACGTCACTGGAAGTAGTACTGTAGTGAGCCACGCCACGCTTTGCGGCGCCGCCACATACAGTACTCCAGGAGTGGTGGTCCTCTCACTGACCACTAATGAAAGAGGTGCCCCTTCCGGAAGTGTGGCGGGGGCCGGATAAATGGCGTCAGGGGGCCCCCGTGCAGCCCGCCGGCCATAGTTTGGGGACCCCTGATCTAATTTATAACCTTAGATAGAAAGTAGGTAGATTCTCTATATTACTTCAGGAAGATGTCGAAGGTGGACACCTTCTTCTCGTGGATGATAACGCGGCGTCCCAAGAAGAAGGGGTCCCCGTTGCGGTATACCAGCACGCTCTTGACCACAGGCTGGGCGCGGGGGGTGGGGGGCAGCCCTGGCGCCTGTGCCGCTCATTCTCCCGCCGCCGGTGCCGGCTAGCGCTCAGGGGATCCCGCTGCCCCGAGGCTTCACCACCCACGTCGGTCACAGGCTGAAAGGATGGAAAACAGACCCAGTCAAAGCGAGCAACGGCCAAATGCCGGCGTGCGCCCGGCGAGACTCCGCACCCGCGGCGCTCAGCGCGCACAGTCCAGTCCAGTACTTCACGGTCGGCGCGGCCCATTGGCGGCCGCCCTGGCGCCGCACCTGTTCTCACGCGCCCTGCAGAGCCTAGGTGTGGCCCTGGGACAACAGCCACGTGGGCGCCGGACGAGAGATGGGGACACGCGCGCGCGCGCGCGCGCTGCACGTTATAAAGAAGATGTAACTCAATTTCTCGCATCACGTTTGCGTGATTCTTTGCCAACGGTTAATTTTCTATTCTCTCCTTGCTCCCTCATGTTGGAATCCATGGGAGTCCAAAAGACCAGAGTAACAGGCTTTATTGAAAGGAAGAAAGGAACCCTGCTGGGCACTCCTCCTGGGGGAGAAGAGCACCGGTTACAGACTAGGGGCGAGTTATATAGTGTTTGGGAGAGCCTGAGGGGATGCTGAAGCAAAAGTCCTGGTCTGTCCGGAATGCTCCTCCTTGGGGGGCTTCGAGCATGTGGGTGTTGAATCAAAAGTCCTGGTGTGTCCGGAGCCCCTCCTTGGGGCGGCTTTTCAGCTTTTGGAATTCCTCTGTCTCAGGGTCAATAGTCCAGTAAGGGTGAGGTCTGACAGATAAGCGGAACATCAAGAGGGCAGTTTGGAATTCACGTATCTATCATTTCTCGACTCTGTGGTTACATATAAAAGAAAGGCAGTTATTAATTTTATAATATATGGTGAAGGTTGATGAGGAGAAAAAGGAGAAATTGGAAAATTATTGCTTCTTCTGGAGAGAACTCGAGAAGGGAACCTTGCCAAGCCAAGTCCCTCATCCAGTTAAAGAGGTCGTCAATTTCCATGCTGTAAGGTCTGAACCAGGTGATGTTTCTGAAAACCTGAGTGAGGAAGTAAACAAAAATTTTGCGAGGTAATAATTGTTAGTTGCTTGCTGCTAGTGCCAAGTGGACAGAGTGACATGGTGATACATGGTCTCCTGTATGAGCCTCATGAGACATGCTGGTCTGGTTCCTCTCAAATGAGAGGACAAGTGGAGATTTTAAGAGACAGGGAACCTGTTGGTGTAAATTTTTAGAAGAACTGAATATGTGTGGTTAAAAAGGAAGAGGGTTTGGAGAACATTCAGGAGGGAAATTCTCGGGCTGAGGGGCGGCTTCTTCCTGCTGTCATCCCTACCTATTTGATATTTCCCTCATGAAGTTCTCCTTGGGGTACTGGGGAATAGGAGTGTAGGAGCATTTGATTGTAGGTAATCCTAGAGATTTCTCTCATCCCAGCCTGTAGGAACTTAATAAAGAAAGAGGCAAGTATTTGGAGATTAGCAATGCAGAGATAAGGAGGGTTGTATAGGGGTGTGTGTGTGAAAGTTCTTCCATGGTAAAGTTAGAGATATTTTTTCCTGGCAGACCTGGAGAGAGCAGTTAGCTTGAGTTAAAAGAAATGTTTCATGTCCGTTTGTAGGCTCCAAGAAGACCCAGTGATCTTGTCCTTTTACTATGTGAAAGGTAAAAAGACTGAAAAGCATTAAGAGGTGAATGCTATTCATTCTCCTAGTTCTTCAGGAATATGGGAGAGCTTTAGGGTTAGGGGACCTGTAGGAGTTGAAAGATAGGATTTAGGAGGTTTGCTGATACAGGGTTTCAGATTTTTCTGTTTCGCGAGGGCAGGTTTCAGGGTTGATGTGTAGGGTTAGGTAGATTTTTCCAGTTGTCTGATTGGTGAAGGTCTGCATGCGGTTCTGTAAGAAACTAGTAAACAAATGTAAGAGGCAGGGTCTAAAAGTTAGAAAAATAAATAGGAGAGTGAGTGGAGCAATGAAAGGTAATAGTCAAGATGCCCAGTTTGTGGGAAACCACTGATTCCATGTTTACGAATTCGCTGGGCTTCAGAGAGAGAGAGAGAGAGAGAGAGAGAGAGTAAATAGGAATAAGACAGGGCAGTGTGGCTAGTCCCCTTGTCCCTAGATCTACTTTTGTAGAGATTTCTTAAAGCAATAAGAAGAGAAATTACCTGTATAGCTTGTTTGGTCCTTACATTGATGGATAGTGTATTAGGAACTGGAAGAGGCTCATGGGGTGGGATTAGGTTGATATTTAGGGTGAGATAGATTAGGGTACAGGTTTTTGTCTAATTAGTATGGAGACGCAGATAGGTGTTGATCCCACATGAGTAGAAAGTTCCTGATTGGGTGAGGCAGGCTGAGAGGTGAATAGAGAATAGAAGGACAAGGGGTCGGTTTTGTTTCTCTGTTTCTGAGCTCCAGATGGTCAGGGTGGAGGAAAGAGTTGTCCTAATAAGTGGGGAGGGTAGAGGATTGTTAGCTAGGGTGACTGATTAAACATTCTTTGAAAACCAGTTTTCTGACTGTACAAATTCTTTTTTCTCGGTACAAATCTCCTACAACCTGCACAAACCTTCTACAACTTACATAAACCTTCAACTTTCATGCACTTTCTTATCCAGAAATAACTGGCCTTCATAACAACTTGCTTTTCCTTTTTCTTTCAAAAGTATTTCCATACCTTATACCTTCTATTATCAAAACCATACAATTCCTTTCTAGTCAGAACTTTTGATTTAAAAAAAATTTTAATCTCTAGTGACAATCAAGTTGACTTTCTTTTTATCCTAGTTTCCCTTTTCCCAAAGCCTGATTAAAAGAGTCTTTAGTTTTTTCATATATTTGCCATATGTAGACCAACCAGCTTCAGGTTTGTGGTTGGAGTAAGGCATGCCATTTTTCTATTTTAGCAGCAGTGGGAGTTGTCAGGATCACGGTATATGGACCTGTCCATGTGAAAGTCAGTCCTTGGGTGATGTAATGCTGGAAGTGCCTCTTGGACAGTGTTTGAACAGTTTTCTGAGTAACCTATAAAACCTGCAAGTACTTAGGAAAAGGGTGTTACATTTCTACACTTTGCAGTTAGAGCTTAAGTCCTAGTGACCACTGCTTCTAGCTGGAATTACCAGCAGGTCCCAGCCTATAATAGGCATGGGGCATTGAGATAGGAGGAACAAAGGAGATACTAAACATTAAATAAAGCAATAAAATCAGACAGTCAATACCCACAGTAGAGATCTTTGAGGGATAAATAAAACTTAAATATTCAGGCAAGGCATAGTAGATGGCCCTTGTGTTTACAAGAAATGAGATCAGTTTATCTGCTATTTGGAAGAAATACCTTAGGCTCGTGAACGATGTCCTTGGGCCTTCAGTGGCAATTCCCAGCACGCTGGGCAAGGTCAGGTCACAGGTAGCTGGAGCAGGGCTAGAAGAGACTGAACCCTCCCTCCATGGAGAAAGGGGGCAGCTTACCTTCTCGTGTCCCTTTTTCCACAGCACAGGTGTGTCACCGGTGGGGCTGGGAAGCCTGGCAGGCTTCAGTTCAATGACCTTTCTTTCCACTCTGGAGCAGGGCCTTGATAGAATGCTGTGAAACCCCTTAGGGCGCTGGAGCCAAAAGTTGGTATTTCCTGACTTCTTTTGGGCCTTATTTGCCTTTTCTGTTACTTCCTTGGTCATTATAGACCTTAAAAGCCATGCTCAGAAGATCTCACTGAGGGGCTTGACTAAGAGCAAAATTGGGAATTCAGTGTTTAAAGAAGCCTGTTAGACTGAGGAAAAAAAAGATTTGATCTGTTGTGGTAGGTGGTTGGAGACTGTGGAGGGTCTGAGTTTGATCTAGGGTGAGACTTCAGGTGGTGGGGATTAAAGTAATGCCTAGATAGACTAGGGACTGAGAATAAAGTTGAGCCTTAGCAGAGAAGACAGGATAACACTTCATAGCAAGGAAGTTAAGAAGGGTGGTGGTGAGTCTCCTTGAGGCAGGCAGGGAGGGGCTGCAGAGGAGTAGGTTATCTACATATTGTAAGAGAGTACTAGTTTTGAGATTGCATGCTGCTAAATCCTGAGCTAGTGCCTGCTGAAACAGGTGTGGGCTGTTTCTGATTCCCTGGGGTAAGACAATCCAGGTAAACTGCTGGGCTGCATTAGTGTCCAGGTAAAGGCAAACAGAAAGTAAGAGTCAAGTTGTAGAGGAATGGTAAAGAAGGCATTCTTGAGGGCTAGAACCCTGAAGTGAGTGGTGTTTGAGAAAATGTGTGACAGTAACTTGTAGAGATTAGGGACCACTGGATGGAGGGGAATTACTGCCTCATTGATTAGGTGTAAGGCTTGTATGAGGTGATAAGCTCCTGAAGGTTTTCGAACAGGAAAGATGGGGGTATTGCAGGGAGATTTCATGGGGATGAGTAAACCTGGTTTATCAGGTGGGTAATTACTGGTTTAAGGCCTTAGAAACAGACACAGTTACACATTAAACAAAGACTTCACATATTATGAATAAAGGAATTTAAATGAGCGCGCTTTACTTGTTTCAATTCATTAGAAATATTTTTTGACAAACAATGAGACAAGACAGATTACTTACTCACATAGCTTAATATACAATTCTGTTTTTTTTTAAGTTTTTCGAGATGGCAGAGAGTTGCCAGCAAAGAGGGGAGGAAGAGAGAAAGCAGACGGATAGACAGTGTGAGCAGCTGGATGGAAAGAAGGAGAGTCAGATTCTGCAGGAGGAGAGAAGGAGGTTAAAGTATTGGTGTGGCGCCACATGGTCAGAGGAGTCCAAAGGATTTAGAGCTCTGAGGAGAGAGGAGAGGGTGAGGAGGAAAGAGGCACGTCACAGTTTGTAAGGAAGGAGGAGGGGTCGGAGAGGAGACAGAACTGCAGTTTGTAAGGAGGGAAGAGAGGTCAGAGATGAGACAGGCACAGCTTCTAAGGAGGGGGGAGAGGACGAAGAACACAGTGGAGAAGGGAGAGGCCCCTGGCCAGCAGGGGAGGAGAAAGAGAGACTGATGAATGAGAAAACAGGATTTAGTGAAGGAAAGAGGCTTTCTGGAGGGAAGATACTCCAGCAAAAAGATTTGCTGAGAGACTAGAGAGGGGTCCCGAGAGAGGGGTGCCCCAGGGGTCAGGCAGGAGAAGGAGAGAGTTTGGGAGTCCGCGGAGAAGGAAAGATTAGGAACAGAGGTTTTAGGTGAGGTTTCTTTGGCCAAAACCGGCCTGCGTGTAGAACAGAAAGTACAGAAATTAAGGACAGGAGAGAAAGGAGAAGAAAGCCTGCACGTAAGGAACTTCTGATGCCCTCCCCGTCCGGTGGCAGAAATTGTCAAGATTTCTTAGGATATTATAATCGAATGTCCTGTTTTCAGGCCAATGGGAGTCATTGTCTAGTCTGTACTGAGGCCATGCCGTGTTACAGAAGAAAATTAATTTCTTCGGTTTGAGGTCTGAGAGACCGAGTTTGGTGAGGTTTTTTATGAGACATCCTAGAGGTGTCTGGTCGGAAGGCTTAGACCCTGAAGAGCCCAGAGTGGAGACAGGTGAGCAAGAGGGGGCGTCCCCGCCTTTTGTCACTGTCTCAAGAGGAGAGAATCTCCGTGTGGGGGAGTCGTCCCTGATAGAGGTCGTCACCACCTGTCAGGGAGCTCCGAGGACGAGAAGTCCGAGAGAGTGGAGAGGTTTGGCTAGGCGCCTAGTCTTCCGTGCAGTCCACTGAGACTGAGTCAAACCCCTCAAAACGTGAGGCGTATCAGAGAAAACCATCCGACCAGGAAGGGTGTTTTTAGAGAAATTTAGAGGCCAACCGGGGAAGGGGAAGGGAGAAACTCCTTACCTTCTGGTCCAGCAGGGGTTCAGGACAGGGTTAGACTGCCGGCCAATCAACCCACAATTACACATCCAAACAGAATCAGGGAGTAAGCCCGGGACGAGCTGCCGCTGCCCATTGCTTCCCTGGTTGTAAGTTTGGACGGCAAAGAGGGATCGTCCAGGCAGTTAGTACCCTGTCCCGGGTTTCGGCACCAAATGTTGGAATCCATGGGAGTCCGAAAGACCAGAGTAACAGGCTTTATTGAAAGGAAGAAAGGAACCCTGCTGGGCACTCCTCCTGGGGGAGAAGAGCACCGGTTACAGACTAGGGGCGAGTTATATAGTGTTTGGGAGAGCCTGAGGGGATACTGAAGCAAAAGTCCTGGTCTGTCCGGAATGCTCCTCCTTGGGGGGCTTCGAGCATGTGGGTGTTGAATCAAAAGTCCTGGTGTGTCCGGAGCCCCTCCTTGGGGCGGCTTTTCAGCTTTTGGAATTCCTCTGTCTCAGGGTCAATAGTCCAGTAAGGGTGAGGTCTGACAGATAAGCGGAACATCAAGAGGGCAGTTTGGAATTCACGTATCTATCACCTCACCTCTCAATCTCCTGCTTGCTCTCAAATCAAAGCAATTAAGATTCTGGCTGGAATTACCCAGATTTTTGTTTGCGGAAGGCCAAAGGCGTGTTGAGAGACAGAGGAAACTGGAGCGTTCAGTACCACCCCCTCCTCCACCTTCCCCACCGCCGCGGGCGCCCCCTGGCGAAGCTCCCAGGAGCACTGTCTGAACGCCACGAGCGGCGCGCGCAGGGGAGCCGGGACAGGACTGTTTGTGTGTGTGTGTGTGTGGGGGGGGGGGGGGTCCCTACCCACGCTCGGGGACCGTGGGGAAGGGGCACCGATCGGGGCAGAGTCTCGGGTCACGTCGCTCACGATGCTCCTTCGGCTGCTGCCGCCTCCTAGGGCCCAGCTCAGCCCGCTGGGACCCTAGCTGTTAGTTCCTGCCGTTTCCATAGCAACTGCAACCGCACTGATAACAGGGTTCTCGAACTGGGCCTGAAGCATCCCTGAGGCCTTGGGCTTTACTGCCGCCTGGGGCAGAGGCGCGAAAGAGGCAGCGAGACTGGAAGACTGAAGGGAAGGAAGCCTAGGGGCATCCTATAAATGGGCGCCAACTGTGCCAGGCAGCACATGGTTGGTTAAACGGCAGCAAACAGAATAACCTGCAGTATGCTGAGTGCCCATCCCATGCCTAGCTATGCTGAGAAAAGGCTTTTTCACTACTTCTAGAAGGTTGCATGGCTGTAAGCTGTCTGTGCCCAAGAGCCCACATCCGTGTCGTTTGTGTAGACCAGATCAGTGTGTGGACAAGATAGAGGAAAGGGACTTTGAGACTAAGAAGAGGTGATTTGTCCAGTCCATTCTGGGACAAACATATTGTGGGATTATAAAAATTCTTTTTTTAAAAAATTGAAACCTTTCAGCACATCCATGCCAGTGTTTCATTTATCTCTCCTAAGACCTTGCTACTAAATGTCATGAGCAAATTTAATTATTGGCTGTTCCTAATTCGCCATATATGAATAAAATAATCTTTATAATAACTACCATTAAACACTTACTATGTACCAGACATTGTTAGGCACTTTCCATAGATTATCTAATTTAATATTCTTGATTATCTAAAGAGGTAAATATTCTTTTTACAAACTGAAATGGGATAAATGACCTGCAGGCCCAGCTGCCCGTCACCATGAAAATCAACTACATGGCACAGGTGCTGATGAGAAGGAAAGAAGTTTATTCAAGTGCCAGCCACTGAGAAGATAGGGGATTCCTGTTCTCAAAAACCCTTCTTCCCCTTTTGGTTCAGGCAGGGATATTTATAAGAAGGGAGGAGGGGAAATAAAACAAAGGCATCAAAAGTAGGGATCAGGAGTTCTTTGCTGAAGTAGAGGGTGCTAGTGCAAGCTAGCTCAGCATGTTCAGGTAACAGATTGAAGGATACCCATCCCTCAGAGCTGGCATGTCTGAAGGCTAGAGTCCATTCCCTTGGTTTCACAGGAACTGAAGCTAGGGTTCTTGTAATAAATTAGGGTTCTTGTTTTATGCAGCAAGTGACAGATTCCCACAGTTGGGTTGTCCTTTTGGCCTTGAGTGAGAATCCAGACTGCAAACCTCAGCATGGTGGCAGCAGTAGAAGAGGGCAGGGCCCCAGGTGCAGCTCCCGCTTATGCTTATTCCTCTCGCTCAGATATTAACCCCTGATGTGACGCAACCGAGGGGAACAGGCCTTTTAACTGTAACAAGAACTTGCCCATAGGTAAAAGAGCAGGGTTGGTTTTATAGCAGTGATTTGTTACAGAATACATGATTGTGATTACTAAACTAGTAATATGGAATCATGGTTAGAAGAGCAATAAACTGGATTTCACATTTTACAGAAAATCTTTTATAAGCTTACTTTGTTAGTACATTCTTATTTAGTTCTTTTTTATGGCTAGTCAGACTAATCTCAGTAAATCAGTAATATTCCTGGCTATGAAATTAAAACACGGAGGTATAGAAAAACCAAAGAAACTTACCTTAGGTCACAGGAAAAATTCCACCCAGTCCTCTGATTCCAGAACTACCCTAACCACCATGTAATCCCAAACTGAGAGGTGAGTGTAGGGGACATTGCCATCTGGGGATAAACGTGTT
The DNA here is from genome assembly GCF_036850995.1 of Saccopteryx leptura. Lineage (NCBI taxonomy): Eukaryota > Metazoa > Chordata > Mammalia > Chiroptera > Emballonuridae > Saccopteryx > Saccopteryx leptura. The sequence goes on from NC_089505.1 coordinate 172,151,931, forward strand.
TATTAAACTTAGCATATGAATGCCTTGAAAGTTAACAGTTTTCTAAAGAAGAGAAAATAGAAGGGCACATTACAGATAGAAAATAGAAGAAGGAAATTTTGTGAGCTGGTTGTGAAGAGTATACACGCTGGATGAATCAGCTGGAGAAGAGATCTGTAAAAGTGCTACCAAGCAGGTGAATGAGGCAGAATACCTGTTCTGAGGAGTAGAAGGTAGTAAATCAAGCAACACTCCAAACAGTCCAAACTCCCTACCACCTAGGCTAGCCCAGAGCAAAATGAAAATACACAGTTCCTTATTTGAAACAAGAATTTTAAGATAACAACAGCAGAGCATTTAACCTAGCACCTGTGGATTAAAAAAAAATTGAAAACTGGGCCCTGGCCGGTTGGCTCAGTGGTAGAGCATCAGCCTGGAGTGCGGAAGTCCCGGGTTCGATTCCCAGCCAGGGCACACAGGAGAGGCGCCCATCTGCTTCTCCATCCCTCCCCCTCTCCTTCCTCTCTGTCTCTCTCTTCCCCTCCCACAGCCAAGGCTCCACTGGAGCAAAGTTTGCCCGGGCGCTGAGGATGGCTCTGTGGTCTCTGCCTCAGGCGCTAGAATGGCTCTGGTTGCGACAGAGCGATGCCCCAGATGGGCAGAGCATCACCCCCTGGTGGGCGTGCCGGGTGGATCCCAGTCGGGCCCATGCGGGAGTCTGTCTGACTGCCTCCCCGTTTCCAGCTTCAGAAAAATACAAAAAAAAAAAATTAGAAACTGTTTAAATTTAACCTTCTATGTGTGGGAAGCTGCGACCAGTGCGTGAAGCTGCCCCACATCTGTGCTTCCACAACAGTACCTACAGCCCAGATCTGTCTCTGAGCTCAGACCCATTTATCCAGTTGCCTCTTAGCCAGGGATGTGTAGATAAATGTTCAACAACTAGTTTTCAGGCAAGGAAGGCCTTGATTCATAGCATTTGCCAACTTCTTTAGATTAAATACTGCAAGCAAGGCCAGTTTGCAGCTACCAATCAGACGTCCCTGATGGTAAGAGATGCTCAGTAACATGCTATTATATATGGTATTTCTATCATACATATAACCTCCTAGGCAATAGTAAAATGCAGGTGGTGATGAGTTTTGGGTATTATCTGTTTTTAATGTAATGTATGTAATTGTACATTTATATGACTTAATTTTTAATAAAGACTGTGTTTAAAATCTCTGGAAATTTAACAGTTGACTCTCGCAAGGCAGTACAAGGTGGCTCTCAGGCCTTATCATGAAGAGCTGTGATATACAATGAGAAGCCATTTCAGATGGATACTGGGGAAACTTTGAGAACACACATAGAATGAATGGGAGGCAAGATAAAGTTTTGTTTTTAAGCTTCTTCCTTAGTGTATGAAAGATATAGAGAGTGAGAGATAACAAAAGACAATTCTTAAAGAAGATTTACAGTGCATTAGAAATAATACCATGAGGGCCCTGGCCGGTTGGCTCAGAGGTAGAGCGTTGGCCTAGCGTGCGGAGGAACCGGGTTCAATTCCCGGCCAGGGCACACAGGAGAAGTGCCCATTTGCTTCTCCACCCCTCCGCCGCACCTTCCTCTCTGTCTCTCTCTTCCCCTCCCACAGCCAAGGCTCCATTGGAGCAAAGATGGCCCGGGCGCTGGGGATGGCTCTGTGGCCTCTGCCCCAGGCGCTAGAGTGGCTCTGGTCACAACATGGCGACGCCCAGGATGGGCAGAGCATTGCCCCCTGGTGGGCAGAATGTCGCCCTATGGTGGGCGTGCCGGGTGGATCCCGGTCGGGCGCATGCGGGAGTCTGTCTCTCCGTTTCCAGCTTCAGAAAAATGCAAAAAAAAAAAAAAAAAGAAATAATACCATGAAGATATTTGCCACTTTCTAGAGAGCCTGAGTAAATGATTCCAATTATATTTTTCTCCTAAAATAATAATTATTTTAACCTAATACTGCACTGAAAACAAATCACATTGAACCTTGGGCTTATAAGAGTTCTTCAGTCAGTTACCAAATTCTTTGTAGAAATATATATTTCTATGTATAAATTCCCTAAATAAAAGGACTGTGGCCACTTCATTCATTCACGTATCTCCAGTGCCTAGTAAAGAGGCCAGTATACCTTCAGTAATGAATAATTATTTAATGAGTGAGTGAATGCAAAATACATTAAGTTTACAATTTAAGAAAAACTTCAAAAAATTAGAAACTATTCCTCTAGAAGGAAACATGGTTTCAGATCAGCAAATAAAAAATATTTCATTGGCCCTGGCTGATGGCTCAGTGGATAGAATGTTGGCCCAGCATATGGAGGTCCTAGGTTTGATTCCTGGTCAGGGCACAAAAGAGAATTGACCATCTGATTCTCCTTCCCTCCCTCTCCCCCTTTTCTTCCTCTTTGCCCCTGCAGCCAGTGGCTTAGTTGGTTTCAGCATGGCTCCTGGCACTAAGGATAGCTCCATAGGAGCGCTATAGCCTCAGGTGCTAAAAATAGCTTTATACTTGAGCATTGGCCCCAGATGGGGTTGCCAGGTGGATCCCAGTAAAAGCACATACAGGAGTCTGCCTCACTGTCTTCCCTCCTCTCACCAAAAAAGAGAGAGAGAGAGAGAGAGAGAGAGAGAGATTTTGATAGAACACCATTTTCAACAACACACTGAGCTAAATGTCCTAAAATCACTCTTTTTCTAAAACAATCAAAAATGCTAGATTAGGAGCAGTAGTAGAGTTTCCCTTCTGGATTTCGGCAATTAAGAACTGGTAAGCCGGGACCTGAAGATAGCAGTGGAGTAGGCAGATGCACAGACTCCCAGCTCACACCACTGAACTGGATTATAAACTAATTTATGAACAATCAGTGTGAAAAACCAAATCTGGACTACAAGAACAGCACTCAAAAACCAAGGAGCAAATAAGAAGCCACAACAAACCTGGTAGGGAGCACCTGAATCACCCCTGCTTACAGGAACAGAGGAGGGGGTAAAGCTGGGCTCTCACTCCAAGGAAAAGAGCAGTAAATACTGCTCAGAGCCACTTGCCTGGCAACCAGGGAATGAGGTGTGTTGAAACGGCCCACTTGTCTTCCAAAAAGAAAGGAGAGAGAGAGAGATGGATGGAGAGGGGGAGAGGAATGCAGGTGTTGATCTGAAAAGCTGACTCATTCAGTGCTGCAGGCAGCCATAACTAGGGGAGGGGCTGGTCCTTCCACAAAGCAAAATACAAAAGTACTTCCAGGTCACAGAGATACAGACATCTCTCCAACTCCACTCAGCACAACAAGACACAGCTGAAAACAAGAAGTGGGGAGGAAGGGCAGTAACTCAGGTCTCCATGGAGATCTGAGATACACCTCCCCTTACTAAAGCTGAGAAAGCAACCCGCCCCCAGAGAGATGAACTGGCAGAAGAGGACTTCAGAGCCTCAGGTCACACCCACTGCATTCCTGGATACAGTTTCAAATGAGCCCCCTGCTGAGATCAGCAAACAAGACAATCACCTGTTAAGAAAACAAACAAATCAAGACTTCAAAGCAACTCAAATCCGAACGTGCATTACAAATAATAGCTGATGCCAACCCAAGAAGACCTAGAAATAACACAATTGAAAACTGGAGGCAGACAACACCAAGCCTAGCCTCAACCAGCTCTACAAACAAAACACCCAAATACACAGATACAATGAGAAGACAGAGAAGTACAATCCAAATGAAACCACAAGAGAAATATCCAGGAAATGAACTGAGAGATATTGAAATAACCAAACTTCCAGATGTGGAGTTCAAAATAATAATTGTAAGGATGCTTAGGGATCTTAGAACAACAATGGATGGTCATTACGAACACCTAAATAAATAAATAGCAAGTACAAAAAAGGATATTTAAATATTAAAAAAGAATCAGTTGGAGATGACAAATACAATATTAGAAATGAAGACCACAATGGAAGGAATTAAAAACAAAATGGATAGAGCTGAATATCAAATCAGCAAGTTGGAGGACCACTGGAATGAAGGCATGAAAGCAGAGAAGAAAAGAGAAAAGAGACTCAAAAAGTCTGAGGAAACTCTTAGAGAGCTCTGTGACAACATAAAGAGAAATAACATCCATATTATAGGGGTTCCTGAAGAAGAAGAGAAAGAACAAGGGATAGAGACTTTGTTCAATCATATCATAGCTGAAAACTTCCCTAAATTAATGCAGGAGAAACTCTCACAAGTTCAAGAAGCACAGAGAACTCCACTAAAGAGAAACCCAAAGAAACCTATACCAAGACACATCATAATTAAAATACCAAAGCTAAGTGATAAAGGGAAAATATTAAAAGCTGCTAGAGAAAAAAAGGCTATCACCTACAAAGGAGCCCCCATAAGGATGACATCAAACTTCTCAACAGAAACACTTGAGGCCAGAAGGGAATGGCAAGAAATATTCAAAGTAATGCAGAACAAGAACCTACAGCCAAGACTACTTTATCCAGCAAAGCTATCATTTAAAATTGAAGGAGAAATAAAAAGCTTCCCAGACAAAAAAAACTCAAGGAATTCATTACAACCAAACCAACGCTGCAAGAAATGTTAAGAGTATAAACAGATCAAAGTGGGAAAAGAATATAGCAAAAGAGGAATACAGCTTTAAAGAATAAAATGGCAATAAACAACTACATATCAATAATAACCTTAAATGTAAATGGATTAAATGATCCAATCAAAAGACATAAGGTAGCTGCTTAGATAAGAAAACAGGATCCATACATATGCTGTCTAAAAGAGACACACCTTAAAACAAAAGATGCACATAGACTGAAGGTGAAAGGATGGAAAAAAATATTTCATGCAAATGGAAATGAAAAAAAAGCTGGGGTAGCAATACTTATATCAGACAAAATGAACTTTAAAACAAAGACTATAGTAAGCGATAAAGAAAGTCACTACATAATGATAAAGGGAGCAATCCAACAGGAAGATATAACCATCATAAATATCTATGCATCTAATATAGGAGCACCTAAATATATAAAGCAGACTTTGATGGATATAAAGGGCAAGATCAACAGCAATACTATAATAGTAGGAGATTTGAATACCCCACTGACATCACTAGATAGATCCTCAAGAAAGAAAATTAACAAAAAAACAGCAGACTTAAAGTACACACTAGATCAACTTGATTTAATATATATCTTTAGAACCTTTAACCCTAAGGCAGCAAAATATACATTCTTTTCAAGTGCTCATGGTATATTCTCTAAGATAGACCACATGTTACGACACAAAAGCAGTCTCAACAAATATAAGAAGATTGACATCATATCAAGCATGATTGATCACAATGGCATGAAACTAGAAATCAACCACAACAGAAAAACTAAAAAATACTCAAACACATGGAAAGAAAATAGCATGTTATCAAATAACAAATAAGTTAACAATGAAATCAAGAAGAAATAAAAAAATTCCTAGAAACAAATGATAATAAGCAAACAACAACTCAAAATTTATGGGACACAACAAAAGCAGACCTGAGATGGAAGTTCATAGCACTACAGGCATTCCTTAAGAAGTTTGAAAAGTCTCAAATAAAGAACCTAACCCTTTATCTAAAAGAACTAGAAAAATAACAGCAAGAAAGGCTCAAAGGTAGTAGAAGGAAGGAAATAATAAAGATCAAAGCAAAAATAAATGACATGGAAGCTAAAGAAACAATATGGAGAATCAATGAAACCACGAGCTGGTTCTTTGAAAGGGTAAACAAGATCGATGAACCTTTAACAAGACTCACCAAAAAAAGAAGAGAGAGGACTCAAATAAATAAAATTAGAAATGAGAGTGGAGAAATAACAATCAACACAACAGAAATACAAAATATTGTAAGAAAATACTATGAAGAACTGTATGCTAAAAAATTAAACAACCTAGGTGAAATAGACAAATTCCTTGAAACATATAATCTTCCAAAAATCAATCTGGAAGAATTAGAAAACCTAAACAGACCAATTACAACAAAAGAGATCGAAACAGTTATCAATAAAGCTCCCAAAAAACACAAATCCTGGGCCTGATGGCTTCACTGGTGAATTCTACCAAATATTCAAAGAAGAACTAACTTCTATCCTTCTCAAGCTATTTCAAAAACTTCAGGAGGAAGGAACACTTCCAAGTTCCTTTTATGAGGCGAGCATAATTCTCATTCCAAAACCAGGCGAAGACAACACAAAGAAAGAAAATTATAGGCCAATATCCCTGATGAATTTAGATGCTAAAATCCTCAACAACCTATTAGCAAACCAGATCCAGCAATACATGAAAAAAAATCATACATCATGATCAAGTGGGATTTATTCTTGGGAGGCAAGGTTGGTACTATATTCGCAAATCAATTAACGTGATTCTCCACATAAACAAAAGGAAGGAGAAAAACAACATGATAATTTCAATAGATGCAGAAAAAGCACTTGATAAAATCCAGCACCCATTCATGATCAAAACTCTCAGCAAAGTGGGAATACAGGGAACATACCTCAACATGATAAAGACCATCTATGACAAACCCACAGCCAACATTATAATTAATGGACAAAAATTAAAAGTAATTCCCCTAAAATCAGGAACAAGGCAGGGTGCCCTTTCATCACGCCTATTCAACATAGTACTCGAAGTCCTAGCTTCAGCAATCAGACAAGAGAAATAAAAGGCATCCAAATTGGAAAAGAAGAAGTAAAACTAATATCATTTGCAGATGATATGATACTGTATATAGAAAACCCTAAAGTCTCAGTCAAAAAACTACTGGACCTAATAAATGAATTCAGCAAGGTGGCAAGATATAAAATTAATACTCAAATATCAGAGGCATTTTTGGGTATGCAACATAATTGAATGACAAGATAACCTGGACATGTTTTCTTTGAATATATGTACCCTTATTTATTGATGTCACTCCATTAAAATTAATAAAAATTTATTTATATTAAGAAAAGAAATAAAGATTTAAAATACATAAGGATTTTAAAATATATTTTAAAAAAAAAGAAATCAGAGGCATTTTTATACACAAACAAGGAACTGTCAGAAATAGAAATTAAGGAAACAATTCCCTTCACTATTGCAACAAAAAAAAATAAAGTACCTAGGAGTAAATTTAACTAAGGAGGTTAAAGACTTGTACTCGGAAAATTATAAAGCATTGATAAAAGAAATCAAGGAAGACACAAACAAGTGAAAGCATATACCATGCTCATGGGTAAGAAGAATACACATAATTAAAATGTCTATATTACCCAAGCAATTTATAAATTCAATGCAATACCAATTAAAATATCAATGACATACTTCAAAGATATAGAACACATATTCCAAAAATTTATAAGGAACCAAAACAGAACACAAATAGCCTCAGCAATCTGGAAAAAGAAGAATAAAGTGGGAGGTATCACACTTCCTGATATCAAGTTATACTACAAGGCCATTGTACTCAAAACAGCTTGGTACTGGCATAAGAACAGGCATACAGATCAATGGAACAGAACAGAGAACCCAGAAATAAACCCACATTTTTATGGACAATTGATATTTGACAAAGGAGGTAAGAGCATACAGTGGAGTAAAGACAGTCTCTTTAACAAATAGTGTTGGGAAAATTGGACAGCTACCTGCAAAAACATGAAACTAGACCACCAACTTACACCATGCATAAAAATAAACTCAAAATGGATAAAGGACTTAAATGTAAATCATGAAATCATAAGTATCCTAGAAGAAAACTTAGGCAATAAACTCTCCGACATCTATCACAGCAATATCTCTGCTGAATTATCTCCACAGGCAAATGAAATAAAAGACAGGATAAATAAATGGGACTATACCAAACTAAAAAGCTTTTGCACAGCTAAAGACAATATGAGCAGAATAAAAAGACAAACCACACGATGGGAGACCATATTCGACAATACATCTGATAAGGAATTAATAACCAAAATTCATAAAGAACTTGTAAAACTCAACACCAGGAAGACAAACAGTCCAATCAAAAATGGGCACAAGAAATGAATAGACACTTCTCCAAAGAGGACAAACAGATGGCCAATAGACAAATGAAAAAATGTTCAACATCACTAATCATTAGAGAAATGCAAATTAAAACCACAATGAGATACCACCTCACACCAGTCAGAATGGCGCTCATTGACAAAACAACACACGATAGGTGCTGGTGAGGATGTGGAGAAAGGGGAACCCTCCTGCACTGCTGGTGGTAATGCAGACTGGTGCAGCCTTTATGGAAAACAGTATGGAGATTCCTCAAAAAATTAGAAATGGAACTGCCCTTTGACCCAGTCATCCCACTTATAGGCATATATCCCAAGGACACCATATCACCGACTGAAAAAAAGAAATGCACCCCCATGTTTATGGCAGCATTGTCCACAATAGTGAAGATCTGGAAACAGCCCAAGTGTCCGTCAGTGGACGAGTGGATTAAAAAGCTTTGGTACATATATACAATGGAATACTATGTGGCTGTGAAAAAGGAAATATTACCTTTTGCAACAATATGGAGGGACCTGGAAACTATTATGTTGAGTGAAATAAGCCAGGCAGAGAAAGAAAAATATCGTATGACTTCACTCATTTGAGGAATCCAAGGAATAATGAGAACTGAGGAACGAAATTGAGACAGAGAAGGGATCAAAGGGACCAGAGGAAAAGAGGACAGAGGGAAAGGGGATGATAGGAGGGGATAAACCTGAAGGGAAGGGGGGAGGGTGCTATAGGGAGGGGAAAAAGGGGGATGTTGATGGGAATAGGGGGGAGGGGGGATGCATTCCAGGTGACCCTAGAATCTATGTAAACACAATTAATTTAAAAAATTTATCATTCAACTGGATGAATCGCACCACTCTCATTCACAGACAAAGAGTCAATTCCTTTTTTTTTTTTTTTTTTTTTACACAGAGACAGATAGAGAGTCAGAGAGAGGGATAGACAGGGACAGACAGACAGGAATGGAAAGGGATGAGAGGCATCAATCATTATTAGTTTTTCATTTCAACACCTTAGTTGTTCATTGATTGCTTTCTCATATGTGCCTTGACTGTGGGGCTACAGCACACCGAGTAACCCCTTGCTCAAGCCAGTGACCTTGCGTCGAAGCTGGTGAGCTTTGCTCAAACCAGATGAGCCCACGCTCAAGCTGGCGACCTCAGGGTCTCGAATCCAAGTCCTCCGAATCCCAGTTTGACCTTCCATTTACTGTTCCACTGCTTGGTCAGGCAAAGAGTCACTTCTTCAGAAATTATAGACAACCTCATTTTCAAAATACTCGGGCAGTAGAGAAAATACTTTACCTGAACAGAAGACTGAACATGACCTTCATAGAGGATGCACTCTACTGAATCTTCTCTGTGCACCAGCACTAATGTGTCTTTCTCGAAGATGTCCACACGAACACGCAGGCCATCGCACGGGTGGCGAGTTTAAAGGGGACTGTCTTCTACTCCACTTTTGTGGTAACAAGTACAATTACAAAACAATTACACTGGAAATATTCTAAAAATACTGCATTAAAATCCTTTCACGTTCCAGAAAGCTTCCAAACTTCCACCTCACTAGCTTCTGCTCCAAAGGTGACTATCCCCCAGGGCATACTCGGCCAATATGGTGGGGTTTCACATTGTGAACACACTGGGGCTGACTGAGCAGTGGTGACAGAACAGGTGCTCTCAAGCTCAACAATACAGACTACGTTCACCCGGGACACAGAATGATCTTGCCCGAAAGGTCAATACTACACCAAGAAAAACCCTACTTTCCAGGAAACAAGAGAGTCAAGTACAATACAAACACATGGTCATTTTGTATCCTGGATTAAAAATGCTGCCTCTCAACTAGCCACATGGGATCTCGCACAGACAAGAACAACACAGACAAAACCACCCGTCTTCAACAATTTGGGAGGAGAGCTCTAGGCTGAGAAGACACCCCACTAAATTAGAGACACACGAAACATCTTACAACTTCAGACACTGAATCTCATGTTCATGAGCCAGACGGGGTCTCTCAAGGTCACTGCTTCTTCTCACGAACCATCATCCAGTCTTTAATAACTTTTTCTTCATATCACATAGAATATGTAGTCCTGCTATTTACATTTTAGCATTCACTCTCTAAACTTGTATTATTTTCCTTTGCTGAAATCATGAACAAACTGCTCTCTATAAATACACTTCTTCTTGGTAAAGCTCTTAATATACCAAAAATCAAAGTTTGCTACTACACTCAAAGACCTTCATTCTCCCTACATACTAAACCAAAGCATAAAAAACTGCATATCCTGAACCCTTTTCCTCACCCTCACTCAAACTATACTACACCACATGATATCATTTAAAATTTACAAAAAAACCCTTTTTCCTACTATGCCAGCTGTTTCCTACTACAGCTTCTGCTATTTTGTTGCTGAAAGACACACTGCCTCACCTTTTCCTCCCAAGTGGATGCTGAAGTACACGCAACTATCTCAGCGACATGGGATTATCTGCAGCACTGAGAAGTGTTTCTGGCACACATCCTGACAAGGTAGACCTATCCTGGCCTACAGCTGCACTTCCAGACCACGGGACCAAGGGACAAGCATTGCATACATCACAAAGGCCACTTAGAACCCACCGGCCTGCCTGCTCAGGACAAAGAATGTGGAACACGTTAGGACACTGAATCATGTGTGAACCACAGGATGTTTCAAAGCATCCTGCTTTCTCATGACTCATGACAAGCTCTGTAACACGGCTTCAATAATTTAACTGATCATCGATCACCCTAGTCTTTTACTTTCCTACCTCCACCATCTACAGGTTCCTCTTTCAATTTTTGCACCACCGCCAGTTGACCTAAATGGAGCTCTACTTTACTGCAAAATACTTCCTGTTCCTAGAACACTTTCCACCTAGACCAGCGGTTCTCAACCTGTGGGTCGCGACCCCAGCGGGGTCGCCTAAAGCCATCGGAAAAGACATAATGCATATCAGGTATTTACATTCCAAATCATAACTGTAGCAAAATTACAGTTATGAAGTAGCCACCAAAATTACTTTTTGGTTTGGGGTCACCGCAACATGAGGAACTAACTGTATTGCGGGGTCACGGCATTAGAAAGGTTGAGAACCACTGACCTAGACCCTTCATTTCCAATACTAACAACTCTCATCCTATTTTCTTTCTGAATCAACATAAAAACAATTTTACATAAAATCCCTTCCCAAACATGTCTATAAACTCATTCTGTCACATGTGAAAACAACACCCAGACTTTTAATAGTGCCATTGCCTTGGTTTCACTTCATTTATTAACATACCAAGTAGAGGTAAAGTATACACAAAGCAAAATTGGAATAAACCCAGACTGCGTTGAATAATTCCTTGTAGCATTTAGCTACCAAAATAAACCACTGCGCTAACTATATTAAGTTGTTTTATAAAGATTTATTCTGCCAAACAGCGAAAATCCGACATAAAGTACTTGGTAAGTAATTATTATTATATGCTTTAACTTGCTGTAACTCTGCTTTATAAAATTTATAAAGTAAAGTTACTTCCCTACTTTATAAATCACCATTACTGTGGAACCGGTGGGCAGTTAGAAAATTTTACTACTTACAGAGATACAAAAGTGAGCAGTAGGTATAAAAAGGTTGACTACCCCTTGTCTACACTGAGGCTATCCATGTTCATAAGAAACATGTTCAGAGCTTATACATGTTTAATAGATACATGCTTAAATGGGCCAATAAGTAATAATCAAACAATACATGATCTGAAGAGTCCACAATTAGGGGTTCCATGTCAGGAAGGTAAATGTACAGGGGCTATATAAAATCACTGGGGTACACGATCAAGACAAGCTATTATTATGGAAGATGAATGTCAGGGCATTCCATGATTTGAAGGGTCCACACATACTAGGTTTATATTTAGGAGTGATTACACTGAGAAATTCTATGTTCAGGGTTGTTTACAGTCAGGATTCTTGGGCCTTGCTCAGGGTGTTGATGTTCAGAATTTTCCACATTCAGGGTGTTTATGCTCAGTAGTGTTATTTCTCCACCCTGGCTGACTGGCTCAGTGCACAAAGCATTAGCCTGATAAATGAATATCCCGGGTTCAATCCCAGGTCAGGGCACAAATGAGAAGTGACCATCTGTTTCTAATCCTCTCACTCTTGACCTCCTCTCTCTCCTACTCTATTGCAGCCAGTGGATGAACTGGTTTAAGCTTGGCTCCAGGAACTGAGAGAAGTTTATGATCATGAGTGTTCACTTCTAGGAAAATAATTATTAGAAGATTTACATTCATGCTCGCCTCTGGCTGGTTGGCTCAACGGTAAAGCGTGGGCCCAAGGTGTGGAAGTCCTGGGTTAAATTCTCAATCAGGACACACAGAAGACCCATCTGCTTCTCCACTCCTCCACCCCCTCTTTCTCTCTCTCTCTTCCCCTCATGCAGCCATGGCTCAAATATTTCAAGCAAAGTTGGTGCCGTGTGAGGAGGATGGTGCCATGAACTCTCCTAAGGTGCTAAAATAACTCAGTTGCCAAGCAAAGGAGCAGTGGCCCAGATGGGCAGAACATTGCCTGTAGAGGGTTTACTGGGTGGATCCTGGTTGGGGTGTACGCAGGAGTGTGTCTCTGCCTCCCCACCTATCAATTAATTTTAAAAAAATTTTCATGCTCAGCATGTCAATGTTCAAGACATACACAATTATAAACAAGGGGAGTTTATAATCAAAACAATACATGGGGGAGAGACATACATAGGAATTCAACACAACAGAGAGGGAACACGCTCAAAAATAGCCAGAATTATAAAAGTAGATTACTAGGGCAGACCATTACTGCTAAAAAAAAAAGGTCCAATCTAATGAGCATCATCATGGGAAGTGATCTATGCACAGAAAGTTCACGTCCTGCATGTCCATGTGCAGGATAAACATGCTTACAATTTACATGTGGAGGGTTTAAACATGATCAGTGGAGGGGGTACATGCTTAAGTGGGGGCTATAACAGCAAAGAAATAATAAAAGTTGTACATGATCAGAAGGGTCCTACATAGAAGTTCTGTGCTCCAGAAGGTATATGTACGGTGATTACACAACAGAGCAGGGGAACAATCTCAATAGAAGACATGGTTTAAAAATTCTGTTATGGGCGCTGGCCGGTTGGCTCAGCGGTAGAGCATCGGCCTGGCGTGCGGGGGACCCGGGTTCGATTCCCGGCCAGGGCACATAGAAGAAGCGCCCATTTGCTTCTCCACCCCCCCTCCTTCCTCTCTGTCTCTCTCTTCCCCTCCCGCAGCCAAGGCTCCATTGGAGCAAAGATGGCCTGGGCGCTGGGGATGGCTCTTTGGCCTCTGCCCCAGGCGCTAGAGTGGCTCTGGTCACGGCAGAGCGACGCCCTGGAGGGGCAGAGCATCGCCCCCTGGTGGGCAGAGCGTTGCCCCTGGTGGGCGTGCCGGGTGGATCCTGATCTGGCGCATGCGGGAGTCTGTCTGACTGTCTCTCCCCGTTTCCAGCTTCAGAAAAATACAAAAAAAAAAAAAAATTCTGTTATGAGGGCAGTCCATGATATGGAGGTTCCCAGCTTATGGAGTCCATTCTCTGAAGTGAGTACACCCAGGAATTTCATATTCAAAAGGGTCTTTGCTCAGACTGTTTCCACTCCCAATGTCTCACACTCGAGCAGCTTTACTGAGTTGGATGGTCACTATGAAGTTCCCATTCTCAGAGGCATCCATACTGAGATGTGTCCATTTTCTGTGTGCCTATGCTTGGTGGAAGTGATGGAAATCATGAGATCATAGTCAGCTACATCTGTACTCAGGCCTCCTAGGCTCAGAATGACATAATCCAATTTTATACATGATGAAAGGGATTTACACTCAAGGGGCGGGGCTAGAGAAGGGGAGTTTCTAATCAGAGCAACACATGATCAGCAGAGGACACTCTTGGGATGTACATACTTAGGGACATTCATGTGCAGGTATTACACATAATCAAGGGTGTACGTGATTAAAGAGGGCTATAATTATGGAAGTCGATAGGGCAGTCAATCATCTGGGGGGTCAAGAGTTACTGAGTCTAAATGAGTGGTAATTACACTCTGCAATTTTATGCTCACCCTAGTCATGCTTATGAGCACGCATGCAAAGTTATGAACGTGTTCAGGTTGAAACATAATAATGTGGTCTAGTTGGTCTGTGCTCTAGTTGGACCCCAGACAGGCTAGTAATAATCAAAGCATTACATTATCATGGGGTTCCAAATTTAGGGTTCTATACTCAGCATTACACATGTACCAGGGTTATATCAAATCATGAGGTACATGCTCAAAGTAAGCTACAATTAGGGAATTTGTTTATTAGGGCATTCCATTTTTTGAAGCTTTCTTGCTTATTAGGTCTATACATTGAAGTGAGTACCCTGAGGGCCTAGGTGTTCTGAAGCTTTCTTGGTCGGGTTGTACATACTCGGCAATTTTCACACTCAGGTTGTCGAGGCTCAGCAAGGTTCTATCTCTAATGGCCCCATTTTCATGCTCAAGAAGGTAAAGGCACAGGGGTTTTACAAGTGAACATGGTTACAAGCTCAATATAAGCTCTCATGGGAGTTGATTATCATGGCAGTCCATGATCTGCACAGTCTCAGCTCATGGAGGCCAGACTTCAAATTAATTATGCCCAGTGCTTCCATGGTCAACATTGCCTTTGCTCAGGTTGTTTGTGCTCCAAAAATATTCAACTCCAAGTGCTTCATTATGTTGGGTTCTTTCTGTGAATGGTCATATTCTCAGAGCGCGTCCGTACTTTGAACCTCAATGTTCCCATGCTCTTTGGGGCCTACGTGATCTGGGAAAACAGTCAGCCTGCTTTTTAGTCGGGCCCGCTTTTCTCTGAAAAGTCCATATTCAGAGTTGACACAGGCACAACGAACTGCATGCGCAAGTCTGGCATGACAAGGAGAGTGCTTACAAAGCAACACATGATGATGAGGGTGCATGCGCAGGAGTTAGACGCTCTGGGAGATACACAAAAAGGATTGAAAATAATAAAGGTGGTCCCTGCTTAAAAGAAGTTTGAAATAGGAAGTCAATTTTATTGCAGTTTCTCATCCAGTGGGTCCTCAATGACTAAAGTCAATGCTTAGAAGTCACCCTAGAGTTCCATGCTCAGTATATCAACACTCAGGACACATCTTCGAATAGTAAAGTATATATTCAGGGTTTATTTTTTTATTTTTATTTTATTATTTTATTTTATTTTATTTTTTTCTGAAGCTGGAAACGGGGAGGCAGTCAGACAGACTCCCGCATGCGCCCAACCGGGATCCACCCGGCATGCCCACCAGGGGGCGATGCTGTGCCCATCCAGGGCATCGCTCTGTTGCGACCAGAGCCACTCTAGCGCCTGGGGCAGAGGCCATGGAGTCATCCCCAGCGCCCGGGCCATCTTTTGCTCCAGTGGAGCCTTGGCTGTGGGAGGGGAAGAGAGAGACAGAAAGGAAGGGGAGGGGTGAAGCAGATGGGCGCCTCTCCTGTGTGCCCTGGCCGGGAATCGAACCTGGGACTTCCGCACACCAGGCCGACGCTCTACCACTAAGCCAAACAGGGTTTAAACGTGACCAATGGGGCTGCATATGAGGACATAATCCTTGAAGCAGTACATGAAATGGAGTATCCATGGTTAGGATTCCTATGCTTGACATGGTAATGAACAGGCATTATGCAAAACCATGGGAGTACATACAGCAATTAAGGTCTAATAAGGGCAGTTAATTATTAGGGCACTGCATGATTTGAAGGGTCCACTGTTATTAGGTCCATGCATGAACGAGAGTCCCCTGAGAAACTCGTTGTTCAGGAGAGTCCTTTCTCAACTTGTATTTTCTCGGAATTTCCTGCACTCAGGGTTCCTATGCCCTGTGGGATAATTTCTATGACGTGTCCATTTTCAGAATGGATATATACTCATTCATGATCAATGCGTTATATATTTTGAGGGAATTTATTTCATGGAAAGCAATAAGCAAAACAGCAAATGGTCAAGAGTGTCCACAATTATGGGTTCCTTGCTCAGGATATATATGAACTGTGATTATACCCAGTAACAGTGTATCATCTGAGTGTGAGCTATGGTTAAGGAAGTTGATTATTAGGGCTCTCATGTTTAGTCTTCTTTATTATGCAGTTTATGCTTAGAAATGATTCCATTCTGGGATTCTTTTTCAAACATGTCCTTTGCAGGTAGTTTATGCTAAAAATTTTCACATTCAGATTGTGTCGCTAGAGTGGTTGTTTTTCTGAGATGTTCCATTCTCAGGGTGAATCTATACTTCTAAGGATCCAATCTCGGTGTGTCTGTGTTCATTGACTATAAAATCCAGAAAAACACAGTCAGGTAGGTCTCTATTTAGGTCTTTTATGGTCAAAAAAGTACATTGTAAGGCTTTGTACATGTTTAATGTGGTCTATTTTCAAATTGGGTTAAGATCTGGACTGTTTATATTTAAAGCAATTCATAATCAGTCAGGTGCATGATTACAAATTAAATGCTCAGAGAGGTAAATGTACAGGGAATAAACATAATCTGGGGGGTGTATAATTCAAAGTACTATAATTATGGAAATAATTTATTATATGGTCTGTAATCAGGAGTGTTCACAATCAGTATTTCCATTTATAAAAGTAATTACACCCAGGAATATTATGCTCATTTCATCCACAATCATGCAGGGTAAGGTACATATTCAGGGTTT
The DNA here is from genome assembly GCF_036850995.1 of Saccopteryx leptura. Lineage (NCBI taxonomy): Eukaryota > Metazoa > Chordata > Mammalia > Chiroptera > Emballonuridae > Saccopteryx > Saccopteryx leptura. The sequence continues at coordinate 172,168,734 of NC_089505.1, forward strand.
ACACATGATCAATTGGGTAGACACTTAAATTGGATTATATACATGGAAGTAATAATCAAAGTACATGACCAGGTGGGTTCACAATTAAGGGTTCAATTCACAGCATGGTACAGGTACGAGATTTATACAAAATCACGGGGTACATGCTCAAGGTGAGTTTTGACTTGGGAATTCGATTATTAGGGCATACATGACTTCAAGAAGCCACGCTTATTAGGTTTATACTTAGAGGTGATTACACTGAGGAATTACATGTTCAGAAAAGTTTTCCTCAGGGCATTTATACTTACAAATACACATGCATGTGTGTCTCATGGACGTGAAAGAGCCAGAGATCCCGCAAGCATAAGATGATCAGAAATAAAATTGGGAAAAACAACCTAGGAAACAACTCGAGTCTCATCATGGCAGCTGCCTAGGGGGTTTCAAGTTCTTGCAAGAGTATCAAGAGATTTTCTCTTGAAAGGTGTTATTCCCAACATGTCCACAAGATAGCAGCAAAAACTTTAATTCTGGCGCCCCCAAATCAGGAGGCTTTTCTCAGATGCACACTAGATGACAATGTGCATGAGAGTGTCAAAAGAAATGAAAGCCAGATAAACAGGAGGACCCTGCCACCATAGCTCTGTGCCATATTGTTGTGGGGAGAAAAACTACCTGAAAGGGTATTGAGTCCTAGGACATGACATATGGTCCTCACCAAGCAATGGGGTATCATCTCGTGTCATCCCTGGTTCTTAACAGCAAACAAAAGGGTCCCACCTCAAAGGAGAGCTATCCAGTGACATCAAGTCTAGGTCATTTCTGTCAGGACCACACAGCAAAGACTGAGACGTCCTACCAACACTTTGCACTGAGTACAGTGAGAAGGAACAAAGTTCTCTACTTGTGAAATGAGCAGCAACATGACACCACTGCACCCTGTGACTGTGAGAACATATCTGACTGACATACCAAGAGGTCGCTTCCTATCAGGTCTGAATCCTGTCACGACAGGCAGAAGATTCACCCGGAGAGAACAAAGAAAACTGTCGAGTCAGCTGTGGGCCTCATCAGTGTGGGACAGGGCTTCACCCAAAAAGGCTGGTTCATCCAATGCCATGGTCCCTGCATACACACATGTAACAGCGTGTGCAGGGGTCCTGCCATGGAGAATGGAGAATTATCTCGAGTAAGTGTGTGCTGCACACTTCAGATCCTGTAAATTTTCAATGGACTCTCCCTGTGAAACTACGGTGCCCTGTGAGTGTATGCAGGAATCCCTGTAGGAGACCATCAGAGTCCTACCAAATGCCCTCTGATTCTTATGTGTTTAAGGAAAAGAGTGAGTTCTGTCAGGGGTGTTTTCAGGGCAACCACTGAGTGCAGAGGAGACCTTCTCTGCTCTAGATAATGTAACCTGCCTTGGGTGAGCCCATGGTGCAGACAGAAAGATGGAGAGCTCAGACTATTAAAAGGTACTATTCAAAAGATGTCCATGAGGTGGCAGCACACAAAATCATTGACCAGCAGTGTGTATCAAGTAGTGCACAGGGTTTTTCCATTTACAGATGGTAGTAAGACCTGTCCCACCAATTCTGGATTCCACGTGTTTCAACATGTCTCTCCTGAAAGAGCACCGAGTCCTACAGACCAGATGCAAACCCTCTACTTGTAAGAACAGGCCAGACCAAAGAGAATAAAAATGCCCTCTCTTGACTCTTACTCTTTTCAGTATGGGGACATGTCCCCCCAGGAAAGGGTCGGGGAACCTTTTGCATCAGCTTTGGGCCCATGGAATGAAGAATATGGGCTCATCTGAGAGACTAAAGGGTCCTTGGACATCATTTCAGATTCTCCAGAGTGTGGAGAAGACTCTTCACAGAGAATACAAGCCCCTGTGACATGAGCCCTGAGTTAGGGGAAGGTAAGGAGGGGCAGACCTAACAGACTGGGGTGTCCCACCGCTGCTCTCATTGCTTTGTGAGTTCCGGGAGGAGTCTCATCCTCTAAAAGTATAGTGTCCTGTCAGACAACTTAACTGTCCTGTGAGCGTGAGAAGGTTTCCCCCTGAGAGCTCTGGGGGTCCTATCAAACCACCTCTAACTCTGATGAGTGAGAAAAAACATCTTTCCCTGAGAGAGAAGTGCATTTGCTCCTGTAACCTCTAGGACCTACCAAGAAGGGGATGTTCCACATGCTGAGCCAGGGGAGCTCAAAGTACATTGGAGAGTCATTGTGTCCTTGCCAAATGATAAGAGAAGATGCTTAGTAAGCAGGTGGCATTCCCGAGAGGAACATCAGATGACAGCACAGAAAAGCATGCTCTGGCTACGAGCATGGTACTAAATAGAGGAGTTCCAACTCTGAGAGCCTAAACAGCCCTGGGACACCGCTGCAGGTTCCCACACTGTAGAAAGGAGTGTTACCCAGACAGAGTTCACTCATACCATGACAGCTTCTTGGAAAAGCAATGACCCTCTGACATGTTCTCACCTAAATGCACAATTCTATGAAACCTAGCAAATGGTGAACAAGCTCTCACGACGAATTTCATCTTTACAGAGAGGTTTGGAAGCTGATTGCAGACTAAGAAGTCAACTTCCATCAGGTACCCCACTAATGGGATGCAAGCTGTCCCCCAAGACAAATCAGGCCCCTTTATTGTAAACAGTATACACTGAGAACAAGACACCCACTGAAACCACATAAAACAGAACGTGCCATGTCACCTACAACACTGTGAATACATACGAATACTGAGCCAGCCACTCCTAGCACCTAAGGAACATAAGAAAGAAACAGAAATAGAATCACACATATAAAAAGCTTGGCCAACTATCAATACATAATATCCTGTGGATCTCGTTCCTTTCAAACCCCTCCAAAGCAACCGGGAAAGCATATACAGGGCTGCAACATGGCATGAGTCAAAACTACAAAATTCTTCTGCTCCCTTGGCACCTCTATGACACGACATCTGCCACTTCTCTCTCTCCTACCGAGACAAACAGGAGAGCGAAGCAGATTTAACGGCGGGCACACTGGGCACGCCCTGGGCCCCAACTTCTGAAGGGCCCTGCAAAACCCCAACTCTAATCTTTTTTCTAATGACACCAAGTTTGGTTTCATATGCACAATTTTAACATTAATAGTACATAATATTTTTTGTTTATTTGAAATATATGGTTAACATGTATTTTTATTTTCCTTGTCTCTTTTTTTTAAGGGCTCAATATTTTCTTCTGCACCCAGAATCTCAACCGACCTTAATCCGCTCTGCAGGAAAGGTCAGCTAGAGAAACTTGGAGAGCAAATGCGCTGTCACACTCACTCAGCCGACTGCAGTGCTCCAAAGCCAAAGGCCATTTTCCTGATCCTATTACCTTCTCTTTGGAAACTGAAACCCTGACAACTAGAATTGGCCACTACTGACTCTTCTCTCTCTTCCTGAACATCACAGGCCCCTGAACCTCTCTTGCTGTGCAGCTACATTGTCCTGGGACCATCCTGTTCCACTGTCTCCAAAACTGTCTTCCAGTTCCCTCACTCTCTCCAGAACCTGGATAAATCAACAAACTCTCCATTCTTCAAACCTCCCTTCTCTGACATTCTACCCAAAGTCTGCCTTAGGTCCTTCATCATCACACCCAAAAGCCACCACTTCTGAAATCTAGCCATAGACATCTCACGCATCTTCTCTCAAAACCTCTTTGTGCCATGCTTCACAAAAGCCCACTCATCCTTCTAAACAAATGCCACCACCCTCCTTACCCTGGGTCTCTCCTTCAATGCTCTGCTGGAAAGGAAGCCTCACATTCACCACCATCTCCATCACACCTGTCACCTGGTGCTCTACCCTAGTCTATGTTCTTCCCTGTGCCCCACTTCCACACATCCTCCCACAGTTACCATCTCCCCCTGCACCCATCCCTTTATCACCTGGCAGTATCCAAATCACCACACTCTCCCACGAATCTTGGGCTCAAGGCCACCACCACAAACTTCCTACCTCCTTTCCCCAAGGTCTTCAATCCCCCAACCCATCACACCCAAAACCACTTCTCAGCCCTGCAGTACCACCACAGCCAAGTTGAACTTGCCCACTCACTGTTGGCAGGGCCATGAGAAGTGCCACCAAAAGCAGACTGACTAGTGGTAGAATCACGAACACAGGAAAGTGAGAGCTGAGAAGCCAGAGGAGAGGCAGCGAGTCAGCAGCCTCACACTGGGTGTGGACGGTCTCACTGGGCTGCAGAGAATGTTCACTGCTGTCATTTTGCTGTTGAGAACTTCAGGAAGGAACACCATTCCCCCAGAGGTACGTACTATGTGTTTACTGACAGGAGGCACTTAGAAAACCACAGATGACAGAGCCTGCATATTAGCAAACAAACAGCAAGACCTCATACAGCTCAATGTTCACCTGGGCAGAAAGACACATAGAAACAGAATATGCAATCTACTTATGGTAGCAAGGAAAGCAACAAAGTTCTCAGATAGGAGAACGAAAGATGAGCAAGAAGCTGCCAGTGAGCAAGCAGGATGGAAGCTCGGCAGTACACCACAGCACACACTTTTGACAAGGGGGGCAGAGGCCACTGGCAGACCACACAGGGCTGACCCTCTGCACCTGTCTCCAAGACTCTCTATTCTCTAAATTCCCAGTGAGTGGATCCAGCCCTGCCTCGGCACATCTCTTCCCCATAACATTTCAACACACACAAAGTGGCCCCACCTAGGCTCCCTTTCCGTGTCTTCTATACTAAACCCTGTCTTCTATCCTCGTCTTCGGCTTTAGGAAATGCGCGAAACGCACTCTCAAAATCACCCAGACTCGTACTGTAAAAGTTCCCCTAGACTCACTTAAGAACCCTCATGTGACTGCCTACCCCCAGGCACAACAAAAGAATCTGAACGATTTTACCCCATGCTGTACGTTTTAAGAAATACAGCCAATATATACTAACAGACTCCACACCCAAACTGTAAACAACCAACGAAAAAATAAGCATTACACAATAGACTGGATTTCCTTGTCTCCTCCTCTCTTTTTTAACGAGGCCAGTCACTGGATAAAAATACAGGACACTTGAAGGTAAAGACCTTTAGGATAAGTGAGCACTTACATCGATAAGTCTAATGTTACACAAAAATCCAAAATCGGAAGCATTTCATCACAGAAACTCCAATTATATAACATACAGCTATGAGGAAAAATAAGAAATTTCATCATCTACTTAGATGGACCACACATCTCTCTCATTCAAAGAAACAATAATTCTTTCAGAAACAATTGTATTGCATAGAAATATCGATAAGGATATAGAAAACTTAACAAGAGCGGTCAATGGAACTGAGCGTTCGTGGACGTTCCACTGTGACCGACGTTTCAACTGCACTGAACTGTTATTTTCCTATTTGGCCACGAGATGGCAGCACAGAAGCGCACCCGGAACATTTTTTCAAGGGACATGCTGTACTACGGAACAATGTCTACAGACTTCAAAGGCTTCAATGTATCGTACAAAGTAAGTTTCCCATGGTCATTACATTTAATCTACAAATCATAAAGGAAACGTCTCTCAAGATTCTTTCTATGGATAGATCATAATATACACTTCCAAGGGACACTTTCAGGGTTTATTGCCAAACGTCCATCCCGACTCTAGCCTCTGACCTCACCCTAACCCTCGCCTCACCTGCAGGATCCTGCTTGGGTCAGTCCTGACACTCCCCTGCACACTGGCTCCACAGCTGCAGTTGGAAAAGTGCCCTGCTGCTCAACTTTCATCTGTGACCTACTGCTTGCCATTTATTAATGACATACTCATCACTATTTATTACATACTGTATTTTTTTCAAGTGATGTGAGGACACCTTTATCATACAAAATTGACTATGCATTTGGATCTGTCACTAAACCTTCCTGTTCCATTCCAGAGATTTCTCTATTTCAATGAGTGCATGCCTGAATCCTGACCATAGCAGGACTAAAAAAAAGTGCTCCCATTGGAACCGACAAGACTGTCCCCTGGAGACGGGTCCTGCAGAACCGCTCACTTTAAAGCAGCCAGCAGAAAGTGCTCACAGACCTCAAGCTGCCTGAAGTACACCCCTTACAGCAAGCATCTGACTCTTTCTCAAACACTGGCTAGATCTCACACATCTACTGAGGTACTTTCTATACCTCTCACAAAAGGCATGGACCTGGATGCAGAATTCTCACCCAAGTATCTCCTCTCCTCACCCTTCACGTCGGCATACTCTCTGCCCATCACAAAGGAAGGAGAATCTCATCTCCAGCTCCGTTGCACGCTGGGTTGCAGTCAGGAATAATGATTGCCCACCTGTCCTCTCCTGGCCCCTTACAACAGAATCATTTCTGCCCATCCAATTGCAGCGGAGATTCAATCAAAAAACAAAACCGAACCATATGCTGCCTTCAGGAGACACAGCTAAGCTGCAAAGACAAAGATTCAAAGTGAAAGAGTGAAAACTATTGATAATTCTGTAAGCAAATAACATCCACAGAAAAGCAGTTATAGTCACACTTATAACTGACAAAATAGATTTCAGATAACAAAAGTAATGAGACAAGGATTGATATTTTATAATAGTAAAGGGGACACTATTTTAAAAAGACATAATACTTTCATTATATATGTGCCCAAAAAGGGAGCATCAAATTATACAGCACAACTAAAAAAAAAAATAAAGGGAGAAACTGACTTAAAACACAATCATACCAGGAGACCTAAATCCTCCACTGACAGTTTATATACCTCATCCAAAATTAATAATGAAATATTGGCCTTAAATGACACATTAGACCAAACAGAGTGAACTGACACTGAACATCAGATTATACATTTTTCCAGTGTACATGGAACAGTCTAAATAGATATGTTGAGACAGAAGACTAGCCTCAACAAATTTAAAACTATTAACATCATACCATGCATATTCTTCAACCAGTATGCTTTGAAATTATAAATCAATTACAAATACAAAGTAAAAATAACCCAAAAATACATGTAGATTAAATAACATGCTACTAAAAAGTGACTGGGTCAAAAAAAAATAAAAGGTGAGATCAAAAGATATATAAAGACAAACAAGAATGTCAATATCAACACTTCTGGGATGAAGCAAAAGCAGTTAAAAAAGGTAAGTTTATATCATACAGGCCTATTCTAAGAAACGAGAGAAATCCCAAGTACCAAATTAACATTTCCAGTGTGTTGGTGGGCAAAGTTTCTGGAATAGTGAATTAACTCTAGGACAATGGCAATAATAGTTCTTTTCCTTAGGGAATCTTCAAGTGTCAATATCTGTTGGTTTTTTCTCTGGAACTGTTTAATTTCTCAAGAAATTACCCTCTGGTAAGGGTAGCAAGGCCAGTTGTGGAGTTCTGGGAATAGAGCAGGAGCAGGGGTGTGATAGGAGAAAAAAACAGCATGGGTGTGGTTTCTATTCTGGACGCAGTCATTTCCTCAATACCCTTGTTTTAAATACACAGTTTTCTCTCCCTCTTTTGATGTATCTGGTATTAAATCCAAAAGCTTCTCTACTCTATTTTTAAAAACGAACCTGTCTTCTTCAGGGAGAAGGTAGGATTACTCTCCTTTCTAGGTGGTAGCAACTACTCTTTTTTTATTTATTGATTTTAAGGAGAGAAGGAGGGAAGAGCAGGAAGCATCAACTCATAGTATATAGTTGCTTCTCATATGTGCTAAGGCAAGCCCAGAGTTTCGAACTAGCAAACTTGGAATTCCAGGTCAATGCTTTATCCACTGCACCAGCACAGGTCAGGCTAGGTGGTAGTAACTATTCTTTATACACATTTTCAGCTCCCTCTCAATTCTCTCCCACCCCTTACCCCAATTCATACTGTATCTGATGCTTCTAGTACTTCAGTCTTTGTAAGCTATGTATAGCAAAATGTTTTGTCTTTATCTCCTTCTTCCTGTACTCTGGAAAGTTAGTGACCCACTCTTCCATCCAAAACTTGTAGATACCTTATTCTAAAGCTATTTTCTCTCTTATTTTTTTCTTGTCGACTGATGCCTTTTTAATTTTCATGTTAGTGGGACACGTGGAAGAAGTTAATTCAATTTACCATGTCAAGCCTTGTTAACATAGTTTATATTAACCATATTAAATAAAGTTATTTTCAGATTGATTGGTTTAATTACTTTAATTCTGAGCTGATCCAAAACCAGTAAATTTCTGCTTTGTTTTGTTTTTTAGTGAAGGGAGAGGAGACAGACAGATAGGGTCCCAAATGCGGCCAGGATCCACTCAGCAAGCCCACTGCCCACTAGGGGGCGATGCTCTGCCCATTTGGGGCCCTCACTCTTTTGCAATTGGAGCCATTTTTTAGCATCTGAGGCGGAGGCTACGAAGCCATTCTCAGTGTTGGAGGCCAACTTGCTCCAGCCAACTGAGCCACTGCAGGAAGGAGAGAAAGAGAGAGAGAGCGAGAAGGAGGGGTGGAAAAGCAGATGGTTGCTTCTCCTGTGCCCTGAGAATCAAACCCAGGTCATCAACATGCGGGGCCAATCTTCTACCACTGAACTAACGAGACAGGGCCCAGAACTAGTAAATTTGAATAAGTACATGTTACTGATTGAGAGATGATACTAATTCTTATGGCCTTTCACAGCAGTTTTGATCAAACTTTAAAATATTGTTTGGAAAAAATGCTAATTAGGAACTTCGGTTTATCAAAAAACTGAAAAACAGCGAAAAGACAAGTTAGAAATTGGAGAAAATGTTTGCATCTCATCTAAAAAAATTAATTACTATCTAGTAGAATATATAAAGCATTTCTCATTAATCAATTTAAAAAGACAATCATATAAAAACAGATAACAGAATATATGAGCAGGTATTTTATAAAACAGGAAACAGAAATGGCTAAGAAAAATTTCTCAACCTCATTAGTAATTAGAAAAAATATATAATTTAAAACTATAGAAAAATTGTATATTAAAATCACAATAAGCCTGACCAGGCAGTGGCGCAGTGACTAGAGCATCGCTGGGATGCAGAGGACCCAGGCTTGAAACCCAAGATCACCAGGATGAGCATGGGCTCATCTGATTTGAGCACGAGCTCGCCAGCTTGAGCAAGGGGTCACCAGCGTTAGCTCAACATGACCCCATAGTTGCTAACTTGAGCCCAAAGGTCACTGGCTTGAAGCTCCAGATCTCTGGCTTGAGTCCAAGGTTGCTGGCTTGAGCAAGGGGTTACTCACTCTGCTATAACCCCCCTGTCGGCACATATGAGAAAGCAATCAAAGAATAACTAAGGTGCCTCAATGAAGAATTGATACTTCTCATCTCTCTCCCTTCCTGTCTGTCCTTCTCTCCATCTCTCTCACTTAAAAAGAAATTACAATAAGATTCTACTCACCAGGCCCTGGCTGGTTGGCTCAGTGGTAGAGCGTCGGCCTGGCGTGCGGGGGACCCGGGTTCGATTCCCGGCCAGGGCACATAGGAGAAGCGCCCATTTGCTTCTCCACCCCCCCCTCCTTCCTCTCTGTCTCTCTCTTCCCCTCCCGCAGCCAAGGCTCCACTGGAGCAAAGATGGCCTGGGCGCTGGGGATGGCTCCTTGGCCTCTGCCCCAGGCGCTAGAGTGGCTCTGGTTGCGGCAGAGCGATGCCCTGGAGGGGCAGAGCATCACCCCCTGGTGGGCAGAGCTTCGCCCCTGGTGGATGTGCCGGGTGGATCCCGGTTGGGCACATGCGGGAGTCTGTCTGACTGTCTCTCCCCGTTTCCAGCTTCAGAAAAATACAAAAAAAAAAAAAAAAAAAAAAAGATTCTACTCACCAGAATGGCAAAATTTAAAAAGTCTTATAATGTCAATTGTTGATGAGACTGTGAAGCAACAGGAACTCTCAAATACTGTAGATCAGAAAACAATTGATAAAACCAACCATTTGGAATTATCTACACTACTATTCAGTATTTCCACTCCTTTGCATATTAAACTCATACAAAAGCACTGTGAAATTTGAAGAATAATGTACATAACATCATTTATAAAAACAAGAATGTGAAAACAACCCAAATAGTCATTAATAGATGATTATATTTTGGTATATTTGTAAAATAGAATATCATATAGCAATGAAATTAAAAATTAACAATAGCTATATCCATCAATATGAATGCAATAATATAATGTAAGAAAGCAAGTTAAAAAAAAGTATAACCCAAATTTTATAGAGCTCCAAAACTAAACAAAACAAAACTCAGCAATACATATAAATGCATAGGAATGCTTAGAAAATTCAGGACAGTGGTTATATATGGGAGGTTTGAGGGGATGTAATCTGGGTGAGACACAGGAAACTTCAAATGTATTGGTATTGCTTTGTTTTTTAAGCAAGGTGGTGAGTCATTGTGAGTTCATTCTCTTATTCTTAATAATGATACATGCTCTAATCATACAGGTATATTACACAAGGAAAAGTAAACAAAAAAAACACCCATCACAATCTTATTTTTCTTAATCAGAGTAACCTGTAGATTTATTTAATAACTGGTATAGCTTTGTTATTTCTGTCCAGGCTGTACTAGGTGGAGGTTGTACAGGCAAAACGTGTACAGGTGGAGGTTGTACTGGTAAAGGGTTTGCAGGTGGTGGTTGCATCAGAGGATAATGTACAGGTAGAGATTGTACAGATGGACGATGTACAGGCAAAGCTTGTACAGGTGGAGGCTGTATGGATGGAGGTTGTACTGGTAAAGGATTTGCAGGTGGAGGTTTTATCAGTGGATAATGTACAGGTGGAGATTGTACAGATGGAGGATGTACAAGTGAAGTGTGTATAGGTGGAGGTTATACTAGGTGGAGGATGGGGCGTATGGAGCAGAGTGATGGGCATACACTGAAGATGTTTTGTTATTTAAAATTCTTCTGTCACACTGTTTCCTGTACCGGCAGTGTGACATTGATATTTATCTTCCATGTTGGGACTTTTGAGTATGAAAAGTGGGTGGGTGCTAATCTAATAATAATTATACGAGAACAATTGGTTTGTTAAAGCCACTGCTGTCCTGGACAAAATAGAATGCCAATCACATATAAAAAGTCTTCTTTAAAATGTGCATTTTAAGGATTTAAATACACCTTGGTTAATAGTTTTGAGTTTAAAAATGTTTACAAGGGTATTTCAATAAGAGCTGTAGAACAAATGTAGCTTTTAGTAAAAACACTGGACTAACTCAAAAAAACTAGATTCTAGTCCCAGTTCTGGGCAAGTATAAAGTTTTAAAAAATAAAGGGTTGTTGCCTGACCAGACGGAGGCACAGTGGATAGAGTAGTATTGAGATACGAAGGACTGAGCGTGGGCTCATCTGGTTTGAGCAAAGCTCACCAGCTTGGACCCAAGGTCGCTGGCTCGAGCAAGGGGTCACTCCATCTGCTGAGCTCCCCGTTCAAGGCACATATGAGAAAGCAATCAATGAACAACTAAGGTGTTGCAACGAAGAATTGATGCGTCTCATCTCTCTTCCCTTCCTGTCTATCTGTCCCTATCTGTCCCTCTCTCTGACTCTGTCTCTGTCACAAAAAAATAATAAAATAAAATAAAGGGTTGTTATTAAGGGCATAATGAGGATAAGTATTACATCAGTTTACTGATTAATTGAATCACTTATTAAGTACATTTATTTAGGTGCTGTGTGCTGTGTGCGCACTGAGGTAAGAACCAGGGCCAGAAGAAAATGTGGTAAACCTTTCATAGGCAAAAAAACCAGCAAGATGACATTGGAAAATGGAGAAATTAACATTGGAGTGCCTATTCTGTGCTGGGGGTTTGATGACATCATTAAATAACATCATTATGTGAGCATTGGCATACCGCATTTTATTGTGCTTTGCTTTAATGCACTTCAGAGGCACTGCATTTTTTTTTTTTTTAATAAATTGAAGCTTTGTGGTAACCCTATGTCAAGCAAGTCTTCCGGCACCATTTTCCTAACAGGCTTAGATGATGGTTAACCTTTCTTAGCAATAAAGTATATATTTAAAATTAAGGTATATATATTGTTAAGGCATAATGCTATCCACACAGGCTACTGTATAAACATGGCTTTTACACACACTGAGAAACAGAAAAGTCCATGTGACTCCTCCATGTGACTCCTTTCATTGCAATATTCATTTTATTGTGATGACTGGGAGACACACCTGCAATCTGTTGTCTTCTTTTTGCAGACCAAGAAATGGCTTTTTCTCTGAGTTGTCTCCGGTTTCACACTTGGGGATGCCCAATAACTGCTGTGGTGATGCCTATGGAAGCCAAAGTTGTGGCCTCTCTAACCAGCCGGTCCCTCCGAGGAGAGGTACGCCCAGGCCAGCAAGCACCGGCACCACCATCTGCTGCACCCTGGCAGCAGGTCTGATGGTGCAGGCAGTCACCGCTCCACTGCAGCTGGTGTAGCTCTGGGCTCTACTGTCGGCCATACACTAGGTCATGCAGTCACTGGGGCCTCCAGTAGAGGAAGAAATGCTGAGCTTCTGGGCCTGACATCACCTCCCAGGAGCCTCAGGGAATCGAGCTGGCATACCAGCAATAGCAGCAGTTTGGCCCACGCCACCAAGAGATGAAAGTGTTTGGAGTGTGCCCAGGACCAGGGTATCAGTGCACTTCCTGTTCCTTGCGCCAGATGTCGGAGCCCACCTGCTCCACTAGGAATGTTTCATGTGTTAAGACTCTCAAGGTAAAGAAAGCAAGAGGAGCCAGAGGAATATGAGACATGCTGCCCATGCTGCATTACAAGCAGTCCTGCAGCCTCACAGTCCTAGAATCCCCAAGTCCTTTCCTTATTCTGTGCTGTCTTACAGTACATTCATTCCATGTTCCTAGCCCCTCACCTAGCAGTGGTACATACAGTGCTTAGGAATGAGTGGCTTTGGGCCATCATTACATCAGTGAGGTGATGTCAGCTGCTGAGTCAGGCAGCCCAGAAAGGTGTGGGAGCTGGACTGCTACTGCAGTCTGTGTTAACTAGAGCTTAAATCCTGGTTATCACTATTATGGTCCCCACACAGGGTGACCTTAAGGTTTGTGAGTTTTTTGGCAACATGCTGAAACAGTGCAGATTTGCAAATAGATTAGCCTAACCTAGAAATTCAAATTGAAGCCCTAGAAAATAATCTCTCAAGACCAAGTTAATTTAGTATAAAAATATAATTGACAGTGAAAATATAAAACTACCTCTTATCATTAGGTTTCCTTGCCTCAGAATTGCAATGAAAGAGGGTGTTCTTACTGTACAGAAGTTCTCTGAGATGGTATTGGGCTTCGGGCTTGGCAAATGTTTGTGTGTCGCCCTTAAACTAACATTTGTGATGTTACCGTTTGTGAATCAATTAGAGTAAAGTAATTTTCTTCCAAATAAATGAAAGAAGAAAGAGGAAGAAAGGAAGACAAGGAGAGAGGGAGGAAGGAAGGGAGGGAGGGAGGGAGGGAGGGAAAGAAATGGGGACTTGAAACAGCCCAATGAGTGTATCCCAGTCAGTCAGTAGTAAGAGACAGTTTCTAGGTTTGAGTTCATCCTCCTACCATTAGACTGTGCTCCAGGAACCTGAGAGTCACTCTCAAAGTACGTGTAGGAAGTTTATTGTGAGAATGCAAACACTGTATAGAAGGCATTGCACCGACACACACGGTGGGCAGGAGGTCTGCAAAAGCTGAGGAGGCTGTGGGGACATATTTGTTGAGGCAGGGAGAGAGAGAGACAAGAATATTGAGAGAGACCTGAAGATGGCAGCAGAGTAGGCAGACACACAGACTCACAGCTCACACCAACGAACTGGATTATAAACTAATTTATAAACAATCAGCGTGAAAACCCAAATCTGGACTACAAAAACAGCTCTCAAAAACCAAGGAGCAAAGAAGAAGCCACAACAAACCTGGTAGGAAGCACCTGAATCTCCCCTGCTTACAGGAAGGGGGGCCAGGGGGGTGAAGCTGGGCTCTCACTCCAAGGAAAAGAGCAGTAATACTCTCAGAGCCACCTGCCTGTCGACCAGGGAACGAGGTGTATTGAAATGGCCCACTTGTCTTCCAAAAAGAAAGGAGAGAGAGAGAGATGGATGGTGAGAAGGAGAGGAATGCAGGGGAGGACCTGAAAATCTGACTCATTCAGTGCTGGAGGCAGCCATAACGGGGGGAGGGGCTGGTCCTTCCACAAAGCAAAATACAAAAGTACTTCCAGGTCACAGAGATACAGACATCTCTCCAGCTCCAATCAGCACAACAAGACACAGCTAAAAACAAGAAGTGGAGAGGAGGGGCAGTAACTCAGGTCTCCATGGAGATCTGAGATACACCTCTCCTACTGAAGCTGAGAAAGCAACCCGCCCCCAGAGAGATGAACTGGCAGAAGAGGACTTCAGAGCCTCAGGTCACACCCACCACATTCCTGGATACAGTTTCAAATAAGCCCTCTGCTGAGAAACCTGTTAAGAAAACAAACAAATCAAGACTTCAAAGCAGCTCAAATCTGAAAGTGCATTACAAATAATAGCTGATAACAACCCAAGAAGACCTACAAACAACACAAGTGAAAACTGGAGGCAGACAACACCAAGCCTAGACTCAACCAGCTCTACAAACAAAACACACAAACACACAGACATAATGAGAAGACAAAGAAGTGCAATCCAAATAAAACCACAAGAGAAACCTTCAGGAGAGGAACTGAGTGATATGGAAATAATCAAACTTCCAGATGCAGAGTTCAAAATAATGATTGTAAGGATGCATAGGGATCTTAGAACAACAATGGATGGTCATCACGAACACCTAAATAAAGAAATAGCAAGTATAAAAAAAATATTGAAATATTAAAAAAGAATCAGTCGAAGATGACAAATACAGTATCAGAAATGAAGACCACAATAGAAGGAATTAAAAACAAAATGGATAGAGCTGAATATCAAATCAGCAAGTTGGAGGACCACTGGAATGAAGGCATGAAAGCAGAGAAAAGAAGAAGAGACTCAAAAAGTCTAAGGAAACTCTTAGAGAGCTCTGTGACAACATAAAGAGAAATAATATTCACATTATAGGGGTTCCTGAAGAAGAAGAGAAAGAACTAGGGATAGAGACTTTGTTCAATCATATCATAGCTGAAAACTTCCCTAAATTAATGCAGGAGAAACTCTCACAAGTTCAAGAAGCACAGAGAACTCCACTAAAGAGAAACCCAAAGAAACCTACACCAAGACACATCATAATTAAAATACCAAAGCTAAGTGATAAAGGGAAAATATTAAAAGCTGCAAGAGAAAAAAAGGCTATCACCTACAAAGGAGCCCCCATAAGGATGACATCAGACTTCTCAACAGAAACACTTGAGGCCAGAAGGGAATGGCAAGAAATATTCAAAGTAATGCAGAACAAGAACCTACAACCAGGACTACTTTATCCAGCAAAGCTATCATTTAAAATTGAAGGAGAAATAAAAAGCTTCCCAGACAAAAATAACTCAAGGAATTCATTACAACCAAACCAACGCTGCAAGAAATGTTAAGAGTATAAACAGATCAAAGTGGGAAAAGAATATAGCAAAAGAGGAATACAGCTTTAAAGAATAAAATGGCAATAAACAACTACATATCAATAATAACCTTAAATGTAAATGGATTAAATGATCCAATCAAAAGACATAACATAGCTGCATGGATAAGAAAACAGAACCCGTACATATGCTGTCTACAAGAGACACACCTTAAAACAAAAGATGCACATAGACTGAAGGTAAAAGGATGAAAAAAACATTTCACGCAAATGGAAATGAAAAAAAAGCTGGGGTAGCAATACTTATATCAGACTAAATAGACTTTAAAAAAGAGAATATAGTAAGAGATAAAGAAGGCCACTACATAATGCTAAAGGGAGCAATCCAACAGGAAGATATAACTATTATAAATATCTATGCACCTAATATAGGAGCACCTAAATATATAAAGCAGACTTTGATGGATATAAAGGGCGAGATCAACAGCAATACTATAATAGTAGGGGATTTTAATACCCCACTAACATCACTAGATAGAACCTCAAGAAAGAAAATTAACAAAGAAACAGCAGACTTATTGGAAACACTAGATCAACTCGATTTAATAGATATCTTCAGAACCTTTCACCCTAAAGCAGCAGAATATACATTCTTTTCAAGTGCTCATGGTACATTCTCTAGGATAGACCACATGTTAGGGCACAAAAGTGCTCTCAACAAATTTAAGAAGATTGAAATCATATCAAGCACTTTCTCTGATCACAATGGCATGAAACTAGAAATCAACCACAACAGAAAAGTTCAAAAATTCTCAAACACATGGAAACTAAATAGCAGGTTATTAAATAACAAATGGATTAAGAATGAGATCAAAGAAGAAATTTAAAAATTCCTGGAAATGAATGATAATGAGCATACATCAACTCAAAATTTATGGGACACAGCAAAAGCAGTACTGAGAGGGAAGTTCATAGCACTACAGGCACACTTTAAGAAGCTAAAAAAAAGCTCAAATAAACAACTTAACCCTACATCTAAAAGAACTAGAAAAAGAACAGCAAGTAAAGCCCAAATGTAGTAAAAGGAAGGAAATAATAAAGATCAGAGCAGAAATAAATGACATAGAGACTAAAGAAACAATACAGAGTATCAATGAAACTAGGAGCTGGTTCTTTGAAAAGGTAAACAAGGTGGATGAACCTTTAACTAGACTCACCAAGAAAAAAAAAGAGAGGATTCAAATAAATAAAATTAGAAATGAGAGTGGAGAAATAGCAACTGACACAACAGAAATACAAAATGCTATACAAAAACACTACAAAAAACTGTATGCCAAAAAATTAGACAACCTAGATGAAATGGACAAATTCCTTGAAACATACAATCTTCCAAAAATCAATCTGGAAGAATCAGAAAACCTAAACAGACCGAATACACCAAATGAGATCAAAACAGTTATCAAAAAACTCCCAACAAAGAAAAGTCCTGGACCAGATGGCTTCACAAGTGAATTCTACCAAATATTCAAAGAAGAACTAACTCCTATCTTTCTCAATCTACTTCAATAAATTCAAGAGGAAGGAAGACATCCAAGCTCCTTTTATGAGGCGAGCATAATTCTGATTCTAAAACCAGGCAAAGACAACACAAAGAAAACAAACTATAGGCCAATATCCCTGATGAATATACATGCTAAAATCCTCAACAAAATATTAGCAAACCGAATCCAACAATATATGGTAAAAATCACACACCATGATCAAGTGGGATGTATTCTGGGGAGGCAAGGCTGGTACAATATTCACAAACCAATCAATGTGATTCATCACATAAACAAAAGGAAGAAGAAAAACAACATGATAATTTCAATAGATGCAGAAAAAGCATTTGATAAAATCCAGCACCCATTCATGATCAAAACTCTCAACAAAGTGGGAATACAGGGAACATACCTCAACATAATAAAAGCCATCTATGACAAACCCACAGCCAACATTATACTCAATGGGCAAAAATGAAAAGAAATCCCCTTAAGATCAGGAACAAGGCAGTGGTGCCCTCTTTCACCACTCTTATCCAACATAGTCCTGGAAGTCCTAGCCACAGCAATCAGACAAGAAGAAGAAATAAAAGGCATTCAAGTTGGAAAAGAAGAAGTAAAGCTATCATTATTTGCAGATGATATGATATTGTATATAGAAAACCCTAAAGTCCCAGTCAAAAAACTATTGGACTTGATAAATGAATTCAGCAAAGTGGCAGGATATAAAATTAATACTCAGAAATCAGAGGCATTTTTATACATCAACAATGAACAGTCAGAAAGAGAAATTAAGGAAACAATCCCCTTCACTATTACAACCAAAAAAATAAAGTACCAAGGAGACTAAAGATTTGTACTCTGAAAATTATAAAACATTTATAAATGAAATCAGTGAAGATACAAACAAGTAGAAGCATATACCGTAATCATGGTTAGGAAGAATAAACATCACTAAAATGTCTATATTACCCAAAGAAATCTATAAATTCAATGCAATACCAATTAAAATACCCATGACATACTTTAAAGATATAGATCACATATTCCAAAAATTTATATGGAGCCAAAAGAGAACACGAATAGCCTCAGTAACCTTAAAAAAGAAGAATAAAGGGGGAGGTATCACACTTCCTGATATCAAGCTATACTACAAGGCCATTGTACTCAAAACAGCCTGGTACTGGCATAAGAACAGGCACATAAATCAGTGGAACAGAACAGAGAACCCAGAAATAAACCCACAGCTCTATGGACAACTGATATTTGACAAAGGATGTAAGGAACTACAATGGAGTAAAGACAGCCTCTTCAACAAATGGTGTTGGGAAAATTGGACAACAACCTGCAAAAAAATGAAACTAGACCACCAACTTACACCATTCACAAAAATAAACTCAAAATGGATAAAAGACTTAAATGTAAGCCGTGAAACCATAAGCATCTTAGAAGAAAACATAGGCAGTAAGCTCTCCGACATCTCTTGCAGCAATATATTTGCTGATTTATCTCCACGGGCATGTGAAATAAAAGACAGGATAAACAAATAGGACTATATCAAACTAAAAAGCTTTTGCACAGCCAAAGACAATAAGAACAGAATAAAAAGACAACTACACAATGGGAGAATATATTTGACAGTACGTCTGATAAGGGGTTAATAACCAAAATTTATAAAGAACTTCTAAATCTTAACACCAGAAAGACAAACAATCCAATCAAAAAATGGGCAAAAGAAATGAATAGACACTTCTCCAAAGAGGATATACAGATGGCCAATAGGCATATGAAAAAATGCTCAACATCACTAATCATTAGAGAAATGCAAATTAAAACCACAATGAGATATCATCTTACACCAGTCAGAATGGTGCTCATCAACAAAACAACACAGAATAAGTAAGTGCTGGCAAGGATGTGGAGAAAAGGGAACCCTCCTGCACTGCTGGTGGGAATGCAGACTGGTGCAGGCTCTATGGAAAACAGTATGGAGATTCCTCAAAAAATGGAAAATTGAACTGCCTTTTTACCCAGCTATCCCACTTTTAGGAATATACCCCAAGAACACCATGGAACTGTTCCAGAAAGAGAAATGCACCCCCATGTTTATGGCAGCATTGTTCACAATAGCAAAGATCTGGAAACAGCCCAAGTGTCCATCAGAGGACAGTGGATTAAAAAGCTTTGGTACATATATACTATGGAATACTACTCAGCCATAAGAAATGATGACATCGGATCACGTACAACATGGATGGACCTTGATAACATTATATGGAGTGAAATAAGTAAATCAGAAAAAACTAAGAACTATATGAACCCATAAATAGATGGGACATAAAAATGAGAGTCAGAGACATGGACAAGAATGTGATGGTAACAGGGGGTGGGGTGGAGGTGTGGGGAGGGGGCGAGGAAGGAGAGGGAGGGGGCATGAAGAAAACCAGATAGAAGGTGATGGAAGACAATTTGACTTTGGGTGAGGGGTATGCAGCATAATCAAATGTCAAAATAATCTGGAGATGTTTTCTCGGAACATATGTACCCTGATTTATCAATGTCACTGCATTAAAATTAATAAAAATAACATTAAAAATTTTTAAAAAGAAGACATTGCACCTCAGTCTCTGGGGTTAGAAGCAGTATTGAAGGCTCTTGGAATTCTCACCCCACATTTCTGTTTCCTCTGCTTGTCTGTGTAGCCTTCTTGACACTCTGTTGGTGGGCTTTCTCTGCTTATTCCAGATCTCCTGCATTTACATGGCACAATGCCAGTTATAAAGATGCTGACTTGACTCTGTAGTCCCAAATCCACATTCCTGAGATAAGTTAATTAATTTGACTTGGGTTTAGGATCTGTATCTGGTTCAGTTGATTATGGTTGGCCTTCCTGCACCTTGTATGGTGGTAGGGTAAAATTCCCAGAGAGAGACAGCAGTGGAGGGGAGTGTTGTCATCTTAAAGGTTGGGCAAACAGCTAGAAAGGTAAC
This sequence comes from Saccopteryx leptura, assembly GCF_036850995.1. Classification (NCBI taxonomy): domain Eukaryota; kingdom Metazoa; phylum Chordata; class Mammalia; order Chiroptera; family Emballonuridae; genus Saccopteryx; species Saccopteryx leptura. The sequence goes on from NC_089505.1 coordinate 172,188,793, forward strand.
CACTACATGGGTTCAAAGGGAAACTGGGACTGTCACCTCCATTATCGAAACTACAATCTTATTTCCTCACCATGTTCAGTGTTCTTTTCACACAAAAATTTTAAGTAATTATTTGATTTTTCCCATGTAATCTGTTCTGGATGCAGGTAAAAAATATTTCCCTTCTATAAATATAACTTATACATAAACAATCAAATAATTTTTTAACACTCATGGGGGAAAATTAGTTCAAAGATACCTGCAAAGTTATCAGGTTGTTTTCCTTGTATTTATTTTAAAGCAATAGCTGATTTTCAGATACCAAAGGAAAATAGAATAGCTTAATTATATGGTAGGAGAACTTGTTTTGTGAGCTGTGTCATTCACCCAATACCAAAATTATGTCTTTATGGAAAACATAACACTCCTCATCAATTCTACATATTTCCAGCTACATAATCAACTAACATGGGGTTTAAAAAGAAAACGAGGCACTGTGGGCCTCTAGCAAGCCTCAGCTTTGCTAGTATGAAGTTTGGCCACACTTCTGACAAAGCTGGGGTAAAAGAAAATAATTCCCAAAGTTTGTTTAAAGAAGTATAATTCGCCTGGCATGTGGTGGCAAAGTGGATAAAGAGTCGACCTGGAATGCTGAGGTCACCAGTTCAAAACCCCGGGCTTGCCAGGTCAAGGCATATATGGGAGTTGATGCTTTCTGCTCCTCCCCGCCCCTCTCTCTAAAATGAATTAAAAATATATATATATTTTTTTCTCGATCTTATACTATTTGGAGGGTAAGCAAAGCTCACCCAGTACAAGAGATGCCTTACATTCCAGAGATGCTGAAACCTGTGGTACCAAAGAAAGGCTAAGGAAGGCGGCAGTGCCAAAGGAATGGCTGTCAGGCATGGCAGGCACCACGGTCCACCACCATGTACTGGAAGGTCAATTTCTGTGTCTCAAGCACCTGATACTGTAGATCCAAACTGTGTAAAGACAGCAGTAAAGGAACTTTGAGTTTTCAATTCATAAACTAATTCAAAACCTCAAAAGACAGTATCTAAAAGAGTAGGAATAAAAATATATAAACATATTTAATACATACACTAAAATAATCATTATATTTCCTTTCATTGCTAAAACCATGAAAGAGTATTCCTTTAGTAATCAAAGTAATAATTTTTAATCATGCACAAAGGTATTTTTGTTATTACATTCATAAGTAGAAACTATATTTCAAAAACAGTTAACAGACTTCAAAAGGCCTAGACTTAAAGAGAAAGTGAAATATATTTAAATACTATTACAGTTTCATTGTATGTTGCTGGCATACTTATCTCCATAGTTTATAAAGTAAAATAATTAACCTTTTAAAGTCAGCTCTGAAATAGATGCATTTTCATTAATCCATTCACTAGTTAGGTCTGTTCTTCTAAAACAGGAGAAAAGACAGACATAGGAGATATTTTTTAAAGATCAAACACAACATGTCAGCAGCAAATTAAATTGAAGTTAATGTTCTGAGTAGTCAAAGTACAGTCAGTTCACCAGCTAAGACTGAAAATTAGAACATAAATTTGAAAGCTTAAAAGAGACCTTCATAGAACATACTGTATGGCAATTTAAATATTAAAAACAGAACTCTCAAATTTATAATTTAAGAACATAATTTTGATCTATTAACAAAATATATTCAGAGACATCAAAGGCAAGTCATACCACCATCCAGTTATTCATAAGAACTGTGGAAATGTAACATTCATTTCTAAGTTCCCTTCTAATGGAAAACACAGAATGACATTATCTTCTGAAACATGGGAAGCACCAGTTTCAGATTTAGATAAAATGCTGAGTTACACAGTCAGTGTACTGATATATTTTTATTTGGGGAGATGGAGAAAATTCTCAAAATAGGCTCACAGCTTACAAGGAGGTAAGCCACAAGAGTTTTAGAGAGACACCACAAGACCAGCCCAGGTAAGGTGGCAGTTCTATCTCCTCAGTCAGTGCACACCAGAACACTAGGCTGTGACAGCACAGTGAACTCTTAGATAACTTACAGTACTTGACAGAGAAGAAGGAAGAGTTCACTTTGAAGTAAGTAACATAAATTGTATTTTAACTTAGTCTCATAATTAACTGTTGCATATTTAACTTACAGTCCCTTAATAAACATTTTCCTTCATGTCCTAATTAACAAATTTAACAATTTATAACTAATAAAAATCTGCAAATCTAATCTTGCAATAAATATTCTTGCAACATTATCTTAAAAACCTTAGTTCCAGTTGATATGGTACCAAACTTTAGTTTAATTTCAAGATTCACAGTACTGCCCAGAAATAGTCAGGTACTGAGGTTCCAGACAGGGGAGTGAATGCATTCCTGAGTTCTCACCGGGCAGCGCGCGGGGGAGCTCACAGACATAGGCTAGATGGCATCCCTGAACAGGCTGTCATACTTTTACTTCAAGCTGAGACCTCTTAAGTACAGGGGTGGGCAAAAGCAGGTTTACAGTTATGAGTACGCAACACATAGTTTATTCTTGTATGACTTATTTGCATTACAACTGTTAACCTACTTTGTCTACCCCTGTATTTGTGACATCTGTATGTACAAATACATATAGTATATATATATATACTGTTTGATGAAGGAATGACAGCAATATATGTGAACCATTTGTGCCAGGTTGCAGTTGGTTAATAATGTTCTTTCCATCTATCTAAGTCCGGACCAGCTATGCAGATAGGATGCCCATCCAGTGGAACGGGAAGCATTTTCTTCCTCACCTTTGGGGAGTTAAAAAAAAAAAAGTATTAATCTTCTCATACCATACTTTGATGTTATGAAACTTTCTGTTCTTTAAATTTCAGTATTTACTATCTTCCAATAATTCCAAAATAAAGTCTCCAGCACAACTAAGTACTATTGAAAATAAAACAGAAGCCTTTCATAACTTAGAACATGAAACCAATTTAATTTATGGTAAACCTCAAAACTAATCCAAAAACAAATGTTTTTTAATCACTTAAGAATCAGGCTTATTGAAGTATGACTTGCAGTAAAATTCAATCTTTTAGGTGTAGCACCTCCCCCAACAAGGTATAACGCACATCCACCACCTCAAAGTCCCCTGGGGCCAATTTTCAACTGCCCCCCCACAACTCCCCCTCCTCACAACCACTTATTTGTTTTCTGTTCTCATAGTGTACTTCTCAGAAATTCATATAAACAGAATCACATTGTATATAGTCTTCTGAATCCCAGTGCCTTCACTTGCAAACTGCATTCGAGAACCATCCACCAGCAGTTCATTTTTTACTGCTAAGTAGTATTCCTCCATGTGTCTGTACCAGTTTGCTTATTCCTCTACCACTGAAGGATAGCTGAGTTGTTTCCAGTTTCAGCAATTCAAAGTAAAACTGCCATAACACATTGTTCACAGGTTTTTAATTTTAAAAATTTGAGAATTCACATGATATAAATTCACCCTTTTAAAGTACATAATTCAGTGGCTTTTAATATGGTCATTAGATTTTTGTTTTTTGTGTATGCAGTCATCTTTTTCTTTTTTTTTTAATTTTCATTAATTTATTGTGTTAACATGGATTCAAGTATCCCCCTCACTCCCACTCCCGTGCCTCTCATTACACCCCCTTTGTCCCCCTTCCCTTAAACCCCTCCCTAATTCCCTCTGGGATTTGCTGTCCTGTTATCTGTATCTCTGTGTTATGTATATATATAGTTTCGCTAATTCCTTCACCTTCCCTGATCCCATCCCCTCCATCCCCCTTCCCTCTGACAGCTGTCCCTCTGCTCCCCATGACCCTCCCTCTGCTTCTATTCCATTCCTCAGTTCACCTTGTTCATCCAATTCCACATATAAGTGAGATCATATGATATTTGTCTTTCTCTGCCTGGATTATTTCACTTAGCATAATAATCTTCAGGTCCATCCATGCCATTGCAAAAGGTAAGATTTCCTTCTTTTTCACGGCTTCATAGTTTTCCATTGTGTATATGTATGATCGCTTATTAATCCACTCGTCCACTGATGGACATTTGGGCTGTTTCTAGATCTTCGCTATTGTAAATAATGCTGCCATAAACATGGGGGTGCATTTCTCTTTTTGAATCAGTGATTTTGTATTCTTAGGATATATTCCTAAAAGTGGATTGGCTGGGTCAAAAAGCAGTTCTATTTTTAATTTTTTGAACAAATGTCATACTGTTCTCCATGGTGGCTGCACAAGTCTGCATTCCCACCAGCAGAGCAGGAGCATTCCACACATTCGCCAGCATTTGTGTATCGATTTGTTAATAAGCGCCATTCTGGTAGGTGTGAGATGGTGAGGTGGTAGCTCATTGTGGCTTTAATTTGCATTTTTTTTCTTTTTCTTTCTTTTTTTTTTTTTTTACAGGGGCAGAGAGAGAGTCAGAGAGAGGGATAGACAGGGACAGACAGACAGGAACGAAGAGAGATGAGAAGCATCAATCATCAGTTTTTCTTTGCAAGACCTTAGTTGTTCATTGATTGCTTTCTCATATGTGCCTTGACTGTGGGGCTACAGCAGACCGAGTAACCCCTTGCTCAAGCCAGCGACCTTGGGTCCAAGCTGGTGAGCTTTTGCTCAAACCAGATGAGCCCACGCTCAAGCTGGCGACCTCAGGGTCTCGAACCTGGGTACTCTGCATCCCAGTCTGACGCTCTATCCACTGCGCCACCCCTTGGTCAGGCTACTTTACATTTCTGATCATTAGTGACACTGAAATATTTTTGATATTCCTATTGGCCATTTGTATGTTCTCTTTGGAGAACTGTCTATTCAGATTTTTTGCCCATTTTTAAATTGAATTGTTTACCTTACTGGTGTTGAGTTTTACAAGTTCTTTATAAATTTTGGTTACTAATCCCTTATCAGATATAATGGCGAATATGTTCTCCCATTGTGTAGGTTGTCTTTTTATTTTGTTAATGGTGTCTTTTGCTGTGCAAAAGACTTTTAGTTTGCTATAGTCCCATTTGTTTATCTTGTCCTTTATTTCACTTGACCATGGAGATAAATTGGCAAAAATATTGCTATGAGAGATATCGGAGAGTTTACTGACAGTTTTCTTCCAAGATGCCCATGGTTTTGTGATTTACATTTAAGTCTCTTACCCATTTTGAGTTTATTTTTGTGAGTGGTACAAGTTGGTGGTATAGTTTCATTTTTTTGCATGTGCCTGTCCAATTTTCCCATCACCATTTATTTATTAAAGAGACTGTCTTTACTCCATTGTATATTTTTACTTCCTTTGTCAAATATCAATTGACCATTAAAGCGTGGGTTTATTTCTGGGTTCTCTGTTTGTTCCACTGATCTGTATGCCTGTCTTTATGCCAGTATCAAGCTGTTTTGAGTACTATGGCCTTGTAGTATAACTTGATATCAGGAAGTGTGATACTTCCCACTTTATTCTTCATTTTCAAGATTGCTGAGGCTATTCTTGTTTTTTGGTTCCTTATAAATATTTGAAATATTTGTTCTATATCTTTGAAGTATGACATTGGTATTTTAATTGGTATTGCATTGAATCTATACATTGCTTTGGGTAATAAAGAATTTTAATGATGTTTATTCTTTCTATCCATAAACACGGTATAAACTTCCACTTGTTTGTATCTTCCTTGATTACTTTTTTCAATGTCTTATAATTTTCCGGGTACAAATCTTTTACCTCCTTGGTTAAATTTGCTCCTACGTACTTAATTTTATTTTTGTTGTTGAAATAGTGAAGGAGATTGCTTCCTTGATTTCTCTTTCTGACAGTTTATTGTTGGTGTATAAAAATGCCACTGATTTCTGACTATTAATTTTATACCCTGCCACCTTGCCAAATTTATTTATCACATCTAGTAGTGTTTTAACTGGGACTTTAGTGATTTCTATATACAGTATCCTGTCATCAGCAAGTGATGATAGTTTTCTTTTTCAATTTGGATCCCTTTTATTTCTTCGTCTCTGATTGCTGTGGCCTGGACTTCCATAACTATGTTGAATAACAGTGATGAAAGTGGGCACCCCTGCCTTGTTCCTGATCTTAAGGGGACTGCTCTTATTTTTGCACATTGAGTATGATGTTGGCTGTGGGTTTGTCATAGATGGTCTTTGTGATGTTGAGGTATTTCCCTGTCTTCTCAGTTTGCTGAGAGTTTTGATCATAAATGGGAGCGTGTTTTATCAAATGCTTTCTCTGCACTATTGATATAATCATGTGATTTTTATTCTTCCTTTTGTTTATGTGATGAATCACATTTATTGATTTATGAATGTTGTACCATCCTTGCCTCCCCAGAATGAATCCCACTTGATTGTGATTTTTTAAATGTGTTTCTAGATTCAGTTTACTAAAATATTGTTGAGAATTTTAGCATCTATGTTCATCAGGGATACTGGCCTATAGTATTCATTCTTTGTAGTGTCTTTACCTGGTTTTGAAATGAGGATAATGCTTGCCTCATATAAAGAGCTTGGAAGTCTTCTCTTGATTTTTTTGAAATAGCTTGAGTAGTATAGGTGTTAGCTCTTCTTTGAATGTTTGGTAAAATTCGCCTGTGAAGCCACCTGGTCCAGAACTTTTGTTTGATAGGAGTTTTGTGATAACTCCTATCAATTTCATTTGTTGTAATCATTCTGTTTAGGTTTCCTCTTCCTTCCAGATTGAGTTTTGGAAGACCGTATGTTTCTAGGAATCTATCCATTTCACCTAGGTTGTCCAATTTTTTGGCATATAGATCTTCATAGCATTTTCTTACAACACTTTGTATTCCTACACTGTCTGTTGTTACATCTCCACCTTCATTTCTAACTTTATTTATTTCATTCCTCTCCTTTTTTCTCTCTCTCTCTCTCTCTTTTTTTTTTTTTTTTTTTACAGAGACAGAGAGTCAGAGAGAGGGATAGATAGGGACAGACAGACAGGAATGGAGAGAGATGAGAAGCATCAATGATTAGTTTTTCATTGCAACACCTTAGTTGTTCATTGATTGCTTTCTCATATGTGTCTTGACCGTGGGCCTTCAGGAGACTGAGTAACCCCTTGCTTGAACCAATGACCCTGGGTCCAAGCTGGTGAGTTTTGCTCAAACCAGATGAGCCTGCACTCAAGCTGGCGACCTTGAGGTCTCGAACCTGGGTCCTCCACATCCCAGTCCGACACTCCATCCACTGCGCCACCACCTAGTCAGGCTCTCCCTTTCTCTTGATGAGTCTGGTTAAAGGTTTGTCAATCTTGCTTACCTTTTCAAAGAACAACCTCTGGGTTTCATTGATCTTGTGTATTGCTTTTTTTGTTTAGCCTCTATGTCATTTATTTCCGCTGCGATCTTTATTATTTCCTTCCTCTACTTTCTCTGGGCTTTATTTGTTGTTCTTTCTCCAGTTCTCTTAGATTTAGGGTTGTTTATTTGAGCTTTTTTTTTGCTTCTTAAGGTATGCCTGTAATGCTATGAACTTCCCTTTCAGGACTGCTTTTGCTGTGTCCCATAAATTTTGAGTTGTTGTATGTTCATTTTCATTTGAATCAAGGAAACTTTTTATTTCTTACTTGATCTTGTAAACCCATTCATTATTTAATAACATGCTATTTAGCCTGCAAGTGTTTGAATGTTTTTCAGTTTTTCTATTGTAGTTGATTTCTAGTTTCATGCCATTGTGATCAGAGTGCTTGATATGGTTTCAATATGCTTGATATGGTTTCAATCTTCATAAATTTATTATGACTGGTTTTGTGTCCTAAAATTGTGGTCTATCCTAGAGAATATACAATGAGCACTTAAAAAATATGTATATTCTGCTTTGCGATGAAAGGTTCTGAAGCTATCAATTATATTCAGTTGATCTACTGTGTCATTAAGGCCACTGTTTCTTTGTTAATTTCTGTATGGAGGCTCTATTAATTAATGTTTGTGGGGTATTGAAATCCCCTACTATTACAGTACTGCTGTCTATCTTGCCCTTTATATCCATCAAAATCTGCTTTATATATATATTTAGGTGCTACTATATTAGGCGCATAGATATTTACAGTGGTTATATCCTCCTGTTGCATTGCTCCATTTACCATTATGTAGTGACATTCTTTATCCCTTACTATATAATATTTCTTTTAAAGGTTATTTTGTCAGATATAAGTATTGCTACCTCAGCTCTTTTTTTTCATTTTCAATTGAATGAAAAACTTTTTTCCATCTCTTCACTTTCAGTCTATATGTATCTTTTGTTCTCAGGTGGGTCTCTTGCAGACAGCAGATATACAGGTCCTGTTTTCTTATCCATGCAGCTATCCTATGTCCTTTGATTGGAGCATCTAATCTATTTACATTTAAGGTTATTATTAATATGTACTTATTTACTGCCATTTTATTCTTTAAATCTACAATCTTCTTTTTCTTGATTTCTTTTTTTTTCCTGCTTTCTTTACAGCAGGCTGCTTAACATTTCTTACAGTACCAGTTTGGTTGTAATGAATTCCTTGAGGTATTTGTTTGTTTGTTTCTTTGTTTTCTGGAAAGCTTTATATTTCTCCAATTTTAAACAATAGCCTTGTTGAATAAAGCAATCTTATTTGTAGGTTCTTGTTTTGCATTCCTTTGAATATTTTTTGTCAATCCCTTCTGGCCTCAAGTGTTTCGGTTTAGAAGTCAAATGTTATCCTTACGGAGGCCCCTCTGTAGGTAATTAACTGCTTTTCTCTTGCAGCTTTTACATTCTTTCTTTGTCTCTTAACTTTTGCATTTTAATTATGATGTACCTTGGTGTAGGCCTCCTTGGGTTCCTCTTTAATGGGACTCTCTGTGCTTCTTGAACTTGTGTGACTTTTTCTTCATCAGTTTAGGGAAGTTTTCGCCTATAATTTCTTCAAACAGGTTCTCTATACCTTGTTCGTTTTCTTCTCCTTCAGAAACCCCTATGTTGCGGATGTTGTTTCTCTTCATGTTGTCTGAGTTCTCTTAGAGTTTCCTCAGTCTTTTTGCACCTCTTTTCATTTTGCTGCTCTACTTCTGCGCATATGTTTATCTTACCCTCTAAATCTTTGATTCGATCCTCTGCTTCATACAGTCTGCACCTGATTCCTTCTACTGCAGTGTTCATTTTTGATATTGTATTTGTCATTTCTCACTGGTTCTTTTTTATGATTTCAATGTCCTTTTTGATGCTTGCTATCTCTTTATTTAAGTGCTCATTATGTCTATCCATTGTTGCTCTAAGATCCTTGAGCATCCTAAAAATCATCGTTTTAAACTCTGCATCTGGTAGTTCCATTTCATTTAGCTCTTTTTCTGGGGATTTCTCTTATTGATTTACTTGTATCACATTTCTTTGCCCATTTTGTCTGTGTATTAGGTAGCGCTGTCTGACTTTGAAAATTTTGTGGGTCTTTATGAGAAGATAGGCTTGGTGGTACTGTTCTCCAGGCCACCTGTTTTCTTTGTTCTAGGAATGCTTCTTAAGGTTACTATTTTCCCTCTTATTGTATATGAGTATTGAATTTAGTTGGTCCTTTTGTGGGTACAGTTATTCCTTCAGGCTGGCTGGCCTGGCTCTACGGGTCAACCTTGATCATGTGTATTACATGCTGTGCAATGTCTGTCCTGTAGGGCGTATTTTTTCTCAAGTGTCTGGTGCCTGCTAGACCCCTCCTTTGGGCATGCTGCTTGTTAGTGCTGTCTGCCACCCACTATCAATAGTGTTATTTCTAGATCTTCTTGTGTTGGTGTCAGCTGTTATTTCTAACCCACTATGGGCTACCTGTCTGTGGATACTGCTCTCTTTGCTGTTTTTGTGTTTTCTGTGCCTGGGTAGTGTGGGAGGGACCAAACTATGTATAACTGTAAGGTGCCTCCTGCTTAGAGATGACAGCAGCTTTGTAAAAGCCCCAAGCTCCCTAATATTTGCCTCTACTTTTCATCTGCTCCACCTCCTCTTGCAGCTGCCTGTTCTTCCCACAGATTCTCCTGTAGTAAGACTCTAGTGTGGGCTCAGAGTGGCCTCACCCAACCAACCACTCTACAGGTTCCAAGCTTGGTGGATTAGAACAATTGAGGATGGGAATACAATGTTAGTGGGACCTCCTACATCAGGGGTCTCTTGGTCAGAAGCTAAGTATGAGGAATGTGGCCCCTACTCTAGAGCCTAATTCCTCAGTCATTGCTGGATACTCAAATTTTATTTCTTCCTAACAAGGTGAGCATCAGGTTCAGATCGAGTGTGGTCAACAGCCCCCTCTGCAGAAGTTCTTACAGCTGGAAAGAACCTGGTCTCAGGGAGGAATACTGAGAGTCCTCTCCTCAGGCTGACTGTTCCCCCCCCAGAAAGTGGCTAAGCCCCTCAACCAGCTCCAACAACAAACTCACAGGGACCCACACTTTAAATGTTGAAGCTCTAAGACTCTCTACCCTCCCCCTGTGGAACGTAGCCCAATAGGGCAAGATATCCAGCACCCAGACCAGCTGACTCTGAAGCTCCACCCTATCCAGTGCACATGAGCCACTGTGCTGGTGCTGATCACAGAGAGTGGAACTCGCCTCAGCTAGGCCAGGTGTGAAGAGCCCTTCCTTCGGATACCACTCTAGCAAAGGCTGTTAGGTCCTGAACCAATGTTCTCCACAGCTAGCCCCTGGATGTGCCAGCCCTGGGCCTCCCTGGCAGGAATTCGGTGCAGACCAGAGGTAGACACTGCTTGTGACTGGCGCTCAGCAACCTTCTTGGAGCTACAAGCAATCTAGAGTTTGTGGCTGCCTCTGATGGACTGAGGTGCTCATAGAATACCAAGCTACATACCTAGGCTAGCTTTTACCCACATGGGGCCTGGAGCAAGATCCACTTAAAATACCAAGGTTCCCTGAGTCCCGCCTCCTGTAGCCTCTGTCTTCTGGCTGCTTGTTGGGCTCGGCAACTTAAAAAACCTCTAGTAGAGTCTAGAGCCTGCAACAATTCAGGGATTAGAAAAGATGGTTGTGTTTCCACCCCCTCAAACACAGGTGTCAGTCTGTCCAGACTGTTTTCACAAACCTCAGGAGAATGTGGCCCCATGAATGCAGTGGGTGTGTCCCCAGAGATATGGTCTGCCTGCATTCTGGGCAGTTTCTACTGAGTCTCCCATGGGGCAGAATTACCAGTTTTAGACTCAGGAGTGCGTCAGGGAAAGCTTCAGCCTCAACACCAGAAAACTGAGTTGCTGTTGTGCCCCCTGCTTTCTGGCTTCTCAGAACTATCCTATCCCCATGACAGGGGCAAGAGAGACCCCCGAGGGTGGAGCGGTTGCCTTTCTCCAGGCTGTTGCCACCCAGAGGATTGATTTTTCCACCCAAAAAGATGGTGACAGCAGTATTAGAGAATTAGTCAGAACTGGGGTTTCAGTGGCCATCCCCTACAGTGTTTCTCCCTGGCCCTCCAACTTTATACTCTCCTCATGCAACTCTAGTCCTCTCAGCTCTCCCTCCACCAGAGCCCCAGAGAAGTGGCTGTGAATAAGATTTTCTGGTACTCCAAGATGGTAGTAGAATAAGCAGATGCACAGACTGCCACATCCTGGGACCAAACTGGATTACAAATTAATTTAAGATCACCCTGAAAAACCAACTTTGGACTAAAAAAACAGGACTTGAAAACTCAGGAGCAGAGAAGAAACCACACTGAGCCTGGTAGGGAGTGCAGGGACATGGTGGGGGTTCCACTGCTCCCAGAAGCGAGGAGAGGCTGAGGGTCCAGAGAGTTTCTCATTGCGAGGAGAGAAACCCTGAGAGGTGGGGTCCTCAGACCCAGGACCAGAGCCCCAGCCTAGAAACCCAGAGACTGGAGCAGACAGCCTGACAGCATTGTGTGGGAAGAAAAGCGGGAGTTCTGTCTGTGGGAGATGGCTAGCGAAGAACTTGCAGCCTTAAAGGGCCAGCACAGAAAATATCGCTCACAGCCACTTGCCTGGGGCTCCGGGGGCGAGAAGGGCTAAGGGAACTGGTTTTGCATGAGGAAAGTGGGGAGATCAAGGCACAGGGACAAAAACGGTGACGAGAAGAATACCTGAGCTGAGTCATTCTCCAGTGCCAAGGAGGCCATAATTGTGGGGGGGAGTGTCACTTGCTCCATCTAGCACAAGCCTAGTGTGGAGCCAGTTGACCCACCTGCAAAAAGTTTTCCAGCTCCAATCAGCATGAAAGGCAGTTCGAAAAAGAGGACATAAGTGGAGGGGCAGTGACTCAGGTTTCCAGGGAGACCTGAACTACACTTTCCCCTTCCGATATGAAGAACACGCCCTGCCCCCAGAGAGTAATTGCATAAACCACACCTTCTGGTTCTCAGAAGTCACAGCCACTGCATTCCTGGATAGAGTTTCAACTGGGACCAAAGAACAAGATATGCCCACATCCCCCATCCTAAACATAGAAGCTCCCTGCTGGGCTCAGCAAACAAACAGGAAGAAAATTCAGACTTTTAATTGACCTTACTAATTAAGGGGAATTAAAATCCAAGCAACCAGCAGAGGCGAGGGATAAAGACCTGAAGGAGAAGCCATATTTCATAAACCAACCTCAGACCCACAAGCTTGCAAACTGCACACAGAAAAAAATGAGAAAACAGAGGAATGGAAGCCATATGAATAAACAAGAGAAAATCCCCGAGAAAATCCCAAAAAAAAGAACTGAATGAGATGGAAGTAACCAAATTACTGGATGCAGAGCTTAAAATAATGATTGTTAGGATGCTTAAGGATTGCAGAGCAACAATAGATGGACTTAATGAGCACCTAAATAAAGAAATTGCAAGCATCAAAAAGACACTGAAATAATAAAATAGAATAAATAAGAAATGACCATTACAGTATCAGAAATGAAGGCTACACTAGAAGGAATAAACAGCAGGCTGGATGAAGGAAAGGATCAAATCAGCAAATTAGAGGGTAAGATAAATAAAAACACAGAAACAGCAGCAAAAATAAAAAGAGGCTCAAAAATTCTAAGTAAACTATAAAAGAACTCTGCGACAATATGAGGAGAAATAACATTAGCATCAAAGGGGTCCTTGAAGGAAAAGAGAAAGAACAAGGGATAGAGAACCTTTTTGAAAAAATCATAGCTGAAAACTTTTCTAAATTGATGAAGAAAAAAGTCACACAAGTTCAAGAAGCACAGAGTCCCAGTAAAGAGAAACCCAGAGGCCTACATCAAGACACATCATAATTAAAATACCAAAGTTAAGAGATAAAGAAAAACACTAAAAGTAGCAAGAGAAAAGAAGTCAATTACCCACAGAGGAGCCCCCATAAGGATGACATCTGACTTTTCTTTTTTTTTTTTTTTTTTTTTTAAATGGAACTGCCTTTTGATCCAGCTATCCCACTTTTTTTTTTTTTTTTTTTTTTTTAAGATTTTATTTATTCATTATAGAGAGGGGACAGAGAAAGAGAGAGAGAGAGAAAGAAGGGGGGAGGAGCAGGAAGCATCAACTCCCATATGTGCCTTGACCAGGCAAGCCCAGGGTTTTTTTTGAACCGGCAACCTCAGCATTTCCAGGTTGACGCTTTATCCACTGCGCCACCACAGGCCAGGCCGACATCTGACTTTTCAACAGAAACACTTGAGGCAAGAAAGAAATGGCAAGAAATCTTCAAAGTAATGCAAAACAAGAGCCTACAACCAAGACTTCTTTATCCAGTAACACTATTGCTTAAAATTGAAGGAGGAATAAAAAGCTTCCCAGACAAAGAAAAAACTCAAGTACTGCAGGAAATGTTAAGGGGTTTGCTGTAAAAAGAGTAAAAAACAATTTTGTGCGGCCTGCAGACTAATCCACGAAGTTCAAAATAAATATTCTAGATTTCCAAGAAAATTTCAGAAAAGATCTCCTCAGTTTTCCTCAATATGGTTTTTATATAAACATACATGATTTCGGAGTTTTACAGCCTTAGATAATAGTGAGCATTCTCTTCATTACATGTCCTATCCTCCATTCCTCCCCTGCCCTCCAAAGAGGCAACAATTATTACATTTACAATGTGTCCTTCCAGACACCTTGGGTCTCATTCAGAGAAATTTTAAATAAACTCTACAGTTTATAAACCACTTTCATTTCTTTTTCTGTTCACTGTCTGGTTTCATCCATGTAATAGTTATAAACTGCTACCTAACAAAATTTGCCACAAACTTACTGGCTTAAAACAACACATATGGCCTTGGCCGGTTGGATCAGTGGTAGAGCATTGAGCAGGCATGCGGAAGTCCCAGAACTGATTCCTGGTCAGGGCACATAGGAAAAGCGACCATCTAACTTCTCCACCCCTCCCCACTTCTCTGTCTGTCTCTCTCTCTTCCCTTCCCACAGCCATGGTTCTGTGGGTCAAGTGCATTGGCCCAGGCACTGAGGATGGCTCCCTGCTCAGTTGTGAGCATGGCCCAGATGGGCAGAGCATCGGCCACAGATGAGCATCACCAGGTAGATCCCGGTCAGGGTTCATGCGGGAGTCTATATCCCCTTCTCTCCCTTAAATAAAAATTAAAAAATAAACAATAAAAAACCCTGCACATATTTATCATGTTTCTTTGAGACAGGAGACCAGGAATGACTTAGCTGGGTTCTCTGTCTCCGGGTCTCTCAAAATTCTACAATCAAGGTATCTGCTGCCAGAGACAAGGTCTCATCTGAAAGAACAATGGAGGAGAATCTGCTTCAAACCCATGTTAGAAAGCAGGATTCAGTTCCTTAAGAACTGCTAAACTGATGCCCTTAGTTCCTTGACACATAGCCTCTCCCATAGGACACCGTGTGTCAATCAAGTGTGTACATGGAGAAGGCAGAAGGAGTCTGCTAGCAAGATAGAAGTCACAAACTCTTGCAACCTAATCATGGGAGTAACATCCTGTCAGCAAGGATTACATAGAGACACAGGTACCTAGACACAGTAACAGGGGCACAAGGCCTTCAGAAGTCTGTCTTCCACAATCTGCAAGAAGAGCCCCTGTGGAGCTGGGAGAAGGGATGTTCTTTATTTTGAGATGGACAGCTGGGCACTGACTGCTTTCTCCCATCAGAGAAGGAGGTGGCTTTGCTCCCAGGAACAATGAGGGCTAGGTGACTGTGAACATTTCCCTACACAAAATGCAGAGACTACTGTGTGTTCATTTGGAATGACTGTTATACTGAGTAGAAGCTTTGTGACACAATGAAAATTAAGGACAACATGGATGGACCTTGAGAACACTATACTGAGTAAAATAAGTACATCAGGAAAAGTTAAGAACTATATGATTTCACACATAGGTGGGATATAAAACTGAGACTCACGGACATAGGTAACAGTGAAGTGGTTACCAGGGAAGGGAGATATGGGGGAAGAGAGGAGTAAAAAGGAACAAATACACAGTAATAACAAATACACACTTGACTTTGAGTGAAGGGCACACAACACAATCAACAGTTCAAATGCTATAGAGATGTTTACCTAAAACCTATGTACTCATTGATCAATGTCACTTCATTAAATTTAATTTTCTAAATAAAATTGTAAAAATTCAAATGTGGTCTCAGACCTGGCACCTGGCAAGCCCCGCCCACTCTGTGCAGTCAATATCCTTGGCAGCTGTCATCTCCTTGGTGCATGAGAACCAGAGAAGAGCCAAGCAGAAAACACTACGGTGCATTTGCTCTTGCCCTGAGCCATTAACTGTGCTCTTCTGATAAGGTTCTCTATTCTCTGCAAATCAAGTCAGGCCTTTACAGTGAGCATGTCACTGTGCATTCTCCTCCTGCCAGTCTGGAGATGATCAAAACACTATGAGAACCTTTGCCTTTTGCTCTTTATGTCTGTAGAGTGTTAGATCTTAGTTCATAAGTAACAATACATAACTTTGTATATTATTACATCACTGGGGAGTTAAAAGCAACTTTTAGCTCTTGGTTGGCAGCAGTGCTGATTCTAGCTTTGCACAGGGAAGTACTATATAATTAACTTATCTGGGTGCAAAGTGGACTTTATCACAAGTTGCATCGCAAGCAGACTGCAATCTGTGCGCTGTGCTGCGATCTGGTAAACAGGCAGTAGGGAGTTAACAGTGCCACTGCAAGTAGAGTAACAATACTCTTTTTAGCCTTGTCTTCATGTTATTTGTTTTGGGACTCACATGGCACTTTAGGTTGTATTACCTTGCATACAGATGCCATAGGCAGCTATTAGCAGCTTGCTTAGGGGACAAGTTGGGGATCTTAATGGGTGTTTATCATAGGGATTTTAATGTTGATTCTCAAAGATGGATAACCTACTTTATTCCCTAAGCTAATGCTTCTCAAATATTTGCAACCCAAACCCACAGGAAAAAAAAATTTACAACAGGAGCTGATATAGACAGATAATAACCAGCATCCACACAGACACCAAGAGAGTTTCCAGAAACAATTCTTACCCTTACTAGATTCAATGTATTGGTGTAGTCTTATTTATTTTATGTAATCCACCAAAAATAACCTCTTCATCCACTCACTGCTAACAGCCTGAATGAAAACTGCCGTTTAAACCCTATATAAAATCAGAGATCTCAAGCACTGCTTTAAAGGAGATAAAGGACACAAGAGGTCCCTGTGCTCTTTGCTTTTATGTCCCCATTCCTTACGGTGCAGGACAGCAGCTCTCAGACCCTCCCTCTGGCACCCCACACGTGTGACGTGTCTTGGTAAAGCAAGATCCTTGCTGTGGCTGGTGAGGCCCATGGGGACACGCTTCCTGTGTGTGCTCCTTCCTGTGTCTCAGACTTTCATCGAGAAAGCTCTCCTTATGTATGAAGTGCACTGCTAAAAATTTCCAGTGGAGGTGAATTCTTAGTTTTAGTCTGTCAGAAAAGCTCTTAAAAATACTTTTACAAGGTTGGTAGTATTTCTTACAGAGCTCTAAAGATGGTGTTCTACCAATTCCTTTGAAGATTCAGTTGTGAGCCTGTTATTCCTTTAAAGGTAACAAGGAAATGTGTCTTCTTCTTTTCTAATTTTTAAAAGATTTTACTTATTAGTTTTAGAGAGAGGAAAGGTGGGGGGGGGACATCAACAAGTAGTAGCTGCTCCCTGCATGTGCCTTGACAGGGCAAGCTCAGGGTTTCACCAGTGACCTCAGCATTCCCGGTCGGTACCCCCTCCTCTGTGCCACTGCCAGTCAGGTACAAGGTGTCTTCATTCTCGTGCTGCTTCTGACATTCTTCTCTGTCCTTTCTGGGGAGCAGCTTCACTTTTATATAGCTGGAGGTAGACTTCCGTTTATTTACCCAACTTGAAGTGTTACTGAGACTTTCAAATCCTGTGGGTAGATACACGTAAGCAATTCTGGAAAACTTCCAACCACATTCTTCAAATGTTGTTTCTACTGAATCCTTTTCTCTCCTTTCCTTCTAGACCTTCAATTATTAAATATATTAGATGTTGTCATTCTATCTTCTATGTCTCTTATTCACTCATTTTTTTCATTGTTTCTCCACTCTGAATTCTGAATAATTATCTTCCAATTTAACCATTCTTTTTAAAACCATATATAAACCTGCTGCCAGATCATAATTGTTTTTAGTTTAACTTTTTTTTTCAGCAAGAGAGAGGGACAGACAGACAGGAAGGAAAAGAGATGAGAAGCACCAATTCAGAAATGCAGCACCTTAGTTGTTCATTGATTGTGTTCTCATACGTGCCTTGAACAGGGGAGGATGTGGGGGGAGGTTCCAGCCACTCCAGTGACCCCTTGCTCAAGCCAGCAACCTTGGGCTCAAGCCAGAGACCATGGGGTCATGTTGATGATCTCACACTAAAGCCAGCAACCCTGAGCTCAAGCTAGCGACCTTGGGGTTTCAGACCTGGGTCCTCAGCATCCCAAGCTGACACTCTGTCCACTATGGCACCACCTGGTCAGGCTTTAATTTTCATAAGTTTTCTTTTACTTAGTCACATAGGTAAGAGACAAAAAGTTAATAACCTTTAAAAAATGAACTAGTTTAAGCATAATAAGTGGGATTTTCCTACATTTCTAAGACTTAGCAAAAGTATGCCTTAAGAGTTTTGGGTTTTTAATAAAAATTTGAATATACCTTCTATGGAATGATCAATAACACTGGTGTGTTCCTGGGACCCTCAGGTCAGTAGATCTTGTATTGAGCAATGTACCCTCAACTTATAGGGGCCATTTTAGTGTTAGTAATAATGACATTATACTAAACATGACGTGTTTTTAAAAGAGGATTACTCTATATGCTACATATTTTGAGATCATACCATTTTTCTATTGAAAACTATTTTTTGGTTAAAAAAATAAATTCTTCCTTAAGTCCTGATTAATTTTACGATGAAAAAAGTTTCAGCTTCGATAAAAAGTAACAGTTAATATAAAAGCAGTTTATTTTTTTTCTTTTTTTTTTTTTTTTTTTTGTATTTTTCTGAAGCTGGAAACAGGGAGAGACGGTCAGACAAACTCCTGCATGCGCCCGACCGGGATCCACCCGGCACGCCCACCAGGGGGCGACGCTCTGCCCCTCCGGGTTGTTGCTCTGTTGCCACCAGAGCCACTCTAGCGTCTGGGGCAGAGGCCAAGGAGCCATCCCCAGCGCCCAGGCCATCTTTGCTCCAATGGAGCCTCGGCTGCAGGAGGGGAAGAGAGAGACAGAGAGGAAGGAGAGGGGGAGGGGTGGAGAAGCAGATGGGCGCTTCTCCTGTGTGCCCTGGCCGGGAATCGAACCCGGGACTTCTGCACACCAGGCCGACGCTCTACCACTGAGCCAACCGGCCAGGGCTAAAGCAGTTTCTTATTTAGTATAACTATATTACTAAAATGCATATTCTCTATTCTTAGTTTAGATCTTGTGACAAAATTAGAGCTGAGAACACTAGCATTAGTTATGTATTATCATTAGAAAAATGTAGTATAAAAAACAGATCAAAAGAAACTATTGTGAAACCCCACTGCTAACTAGAGCCCAGGGCCCCAGCACAGTGGCTGTGCCAAAGGACATGACCTGGAAGTGGGAGTGCATGAGCTGTTGCTACCACAGTTATATAACCTGCTGCCTCATTTATTAGCTGATTCGGCCAAAGGAGGGAACACATGTGCAAGCTCCTCTACATTGTATAAAAACTGACCTTGAATAATAAAGTGTGCTGCGGCTTTTGTTGCATTCCTCCACCGTGTCAGCTGCCCCTGCATTCTTTAACCTCAGCATCACACTTTCCAAGGGGCCCCTGAACCCCAACAAGTGGCACAGTGAGCAGGGAAGGCAGGATGAGAGGACTAGGGCACAGTCCACCCCTGGCCAGAGGGGATCCAGAGAACTTTGGAGGAGTTGGAGATGAACGTCCTGGCAGCCCACAAAGAAGGTGTGGGCCAGGTGGCTTGGCTACAGTCGCTACAGCACAAGGAAAAAGACTTGGAGTAGCGCCTGGACAACATGAAGATGCACCACCACGGTCAGTCCTCCCTGGTAGGAGCAAGTGAGAAGCTGCAGCTGCAAGATAGGAAGGAAGGGGGGAGGAAGCGCTACCCCAATGCACAGGACTGAGGGCAGGCCCCTAAAAATTAACTGGTGCCAATTGTGGCATGATTTATTAGCAGCAGCCAGGGCCATCTGGGATAATGTTGGCCATATGCCAGAATAGCAATTTCTTCTTTGGCCACAGGGTGGCAGCAAAGTCTATGAAATCCTAGCAGGAGCTTGGCTCCAACAGATTATCTGCTTAACTAGGGAAGGAGGCCAAGTGTCCGTGAAAAGGGGGAACCCAGGGACTAGCGGCCTCATGTTGAACTGATCATTTATTGGTCCCCCCGCAATGTCCAACACATCCTAGCCTTGGTGGACACAAGTGCAGACTCTACTTCAATTTTTGGCAACCTAGACCTGTTCTGGGGACCCTTGGTGACCACAGAGGGCTAAGAGGGTTGCCAGATATGGGTCCACAAAACAACAGTGATTATGAAGATTGGCAGACTGCCTCCTAAGGCATACGAGGTTTATCTATCCCCTATTGCAGCATACATCCTGGGGCTGGACGTGCTGGCCAGGCTAGCTGTGATCACCACCCAGGGAGAATTCCAGTTGTGGGTACCAGTGATGAAGACAGTGGTCAGAGGGCATCCACAACATGCCCCCTTAGACCTCCTCAGGCAACACGAATTGTGTCGGTGAAACAGTACTGCCTGCCAACAGTACATGAGGAAATTGGCTGGACCATTCTGAAGCTGGGGGAAGCTGTGTGGTCTGTCCAGAAAACTGAAGATAAAACCAGCCCTAGATGAAGTACAGGAGAGTCCATACCAAGAGGGGAAGCTGCCTCTCTGGTGGAAGCGTGGTACACAGATGGTTCCTGTAAGGGGCAGCCACCAATGTGGATGGCTGTTGACCTGCTGCCTCAGACAGAGACCTTTTGGTTTGAGACAGGTGCAGGACAATCCAGTCAATGGGCTGAGCAATGAGATGGTCCTGATGAGAGAAACTGGACATGTGCACAGACAGCTACGCTGTGTACCATGGCCTGACACTGTGTTTGCCTGTTAGGCTGCTCAGGATTGGCTTATTGGCCACCACCCTCTGTGGGGGAAAGAGATGTGGCAGGACCTGTGGAAGTGTGGATTGCAGGAAGAAGCCAAGATTTACCATATTTCTGGGCACAGACATTTGCAGGCCCCTGGTAATGATGCTGCAGATGCCTTGGCACAGGCCTGAGAGACCGCGCAAACCCCAGAGCCAGTTGTGATCACAGCGTGGTTGCACAAGAAGCTGGGGTATGTGGCAGCTCGTAAGATGGGCCTTATTGCACAGCGCTGGGGACTAGCTGTGTCCCGGACAGAGGCCAAAGAAGCCATGAGGCAGTGCCCGTGGTGTGCACAGCAGTACCCCTGGAGGAGGCGCCTGTTTACCACCCCAGGACAGATACCTAGGGGAGAAGTCACTGTAATCATGGCAGGTATATTACATAGGCCCCATGCCAGAAGACCTAGTATGTCTTCACAGTAGTGGATACTGCCTCTGGCTTGAGATATGCCTACCCTGTAGCCAGGGCTGATCAAGAACAGACCATACAGGCTTCAGAGGGCCTTTCAGTGGCCTATTGCTGCCTACTAGCAGTTGCTAGTAACCAAGGGACCCCTTTTATTGGGCAAGCTACCTGGAGGTAGGCTAAGGACAATGACGTGCACTGGAAGTTGCACGTGCCATATCACCCCCAAGCTGCTGGCATGATTTAACGTTTTAATAGGTTGCTGAAGGAGAAGCTAAGAGCACTGGTACCCTCAGGAAAGCGGTGGAAGCAGCAGGTTCCCATCACAGTGTGGCTGCTGAATGAGCAGCCTGGCTGAACAGGAAAGAGCCCTCTGGATCAGGTGCTGAAAGGGGCAACTCGTCACCTTAAGGTGACCCCTTCTGGATCCACGGACCTGCATATACAGGTACAGGATGGAGCCCTACTGCTACTGGCTCCATCCATGGTGGCCTTGGGACGGAAAAAAAAATGGAGCTGACTATGGGAACTAGAGGCAGAGGGGTCTCCGTGGGTAGTGTTACTGGAACCCAGGGGAGCAGGCCTAGAGAAAGGCTTGACCCTTGCACCCTGGCTCGCCAAGTGGCCGGTGGAGGTGCGAGCAGCTCTGCCCGCTACAGCTCCCTCCTCCCTTCTGAGAGGCGCGGTTGCCATAAGACTGTGGCCCGTGCCCTTGTACACAGCAGCTCTTAGTGAGCCCCCACCCCCGACTGCAGGTGTACAACCCTGGAATCACCGACCGGGAGGCCCTTGAACACCTGCCACCATTCTCTCACAGGACGAGAGGGTGGCTTGCTTCTCCCTGAGGGACGGGCCTTGCCTATGATGGTTTCACTTTCTGCTCTGTCATCTCATCCAGGCTGACTGCCGCCAGTCTCATGTTGTGGGCCCACACTACTGCGTGGGTGCATCAGGTGTCTCATTGCTGGATTTGCACCGAGCTGTCTGCAGACGGCAGAAGGGCTTCCTTGGCATATCTCCCCTGCCTCCCTCCAGAACTGGACTGAGTTGTGCACCTGGAACACCCAGTGTACAAGTCCAGAGTGGAATGCACATCAACAGACTATTAAGACATTTCTCCGGAACTCTCACCACAATGAGCATCCCTTGCTGGGGAAAGCTGTGTATAACAGCTGGGGGTGGTTGGCAGGCATTCATGTGGAGCTTTTGCAGGTGGCCCCTTCTTGTATAGAGCAGCACAACGACGGTGTGCCCGACTGTACTGTGGGCTGGCTACCCACAGACTTGTGTGCCAATCTGATGGTGTCTCCCAACAGAAATCACTAGTGGGATCAGAGAAAGCTTATAGGTATGAAGCCTACAGATTTTCTGCCAGGAGACGGGTTGTGGGTCTGTGGCACATATAACTGGCCCTACCACTATACCCTCACTGAACTGGCCACTATACTAGGGGTCTTCTGTTTATTTATGGCAAGGTGGTATAGACATTGGCACAAAATCCCCAAAATTGGGACCCTGTGTACCACTGCTGACATATGAAAAAGAGAGCTGCCCAGTAGTTTTACCCTCTGGTTCTCTTTATACCAAGGGTAGCACTATTATTATAAAACTGCAGGTTGAGGCGTTGCCCAAAACATAGCCCAGGTCTTGAATGTCACTCACCACTCCCTGAGTCTCCTCCTTGATGAGACTCCCCAGATGTGGAAGGTGGTTTTGCAGAACCACACAGCTTTAGACTTGCTTATTGCAGCAGAGGGCAGTACTTGTGCCTTTGTGCATGCGGACTGCTGAGTGTATATCCCTGACAATCAGCAGCAGATCCGAGAGGTTTTGCAGGAGGTGGATGCTAAAGTGTCAGCCATCCAGTGTCAGTGGGCCCTATCAGAGGACACTCTCTCCCACTGGTGAGAGAGTTTGGGAACATTCTGGAGATGGGTTCATTGTAGCAGGTATAGCACGGGAACTAGTGATAGCCTACTGTTCCCTCTACTGTTTTTGTGGCCTCTGGGCACAAGGGAGTGCCCTGAAAGAGAAAACCAGAGCCCTGACCCCTAGGGAGGTGGAGTGTGAGGCCCCACTGCTAGCTAGAGCCCGGGGCACCAACACAGTACCTATGCCAGAGGACATGACTCAGAAGTGGGAGAGCATGCACGGTTGCTCCTACGGTTATATAACCTGCTGCCTCATCTATTAGCTGATTCAGCAAAAGGAGGAAACGTGTGTGCGAGTCCCTCTGCACTGTATTAAAATTAGCCTTGAACAATAAAGTGTGCTGTTGCATTCCCCCCCATGTAGGCTCAATGTGCATTCTTTAACCTCAGCATCACACTTCCCAAGGGGCCCCTGGTCCCCAACAATTACTTATGAAGAGTTCCTGCAAAATAAATAAACTTGAAGTATATCAGCCCTCTAGATTGGGTTCTCAAGGTACAGTCACCAGACCAGGTTCCCAGAGCATTTGTATCACCTGGGAAGCTGTTAAAAATGCAAACTCCAGAATACCACCATAAATGTTCTGAATCAGAACGTGGGGTGAATTCCAGCATACTGAGTTTTAACAATCGTGCCAGATGATTCAAATATCCACTAAATTTTGAGGACTACTCTCTAGATCAGGCGTCCCCAAACTACGACCCGCGGGACGCATGTGGCCCCCTGAGGCCATTTATCCCCCCCCCCCGCCGCACTTCCGGAAGGGGCACCTCTTTCACTGGTGGTCAGTGAGAGGAGCACTGTATGTGGGAGCCCTCCAATGGTCTGAGGGACAGTGAATTGGCCCCCTGT
The DNA here is from genome assembly GCF_036850995.1 of Saccopteryx leptura. NCBI lineage: Eukaryota > Metazoa > Chordata > Mammalia > Chiroptera > Emballonuridae > Saccopteryx > Saccopteryx leptura. The sequence continues at coordinate 172,212,549 of NC_089505.1, forward strand.
GTAAAAAGTTTGGGGACCCCTGCTCTAAATCTATCAGTTTAGTTAGAGCTTATAGGTGGTAAAGAAATACGCTCAAGAGCACCAACATGATGAGGTAAAGCCATCAAAACTGGGACAACTATGCCTGGCCTGTAGTGGTTAGGTGAATGAAGCAGTGACCTGGAACGCTGAGGTCGCTGGTTCAAAACCTGGGCTTGCCTGGTCAAGGCACATAGGAGAAGCAACTACTACTCTGATGAATGCTTCCCACTCCTTTGCCACCTTTCTCTCTGTCTATATGCCCTCTAAAATCAATAAATAAAATCTTTTAAAAGTGGGACTACACTGGTCCTACTGATGTGATAAAGAATGCAAAAATACCTGTCTGCCACCCCACCCTTTTGCTCTAGATCTAATCAGAGATCTAACCCCCTTTTTATAGGCAGTATTAGCACAAGTTAAATGCTATTTTGAACTGCCAAATCCAGAAGAAGACTTCTATAGGGCAAATAATCTCTTCAACTAATAAATGTCATTACAGAGAGGAACAAGAAGTTGTTATAGGTAACAAAAACAAAATAAAGCTTATGGAACATCAGTCAAATGCAACATGTCAGTCTTCTTTGGGATACAGTAAAAAGGCATTTGGAACACTGAACATGAACAAGCTCTAGGTGACAAGGGTGTACAATACAGGTTGAAGTAGGGATGTCATATGTGTGAGATCTGCTTTGACTTTTTTTGTGTGTGTGTATTTTTCTGAAGTTGGAAACGGGGAGGCAGTCAGACAGACTCCACATGCGCCCGACCCGGATCCACCCGGCATGCCCACCAGGGGGCAATGCTCTGCCCATCCAGGGCATTCCTCCGTTGCCACCAGAGCCATTCTAGCACCTGAGGCAGAGGCCATGGAGCCATCCTCAGCGCCCGGGCCAACTTTGCTCCAATGGAGCCCCAGCTGCATGAGAGGAAGAGAGAGACAGAGAGGAAGGAGAGGGGAAGGGTTGGAGAAGCAGATAGGTGCTTCCCCTGTGTGCCCTGGCCGGGAATCAAACCCGGGACTCCTGCACGCCAGGCTGATGCTCTACCACTGAGCCAACCGGCCAGGGCTGCTTTGACATTTTAAGCTCTGCTCTTCCCTACAGGGTTCTGCTCTATCCTGCCAAATGAAGAGTGACCAGCAGGTGAAGACTATTAAAGGTGAATGACAGCTATGAGACATTATTACAGTATTCTTTCTGTATACTTGAAAATGTCAACAATAAAAATTTTGGCCCTGGCTGGTTGGCTCAGCGGTAGAGCGTCGGCCTGGCGTGCGGGGGACCCGGATTCGATTCCCAGCCAGGGCACATAGGAGAAGCGCCCATTTGCTTCTCCACCCCCCCTCCTTCCTCTCTGTCTCTCTCTTACCCTCCCGCAGCCAAGGTTCCATTGGAGCAAAGATGGCCCGGGCTCTGGGGATGGCTACTTGGCCTCTTCCCCAGGCGCTAGAGTGGCTCTGGTCGCAACAGAGCGACGCCACGGAGGGGCAGAGCATCGCCCCCTGGTGGGCAGAGCGTCGCCCCTGGTGGGCATGCCGGGTGGATCCCGGTCGGGCGCATGCGGGAGTCTGTCTTGACTGTTTCTCCCTGTTTCCAGCTTCAGAAAAATACAAAAACAAACAAACAAAAAAACCAAACAATAAAAATGTTTTAAAACTAACACAAACTCCCTGCTAATGTAAAGTTGCACGGAGGCTTGGGTGCATTCAAGATTTGCCACCATCCATAACCTGCTGCCATGCTGAGGAAGGCAGTGCTGCTGGAGGTGTAATGGCTGTTACCACTGCTCTGCAGAGATGCCAACAGTGCAGCCACAATGGCCTGCACAGAAGTTGCAAAGCTGACAAAGCCTTCGACAAGTACATGTATCAATTTCAATACTGTGCTTTCAAAAGAAGACTCACTATTCACTGGAACTGGAACAGAACTGCAGCCAAGGGAAGAAACTGTGAAGTCCATAGTGTTGGCACGAAATTCTGAATAGTGTCTGTTCTAGAAGAACGTAGGAAAAGGTGCCAAGCGCATATTTGCATGCTTGCACCAAATCAATCTAATTAAGCCTGATGGATGACAACATACTAGAATACTATGAAAGGCTACTTGCTACCAAATTCAATAACCTGTAAGAAATGGGTAAGTTCCTAAAAATATGTAACCTTCCTAAACTGAATAACAAAGAACTGGAAAATCTAAATACACCGATCAACAGTGAGGAAGTTCAAACAACCATCAGAAAACTCCCCCAAAATAAAGTCCAATAGTCCAATACCAGATGGCCTCATTAGAGAATCGCACCAAACATTAAAAGATTTGGTACCTAACCTTTTTTCAACCTCGTCCAAAATATGTGAAGAGGCAATACTTTCTAACACATTTCATGAGGCCAACATAACACTGATATTAAAATCTGACAAAGATAACACAAAAAAAGAAAACTACAGAACAATATCTCTGACAAATACAGATGCAAAAATCTTAGACAAAATACTAGCAAATCAAATACAACAATAAAGAATAATACATGAGAGACAAGATGGCCACAGAGTAGGTAGACATTCCAACTCCCACTTCCCAGAACCAAGGTGGATTACAACTTAATTCTGAGAACACTCATCTTGAAAGACCAACTTTGGACTAAACTAATAGGATTTTATAGCCAATGACCACCAAAGAACCCACATTGAGACTGGTAGGAAAGGCAGAGACATGGAAAGGGCTGCCCCGCTCCTGGGAACAAGCAGCGGCTGGGAGAGACTCTCGCAATGGGGAGGGTTGTCCAGCGAGTTGTGGGTCCTCAGCCTCAAAACCGGAATCCCAGCCTAGAACCCTGGAGCCCGGAAGTGGCTTACGGACTATATTTGGCTGAGAAAACAGCCTAGATACTGTTTGAGACAAGGAGGCAGAACTCTCGGACCCAGGCTCCATATTACAGGGACTGCATGGAAAGCCTAGCTCACAGCCACATACTTTCCTGGAGCTCCAGCAGCAGGGAGTGCTGGGAGGTCTGGAGTTGCCAGGGGACAGAGTGGTCTCAGAGGCATTGGGGGGGGGGGACGAACAAACACACACACACACACACACACACACACACATTGAGGGATGGACACCCTAACCACTGGGCAAGTCACTCCCCAAATCTAAAGTGAACATTTTTCCTGGAAATAGCATCAACAGCAAAGGGGAAAAATCACCCTGTCCACTGGAGGCTCTCCTGCCCCAGTTAGAACAAAGAGGCACTTAAAGAAAGGCAGCACGGGAGACAGGATGGCGCTGCAGTAGGCGGACGTACCAACATCTACCTCCCAGAACCAAAGTGGATTACAAACTAATTTTAAAACTATCATCTGGAAAAACCAACTTTGGACTAAACTAAGAGGACTCTTCAACCAAGGAACATTGAAGAAGCCACACTGAGACTGGTAGGAAAAGCGGAAACGCAGAGAGGGCTGCCCAGCTCCCCGGAGCAAACAGCAGCCAGGAGAGACTCACGTGGTGGGAAATGAGCTTAGCAGAGAGGGGAGGGTCCTGAGCCCCAGGAACAAAGCCCCAGCCTGCAGCCCCAGAGCCCAGAAGAGGCATAAGGACAGTATTTAGCTTGAAACAAGTCAGGATACTGTTTGTGAGAAAGAATCTGATTTCTCAGACCCAGGATTCCTCTTAAAGGGACCGCGCAGAAAACCTCTCTCACAACCACTCACCCGGGGCTCCGGGGGACGGGGAGAGAGGAGAATACCAGAGTAGAAGGAAGAGAGTGTAATCTAGGAGGCACAAGGAGAAACATTTTGGGAGACAGCCACCCTAACCCCTGGGACAAGTCACTCCCCAAATCTGAAGTGAATATTTCCCCTGGAAACAGCAATACCAGCAAAGGGAAGCAGGAGAGCAGCCAAACAAGCTCTCCCACGGCACTCAGAGCAGAGTTGCTTAGAAGGAGGGAGCTTTTGGGTCTACAGTAGTGAGTGGTAGGGGCTGAGCTGCAGTGCCCGCACCCATGTGGCTGAGGGCTCGCTGGAGGGCAGGCGGCAGCGGGAGACGGAAGCGAGGTTCTGTTGGCAGGGGCGGAAGCCGGCTGGCCACCACTTGGATCAGGTGTGAGCTCAGTCTTGCCCGAATGGGGAGGAGGGGGCATGCAAAAGCGGTCAAGCCCAGCTGCTGGCAGCCTGTAATCCAGTCTGCGGGAGAAGGGCAGGAACCCCGGAAAGGGTGGAGACCAGCCCCTGAGCAAGGACACAGGAGCACAGCCTTGCCCCACCCGTGCAACCCAGGCTTGTGGTCTGACTTGGGAGCCGGCTCCTCCCGCAGGAGTGGAGCCAAAAGCCCAGAACAGGTGGAGTTCCGCTACTGAGCTGAGCGTGGGCAAGCAGTCCTGACTGGCTGGTAGAGCCAAGGCTAGCAGCCGTTCCATGAGCAGGACCCTCCGGCAAGGGCAGGGCGAAAGCCCGGAAACAAGCGGAGACCCGCAGCTGAGCAAAGGTGCTCGCCAGTGACCTCAGGACCGAGCATAACGTCATACATGGGAGCGGGGCAAAGGCCAAGGCCACCAAGGCTTGTGCACCCGAGCACGTGATCACAGCCACTCTCGTGAAGAGAAAATGTGGAGGCAGAGAAATGCAACACAAATAAACCAAGAGAAATCCCCATAAAAGGGCCCTGGCTGGTTGGCTCAGCGGTAGAGCATCGGCCTGGCGTGCGGGGGACCCGGGTTTGATTCCCGGCCAGGGCACATAGGAGAAGCACCCATTTGTTTCTCCAACCCCACCCCCTCCTTCCTCTCTGTCTCTCTCTTCCCCTCCTGCAGCCAAGGCTCCATTGGAGCAAAGATGGCCCGGGCACTGGGGATGGCTCCTTGGCCTCTGCCCCAGGCACTGGAGTGACTCTGATCGCAGCAGAGTGACGCCCCGGAGGGGCAGAGCATCGCCCCCTGGTGGGCAGAGCGTCGCCCCTGGTGGGCGTGCCGGGTGGATCCCAGTTGGGCGCATGCGGGAGTCTGTCTGACTGTCTCTCCCCGTTTCCAGCTTCAGAGAAATACAAAAAAAAAAAAAAAAAGTCCCCAGAAAAGGACGTAAATGAATCAGATATAACCAAATTACGAGATGCAGAGTTTAAAATAACGATTGTTAGGATGCTCAAAGATATTAGAAAAACAATAGATGGTCATTACAAAAACCTAAATAAAGAGATAGCAAATATAAAAAAGGACATTGAAATAATAAAAAAGAATCAGTCAGAAATGACAAATACGCCCTGGCCGGTTGGCTCAGTGGTAGAGCGTCGGCCTGGCATGCAGAAGTCCCGGGTTCAATTCTCGGCCAGGGCACACAGGAGAAGCACCCATCTGCTTCTCCACCCCTCCCCCTCTCCTTCCCCTCTGTCTCTCTCTTCCCCTACCGCAGCGAGGCTCCATTGGAGCAAAGATGGCCCGGGCGCTGGGGATGGCTCCTTGGCCTCTGCCCCAGGCGCTGGAGTGGCTCTGGTCACGACAGAGCAACGCCCCCTGGTGGGCAGAGCGTCGCCCCCTGATGGGCGTACCGGGTGGATCCTAGTCGGGCGCATGCGGGTCTGACTGTCTCTCCCCATTTCCACCTTCAGAAAAATACAAAAAAAAAAAAAGAAATGACAAATACAATATCTGAAATAAAGAATACAATGGAAGGAATTAAAAGCAGGGTGGATGAAGCAGAGAATCGAATCAGCAACTTAGAAGACACAATAAATAAAAGCACGGAAGCAGAGCAGAAAAAAGAAAAGAGACTCAAAAAGTCTGAGGAAACTCTAAGAGAGCTCTGTGACAACATGAAGAGAAATAACATCCGCATCATAGGGGTTCCTGAAGAAGAAGAGAAAGAACAAGGGATAGAGACTGTTCAAACATATTATAGCTGAAAATGTCCCTCAATTAAAGCAGGAAAACATCTCACATGTTCAGGAAGCACAGAGAACTCCATTAAGGAGAAACCCAAAGAAATCAACACCAAGACACATCATAATTAAAATACAAAAGCTAAATGATAAAGAGAAAATATTAAAAGCTGCTAGAGAAAAAAAGACTATCACCTACAAAGGAGCCCCCATAAGGATGACTTCTGACTTCTCAACAGAAACACTTGAGGCCAGAAGGGAATGGCAAGAAATATTCAAAGTAATGCAAAACAAGAGCCTACAACCAAGACTACTTTATCCAGCAAGGCTATCGTTTAAAATCGAAGGAGAAATAAAAATCAAGGAATTCATTACAACCAACCCAATGCTGCAAGAAATGTTAAGGGACCTGTTGTAAACAGATAAAAGGAGAAAAAGAATATAGCAAAAGAGGAATACAGTTTTAAAGAATAAAATGGCAATAAACAATTACATATCAATAATAACCTTAAATGTTAATGGATTAAATGATCTGATCAAAAGACATAGGGTAGCTGCGTGGATAAGAAAACAGGACCGCCTGACCTGTGATGGCGCAGTGGATAAAGCGTCAAACTGGAAATGCTGAGGTCGCCAGTTCGAAACCCTGGGCTTGTCTAGTCAAGGCACATATGGGAGTTGATGCTTCCAGCTCCTCCCCCCTTCTCTCTGTCTGTCTCTCCTCTCTCTCTCTCCCTCTGTCTCTCCCTCTCCTCTCCAAAAATAAATAAATAAAAATTTTTTTAAAAAAAGAAAGAAAACAGGACCAATACATATGCTGTCTACAAGAGACACAACTTAAATCAAAAGATGCACACAGACTGAAGATAAAAGGATGGAAAAAAATATTTCACGCAAATGGAAATGAAAAAAAAGCTGGGGTAGCAATACTTATATCATAAAAAATGGACTTTAAAACAAAGACCATAGTTAGAGATAAAGAAGGTCACTACATAATGATAAAGGGAGCAATCCAAAAGGAAGATATAACCGTTATAAATATCTATGCACCTAATATAGGAGCACCTAAATATATACAGCAGACTTTGATGGATATAAAGGGCGAGATCAACAGCAATACTATAATATTAGGGGATTTCAATACCCCATTAACATCATTAGATATCCTCAAGAAAGAAAATTAACAAAGAAACAGCAGACTTAAAGGACATATTAGATCAACTCGATTTAATAGATATCTTCAGAACCTTTCACCCTAAAACAGCAGAATATACATTCTTTTCAAGTGCTCATGGTACATTCTCTAGAATAGACCATATGTTAGGGCACAAAAGCAGTCTCAACAAATTTAAGAAGATTGAAATCATATCGAGCACTTTCTCTGATCACAATGGCATTAAACTAGAAATCAACCACAACAGAAAAACTAAAAAACATTCAAAAACTTGGAAACTAACTAGCGTGTTATTAAATAACGAATGGGTTAACAATGAGATCAAAGAAGAAATTAAAAAATTCCTAGAAACAAACGATAATGAGCATACATCAACTCAAAATTTATGGGACACAGCAAAAGCAGTCCACAGAGGGAAGTTTATAGCATTACAGGCATACCTCAAGAAGACAGAAAAAGCTCAAATAAACAACTTGACCCTACATCTAAAAGAACTAGAAAAAGAACAGCAAGTAAAGCCCAGAGCTAGTAGAAGGAAGGAAATAATAAAGATCAGAGCAGAAATAAATGACATAGAGGTTAAAGAAACAATTCAGAGGATCAATGAAACCAGGAGCTGGTTCTTTGAAAAGGTAAAAAAGATCGAAGAACCTTTAACTAGACTCACCAAGAAAAAAAGAGAGGACTCAAATAAATAAAATTAGAAAAGAGAGTGGAGAAATAACAAGACACAACAGAAATACAAATATTGTAAGAAAATACTATGAAGAACTGTACGCCAAAAAACTAGGCAACCTAGATGAAATGGACAAATTCCTTGAAACATAATCTTCCAAAAATCAATCTGGAAGAATCAGAAAACCTAAACAGACCAATTACAACAAATGAGATCGAAAGAGCTATCAAAAAACTCCCAAAAAAGAAAACTCCTGGACCTGATGGCTTCACAAGTGAATTCTACCAAATATTCAAAGAAAAACTAACTCCTATCCTTCTCAAGCTATTTCAAAAAATTCGAGAGGAAGAAAGACTTCCAAGCTCCTTTTATGAGGTGAGCATAATTCTGATTCCAAAACCAGGCAAAGAAAACACAAAAAAAGAAAATTATAGGCCAATATCCCTGATGAATTTAGATGCAAAAATCCTCAACAAAATATTAGCAAACCGGATCCAGCAACATACGAAAAAAGTCATACACCATGATCAAGTGGAATTTATTCTTGGGAGGCAAGGCTAGTACAATATTCGCAAATCAATCAATGTGATTCATCACATAAACAAAAGGAAGGAGAAAAACAACATGATAATTTCAATAGATGCAGAAAAAGCATTTGATAAAATCCAGCACCCATTCATAATCAAAACTCTCAGCAAAGTGGGAATACAGGGAACATACCTCAACATGATAAAGGCCATCTATGACAAACCCACAGCCAACATCATACTCAATGGGCAAATATTAAAAGCAATCCCCTGAAGATCAGGAACAAGGCAGGGGTGCCCCCTTTCACCACTCTTATTCAACATAGTTCTGGAAGTCCTAGGCACAGCAATCAGACAAGAAGAAGAAATAAAAGGCAACCAAATTGGAAAAGAAGTAAAACTATCATTATTTGCAGATGATATGATATTGTATATAGAAAACCCTAAAGTCTCAGTCAAAAAACTACTAGACCTGATAAATGAATTCGGCAAGATGGTAGGATATAAAATCAATACTCAGAAATTAGAGGCATTTTTATACACTAACAATGAACTGTCAGAAAGAGAAATCAAGGAATCAATCCACTTTACCACTGCAACCAAAAAAATAAAGTACCTAGGAATAAATTTAACCAGGGAGATTAAAGACTTGTACTCGGAAAATTATAAAACACTGAAAAAAGAAATCAGGGAAGCCTGACCTGTGGTGGCACAGTGGATAAAGCATCGACCTGGAAATGCTGAGGTTGCCAGTTAGAAACGCTGGGCTTGCCTAGTCAAGGCACATATGGGAGTTGATGCTTCCAGCTCCTCCCCCACTTCTCTCTCTGTCTCTCTTCTCTCTCTCTCTCTCTCTGTCTCTCCCTCTCCTCTCTAAAATGAATAAATAAAAAAAATTAAAACAAAAAAAAAGAAATCAGGGAAGATACGAATAAGTGGAGGCATATACCGTGTTCATGGTTAGGAAGAATAAACATCATTAAAATGTCTATATTACCCAAAGCAATTTATAAATTCAATGCAATACCTATTAAAATACCAATGACTTACTTCAAAGATATAGAACACATATTCCAAAATTTATATGGAACCAAAAGAGAACATGAATAGCCTCAGCAATCTTGAAAAGGAAGAATAAAGCAGGAAATATCACACTTCCGGATATCAAGTTATATTATAAGGCCATTGTACTCAAAACAGCATGGTACTGGCATAAGAACAGGCATATAGATCAATGGAACAGAACTGAGAACCCAGAAATAAACCCACACTATTATCAACAACTGATATCTGACAAAGGAGATAAAAGCGTACATTGGAGTAAAGACAGTCTCTTCAACAAATGGTGTTGGGAAAATTGGACAGCTACCTGCAAAAAAATGAAACTAGACCACCAACTTACGCCACTCACAAAAATAAACTCAAAAAGGATAAAAGACTTAAATGTAAGCCATGAAACCATAAGCATCTTAGAAGAAAACATAGGCAGTAAGCTCCCTGACATCTCTCGCAGCAATATATTTGCTGATTTGTCTCCACAGGCAAGTGAAATAAAAGACAGGATAAACAAATGGGACTTTATCAAACTAAAAAGCTTCTGCACAGCTAAAGACAATAAGAACAGGATAAAAAGACAAACTACACAATGGGAGAATATATTTGACAATACATCTGATAAGGGGTTAATAACCAAAATGTATAAAGAACTTGTAAAACTTAATACCAGGAAGACAAACAATCCAATCCAAAAATGGGCAAAGGAAATGAATAGACACTTCTCCAAAGAGGACACACAGATGGCCAATAGGCATATGAAAAAATGCTCAACACCACTAATGATTAGATAAATGCAAATTAAAACCACAATGAGATATCACCTCACACCAGTCAGAATGGCGCTCATCAATAAAACAACACGGAATAAGTGCTGGCGAGGATGTGGAGAAAAGGGAACCCTCCTGCATTGCTGGTGGGAATACAGACTGTTGCAGCCACTGTGGAAAACAGTATGGAGATTCCTCAAGAAATTAAAATCGAACTGCCTTTTGACCCAGCTATACCACTGTTAGGAATATACCCCAAGAACACCATAGCACTGTTTGAAAAGAAGAAACGCACCCCCATGTTTATGGCAGCATTGTTCACAATAGGAAAGATCTGGAAACAGCCCAAGTATCCATCAGAGGACGAGTGGATTAAAAAGCTTTGGTACATATATACTATGGAATACTACTCAGCCATAAGAAATGATGACATCGGATCTTTTACAACAACATGGATGGGCCTTGATAACATTATACAGAGCGAAATAAGTAAATCAGAAAGAACTAAGAACTATATACGATTCCATACATAGGTGGGACATAATAATGAGGCTCAGAAATAGGGACAACAGTGTTGGGCTTACAGGGTGGGGGGGAGGAGAGGGAGGGGGTTGGGTGAGGGGAGGGGAGGGGCACAAATAAAACCAGTTAGAAGGTGACAGAAGACAATTTTATCAATGTCACCCCATCAAAATTAATCAAAAAAAAAAAAATGTGTCTCACGGCTAATTCAGACAGTTAGAAGAATAGTATAAGGATGCTAATTCTGCTTCTCAGGCCACATCCTGCAAAGGGGCCCCAAGCAAATTGGTGATTTGGCTCCTCTGATTTTGCCAATTGTATTTAAAAAAAAAAAAAAAAAAAGGTCAGGAACACCCTGAAATGGAACTAACAATACATGAGCATAAATTTAAAGGACTTTTAGATACTGGAGCTGATGTATCTCTTATTGCTAAGCTATTACATTGGCCTCCTTCCTGGCCCACTCATGCAGCAGCCACAGAATTACAAGGTATAGGGCAGAATAAATCCCCTCGACAAAGTTCTAGTTTTCTACATTAGGAAGATTAAGAAGATCATTCTGGATTAGATTTTTTAAGCCTTATGTGCTCCCTGGATGGCCAATTAATTTGTGAGGTAGAGATGTTTTGAAAAATATGGGAGTGTTGCTTGTCAGTCCTAATGGTTTAGTCAGTACTCAGATGCTTGATCGGGTATTTCTGCCCACCAAGGGACTAGGGAAAGAACAGCGAGAAATTCTCACCCCCATAGAAGTGGCACCCAATACCAGAAGGTATGGATTAGGATATCAAAATTTAGCATAAAGGCCTTGGTAGCTCCATACTACCTCAATAATGCATTGTGCAGACCCAATTACTTGGAAATCAGATAATCCTGTTTGGGTAGACCAATGGCCCCTTTCTCAGGAGAAACTTAGGGCACCTGCTCAATTGGTACAAGAGCACCTACAGCTTGGGCACATTGAACCATCTAATAGCCCATGGAATACACTTCCATATTTTGATCTTGTTGCCTCCTGGATTATCAAGGGGCATAGGCGACCCTTACAGTTTATAGGTTTTGAGCCTCAAAATTATTGTTGTTGCTTTTTTCAAAGGATCAACAACAATGGCTCTGGGAAACTTCCACTAAATGGCAAATTGCTCTTGCAAATCAATGGACAACTTTATACTGAAACTCTCAACTTAAAATCAGCTCAAAGTCTAGAATTATATGCCACTATCATGGCTTTTCAGCATTTGCCATATTACCCCTTTAATCTATATACAGACAGCAAATATTTACTCATGGTGTTTCCAGTATAAAGACTGCTGTCTTAGGGACAAATGCTGATGAACTATTTCAGCAGTTCCTCCTTCATCAAAGACTTGTATGTCAACATAGAGCTCCATGTTTCATAGTACATACTCGAGCTCACTCCATGCTCCCTGGAGCTTTAGCACAAGGGAATGCCGCCTTTTTTTTTTCTTTTTTTTTTTTTTTTGTATTTTTCCGAAGTTGGAAATGGGGAGGCAGTCAGACAGACTCCTGCATGCGCCCGACCAGGATCCACCCTCACGCCTACCAGGGGGAATGCTCTGCCCATCTGGGGTGTTGCTCTGTTGCAATCAGGGCCATTCTGGCGCCTGTGGCGGGGGCCACGGGGCCGTCCTTAGTGCCTGGGGTGGCTTTGCTCCGGTGGGGCCTTGGCTGCGGGAGGGGAGGAGAGAGACAGAGAGGAGGAGAGGGGGAGGGGTTAGAGGCAGATGGGCGCTTCTTCTGTGTGCTCTGGCCGGGAATCGAACCCGGGAGTCCTGCACAACAGGCCGATACTCTACCACTGATCCAACCAGGCAGGGCCTAGGAATGCCCTTGTTGATCAAGCTACCCCCCAAAAAATTATTTGGAGCAACCATGACAGACCGAGCAATTCAGTCTCATACTATTCATCACCAGAACACTGCAGCCCGGTGTAAACAGTTCCAACTTTCTCGGGAAGCAGCACGGCAGATTGGGAAATCCTGTCCAAGGGGTCCTATACTACAATCTGCCCCTTCATTTGGCGTTAACCCTCAAGGACCCCTACCAGGACAACTTTGGCAAATGGATGTTACTCATATACCTTCATTTGGCAAACAGTCCTATGTCCACGTTACAGTGGATACCTATTCTGGATTTATAGTAACCTCTGTCAGAACAGGAAAGGCTGTTAAGCATGTTATAGCTCATTGTCTGTATGCATTGTTCTATTATTGGATTTCCTAACCTGGCTAAACTGAAAAGGCTCCTGCATATGGAGCAAAAGCATTTACTGTATTTTGTCATGCTTACAATCTTTAAAGTTAAGGTATTATTAAAGTGTACCCAGCAAATATTTTAAGGTCAATTTAAAAAAATTTTTTTAAAGGGCTAGGTAGTCATATCCTGGAACTCCTACGGGTCTACCATATCATGCTTTTTACTTAAAAAAAATTTAAACTTCTTTTGAATGCTGATGAACAGGAGATGCCAAATCTTTTTCACCTGCAAACTACTACCTTTTTTTTTGGATCCAGCTAATAACACTGTTTTGTCTTTTTGCAAATAGTTCCAGATATATAGAAAAGATTTATATAGGCGGATGGGGATACTCAAACCCCTCAGCGAGATCTTCTGAGCATGGCTTTTAAGATACCTAGAGGCAGAAAAAGCCCAATAGAGATCAGGGGAACTACCAGCTTTTAGGATACACCCTTAAAGGCTCCAATGCCCCAAAGGGGTCTCAGGAAGCCATCTGGGTCCTGCTTCAATAGTGGAAAGGAAGGTCATTGAGCTAAAGCCTACCAGACTTACATGGCTCTGCTGTGAGGAAACAGGGACACTGGAAGGTAGGCTTCCCCCTCGCTCCTCTAAGGGAGGGTTCAGTCTCTTCCAGCCCTGCTCCAGCCACCTGTGACCTAACCTTGCCCAGAATGCTGGGGTTTGCCACTGAAGGCTGAAGGTGCCCAGGTCTGTCGGCCCCATCTACGACACTGTGGACGAGCCTAGGGTATTTCTTCCAAGAAGCAGGTAAACTGATCTCACTTGCACAAGGGCCACTTAACTATGTCTTGCCTGAATAGTCAGGTTTTTTATTCTTCCCTCGAAGATCTCTGTTGTGGGTGTTGATAGTCCTATTTTCTGCTGCTTTGTTTAATATATAGTGTTTCCTCTATTCGTCTTACCTCAATGCCCCACTCATATTACAGGCTGGGACCTACTCCTAATTTAGAGCTCTCTTTACCCATTTTGCCAACTTCTATTATGAATCTACCTTTGCCACCCAGCTTAGTGTATCCCAAGGTTCTCTTTACCATGCCACAGTCCCAGAGCTCCACGGAAAAGCAACCTGGTCTCATCTCTCCAGGCAGAGGAGAACAGAAGCTCCATATCCACACATGCTGCAGATGGCTTTTCCAGTCTACCTGAATCATTACCAGCTAGAAGCAGCGGTCATTGGTACTTGGATGTGAGCTGCAAAATATAGAATTGTGACAACAATTCCAGTGCTATGCGGACTTTTCCTGGACTCCTGCTCCTTGTGACAGCTCCTAACAGACTGAACTGGGGTTGGGTTGCATTTTTCAGGGATCTAGCATAGTGTTGGGGCCAACTTGGACTTGGTGAACATGTTAAGAACACTACTCTTTTATGGATTCTTGCTGTATTGGCCAAGAGTTTGCTTAAAGGCTTTAATCACTGTAAAAAAAAAATAGAAGACTAGATTAAGAAGATGTGGCACATATACACCATGGTATACTATTCAGCCATAAGAAATGATGACATTGGATCACTTACAACAAAATAGTGGGATCTTGATAACATTATACAGTGAAATAAGTAAACAAAAAAAAAAAAAACAAGAACTGCAGGATTCCATACATTGGTGGGACATAAAAATGAGACTAAGAGACATGGACAAGAGTGTGGTGGTTACGGGGGTTGGGGGGAGGAAAGGAGGGAGAGGGGGAGGAGGAGAGAGAAGGGTAGAAAACTAGATAGAAGGTGATGGAGGACAATCTCTCTTTGGGTGATGGGTATTCAACAGAACTGAATAACAAGATAACCTGGATATGTTTTCTTTGAATATATGTACCCTGATTCATTGATGTCACCCCATTAAAATAAAACTTTATTTATTAAAAAAAAAAAAAGAAAGGAAGTACGTTTGGGACACAAATAGTGAGTGCAAAGGTCTAAAATATACCACCCCTCACACTGCTGAGTACTTGCAGGGGGCATGCAGGCCAGAGGGGGCAGGGCTGTGGAGGACAGCGCACAGCTGCGGAGGCCAGGGCAGTCCAAGTGAGTTCACACAGGCCAGCCGCAAAGACGGAAACTGCAGCGGCCACTGCAGAGGTCCAGGGTGGTACCCATTCCTGCCTGCTGTGTGGGCCCACCCTTGGTGGGGGCGGAGGACCAAGCAACAGCAGAGAGGGTCCACGGGGGCGCGCATGAGACAGCCAGGGAAGGCAGAAGCTGCAGTAGCTGCTGCAGAGGTCCGGGCTGGGGCGCAAACATGCCCATGGGAAGGGCGCACCCTCAGCAGCAGAGGAAGCCGGTCGACTTTGGGGGTGGTCTGAGTAGGCATGTGCAGGTCCAGCCATGGAGGTGAGAGCCGTGGCAGCTGCTGAGGAGGTTTGACCTGACACGCAAACACACACACACACACACACCCCGCAACAGAGACCCAACCTGGCAGCAGCAGAGGCCAAGGCAGCCTCGAAAGCAGTCCGATCAGGCGTGTGCGGAGGCCCAAGCCCATGCGTAAACTTGCCTGTGGCACAGGCCTGCCTTCAGCAACAGCGGAGCCTGGGACGGCCTTGGAAGAGATCCAAATGGGTGCACGCAGGCGTGCGCAAGCCCACCCAGGGCTGCG
This sequence comes from Saccopteryx leptura, assembly GCF_036850995.1. Taxonomy (NCBI): domain Eukaryota; kingdom Metazoa; phylum Chordata; class Mammalia; order Chiroptera; family Emballonuridae; genus Saccopteryx; species Saccopteryx leptura. Next base: position 172,228,026 of record NC_089505.1, read on the forward strand.
GAGGCAGAATGGTGCCAGCAGCACCTAAGACCAAATGCCCCAGGCAGCAACAGCGGCCAGGGGCTGGTGGACAGACCACAAAGCAGAGGCACAGGGGCCACACCTACTGGACCCCTGTGACTACATCCTACTGACTGCTGCGGCTAAGGAGCAGGCCACATACCATACCTAATCACTAAATTACAGTACTGAGCCCAAAAAGTAGCCAGCAATAAGAGGCAACAGAAAGCAGGTCTCAGGGGAACTTGAACCTTCAAAGGAACTTCCTCCAGGCCAAGAGTATATAAAAGCAAGCCTAGGAGTGCAGCTGATTATTTCCAATGGCACCTGGGCCCAGCAGAGGAAGCCACAGATCTGGATCACTTGTAACTCTAAAAAGGTTGATAAGAGCCAGTCATGGGCAGTGACCCCCACTGATCAGCACCAGGCCCCAGATAGGGAGGTCCAGGGCAGGCACATTCAGTGGCCAGATACAGAAAACAACAGTTCAGGACCTAACAACCCTTATTAGAGTGGAAGCTTAAAGAAGGGCTCCTCACACATGACCCAGCTAAGACATAGAAAATGCCACACAAACAGCAAAAAAAAAAAGTGATAGCTGATAAGTAGCCCACAGCGAATTACAAACAACAGCTGATGCCAACCCAAAAAGGCCTAGAAATAATGCAACTGAAAATTGGAGGCGGACACTATCAACCCTAGACTTAGCTAGCTTCGCAAACAACACCCAAGCAAGGAGTATATGCACAGATAAAATGGAAAGACAGAGAAATGTAATCCAAATGAATCAACAAGAGAAATCCCAAGAAAAAGAACTGAGTGAGATGGAAATAACCAAACTACTGCATGCAGAGTTTAAAATAATGATTATCAGAATGCTCAAAGATCTTAGAACAACAATGGATGGACACAATGAGCACCTAAATAGATAACAAGCATCAATAAGGACATTAAAATAATAAAGAAGAACCAGTCAGAAATAAAAAATACAATATTAGAAATGAAGACTACACTAGAAAAAATTAAAAGCAGGCTGGATGAAGCAGAGGATTGAATCAGTAATTTTGAAGACAAGATAAACAAAAGCACGGAATCCACGCAACAAAAAAAAGAGGCTAAAAAGTCTGCAGAAACTGTAAGAGAGTTCTGTGACAACATAAAGAGAAACAACATGCACATCATAGGGGTTCTTGAAGAAGAAGAGAAAAAACAAGGGAAAGAGAGCCTGTTGGAAGAAATCATAGCTGAAAACTTCCCTAAATTGATGCAGGAAAAAAATCACACAAGTTCAAGCACAGAGAATTTCATTAAAGAGAAACCCAAAGAAACCTACAGCAAGACACATCATAATTAAAAATACCAAAGCAAAGAGATAAAGAAAAAATACCCAAAGCTGCAAGAGAAAAATGTCAAACATCTACAAAGAAGGCCCCATAACGATGACATCCGACTTCTCAACAGAAACACTTGAGGCCAGAAGGGAATGGCAAGAAATATTCAAAGTAATGCAAAACAAGAGCTTGCAACCAAGACTTCTTTATCCAGCAAGAGTATTATTTAAAATTTAAAAAGAAATAAAAAGCTTCCCAGACACACAAAAAAAAACTCATGGAATTCATTACAACCAAACAAATGCTGCAAGAAATGTTAAGAAGCCTGTTGTAAACAGAACAAAGGGGGAAAAATATAGTAAAAGAGGAAAGTAGATTTAAAGAATATAATGGCAATAAACAACTACATATCAATAGTAACCTAAAACATAAATGGATTAAATGATCCAATCAAAAGACATAGGGTAGCTGCCTGGATAAGAAAACAGGACCCGCCTGACCAAGTGGTGGCGCAGTGGATAGAGTGTCGGACTGGGATGTGGAAGGACCCAGGTTCGAGACCCCGAGGTCACCAGCTTGAGCACGGGCTCATCTGGCTTGAGCAAAGAGCTCACCAGCTTAGACCCAAGGTCGCTGGCTCCAGCAGGGAGTTACTCAGTCTGCTGAAGGCCCGCGGTCAAGGCACATATGAGAAAGCAATCAATGAACAACTAAAAAGTCGCAACGCGCAACGAGAAACTGATGATTGATGCTTCTCATCTCTCTCCATTCCTGTCTGTCTGTCCCTGTCTATCTCTGCCTCTGTAAAAAAAAAAAAAAAAAAAAAAAGAAAACAGGACCCATACATATGCTGTCTACAAGAGACACACCTCAAAATAAAAGATACACTTACACAGAAGGTAAAATGTTGGAAAAAATATTTCATGCAAAAGGAAAAGAAAAAAAAGCTTGGGTAGCAATATTTATATCTGACAAAATAGACTTTAAAACAAAGGCTATAATAAGGAATAAAGAAGGCCACTACATAATGATAAAGAGAGCAATCCAAAAGGAACATACAGTGTGTCTGAAAAGTCATGGTGTACTTTTGACCGGTCACAGGAAAGCAACAAAAGATGACAGAAATGTGAAATCTGCACCAAATAAAAAAAAAACTCTCCCAGTTTCATACTTATTCAGTGCAGTTTGATGTGGGCTCACACACAGATTTTTTAGGGCTCCTTAGGTAGCTAGCCCATATAACCTCTACAGAAGTCATCACTGACTGACTGATGGCCTACCAGAACGGGGTTTCTCCACCAAACTGACGGTTTCCTTCAACTGCTTATCCCACCGAGTAATGTTATTCCTATGTGGTGGTGCTTCGTTATAAATGCGCCGATATTCACATTGCACTTCGGTCACAGATTCAAATTTAGCTAGCCACAGAACCCACTGAACTCTCCTCTATACCGTCCACATCTCGACTGGCATGGCCATGGGCTGCTCCGCTGTATACACGGTGTAACATCATCATCTGTGCATGCACACATGCCGCCACATCATCCTACAGAAACTGGAAGGGTTTTCCTTTTATTTGGTGCAGATTTCACATTTCTATCATCTTTTGTTGCTTTCCTGTGACCGGTCAAAAGTGCATCATGACTTTATGGACACACTGTATAATCATACATATCTATGCACCTAATATAGGAGCACCTAAATATTTATATATAAAATAGACTTTGGAGGACATAAAAGGCAAGACTTTGGTGGACATAAAAGGCAAGATCAACAGCATTAATAGTAGGGGATTTCAATACCCCATTAACATCACTAGACAGATCCCCAAGAAAGAAAATTAACAAAGAAACAGCAGACTAAAGGACACACTAGATCAACTAGATTTAATAGATATCTTCAAAACTTTTCACCCTGAAACAGCAGAATATACATTCTTTTCAAGTGTTCATGGTACATTCTCTAGGGTAGACCACATGTTAGGGCACAAAACAGGCCTAAAATAATTTAATAAGTATCATATCAAGTATCTTCTCTGATCACAATGGCATGAAACTAGAAAACAACTACATCAGAAAAATTAAAAAATACTCAAACACTTGGAAACTAAACAACATGTTATTAAATAATGAATGGGTTAACAATGAGATCAAAGAAGAAATAATAAAATTCCTAGAATGGAATTAAAACGACCATACAACTCAAAATTTATGGGACACAGCAAAAGGAGTCCTGAGAGGGAAGTTCATAGCATTACAGACATACCTCAAGAAATGAGATAAAGCTCAAATAACCAACTTAACCTTGCATCTAAAAGAACTAGAAAAAGAACAGCAAGTAAACCCACAGGAAGTAGAAGGAAGGAAACGATAAAGATCAGAGCAGATTGGCCCTGGCCAGTTGGCTCAGTGGTAGAGCATCGGCCTGGCGTGCAGAAGTCCCGGGTTCGATTCCCGGCCAGGGCACACAGGAGAAGCGCCCATCTGCTTCTCCACCCCTCCCCTCTCCTTCCACTCTGTCTCTCTCTTCCCCTCCCGCAGCTTAGGCTCCACTGGAGCAAAGATGGCCCAGGCGCTGGGGATGGCTCCTCGGCCTCTGCCCCAGGCGCTAGAGTGGCTCTGGTCGCAACAGAGCGACCCCCCGGAGGGGCAGAGCGTCGCCCCCTGGTGGGCGTGCCGGGTGGATCCTGGTCGGGCGCATGTGGGTGTCTGTCTGATTGTCTCTCCCCGTTTCTGGCTTCAGAAAAGTACAGAAAAAAAAAAAAAAAAAGATCAGAGCAGAAATAAATGAAATAGAGGCTAAAAAAAAATACAGAGGATCAATGAAACACAGAGCTGGTTCTTTGAAAAGGTAAACAAGATCAATAAACATTTAACCAAACTAGCCAAGAAAAAAATAGACAGGACTCAAATAAACAAAATTAGAAATGTGAAGAAATAACAACTGACACAGCAGAAATACAAAGGATTGTAAGAAAATACTATGAAGAACTGTATGCCAAAAAATTAGATACCCTAGGTGAAATGGACAAATTCCTTAAAACATATAATCTTTCAAAAATTAATCTGGAAAAATCAGAAAACCTAAACAGAACAATTACAACAACTGAGATCGAAACAGTTATCAACAAACTCCCAACAAACAAAAGCCCTGGGCCAGAGAGCTTCGCAGGCAAAATCTACCAACTATTCAAAGAAGAACTAACTCCTATCCTTCTCAAGCTACATCAAAAAATTCAAGAGGAGAAAAGACTTACAAACTCCTTTTACAAGGCAGCATAATTCTGATTCCAAAACCAGGCAAAGACAATACAAAGAAAGAAAACTATAGGCCAATATCCCTGATGAATTTAGATGTTAATATTCTCAACAAAATATGGGCAAATCGGATCCAGCAATACATGAAAAAAATCATATATCATGATCAAGTGGGATTTATTCTGGTACAATATTTGCAAATCAATCAATTTGATTCATCACATAAACAAAAGGAAGGAGAAAAAACACATGATAATATCAATAGATGCAGAAAAAGCATTTGATAAAATCCAGCACCCATGTATGATCAAAACTCTCAGCAAAGTGGGAATACAGGAAAATACCTCAACATGATAAAGGCCATCTATGACAAACCCACAGCCAACATCATACTCAATGGGCAAATATTAAAAGCAATCCCCTGAAGATCAGGAACAAGGCAGGAGTGCCCCCTTTCACCACTCTTATTCAACATAGTTCTGGAAGTCCTAGCCACAGCAATCAGACAAGAAGAAGAAATAAAAAGCATCCAAACTGGAAAAGAAGTAAAACTATCATTATTTGCAGATGATATGATATTGTATATAGAAAACCTTAAAGTCTCAGGCAAAAAACTACTGGACCTGATAAATGGATTCAGCAAGATGGCAGGATATAAAATTAATACTCAGAAATCAGAGGCATTTTTATACACCAACAATGAACTGTCAAAAAGAGAAATTAAGGAAACAATCTCCTTCACTATTGCAACCAAAAAAATAAAGTACCTAGGATTAAATATAATCAAGGAGGTTAAAGAATGTACTCAGAAAATTATAAAACATTGATAAAAGAAACCAAGGAAGATACAAACAAGTGCAAGCACATACCGTGTTCATGGAAAGAAAGAATAAACATCATTAAAATGTCTATACTACCCAAAGCAATCTATAAATTCAATGCAATTCCTATTAAAATACCAATGTCATACTTCAAAGATATAGAACACATATTCCAAAAACTTGTATGGAACCTAAAAATAACACAAATAGCCTCAGAAATCTTGATAAAGAAGAATAAAGTGGTTGGTATCACACTTCCTGATACCAAGTAATACTACAAGGCCATTGTACTCAAAACAGCATGGTACTGGCATAAGAACAGGCATACAGATCAATGGAACAAAACAGAGAACCCAGGCCCTGGCCAGTTGGCTCAGCAGTAGAGCGTCGGCCTGGCGTGCGGGGGACCCGGGTTCGATTCCCGGCCAGGGCACATAAAGAGAAGCGCCCATTTGCTTCTCCACCCCCCCCCCACCCCTCCTTCCTCTCTGTCTCTCTCTTCCCCTCCTGCAGCCAAGGCTCCATTGGAGCAAAGAGGCCCGGGCGCTGGGGATGGCTCCTTGGCCGCTGCCCCAGGTGCTATAATGGCTCTTGTCGCAGCAGAGTGACGCCCCGGAGGGGCAGAGCATCGCCCCCTGGTGGGCAGAGCGTTGCCCCTGGTGGGCATGCCGGGTGGATCCCGGTCGGGCGCATGCGGGAGTCTGTCTAACTGTCTCTCCCCATTTCCAGCTTCAGAAAAATAAAAAATAAAATAAAAAAAAAAACAAAAAAAACAAACAAACAGAAAACCCAGAAATAAACCCACACCATTATGGTCAATTGATATTTGACAAAGGAGGTAAGAGCATATAATGGAGTAAAGACAACCTCTTTAACAAAGGTGTTGGGAAAATTGGACAGCTACCTGCAAAAATATGAAACTAGACCACCAACTTACACCATTCACAAAAATATATCAACTCAAAACGGATAAAAGACTTAAATGTAAGTCGTGAAACCATAATCATCTTAGAAGAAAACATAGGCAGTAAGTTCTTCGACATCTCTCTCAGCAATATATTTGCTGATTTATCTCCACAGGCAAATGAAATAAAGGACAGGATGAACAAATGGGACTACATCAAACTAAAAAGCATTTGCACAGCTAAAGACAATAAGAACAGAAAAAGACAAACCACACAATGGGAGAACATATTTGACAATACATCTGATAAAGGGTTAATAACCAAAATGTATAAAGAACTTGTAAAACTCAACACCAGGAAGATAAACAATCCAATCAAAAATGGGCAAAGGAAATGAATAGACACTTCTCCAAAGAGGACATACAGATGGCCAACAGGCAGATGAAAAAATATTCAACATCACTAATCATTAGAGAAATGCAAATTAAAACCACAATGAGATACCACCTCACACCAGTCAGAATGGCGATCATTAACAAAACAACACAGAGTAAGTGCTGGCGAGGATGTGGAGAAAAGGGAACCCTCCTGCACTGCTGTTGGGAATGCAGACTGGTGCAGCCTCTGTGGAAAACAGTATGGAGATGCCTCAAAACATTAAAAATCGAACTGCCTTTTGACCCAGCCATCCCACTTTTAGGAATATATCCCAAGAACACCATAGCACTGATTCAAAAGGAGAAATGCACCCTCATGTTCATGGCAGCATTGTTCACAATAGCCAAGAAATGGAAACAGCCCAAGTGTCTGTCAGTAGACGAGTGGATTAAAAAGCTGTGATACATATATACAATGGAATACTATGGGGCCATGAAAAAGAAGGTAATCTTATCTTTTGCGACCACATGGATGAACCTGTAAACTATTATGTTAAGTGAAATAAGGAGGCAGAAAAAGAAAAATATCATATGACCTCACTCATTTGAGGAATCCAATGAACTGAGGAATGGAACTGAGACAGAGGAGAGATAAAAGGGACCAGAGGAAAAGAGGACAGAGGGAAAGGGGATGATAGGATGGGATAATCCTGAAGGGAAGGGGGGAGGGTGAAGTGGGGAGGGCAGCAAGGGAAATGTTGAGGGGAATACAGGGGAAGGGAGGATGCATTTGGGGCAATACTAGAATCTATGTAAATACAATAAATTAAAATCAATAAAAAAATAATAATAATACATCACAATAAATTGGGATTCATTCCAGGAGTACAGGGATGGTTCAACATCCACAAATCAATCAATGTAATACACCACATTAACCAGGCCCCTGGCCAGGCAGGGCAGGACAGAGCAGACAGTTCAAAGTAGACCAGCAAGGAGCAGAGCAGAGCTGTGCAGTTGGAGAGAGGCCTGGCCCCAGGGTTGCCTCATAGCCACATTTATTTCCCCACTGTGCTGTGTCACAATTGAGCTTTTTTGCACTGAATAAAGTTTCCTTCTTCCCTGCACACTAAATTGGTGCCAATGTCCATCAGTTGATAAAAGCAAACATTATATTGTACTTTTTGCTGCATATTGTATATAAATGTACTAGAGTTGCTGTACACTGTTAAAAAGTCAGCTTTTCAAATCTAGTTATCGGTTATACATTTTATAGAACTCATCCAAATAAACAAAATTTAAAAAATAATTCAAGGCCTTGGCTGGCTCAGTCAGCGGTAGAGCATCAGCCCATGTGGAAGTCCCGGGTTCAATTCCCAGCCAGGGCACACAGGAGAAGCGCCCATCTGCTTATCCACCCTCCCCCTTCCTCTGTCTCTCTCTTCCCCTCCCACAGCCAAGGCTCCATTGGAGCAAAGTTAGCTGGGGCACTGAGGATGGCTCCATGGCCTCCGCCTCAGGCACTAGAATGGCTTTGATCGTGATTGCAGTGGAGCAATAACCCAGATGAGCAGAGCATCATCCCCTGGTAGGCATGCCAGTTGGATCCCAGTCTGGAGCATGTGGAAGTCTGTCTGTCTGCCTCCCCCAACCTTCTCACTTTAGAAAAAATAATAATAATAATTCAAGTCACAATGTTAAGAAAAGAATTATAAGTACACAAATAGTTTCAGCCAAAGACAATATTTAGCGTAAGTTATAAAACAGAAGTTTTAAGACTGCGTCGCCTACCTTGCGCAATAGCAGCAAGTCTTCCCTTTTCTTCAGGGCTGAGCTGCAGCATGGTGTCTATGACTGGAAGAAGTCTCTCCCTTTCACTGCCTGGCTTTAGGAAGATGAACTGCAGCAAGACATTCTTCAAGTACTCCAGGTTAGCTACAGACTTCTCTCGCTCTTGATTTCTTTCCAATCTTCTAATTTCACTTTTGAGAAGCTTGTATTAGAGAAATGATTTAAAAGTAGGTTTCAAGAGCTTCTGGTTAAATACGGAAGGCTGAACACATGCATTTTTCTTTTTTTCCCCTTGAAATGCCCCACAAAATGACAACAAAGGAGACCCAAGGAGAGGAGAAACATGAAGATAAGAAATGTCAAAAAATTCCCAGAAGATGGGAGACATGAAGTGTGACTCAGTTCGGCTGCTGACCATGTACCACAGGCAAGAGAGAATGGGTCCCACAGAAACAGAATCTTCTGCTCACGAGTCCAGGTTATCATCTAAAACCAGGTATAAAAACTGAGGACTACGTGAAGTCTACATATGTGGGTACCATGTTGCTCCCCCCACTTTTTACTCTCTATACAAACTAAGCCAGGTGGTCAAGGCTCTGGGTTACCAAACACACTGGAAGGAGTGCAAGCAGAGTCTAAGCAGGGGCTGAGGTGAACATCTGTATCCAGCACTGATCCCTTTCCCTGTCCAGAACCTCAGGCAGTGGAGATGTACACAATAAAAATATGTTTACATGATAAATGGAAGTCAACCAAAAAAGAAAGTCAAGTTTACGACAGAGTGAAAATTCTGGAAGGTAAGACAATGTAAAATACTGGGCAGTCCCTGGGTTACAAACAAGATAAGTTTAGTAGGTTCAAAAATGTTTAAGTATTTATGTGAACAGAAAGGTAAAAATAAATACTATGTTAAGACAAACATCAATCTAAGTTACATTTACTAGGTAAAAGTACCTGTTCCAACTTACATACAAATTCAACTTAAAAACAAACCTACAGCCTGACCAAGTGGTGGCACAGATTGGGACACAGAGGACCCAAGTACGAAACCTCAAGGTCACTGGCTTGAGTGTGGGCCCATCTGTCTTCAGTGCAAGCTCATCCAGCTTGAGCATGAGGTCGTTGGCTTGAGCGTGGGATCATAGACATGACCCCATGGTCATTGGCATGAGCACAAAGGTCACTGGCTTGAAACCCAGCATTGCTGACTTAAGCCCAAGGTCACTGGCTTGAGCAAGGGGTCACTCACTCTGCTGTAGCCCCCTGGTCAAGGCACATATGAGAAATCAATCAATGAACAACCAAGGTGCCACAAGGAAGAATCGATGATTCTCATCTCTCTCCCTTCCTGTCTGTCTGTCCCTATCTGTCTCTTCTGTCTCTTTCTGTCTCTGCCACAAAAAGAAAAAAAAGAACAAACCTACAGAACTGGAAAAACTCCCTGTACTGCCAGAAAAATGGAGCACACGCTATGAAGAAGATGGTAGGGCATTATTAGTCTCTGAGAAAGATTTCTGAATTAAAACAAAAAAAATACAGTTTTATTTAGCCACTTCCATTTGTTCAGGGAAGTTAGCCAACTCTGTCCTAAAGCCCAGGGTCATTTAAAATAAGTACAATAAAGTCTAAGAAATCATGTGAGAATGTATATATGTGGAAATAAAATAGTCACTTAGGTTCAGTGAGCTAGTTAGTGATTTGTTAGAATGTGATAATGTTGTGACTGTGAGGGAAGATGTTTTTTATAGAGATTCATACTAAAGTATTTAGTAATGGGATGTCATAACATATATAATGTACTGTGAATAACTGAATAACTCAGTATTAAAAAATTATTTTTACAAGGACAGCTGGTAGCCCTGAACGGTACAGAGCAGAAGCAAGTGCTTTTCAGAAAGACAGGAGTTTGACTTTTGCTCCACCATTTATCAGCTTCAGTGGTTCTCTCCTCCAGTGATTTTGTTAGACAGGACAAGGGTCTCAAGGTCTAGGCCATTCTTATTAAATGTTAGAATGCAGCACAGTATTTTATAGATCAGCTATGAACAGGATAAGTCTGAAAGGAACCCAACCTGATCAGTGTAGCCAATTGCAAAGAAGAAATCAACATGCAATTGACCAAACAGTGTGCATAAGCCATGGTTAGCCTCCCTTTTGGGAGACAGAACTTTGGATGTGAATCTTGTCTCCTTTACTGGATGCAAGTAAATAAAACTACCTTGCTTCTTGCTTTTTAAAGACAGCACCCCAGTGGCAAATCCCTTTAGTTTGGTAACAATTATGAGGGTTAAATTCAGTAATGTAAAACCCAGGGCCTGGCTCATGGGAACTACTCAATAACAACTCTCCAAATACAACTATATTTGGAGAGTCGATGTATCCTTGAGTCAGGGTGGGAATATCTCACTTAGGTAATCCTCAACTGCTCCACAATCTCCCTTGTTCCTTGTGTCTCTAAAACGAGATCCGGCGTGTTCAGGGTGGTACGGCGGTAGACCCTTGTGTCTCTAAGATGGAAAAGCTTTCTACGCCATCGTGCCATCTGTGAACAGTAAAGCTGTACCATACACATCTATCAGGAAAATGGTCTGAGTAAGAAATGATCCATGGTTCATCTTTAAATTTAAGGACCCATACTCATTTTAAGTTTTATTTAAGTATATATGGAATAATGACTTGTGAATAACCTAATTTTTAAATCCATTAAGTTTCTTAGAAAAAGTAGGAATTAAAATAGTATTTATATAATAAATATAAAAGCAATTAATATTTCTTGATTTCAGGAATGTAATATCATTAGAATCAAGATGTTATGGCTAGATCTAAGAAGTGAAATTTTAAACCTAGGTAAGTGTGTGTAGGGGGTCAAGTAAGCCAAATTGGTGCATTTTCTTGTTGGCAGTTTTTGGATCTTACCTTAATTTGCTCAATAAGGATTGCATTGGTTGCTTCCGTTTCCCGAAGCAAGCCGTTTAAGTGGTCAGCACTTTTTGTGGTGGAACTGAGCTTTTGCATCAACTCTTCTTTGGTAAATTCAGCATGCCACAAAGAAGGTTCTGCAAGATGTTGTTCCAATAATTAATTTTGAAAATCAGGATTACAGATGAAGATTCTAAATAAGAAAAATAGCTTAGTATAGATATTTTACCCTGCAATATTACATAGGTCTACTCTCTTTGCCATCCCTCTAGTCAGCATAACACAAAAAGTTATATGTTGAATGTAACACAAACAAGACAATCTCTGTTGTAAAGCATATAATCTAATTGAATAAAAGCTCTCTGAGCCCCCAATTCTGCAATTTGTTAGGCATTTGTTTATAAATTGTTTTACCACTCATCCTCCTCTATAAATGTCCCAAGAGCTTGTGTCATTTTACTTATAGATGAAAGAAGTATTGTGTGACCTGTGGTAGTACAGTGGATAAAGAATGGACCTGGAATGCTGAGGACACTGGTTCAAAACTCCAAGTTTTCCCAGACAAGGCACATATGAGAAGCAACTATTACTACTACGAGTTGATGCTTCCGGCTCCCTCCCTCCCCCCTTTCTCTCTCTCTAAAAACCAATAAATAAGATATTTAATAAAAATGAAAGAAGGGCCTGGCCGGTTGGCTCAGCAATAGAGCATTGGCCTGGCATGTGGAAGTCTCAGGTTCGATACCAGGCCAGGGCACACAGGAGAAGCACCCATCTGCTTCTCCACCCCTCCTCCTTTCCTTCTTCCTCTCTATTTCTCTCTTCCCCTCCTGCAGCCAACGCTCCATTGGAGCAAAGTTGGCCCTGGCACTGAGGATGGCTCCATGGCCTCCGCCTCAGGTGCTAGAATGGCTCCGGTCACAACAGAGCAATGCCCCAGATGGGCAGAACCTCGCCCCCTGGTGGGCATGCCGGATGGATCCCAGTCGGGCACAGGCGGGAGTCTATCTGACTGCCCCCCCCCACTTCTAACTTCAGAAAAATACAAAAAAAACAAAAATGAAAGGAGTATGTATCATTTTTCAGATTTTACAGATGACAAAACAAGCTCTGAGTCAATAAGTGATTTTGGCAAAATCAAAGTCAAGTCTGATTCTGGGCTCTACTGGCCCTCTATAGTGATGCCTCTCTCTCAGCACCATGAAGTCCACTTGAAGGAACCATGACGGCGGTTTCTACCCACATCATCTTCAGTGACCATGGATACAGCTAGTCTTTATTACTCCAGATCCAGAAACTTCAGAAAGATGACAGATTCCATCTGAACTCTGAACATTAGTATTCGTTATAGGTAGGAATAAAATATACAAAAACTTCACTATATTTAAGAAGGCAAATTCAGCACTACTACTTTATCAAGAGGAATAAAACTGTTTTTAGGAATGGTGAGAGAATATTTATCATATTTTTTAATATCACTATAGAACTTACAAACATGCATTTCTGATTCAAGCTTAGGGCAGAACTAATTCTAATTAATTTTTTTTTTCTTCTTTCATCCTGCAGAGAATTTTTCCATTTGAAAAGGGGTAGAATAGTGATAGAAACTTTCCTGAAGTAGATCAAGAAAGCACAAATACTTTAAGTAATATTAACAAGACAAGACAGTAGAATTAATGTTTTATTTTGTTGGTTTTTTTCAGAGAGAGGAAGGGAGAGAGCAGGAGACAGAGACAGGAACACCTGTTCCTGTATGTGCCCTGACCGGGAATTGAACCACCAACCATTGCATTCCAGGTTGATGCTCTAACCAACTGAACTATCCGGCCAGGGCAAGACAGTAGAATTAAATAAGAGAAACATATTTGGGCCCTGGCCAGTTGGCTCAGTGGTAGAGCATTGGCCGGGTGTGTGAATGTCCTGGGTTTGAGTCCTGGTCAAGGCACATAGGAGAAGTAACCATCTGCTTCTCCATCCCTCCCCACCTTGCTTTTCTTTCTCTCTCTCTCTCTCTCTCTCTCTCTCTCTCTCTCTCTCCCCCCCCCCCCCCCCCGGCACCATGGCTGGATTGCAGAGAGTTGGTCCTGGGCACTGAGGATGGCTCCATGGCCTCTGCCTCAGGCACTAAGAAGAGCTCAGTTGATAAGCAATGGAGCTACGCCCCAGACAGGCAGAGTACCGCCCCCTGGTGGGCTTGCTGGGTGGATACGGATTGGGCACATGCAGGAGACTGTCTCTCTGCCTCCCCTCTTCTCACTGAATTTAAAAAAAAAAAGAATAAAAGAAAGAAACATACTTAAACAGAGAACATACCAAGCTTTGCTTCAGGAGAATTGAGAAGCTGCTCTAAAGACTGTCTGTGAGCACCAGCGGAAGACACAGACTCTGCATCACTCGTCTCCATTCCTTCTCCCTCCTCCCGGGTGACACCGTGCATATCCAGAAGTGGGAGGTCTGTATTTCTCCTTTCTCGAAGGTTCTTCACAAATTGGTGGGAAGGAGTTGGGCCTACTAATTTTAAAGTGGAAGTGAGAGTGTTCAAAATATTTAAATTCAGCATTAACAGAGATACACAATAAAACTAAAATGATACTAGGGTTGCTGAATGATATGGTAAGGAATTTGAATAAATAGAAGAAAAAAGTAAAGAATTTCTAAGGCAGTCCCAAAAATTTAGTTATAAATTTTTAGATAAGATAAACGGTTAGATAACACCAAAGCTCACACAATAGAGAGCTCAATATTGACACCTTCACCTCTACAGGTTCCTGCCACTGCCTACTCACATATTCAGTGCTCAGGCAAGAAGAACCTAGAATCCAGGGGAGGGAACTGATCAGTCATTATTCATTGGCAAAGGCTTTCCTGCTTGCTGGTAATGAACACTTGCATAGAAATGTAGAGTTGGTAAGACACTTTCAAACACATCATTTTATTAATCCCAAGAAACCTGAAGTTCAGAGAAATTAAATGACTGCCCAGAGTCTCATTAGGGACCAGAATTCTAACCCAAGGTATTTTAACTTCAAATTTCATTTATTTTCCATCCATTAAGTTTACTCTCAGTTTCTTTTCAATATTAGCCCTCAGGCTACATTTGCTGAGAATTAGCCCTGAGATAGCTCTCTAACTGGCTTATTGTACTGCTGATTCCTAGATTACAATCTCTTGTGCAACCAGTGTTTCCTCGGCTGATGACTTCCTGTGCTGATTCTTGGCATATGTTAAATTATCCTGAAGATGGTTTCCGACCCTGATGAGTGACTTATTACTGCCAATTCCCTAGTGACATTTTTCCATGGGAAAGAATATTAAATATAAAGCTGATACTAACACTAAAATGTAGCCTTATCTTGCCTGGCAGATTACCATGTCTTCCAGAAAGTAGAATGCACAATACTAGGTGTGGTTGAGATAAAACTCCCAACTAATCAGAAATTTGAAAGGGAAGAAGCTGTACTGGCCAAGCAATCTACCAGTTCAGTGTTGTATCAGTGTTTCAAAGCCTCTTGCTCTCTAGTGACAAAAATACACGAGAACATGAAAAACTACTATTTCCACACACATACCTTTTGTGGTTGGCTCACTCTTAGGGTGGAAAAGCTGAGCTTCCACCTTGGAGAGCTGCTGCTGCAAACTTTCTACCGTCTTTCTGTGCTCTTCTTGCAGATGTCTCACTTGATCTCGGAAGCTGTTACAAAGGACCTCATTCTGGGACGACAGGTGACTCACAGTCTGTGCATGTTCAGACTTCATCATCATGTTCTCTGACTGTATTGAGCATAACCTGAACAGTGAGAGGAACTTAATTCATATGAGATCTTTTAACTTAAGAGGATGACTCAGTCTTTCTTAACTGGCTCCTACAAGAGAATTAGCCCTGAGCTATGAATTAACGTCTCTCCTATGCATCTGTATGTGACTAGTTGTTTAACAACCTTGGGGGAAATGACATTGGCTGTCATCTAGTTCAAATCCTATTCTGTGTTCCAAAGGTCAGATGAGGGACCTTGGCTGAGAAACTATGATGTATGTTTCAGATCAGAAACTCCCTTCATGGTTTATCAGAAAAACATAAAATTTTCTATATTTAGAGCCTAAAAATTATACTTTTAATTAGTGCACTTTGGGTTATCTTACGTGGTAGCTCAATATGTACAGGATTAATATATGTTTTCTCTATCCCCCAGAAACACACAAAAAAAACTCTGTCTTTTGAGTCATAAAGCCTTGAAGTACCCCCTTTTGAGCCAATTAATACGATACTCCAAAACAAAGACTTAAGTTGCTATAGCTGTTTCTTAGTTTCACTGCACTTCAGAGCCACACTGGGTACCCTATAAAAATACTGACATCTAGTTATCATCCTTGAGCCACTGAATCAGAATCTTCAAAGGTGATCCTAGTAATTGCCTACTTCTAGCAGTTTTCCATGTGATTTTCTTTAGTCAGCTGATACTATCAAGGGACCTACCACTTGGAAACTACTGCTTTTAATGGCTCAGCTATAGTGTTGATGTTCTATATGTTTGGCTTTGGTAAAACAAACAAAACATTTTCTGATTACACGAAGGATCCACAGGTACACTATCATAAAAATTCAAACAATACAGAGGCAATCATAGAAAACAGTTAAAGCCATCTTTGATTCACTCCTCCCCATGCCCAACTCCACGGTCAAACATCAGGAATCATTTGGCATGTAACCTTGTAAGAGCTCTTTTGCATGTGCTACAGGCACACCACCTAAGATTTTGAAACAAGATTTAGTGGCTAGGCTTGGTGGTAGAGTGTCGGCCTGGCAAGTGGATGTCCCGGTTTTGATTCCTGATCAGGGCACACAGGAGAAGTGCCCATCTGCTTCTTCACCCCACCCTCTCTAACTTCTCTCTATCTCTCTCTTCCCCTCCTGCAGCCATGGTTCAATTAGAGCAAGTTGGCCCTGGGCACTGAGAATGGCTCCATGGCTTCTGCCTCAGGCACTAAAAATGGCTCTAGTTGCAAAGGAGAAGGGGCCCCAGATGGGCAGAGCATCACTCCCGTAGTGGGCTTGCCAGATGGATCCCAGTTGGGGTGCACGTGGGAGTCTGTCTCTGCCTCTCCTCCTCTCATTAAATTAAAAAAAAAAGATTTAGTGGCTAAAAAAAGACATAGGCAATAAAAACACCATGCTTCAGAAAAGGTATCTTAATTGCCAAATTCACATTGATTAATGGGTTTAGAGAATGCTAATATATTATATATCCTACCCCTCAAACCTGCATCACTCCTGCAAGCATTTTGTTCATTATCTATCAAGGAAATAAAGGAAGAACGATTAGCCATCACAACAATTTTTTAAGGAAGATAAAAGCTGCATTTTAGATCTAGTTACGGTGATAAGGCTTCATTTTCAGGTGGTCTCAATGACACATCTGAATTTAGCTATCTGAGAGATCTATAAGTTTAATCTCCCACCTGGAACTAGAACAACTGTGAGGATGAAGAACGTTCACTGGCCTGACCAGGTGGTGGCGCAGTGGATAGAGTGTTGGACTGGGATGTGGAAGGACCCAGGTTCAAGACCCCGAGGTCGCCAGCTTGAGCACGGACTCATCTGGCTTGAGCAAAAAGCTCACCAGCTTGGAACCAGGGTCGCTGGCTCCAGCAAGGGGTTACTCGGTCTGCTGAAGGCCCGTGGTCAGGGCACATATGAGAAAGCAATCAATGAACAACTAAGAAGTCACAACGCGCAACGAAAAACTAATGATTGATGCTTCTCATCTCTCCGTTCCTGTCTGTCTATCCCTCTCTCTGACTCTCTCTGTAAAAAAAAAACAACACAAAAAAAACCAGAACGTTCACTGTTCTGTCCCAGCTGTTTCTGGAGTGTTTATATTAATTAGCTGGCAGTGATTTTCAACCTTTTTTTTTCATGGCACAAACACACACTAATTACTAAGTTCAGTGCCCCTGACTAAATACAACCATTTTCATCTATGGCACAAATAAATTAGTTACTAAAGAAGAAGAGGTCAGGGTCCCTTTTTCTTTAGTAATTAGTTTATGAGTGCATGAGAAACAAAGGTTGAAAATCACTCTGGACAATACAGGTATTAGCTGGTTACCCTATTTATTCTTCTGTAGCTATTTTTAAAATCTCATACAGAAAAAGTATAAATATTAGAATGTTTTAAAAAGAGAATATATAAAGGGTATTTCTTCCTAGGGCACAGCCAGCAATAATACCACTAGTTTTAACATTTGGGGGGAAGAGCCCTATAGATATCTCAAAGTGCTATGAACACTGACCTGCACTTAGAAGAGTGATTATTAGCATATAGTGAGTGCTCAAAAAATAGTTACGAAATGACTGAATTACTTCAGAGGCATCACTTGCACTTTGTATTAGCAATATAGTTTGCAATAATTTTTCTAGAGTAAAGAATATGTGCTGGAAATTTCTGATGTGAACATCAAGTACATGTATCATTATATATAAGCTAATCTCAAGGGAAACCTTGGTGATAGAAATCTGGCAGGTCTTTCCTGAAACTTTTGATTTATGAAATGAAAATATAAATCACAGTTAAAAGGATAAAAGCCAAGAAAACAAAGTGCTTTTACTTTTTAAGATGAGCCTTAGATTGGGCATGTATTATAAATTCTTCTGAGCCTGACCAGGCGGTGGCGCAGTGGACAGAGCATCGGACTGGGATGCGGAAGACCCAGGTTCAAGACCCCAAGGTCACCAGCTTGAGCGAGGGCTCATCTGGTTTGAGCAAAAGCTCACCAGCTTGAGCCCAAGGTCGCTGGCTCAAGCAAGGGGTTACTTGGTCTGCTGAAGGTCCACAGTCAAGGCACATATGAGAAAGCAATCAATGAACTAAGGTCTTGCAAAGAAAAACTGATGATTGATGCTTCTCATCTCTCCATTCCTGTCTGTCCCTTTTATTCCTCTCTCTAACTCTCTCTGTCTCTGAAAAAAGAAAAATTCTTGAGATGTGTAAAGTATTCTCACATCCTTGATGAAAGATGCTCAGTGAAGAATTCTTTTCCTCAATCTAAGATACAACTAACATTACCACCTGATTCATTTATTTTTTATTATTATTATTATTTTTTTAGAGAGACAGACAGTCAAGTACGCAGGGAGAGAGATGAGAATCATCAACTTTAGTTGCAGCACTTTAGTTGTTCATTGATTGCTTCTCATACGTGCCTTGACTGAGGGGGATCCAGTCGAACCAATGACTCTTTGCTCAAGCCAGTGACCTTAGGATTCAAGCCAGAGACCATAGCATCATGTCCATGACCCCACACTCAAGCCAGCGAATCTGCACACAAGCTAGTGAGCCTGCACTCAAGCTGGTGACCTCGGGATTTCGAACCTGGGACCTCAACATCTCAGGTCAACACACTATCCACTGCGCCACCACTGGTCAGGCTGCCACCTAATTACTTTATGACAGGAATTCAAAGTTCTTTGTTCCTATTAATCTATTTATTCTGTCAATGCTTCTAATGACTCTTTAAAGTACTGATTAACAAAAGTGCAGCAAGTTGAAGATAGAGCTGCAAAGTTGCATATTCTTTTCAGTTAGCACCTGTTTGCATGTTTTTCTACAGAGAAAGAAAAAAATGCTTGTAATTTGATACCTGGTTAGGAAAATAGTGTTTTGGTTTTGTTTATTTTTCTTTTAAGAAACATTCCAGCCTGACCAGGTGGTGGCGCAGTGGATAGAGCGTCGGACTGGGATGCAGAAGGACCCAGGTTCGAGACCCCGAGGTCACCAGCTTGAGCAAAGAGCTCACCAGCTTGGACCCAAGGTCGCTGGCTCCAGCAAGGGGTTGCTCGGTCTGCTGAAGGCTCGCGGTCAAGGCACATGTGAGAAAGCAATCAATGAACAACTAAGAAGTCGCAACACACAACGAAAAACTAATGATTGATGCTTCTCATCTCTCTCTCCGTTCCTGTCTGTCTGTCCCTGTCTATCTCTGCCTATGTAAAAAAAAAAAAAAAAAAAAGAAACATTCCAGCCTTAAAGGTAATAGGAAAGACAGAATACTGGATGAAAACTCTGTCTTAAAAAAAGCTAAGAACAAAAACAATCAAAAGGGAGAGTTTTAAGGCAGAAAATACAGTTACCAAGCCTTTAGAAGTATCTATTTCATATTTTCAATTTTTATTTATTGCAAGGACCACAAATTAGGAGTCCCAATCATAAAATACTTTGCTGCCTGGTACAGGCTCTGTCAGTGTTGGCAAGCCTACTTTTCCCGGAGTTCCGCCTCCTTGGACACAGTTTCCTGCAGCATCCTGTTGTGCCTCTCCAGCAGAGTGTCATGCTCCGACTGTAATGTCTGAAGTTCAGACACACTGAACTGTAAATTCTTTTGGGTATCTTGTAATTTGATTTTTAGTTGGTCAACCAGCATTTCCAGGTGTTCTCTAAAACAGAAATAAACAGTTAAAAAAATTTTTTTTAATGTGAGCATGATTTTGTAGTTGCAAATAAATTTTACTTTTAATCTTTTAATGTCATACTCTTGCTATTATTATGAATGATTCTAAAGAAAACATAATGATCAGAAGAATTCAGAGACTAGGATTAAATATAAGCAAAAGACATTATAGTCAGATTTAAAACTCAGGCACTACAGATTTAGAAAGTCTTTGAACTTACCAATTTCATATTCAAATGGAGCAGATGATTAAAAGGCATCAAAAAACCTATTTTATGTTGTAAGACTATGCCATTAATTTTAAAAGAAAAATCACATAGTCCTAAACTAACCATTATGAGAGGGGTAGATTAGACCAAGCTTTAATTAAACAAGTCCTGGGAGAAAAAACAAAAAAGTCCTTGGAGACAGAAAGTCCCTGGAAACCTTGGACTTTGTAGCTAGCTTTCGCATTCCAGCTGGTAATTCTGCCACAACTAGTACAATACACTATTTAGTTTTTTCTTTTTGTAGTGTGTAAGAAAATAGAAGGAACATCAAACATTTACATGAAAATAACTTGAGCCCCAAGTTTGGGCAAGATTAAAAGGTCTAAGTCTTTAAAACGGTGAAATTTTTTATATGTGTCAATATTCGACTTCAGCTTTAAAATGAACTATTCATAGAGAAAATATCTCAACATTTTCATTCTACAGAACCTATATTTAATAGACACCTAGACAAAAATGAATAGAAGCATAAACATAGAAATATTGCAGGATATTTAGTCCTGCTCTGAACAGTAGAGCCAGATGTATAACTGTTCTAACACTAAACTTTTAGTTATAAAAACTAAACTCACATGCTGTAGAATGCCCTACCTGTCTTTTATTCCTAGTATACTTTAATTTACAAGTGGTTTGTATGGTAGTTTTACAGAACATCTAACAATATATTATTGAAATAGTAATTGAAATGATCATAAACATAAGAAAAATTTAATTCTCGACCAAAGTATAGTACTTAATTTAAAACTTTTTAAAATATGTAAAATGTTAAGAAACTTGTTTAACATAATTAATGGTGAATAAGTACTTCATGGAAGCATTTTTTTCTACTTCTAAACTTTCAATTTTACAAAACCTCATCATACTGTAACTTTGTCTGTATCTCCACTATGACCAGATCCTACCACAGATGAAATTAGTATGCCTACATCTCAAAGACTATACCCTTCACACATGTCTTTGAGTTTGTAACAGTGCCTTTCATACTGACATTTCCCTGCTGCTGTCTGGAGACACAGTGAAGCCAAAAATTCTATTCTCATTGGTTGTACATGTAAAATTCCTGTCAAAATAAATCAAAATAGGATTTTCAAACTACTTGGTAGAAAACTTGCTTTGGGGAGAAAAACCCTGTATGTTTCTTATAATTCAGCTTTTACCTTTCTTGTTTAGCTTCCTTGGTTTCAGTCTGAGTCACAGATTTATTTTTCTGTTGTTTTAGAACATTATGAACTCGGACTTTGTAATTCTCGAATTCTGAGGTTATGGCAGCTTGTTCCACCTATAATATTGAAAAGAGAGAAAAAATTTTCTATTGTATTTTCTCTTGTAACATGAACCTCTATTGTGTTTCAGAGATTAATAAATTAAGTTGAAAACTTGTTTTTGAAAATGAGGGAAATGGCTGACACTCTTTACCCCCTGATTGATTATGGCTAAAAACTATGCTTGGCCATATACTTTTTAAAATATTTTGAATGATATAATTTTGTCTGATGAGAGATAGACTTCTACCACATTCTGTCACCTGTATGGACCCTGAGAAAGAAGACACTACTGAGGAGGGCTCCTGATAGCTAACTGAGCTGAATTTTAAAAAACAGAGCCTAGCAGCCATTTCTGCACAGAGGTCTGTCACAGAAACTGTACTTCAGGGAGAAGCCTGCCCTGAACTCCTTGCCTGTCCTGTGTCTCTGCCATCTGAGCAGCCCTTATGAGTTCCTGCTGTTTCAACCAATAAGAGTGAGGTTTCTCTTCTAATGGAGTATGTGCAGCTATGTTTCTATCAACATAGGGATCAATCAGAGCAGCTCCATTCTGACCGAGAACAATGCCTTTTGGAACAATCATATCGCACTTCCATGACGATGGACCAATCAGAGACCAGGAGCAGAGACTTCCGTCTATGTCAGTCAGTTCCCCTCTGGCTCTGACAGATTTTTTCTTTCCACTGAAGACTGCATTTCCCCACCTGGGTTGAAGCATGGAAAATACCTCACAGGAATAGGACAGGGCAGAGTTGTCTAGCAGGAGAGGGGCCTGGTCCAGTGCTGCCTGGCCCCAAGGCCATCTCACTACCATGCTGTTCACACAGGCATGTTATATCTCAATTGAGTTGTTTTGTACTGGATAAAGTTTCCTTCTTCACCGCACCCCAAAGTGGGGATTCTGTTGGTGCTGAATTAGCACCAACGACCATGGGTTTACACCTGGTAGATTAATTTACTACCCATAAATTTTATAATGACACAAATTTGCCCATGGAAGTTTAGGAAAATTTTTGCATATACTATGCCCTCTTTTTATAAATACAAAAAAAATGTAATTCAAAGAAATTAAGCTATCTGAACTTCAGTTTTCAAAAGAGAGTGGGAAAATTAAATCCTAGACTTTTCACTTTCCTGAAATGATCTTAAACTTCCACTGACCCTTTTGCCAAGATTGTTTAGATAAGAGCTGCTCCTGTAACAAAGCTAGTGTACTGTTGTTTGTATGTAGGTAAACAGGCCCCAAAAGCCATTCTACTAGAATATTATATATAATCATTTAGCTCTCAGAAAGAACTGTAACACTTCTCTAATAAAAACTTTAAAACAGTAACTTTCTTACACATGGAAATTGCAAAACGGGTTGAAATGAAAATATGTACTCATGTCTTTGCTTTTAGCCAAAATAAAGTTACCCAAGTGGCATGGTTGTGATGAGATTTGGGTTAGGGACAGAGGAGCTGAATTCGGTATGCGTCTAATAAGTGTCCTTAAATAACAGCAAACACTAAAAAATGGAACCACAGCCCTCAAGTAAGCTGCTATCTAGTTGAGAACAACACATGTGACATGCTGCTTCCGTGTGAAGAACAAACCCTGGCAGCGCGGCACTCCTCCTGCAGGGCTGCCACCCTCTGCTGGCAGGCGCTCAGCGTGCGCTGGTGCTGGTCTGCAGAGGTCTTCAGGCGCTCGTGAACGCTGTGCTTCTCAGCTGTCATTTCAGCCAGCTGAATCTGGGGCAGAAGCTTTCAGTTAAGCTCTAGTAAGCATGACCTCCACTAGTTAAACAGATTTTCTTTAAATGTACACTTGAGTTTGGAGACATGAGTCTCAAATAATTAAGAGACATAGTTAAATATCTGAATTATCTATTAATATTGAAAAGTAAAGACAATAAAAAACATTTTTCTTAATAAACTAGTTTTCCCTAAATAATAATAAAACAAAATCAATAATGAAAAAATTCCAGAGTACATGTTTTAATTCAATTAAAATACCTCAAGAGGTGTTTAATTGAAGAAAAATATTTAGGAAAAATAATACAATTGACCCTCAGTATCTGTGGAGAATTGGTTCCAGGAACCCCATGGAAATTTAAGTCCCTTACACAAAATGGGGTAGAAGAATGCACACATCTGCAGATTCCCAACTGTGGACTGAAAATACTGTTTTGATCCATGAACTGCTGAACCTGAGGATACAAAACCTGAAGCTATGTGGTGCCAACTGTTGATACATATGTATCTGTATATATATACACATTTAGCAAAATACCTAAATGGTACCTTACTTCTACATGAAAAAGTTTTTCTAAATCTTAAAAATTAAAAAGAATCTTACTTTGTAGACTTCTACTAGTTGCTGACTTGCCTCTAGCTCGCTCTTTAAAGATGCTTGAAGCATTAAGTGGTCAGTTTCCTACAGAATGAGAACCTTGGTTAAATAAAAAACGTCATTCATAAATACACTGTAAATGAGTATTGAAATGTGAAACTGAGGAATTAACATACTGATTGCTTTGAATCTGCCAGTTCTTTCTTGGTTTCCATAAGCAATTGCTTGATTTTGGTGTTTTTCTCTTCATATTGTTGCAATGAAGTCTGTAGTGAAGCTAGTATAAGAAATAATTTCAAAAGTGATAAAACAACTTTTATGAATGAATTTAAATAAACAAATGATGAGTCTTTTCTTTGTATT
The DNA here is from genome assembly GCF_036850995.1 of Saccopteryx leptura. Taxonomy (NCBI): domain Eukaryota; kingdom Metazoa; phylum Chordata; class Mammalia; order Chiroptera; family Emballonuridae; genus Saccopteryx; species Saccopteryx leptura. The sequence goes on from NC_089505.1 coordinate 172,252,103, forward strand.
AATCTATCTCTTAAAGAAACTTGTCTTAGCTTTTTATTGTGGAATGCTTCAAACCTACATGACAATAGGAGCAACAGTGCAATAAACCCCACTGGGCCCATCACATGGCTTTAACTGTTACCAACACGTGGCCAGTCTCATTTCACCCAGACCCAAAGTGAGGCTTGTGGGTTAAGTCTGGCTGCTGCCTGTTTCTGTCAATAGTTTTAATAAAAATACAGTCAGGCTTATTTGTTTACATATTGTATAAGACTGCTTTAGGGCAACAAGAGTAGACTTAAATAACAGTGCATATGGTCTACAAAGCCTAAAATAATGGTATTTACAGGCTGGCCCTTTATAAAACAAGTCTGCCAACTCCTGAACCTACTCTTTATGTCCTCACTTCTTCTTTTTTTTTTTACAAGATATCTATTCATTTGTAAATATTTTAGTACATACAGTATGGAGCAAAAGTAAGTTTACAGTTGTTCATATGAAAAATAATATGCCAGTGAATAATAGTTCACCAAGGAACAAACTGAAACATAAGGAAAACAAAAAACTTTTACGCTAACGGAGGTAAGGAACAAGGGGATTCCCTGTTTAGGTCCCAGGTACCCATCCACAACCAGCAGGCCAAATCTAGCTACAGTCTACTGTAAAATAAACAAAGAATATAGGATAAAGACCACGTGTAAGTCATGAAGCTTTACTCTCTGGTCCTTTACAGAAGAGTGTGCATGATGTCTCATTCAGACCAATTATACGAGCACTGTGTAACCATGCTGCTAAAAGATCTGAGAAGCAATGATTAACTCTATGTAGTTAAATCCACACTTACAGATTGTATTACCCAGTAAATATGAACAGGTATATTTTTTAAATATATCTTTTTTTGTTTTGGGGTTTTTTTTTGTATTTTTCTGAAGTTGGAAACGGGGAGGCAGTCAGACAGACTCCCGCTTGCGCCCGACCGGGATCCACCCGGCATGCCCACCAGGGGGCGATGTTCTGCCCATCTGGGGCGTTGCTCTGTTGCAACCAGAGCCATTCTAGCGCCTAGGGCAGAGGCCATAGAGCCACCCCTAGCACCCGAGCCAACTTTGCTCCAATGGAGCCCTGGCTGCGGGAGGGGAAGAGAGAAACAGAGAGGAAGGAGAGGGGGAGGGGTGGAGAAGCAGATGGTTGCTTCTCCTGTGTGCCCTGGCTGGGAATCGAACCCAGGACTCCTGCACGCCAGGCCGACGCTCTACCACTGAGCCAACCAGCCAGGACTAAAAATATATCTTAACTATGGCTTTTTATGATAAATCTATTTCGTTATTTCCTGGTAGCTATTTACATAGATCTAAAAAGCATTTTATAAAGCACAAATTACATATGGAGCCTTTGTTAAGTGCTCCAGGATAAACAACATAGTCCCTGAACTCAAAGAAATACAGAATGAAATACCTGACACAATCAGGTAAAGCAAAATATAATGTTAAGAAAGAAATACAACAAGCTCTAGGGATCCACATGGATTAAAGGTTATATACAGTTTTCATGGGACAGAAACATTTCCATAGCACAGGAAACATTTAAAATTAGGAAGGATTTCAAAAGGTCAGCATAGAGTAGGAGGAGGACAGGGCATGAAAGGAAAAAGAGCAGCAGATAAAATATACAGTTAAATCATGTCCCAGGAAAAATGAATATATCCCTCTTTTCCTGTGAAAAAGTAATGAGGATTAAGTTAAAAAGTTACACTGTGGTCAAATGTCTTAGGGGTTTAAGATTAAGAATGGCATTCCTAATTCATTAGGCAGAATGAGCCAACCATTTTTTTTTCTTTTTCAAGTGAGAGGAGGGAAGATAGAAAGAAAGACTCCTATATGCGCCCCAACCAGGATCCACCTGGCAACCCCCCATCTGGGGTTGATTCTCTGCCCATTTGGGATCATGCTCGCAACTGAGCTATTTTTAGCACCTAAGGTAGAGGCTCCACAAAGCCATCCTCAGTGCCTGGAGCCAATGTGCTCAGGCAATCGAGCCATGGCAGCTGGAGAGGAAGAGAGAGATAGAGAGAGAGAAGGGGGAAGGGTGGAGAAGCAGATGGTCGCCTCTCTTGTGTGCCCTGACTCAGAATCAAACCTGGAATATCCACATGCCAAGCCAACACTCTACCACTGAGCGAACTGGCCAGATCCCCAACCAGTTATTTTATTGTATGAAACATTGTCTTCATGCCTCCTTCTTTCTACTCCACCACAACTTCTTAGCCCCGACTCCCAAGGCCTTTGTTGCCATGATTCTACCCCAGCCTGACCAGGTGGTGGCGTAGTAGATAGAGCATCAGACTGGGACGCAGAGGACCTAGGCTTGAGCTCCAAGTTTGCAGGCCTGAGCACGGGCTCACCAGCTTAGGCGCAGTGTCGCTGGCTTGAGTGTGTGATCACAGACATGACCCCATGGGCACTGCCTTGAAGCCCAAGGTTGCTGGCTTGAGCCCAAGGTCGCTGGCTTGAACAAGGGGACACTCACACTACTATAACTCCCCCCCATCAAGGCACATATGAGAAAGCAATCAATGAACAACTAAGGTGCTGCAACAAAGAACTGATGCTTCTCATCTTTTTCCCTTCCTGCCTGTCTGTCCCTCTCTCTGCCCCTATCTCTCTCACTAAGAAAAAAAAGATTCTACCCCATTCTAATTACCTTAATATACTACACAAGTAGATTGACATTCCCCACTGTCTTTAATGTGTGTGTGTGTGTGTGTGTGTGTGTGTGTGTGTGTGTGTGTGTATTCTTCTGAAGAGAGAAGCAGGGAGTCAAGCAGACAGACTCCCACATGCACCCAACCCGGATTCACCCAGCATGCCCACCAGGGTGCAATGCTCCACCCATCTGGGGTGTTCCTCCATTGCAACTGGAACCATTCTAGTGCTTGAGGTGAAGGCCATGGAGCCAACCTCAAGGCCCCAGCCAACTCTGCTCCAGTGGAGCCTTGGCTGCGGGAGGGGAAGAGAGAGAAAGAGAAAGAAGAGGGGGAGGGGTGGAGAAGCAGATAGGCGCTTCTCCTATGTGCCCTGGCCGGGAATTGACTTCCACACACCAGGCCAACACTCTACAACTGAGCTAACTGGCCAGGGTCTTTAATTTTTTTGATTGATTTTAGAGTAAGGGAAAGAGCAAGAGAGAGAGAGAGAGAAACATCGATTTGTTGTTATACTTATTTGTGCATCCACTGGGTGATTCTCATATGCGCCCTCACTGGGAGTCAAACCCACAATCTTAGCATAATGGGAGGACACTCTAACCAAGTGAACTAATCAACCATGTTTAAAAAGGGCCCAAATACATTCTGGTATTCAAGTACTTCAGATACTTAATGAACTGGATGAAAAATACCTTCCGAATCATGCTTCACTTCTTCCTAAAAGGTCAAGCCTTCATTCCAACTAGTCAAGCCTTCTAAATAAAGTTCTTAAAATTTTTGCCCCTATCATGACTGCAGAAAAGAATACCCTTCTCAATCAGCTTTTTCTCTACAAACCTTCAAGGTAACTTCAAGGCTCAATGGAGCCCCAAATTCTAAGTGTCTCAGTAAACAGAATCTCTCTCCTCTCTGCACTCTTAGCACTCACTGCCTGTGCCACTCATTTCTGTACTTATTTATCAGTGAGAAGTGGGTGGTCTTCTAAAATAAGCACTTATTTTTTATTTTTCCAAGGTTTAAGCCTCTCTTTCAGCTGTGCCAAAAATAACACAAATTCACTAATTCACAAAACCAATGTTTGACTGTGGGAATATAACGTAGAGGTCTGCTGCTACTTGCACCAAGATGTAACTGAAAGATATGGTCTATGCATCGTTAATGGTATATGTATAGTGAATTGTCTGGAAACTATACAATCTGTTCAACTATCTGAATATCTCCCTGGATACAGGTAGTCATCAGAACTATGCCCATTTGGACTTTATTAGTTTATTCATTCACAGAATCATCTTTATTGAGTTGGGATTTGGCCACAAGCTGAATGAAGCTTGCATTACAAAACAGTCATGTAAGATTTGCTATTTTATTTATTGTGGAGAGTGAATGAAAATACAATTTAAAATTATCCATGGTTCCTGTTAAAATTAAGTATAACAAAATGAAGAAGATTGGACTTGAAAATTCCCTGAGCAGACCAAACCATTTAAGCCACATAAATAAAACTTAATTTAGCTTACTCTGCAAAACAAGTGAACTTGTTAACTTGGGTGCTTCTTGTAACTGCCTCTGATAATCATTTAAAAACTTAAATCATCTTCCTAAAATGATATACAATAATCACCATTAACTAATCCCTTGTGGGCTGGAAGCCCCTATTGTAATAACCAAACACTGTAAAAGTTAAACAACTTTTTCATTTTGACTTTATAAGCCACCTTATGATATCATGCCCTGAGCTACCTGTATTTAAAACTAAAAGCTCCCTGTTGTGAACTGTTCTTATATACACAATAAACTCTTACCTAATACTATCTATTGAATTTATAGTTTTAATCTTGCTATTTCTGGATGTTTGACACTCCTAGGCTAGCATTAAACTTTAAAATCACTTATCAGCCTTTTAAAAACACAGATTTCAAGGTCCCAACCATTAAGATACTGATTCTTCACCTTTGTGCCTGGGCTTTCTAAAAAGCTCTCTGAATACTGTAAGACAGTGAAGTCAGTTCTGGGACCATTGATCCCATATGACATAGTGTTCCTTTTTAAAAATGTTCATTCACACATCTTAGTACCAGGAAAAGCTGTGTCTCTCAGAAGTATCATGTTTGTTCTACTATTTATAGATAAGATTTATAAGCCTTGTCACTGATAATCTCTGTCTGTACTCTGGCTTCTGAGAAGGTCAAAGCCAAATTAATGGGAGACCTTTACTGATAACAAAGGTACAAAGAACGTGCACTTCGTGTGTTGGTATCATGTCTGACTTTACTGGTTAGTTCTATACTTCAATATTTCCCTTCATCCCTTTTCCTCATCATTCATATCTCTAAACTCTTACTGGGCAGTAATACCTTTGAACCTACCTCAAATTATTTTACGGAACTTCTGCTGGCCATGAGGGAATAATATAATCTGGACTTATGTTCTTGTTACCAATTAGAAAACTGAGGAGGTCAAAGATGGCAGTGGTGGAAGACGCTGACCACACTCAAATATATACATATAGGGAGAGCAAGTACTCATGCCAAACAACTTCTAAACAATAAACAAGAACACAAACTGCACAGACAGGCTGGAAAAGCTCTAGAAACCTGTAAGCAACAGTGTTTATGGCCTCTCCACCTATACACCTTCCTGCAAGATCACCATAGGTGCTTCCTCTGAACAAAGGGAGCAAGTAGGAACAACAGGGCATCTTGACATGCAACTGGCCTCCCTGCCTCATCTGGTCACTCCAGCCCAGCAAGCCAGTGCCCCAGGCACTATAAGTGCCTGCCCAGCTCCAACCCGCTTCCCCCAAAATAACCAGCACGTGGAGCCCACACAGAACACATTTCTACACAAGGCTGCTTTATGCACAACAAGCAAGACAAAAACTATTACAAGAAGGCGGGGAACTATGGGAGTTCTCCTAATATTGAGGGAATTTGCCAAGGTTGGAGGGGCTGGTGCCATTGTTTATGTCCCCATCCACCTACACAGGGTGGGTGCTCAGATCTCCCTGCAAGTTCACTGCAGCACGGTCCCAGAAACACCCCCAGAACCCATTTTGGCCCAAAACAAAGGGAGGAAGCAGGAGAGCCATTTGGCATTGTAGGCCAGTGCCCTTAGGCACCCATTTGGCTCCCACTGGCCTGCACACACAGCCTACAGAGTAGCCATTTTTTCCTAATTCATATAAACTAACATAGAAAGTCATACGAATATCCAATGAAAGAATAAAAAATATACTGGGCCCTGTCTGGTTGGCTCAGTGGTAGAGTACTGACCAGCGTGTGGATGGCCTGGATTTGATTCCCCACCAGAGCACACAGGAGAAGGAACCATCTGCTTCGACACCCCTTCCCCTCTCGTTTCTCTCTATCTCTCTCTCTTCCCCTCCTGCAGCCATGGCTGGATTAGAATGAGTTGGCCCCAGGCACTCAGAATGGTTCCATGGCCTCCAACTCAGGTGCTAAAAGAAAATGGTTAAAATGGAGCAAGGGCCCCAAATGGGCAGAGCATCGTCCCCTAATGGGCTTTCCAGGGGGATCCTGGTCAGGCACATGCTGTAGTCTGTCTCTGTCTCCCCTCCTCTCACTAAATAAAATGTTTTTAAAAAATAAAAATTCTGGGATGAATTAAAATAGAAACAATATATCCATCTGTGAGATGTAGCTGAAGGAGCTAGGTCTAAAGAGATATTCATAGCTTTCAATGCTTATATTAGAGCCTGACCTGTGGTGGCGCAGTGGATAAAGCGTCAACCTGGAAATGCTGGGGTTGCTGGTTCAAAACCCTGGGCTTGCCTGGTCAAGGTACATATGGGAGTTGATGCTACCTGCTCCTCCCCCTTCCTCTCTCTCTTTCTTCCCTCTCTATAATGAATAAATGCTTATATTAGAAATTCTCTTATGGATAAAATGCAATACAATTACCTTAAAAAGAAAGATGTCACTGCTATTTAAATCACCCCACTCTGCTGAAAACAACAAAAGACGCTCTTTTATCTTTGTATTGCTCACACAGCAGATACTGAACAAACATTTAAGTGAATCACTGTGCAACAACACAGAGTGTAAACATTTGAAACACAAATGGTTTCACAACTTCCTGGTCCTTAATAGCAGCTAGCACTGCGTGAAACACCTGGTTGGCAGTAAATAACTAGTAAAATGAACAACTGATGTTGCTTTCCTGTATTCTATTATGACAAAACTACTGTTAAGTTAGAGTGAACCGTGTTTTACTCACTTATTTCTTCTTTCAGTGTTTCTTGTTTCTGTTTTTGAATTTTTTTTTCTTGCTCCAAATCTTCTATCTTGCTATTTTTATTAGTTAGCTTTTGATTCAGTTCTTTCATCAAACGTTCATAATCAGCTATTTCCATATTCATCAATGTGGTTTGTTGGGCATCCTGCACATATTGTTAAGTAAAAGATCCACAAAATAATAAATCACTTAATTTCATTTGTAAAATTGCTGAAATGATGCCAAAAGAATAAATAGAATCTACTGTGCTTTTCTGAAATAAAGTTTATACAAGAATGGAAAAACTAGAAGTTGAATACGTTCTAGTTTGTAATTTCAAAATGTGTTTTCTAATAGTTTAATCCAACTTTCACAATTTCATTGTATGTCATTATAATGTTTATTAACCACAACTGGTAGTTTTCTTGTTAGGCTCTTATTTATAAATAATAATATTTTAAGCAACTTGTATAGTACCTTTCTTTTTAGCTTCATCTTTGAGAAAGTTGAGCTAAATTAGCCAAAGTTGTAAATATAAATTTTAACTTTAGACATTAAATCTTCATGAATCAGCCTGACCTATGGTGGCACAGTGGATAAAGCGTCGACCTGGAAATGCTGAGGTCACTGGTTCAAAACCCTGGGCTTGCCTGGTCAAGGCACATATGGGAGTTGATGCTTCCAGCTCCTCCCCTCTACTCTCTCTATCTCTCCCTCTCCTCTCTAAAATGAATAAATAAATAAATAAATAAATAAATAAAATCTTCATGAATCATACATTTATGTACAAAAATAAAATATCACATCAAAATCTAATTCATGAGCCTAAATTCTTCTGGAGGCAGAGAAAAAGGCAAATAAGTTGAATTTTCAAATTTTGAGGCAAGTATAATAACAACAAATGATTATTTTAGTACCACAAGTAATCTTGTTTTTGAAATTTTTTTTTAAAGTTTAGACTGTATCTTGGATTTTTTTTTTCCTTCTAATTGAATTTATTAGGGTGACACCGGTTAACACAATTATACAGATTTTGGGATCACAATTCTACAACACATCTGTGTATACTATACTGTGTTTCACCTCCCAAGTCAATCTTTCCAATGTTCATAGTTTAACAAATGTAAATACTGACATCAATTTTGATTCTGATGTTTTATTTTACCTTTTTAACCAGCTCTAATTCTTGCATGGTTTTCTGTAGCTGTTTCTTTTCCTTTTGAAGTTGTACCCGAAGTTCTTCAAGTTCACTTACAGAACTGGCATGCTCCTAAAATTAAAAATAAAAACACCGCCACTCCCACACCCCAAGCCAATCAACATTTAGAAAGGTATTGGTGGCCCTGGCTGGCTGGTTCAGTGGACACATTAGCCCAGCATGTGGACCTCCCCAGTCAGGGAACAGATGAGAAGTGACTATTTGCTTCTTCCCTCCACCTTCTCTCTCTTTCCCCCTCCTGCAACCAGTGGAGTGTCAGCCCTAGGCACTGAGGCTTGTCAGGAGGATCTCAGTCAGGGTACATGCAGGAATCTGTCTATCTCCCCTCCTCTCAATTAAAAATAATAAGTATTGGTAAAGAACTATAAAATAAATGGAACTATAAAATAAATATGACATAATAAAATACAAAATGTTTGAAATCTTTCATAATTTAAAAAATCATTGCTTGGATTCTCAAATTCATAGTCAGCACACATTAAGGGTTTAATAACTCTGCTGTACTCACAAATGCTACTCGTTAATCTCTCCAACTTTTAAATAATACTTTGATAAAAACATCAACATGCAACATGAATTAATCTCACAGGACTGTTTTTACCTTTATCTTCTGCTCTTTCTTAAGTTTTTCAGCCTCCAACTCTTTGTCTGCCATTGCTTTGGCTTTTTGAACTTCTAAAATCTGCACTTCCAGTAACTTGGCATTAGATTGTAGTGTCTCAACACGAGCCCAGAGATCATCATTATCAGAATTTAATTTTTCACACTAGAATGGTGGCATATACAGAAAATGAAGATTTTGAAATCAGTCCCAAAGAATGACAAGCCTAACCAGGCAGTGGCGCAATGGACAGAGCATCGGACTGGGATGTGGAGGACCCAGGTTCGAGACCCCAAGGTCTCCAGCTTGAGCACAGGCTCATCTGGCTTGAGCAAAAAGCTCACCAGCTTGGACCCAAGGTCGCTGCCTCAAGCAAGGGGTTACTCGGTCTGCTGAAGGCCCAAAGTCAAGGCACATATGAGAAAGGAATCAATGAACAACTAAGGTGTCGCAACGAAAAACTGATAATTGATGCTTCTCATCCCTCTGCGTTCTTGTCTGTCTGTCCCTGTCTATCCCTCTCTCTGACTCTCTCTCTGTCCCTGTAAAAAAAAAAAAAGAGAGAATGACAATGTTAACTTGAGGTTAAGTATGGTTTTTTTTTAATTCATTTTAGAGAGGCAGAGGGTGGGGGAGAGAGAGAGAGAAAGAGAATGGTGGGTGAAAGAGCAGGAAGCATCAACTCCCATATGTGACTTGACCGGGCAAGCCCAGGGTTTCAAACCACAGACCACAATGTTTCAGGTTGACACTTTATGCACCGCACCATCACAGGTCAGGTGAGGCTGTTTTAAAGACTGTCAGTGTTGGCCCTGGCAGGGTAGCTCAGTTGGGTAGAGAATCATCCCTATATGCCAAGGTTGTGGGTTCTATCCCTGGTTGGGGCAAATATAAGAATCAACCAATGTGGAACAACAAATTAATGTTTCCTTCTCTCTCTTTAAAAAAAAATCAATAGGCCCTGGCCGGTTGGCTCAGTGGTAGAGAGTCGGCCTGGCGTGTAGAGGTCCAGGGTTCGATTCCCGGCCAGGGCACATAGGAGAAGCGCCCATCTGCTTCTCCACCCCTCCCCCTCTCCTTCCTCTCTCTCTCTTCCCCTCCCACAGCCGAGGCTCCATTGGAGCAAGGATGGCCCGGGCGCTGGGGATGGCTCCTTGGCCTCTGCCCCAGGCGCTAGAGTGGCTCTGGTTACAGCAGAGCGATGCCCCGGAGGGGCAGAGCGTCGCCCCCTGGTGGGCGTGGCGGCGTGCCGGGTGGGTCCCGGTTCGGGCACATGTGGGAGTCTATCTCACTGTCTCTCCCGGTTTCTAGCTTCAGAAAAATACAAAAAAAAATAATAATAATAATAAAAATAAATAAATTAAAAAAATCAATCAAGTGATTAAAAAAAAGCACTATTATTGCTGATATTTGGTGAACATTACAAGAGAAAAGGAACAGTGGAAGAGAAAAAGGCAAAACGAAACAAAAATAAAAAACCTTAGGAGAAAACTGAGATTAGAGCAGTAACAGGATAGCTGCTAGTTTTTTTTGCAACAGTGGAAAAAAGAAAATTAAGTTATTTAAAATATTGAAATTGAAATACATGTTTTACAATTTTCAAGTCTGCATTTGCTCAATTTAAAGTTATCTGAGGCCCCTGCCAGTTGGCTCAGTGGTAGAGCATTGGTCTGGCATGTGGATGCCCCAGATTTGATTCCCGGTCAGGGCACACAGGAGAAGCAACCATATGCTTCTCCACCCTTCCCCCTCCCCTTTCTCTGTCTCTGTCTCTCTCCTCCCCTCCAACAGCCATGGCTTGATTGGTTCAAGTGCATCAGCCCTAAGCGCTTAGGATGGCTCTGTGGAACCTCCATCTCAGGTGCTAAAAATAGCTCGGTTGAGAGCATGACCCCAGATGGGCAGAACATTGGCCTCAGATGGGGGTGGGGGGGTTGCCACGTGGACTCCAATTGGGGCATATGGGAGAGTCTATCTCTCTAGCTCCCTTCCTCTCACTTGGAAAAGAAGAGGGGATATAAATAATAATAAAAATTAAGTTACCTGAAAGGTTGAATTCTTTAATTCTCTTGTAAGGTCTTCTATATGATGCTCAAAAGTTTTAGCACGTCCTTTTTCTATATCCAACTGCTCTGACTGCTTATCATATTCTAGTAAAAGACTCTTCAATAAAAGACAAAATAATTTACCTTAAGAATATTATTATAGTATCCCCTAAACAAATGTTGCCAGCCTATGCCATGATGTCATGCTCCAACCCCCCACCCGTGTGTGAGCAAGGGTATATAAGCAGTCCCTGAACTATTTTTGGGACTGCACAACTTGGGTCTGATGTCCTGTGTCAGCCATATGCGGCTGGCATATTAATAAATCTTCTCCTCTAATAAAACTCTTCAAAATTTAACAAACAAACCAAAAAAAAATATTACACATTCAACCAGTTAGATCATATCATCAAGCCACCTCCTAAGATTTATGAGTCCATTCTGGAAGCTTATTTACCTAAATTCAACATCTGATAGAACACCTAATTGGCATTACATAATAATACTGGCATAATTCAGATCATTTTAAGTATGAGGGCAATCTATTAAAGGGGAAGATGATTTTAAATGTATATTTTTCCAAGGTAAATATGATATATGGGTCAACAAAAATAAACTTCTGAAATGTAAATAAACTTTAAGGAGGAAGAAGGAAAAGTTTAACCAGGTCACTTACTAATTCCACCTAAAGAATTCTGAGAAGGAAATGTTTCAGGCTTAATCTAATATAAAGGAGAGGTGCTAACAGAAGAAAAAAGAAGACATAGACACTCTTACATCTTATGGCAAAACATTCCATATTTTCTGAAGTCTGTAAAACCAACTGAATTTTCTGTATATTCCTAGTTGACCCCTACACCAGGACAGAATGCAGACAGATCTTTTTGCTACATACTAAGCACTCGAGTTACCCCCAAAATATGTAAATGAGATTCACTGTTTTCAGATGCCTCTCATTTTCCCCCTCTCTCTTCTCAATCTTGTTTTTGCCTTTGTTTCTGGACAACTACTGTCTATTCTCCTTCACATACATGAATTTGTGGCCAAAATAACTAAGAAAACGTTTATGAATTTTCTTGGAAAATTTTAGAAAGCCTGAGAAATAACTTTCATCCAGCTAGGACCTTTTGAGTCCCTGGATCACCTTCCCAGGCTACTCTGGAGTCTCATGCATATAGCAACTACATGTTCTTTCTGGCTTTTCCTTGCAAAATCTGATTCTTGCCCAAATCTAATTTTGTTTCTAATTTTGATTTATGTATAGTCAATTACTCTCCTAGTGGAGGCTGTTAGAATCTGAATTTCGAATATATAGTCTGCCTATGTAGTAATTGGCAAAGGCAGGAAATGGGTATCTAGAATCTGGCTTAAAAATTTGTCCATGTTTATTTGTCTGAGGACTCCATCAGTTCCTGGTGTACAAAAATACAGAGTTGAGAAATCATGTCTTCTTTTCTAGAGAGAAAATGCTGTGCTTGTTTTGTATTATTGTGGATTTCTCCAACTCCAAAAATCAAAGCTCTTTATCTCTTAGACTGTCTGGTGTTTTTTGTTTTTACTTATTATAGTTTTAATAGTTGTTGACCGCTACAAAAATTGAACTGCTGTACCAAGGCTGACCCTAGTAAATAATGATTCCCTACAAGAAACTCTAATGTATTATTCCTAACAAGCGCCTTGGAACAAAAAATGAATGCCATGCATGTAGCACTCTAATTTCACTGATGACTATGCTGATGTTTCTAAGCAAATTAATAATAATTATCATTATCATTGTACTTTCAGAACTGTTGCACGTTCAGCTCTTTACAAATCTAGTAAAAATTATTATTATAATATAAACACTGGAAAAAAACCTATGTAGGCAAATTCACAAGTAATCTACAAATTTATTCAGCTTCTTAATGGTGACCTAGCACCTCTGATTTGACCTTAAATCCTGTTGCTTCATCATAAACTCAAAGATTGGGAAAATTTTATAACTATAAAATCTATTAAAAATGTTTTAACAGGCTTTATTTTATAAAGCAATTTTAGGTTCATACCAAAACTGAGGGGAAGGTACCCCCTTCTTCCAATGCATACCCTCCTTCATTGTCCACATTAACCATCAGAGTGGTACACTTACTACAACTGATGAACCTACACTGGTTCCTCATTGATGAACAACATCGTCGACCAGAGTCTATAGTTTACATTAAGGTTCACTCTTGGTGGTATATTCTGTGGGTTTGGACACAAGTATGACGACATATATTCACTATTACAGAGCAGTTTCACTGTCCTAAAATCCTCTGCTCACCTATTCATCCCTTTACCCCCACAAGCCTGCAGAATCATTTTTTTTTACTGTCTCCATAGTTTTACTGCTCCCATGTCATATAGTTGGAATCATACATTATATAGACTTTTCATATTGGCTTTGTTCACTTAGTAATGGCACATATTAAGTTTCTTCCATGTCTTTTCATGGCTCAGTAGCTGCTTCTTAGTGCAGAAGACAGTCAGCATTGTTTAATAATGGGAATACATTCTGAGAAATGTATCATTGAGTGGTTTCATCATAGAAATGTCATAGAGGCATGTACACAAACCTCGATGGTCTAGCTACTACACACCTAGGCTCCTGGGCTACAGGCCTGGACAGAATGTTATAGTACTGAAAACTGTAGGCAACTATAATACAGTGGTATCTGTGTATTTAAATGTAAAAAAGGTACAGTATAAATATGGTATAAACGATTTTTGAAAATTTATACCTTCATAGCATCCTTACCATGAATGGAGCCTCCAGGACTGGAAGTTGCTCTGAGTGAGTCAGTCAGTGAATGGTGAGTGAACATAAAGGGCTAGGACATTACTGTTCACTACTGTAGACTTTACAAACATTGTCTCACAAGCCCTCCTCCTGCTTCTAATGGACAGTCAAAAACAGAATATAAAGCTGTCCATGCTGTTCCATGAACAGGAATGTGGGTTGGACTGATTGGAAATATTAAGGAAAAGCTGGCTTGTTAAGGCAGAGGTCACCATAACAGTGACTGTTAGGAAGGAGTAAAAGGTGGCCTGAGCATCAGCAAGAATAAGATACCCGGATAGAGAAATAAAGGGACATAGGGAATAGTCAAGTCAATGTGGTTTGGGCTATTACATGTTGGAGCAATGGTCAGATTAAGGAAATTTGTACTCATATAAGAGGGTGTTTAACATGGAGAGGGGATAGAACTGAGAATTATATTCTATATCTTGACTAGAAATTTGCTATTAGTGCCATCAACTCTATCTGGCACAAAGGGCTCTCTCTCTGACATTGAACTCATGGAAGAAATAAAACTTATGCTTTACATCATTACAACCTGAAAATATTTTCAAAGTACAGGGACAGTCTGGCTCCACACTACCACCAAAAGCTTTTCCTAAAGTGGCAGTAGCACTCCATCCTTGTAAAAGTAGCTCCTAGGACCTGTGTCCTCATACAGGAGTTTAGGTTCTCAACAAATAATTTCCAGATCTGGGAGGGTTGCAGCGCCATGTGAACCCTCATGGGAGTGCTGGGGCAACAGGCTACTGGATGTTACAGGTCAGTGGCTTACTAACTGGATGTCACCTATGCACTCGAAATTGAGGTGCCATGAGAGAGATGAAATCTATTACCAAGCCCCACAGACATGGCTCCCATCAAGAAAAAATTCCTCCTGAACCACGTCCTTCTATTTCTTACAGGAAATTCAGTTCCATTGATATTTTATGGGACCACCATCACATAGGTGGTTTGTCACTGACCAAAACATTATGTGGTGCATGACTGCAATATTCAGTTGTCTAAATGCACCAGTTTATTTATCCACTCACCTACAGAAGGCCATCTTGTCTGCTTCCAAGTTCTGGCAATTATGAATAAAGCTGCTATAAACATTTGCATATAGGTTTTTGTTTGGATATAAGTTTTCAACTACTCTGGGTAAATATCAAGGAATACAGTTTGCTGAATTACAAGGTAAGAGTATGTTTTTTGTAAGCAACTGACAAATGTCTTCCACCAGCAATGAGAGTTCCTGTTGCTCCATGTCCTTGCCAGGAATTGGTAGTGTTGCCTTTCCGGATTCTGATCACTCTAATGGGTGCAAAGTGGTATCTCGTCATTTTAGTTTGCATTTCCCTGATGACATATGATATCAAGTATCTCTTCATATGCTTATTTGCAATCTGTTTTATCTTCTTTAGTGCAGTATATGTTAAGGTCTTTTTTTTGTGTGTGTAACAGAGGCAGAGAGAGACAGACAGAGGAAAAGATAGGGACAGAAAGACAGGAAGGGAGAGAGAGGAGAAGCAGCAATTCTTCATTGTGACACCTTAGTTGTTCATTGATTGCTTTCTTATGTGCCTTGACTGGGGGGCTACAGCAAACCAAGTGACCCCTTGCTCAAGCCAGCGACCTTGGGCTCAAGCTGGTGAGCCTT
This sequence comes from Saccopteryx leptura, assembly GCF_036850995.1. NCBI lineage: Eukaryota > Metazoa > Chordata > Mammalia > Chiroptera > Emballonuridae > Saccopteryx > Saccopteryx leptura. Next base: position 172,267,344 of record NC_089505.1, read on the forward strand.
GCTCAAACCAGATGAGCCCATGCTCAAGCCGGCAACCTTGGGTTTTTGAACCTGGGACCTCCATGCCCCAGTATGACGCTCTATTCACTGCACCACTGCCTGGTAACGCTTTAGCCCACTTTTAAAATCAGGATTTTTGCTTTCCCATTGTTAAGCTTTAATAGTTCTTTGTGGGGCCTGGCCGGTTAGCTCAGTGGTAGAGCGTCGGCCTGGCATGTGGGAGTCCCGGGTTCGATTCCCGGCCAGGGCACACAGGAGAAGCACCCATCTGCTTCTCCACCTCTCCCCCTCGCCTTCCTCTCTGTCTCTCTCTTCCCCTCCCGCAGCCAAGGCTCCATTGGAGCAGAGTTGGCCTGGGCGCTGAGGATGGCTCTGTGGCCTCTGCCTCAGGCACTAGAATGGCTCTGATTGCGGCAGAGCGATGCCCCGGATGGGCAGAGTATCGCCCCCTGGTGGGCAGGCCAGGTGGATCCCAGTCGGGCGCATGCGGGAGTCTGTCTGACTGCCTCCCCGTTTCCAACTTCAGAAAAATACAAAAAAAAAAATAGTTCTTTGTGTATTTTGGAAAATAGTACTTTATCAAACACATGTCCTTTGCAAATATATTCTTCTAGTCTGTGGCTTGTCTGTTCATTCTTTTGACATTTTTCACACAAAATTTTAATTAAGTATAGCTTATTCTTTTGTAGGCCTGTCTTTGGTGTCTTAAGAAGTTATCACCACACCCAATGTCAAAAGATAACAGAGGATTTTTCTATGTTATCTTCTAGGAGTTATATAGTTGTGTGTTTTATACTAAGGATTATGATCCATTTTGAGTTAATTTGTGTGAGGGGTTTAATGTTTAATTAATTTATTTTGCATGTGGATGTCTGGTTGTGCCAGAACCATTTGTTGAAGATTATCTTTGCTCCATTATAAAAGGTCTGTTGACTATATTTATATAGCTCTGTTTCTGGGCTCTATTCTGTTCCATAGATCTGTCTATTCTCTCACCAATACCACAATCTTGATTGCTGTTGCTTTAAGTAAGTCTTGAAGTCATATAAGGTGTTTTACTTGTTACGGATTTTTTTTTCCAGGAATTATCTTTGATGTTCTGAAGTTTGCAAATGATGTGTCTAGGTATACATTTTTTGGGGTATTTATCATGTTTGGTGTTCTTTGAGCTTCCTGAAACTGTGCTTTGGTGTCTATTAATTTGAGAATATTCTCAGTCATTATTGTGGCAAATATTTCCTCTGTTCCTTTCTTTCTTCTTCTTATGGCATTCTCATTATGCATATTATACCTTCTGTAGTTGTCCCACAGTTCTTGAACAGTCTGTCCTTGTTTACAGTCTTTTGAAATCTATACACTGACATACCTAATCTACTCCAAAGCAGATTAATAAATTGGCATGTAATGAAGTGAGTTCCTGATGACTCATAAAAGGTTAAGTCCATAAGTAAATTTCAAATAAAGTGTTTAAAAAGTGGATTTATGGGATATCTGTAGATATTAAAGATTCTAATCCCTTGTCATATTTTCATGTTAATTTTATATTTTGTATAGTTTGGTATTTTTTTCTTTTAAAATATTTATTGAATTTATTGGGGTGACATTGGCTAATAAAATTATAAACGTTTTAACTCTACAATTCTGTAATATATATCGTATTTTGTACTATGTGTTCACCATCCCAAGTCAAGTCTCCCTCCATCACCATCTATCCCTTCTACCTCCCCAACACCACTTTCCTGCTTGCAATTACTATACTGTTGTCTGTGCCTGGTTTTTTTTTTTTGCTTGCTTAATCCTTTCACCGTTTCACCTAGTCCAGGGGTCCCCAAACTTTTTACACAGGGGGCCAGTTCACTGTCCCTCAGACCATTGGAGGGCCAGACTATAAAAAAAACTATGAACAAATCCCTTTGCACACTGCACATATCTTATTTTAAAGTAAAAAAACAAAATGGGAACAAATACAATATTTAAAATAAAAAACAAGTAAGTTTAAATCAACAAACTGACCAGTATTTCAATGGGAACTATGGGCCTGCTTTTGGCTAATGAGATGGCCAATGTGCTCCTCTCACTGACCACCAATGAAAGAGGTGTCCCTTCCGGAAGTGCGGCGGGAGCTGGATAAATGGCCTTGGGGGCCGCATGCGGCCCGCGGGCCGTAGTTTGGGGACCCCTGACCTAGTCCCTCCAACCCCAAGCCCATAACATCTTTAATTGCTTTTAAATTTAGAAAAGTATTTCATATTCATAAACCAAATGATCACATATTTTAGTCTAGGCTTTAAAAATCATTTTTATTTTGACAAAACTCTTTAATCCATCCAGAATTTATTTTGGTGTGTGGAAGGAAGTAAAAATCTAAATTTTTCTGAAATAGTTTTCTAATTCCTTCTTCAATGGTTTCTGTGTTTTTAAATCTCACTGGGATAGTACAGCTTACTTAGTGAAAGAACAAATCTGAAACCAGACCACCTAAATCCAATTCCAGCTCTGCTATGTTACCTACTCTGTGACTTTGAGTCCCTTAACCTGTTTTGTGCCTCAGACTTATCATTTATAAATTGTCAATGTTAATAATATACTTCTTGGGTTTGAGAATTAAGTGCAATAAGGTATGTAAAGCACATAGGAAAGATCCTGGCTTATAAATGTTTGTTATTATGCATAAGTCTCTATGCCTCTGTTAAATTAATATTTTATTTTTGCATAACTATCACATTATTGTAGTTTTATAACAAATTTTACTGTCTGCTTGAGCAAGATGTCACTTTTCACTTCTACTCTTGCTAGCTTATCATGATTGCCCCACCAAAAAACCCTAGAATTTTTAGTGAATTTGTTTTAGAAATTATAAACCAAACTGAGAGTGTTTCAAATAATATTCAGCCATTTTATAGTTTTCTTTATGAAGTGTCAAATTTTGTCATTAAAGTTCTTCCCAAAATTTTAAGTTAGTTAACTATGGGGTTTTCCACCTTTAATCAAATCTCACTAGATTAAGGTTCATTCTCTTCTCCCTACCTACCTTTAGTTTCTATACAATATGTTTTGTATTTTTGTTTCCTTGTCTGGTATTGCAATTGGAATATAAGTTTTAATAAGGTGACAAAAAATGGCGATGGAGTAAGCAGACATTATAATTCCCATCTCCCCAAACCAAAGTGGATTAAAACTTAACTTAGAAACAATCATCTTCAAAAACCAACGCGGGACTAAACTATAACCAAGAGGAACCTATAACCAAGTCATCACCGAAGAAGCCACACTGAGACTGGTAGGAAGGGCGGAGACGTAGGAAGGGCGGAGACGCAGAAAGGGCTTCCTCGCTCCCAGGAGCAAGAGCCGGCCTGGACGGTCTTTCACGGTCAGATGAGTTGCCCAGAGATTTGTGAGTTCTCAGCCCCAGGACCGGAACCCCAACCTGGACCTCAGAGACTAGAGGAGATGTATGGACAGTAGTTAGCTGAAAGAAGAGCCAGTTATAGTTTGCCAGAAAAAGACAGCACTTTCAGATCTAGGCTCCATGTTAAAGGCACTGCGCAAAAACCTCATTCACAGCCACTTACACGGGGCTCCAGGAGCAGGGAGCACCGAGGGGACTGGAGTAGTGAGAGGAGAGTGAAGTGTCAGAGGCACAGGGAAAGACTATGGGGGACAGCCACCCAGACCCCTGAACCTGAATGGTCATTCTCCAAACCTAAAGTGCCCATTTTTCCTAGGAAAAACCAAGTCAGCAAAGGGAAGCAATTACCCCACCCACCAGAGGCTCTCCAGCTCCAGTCAGTGCAGAGAGACACTTAGAAGCAGGGGGCGCATCAGGGACACAGGTTTACAGTGCTGAGGTCTACACCGCCCCCCAAACTGCTGAGTACCCTCCAAAGGGCGGGAAGGCTCGGCTGAAGCAATGCTTGGCCTGATCTGCAGGGGGGAGTTGTGGGAGTGGGAGGAGCCCAGGACAGGGCAGTATGGGTGAGGAGTGGAAACCAGT